>NC_089849.1:2896833-3496833 GCF_035609145.1 Eleutherodactylus coqui
TTCTCTGGTGGGGGGGGGGGACTCTTCTGCCCCCCGCTGACGCCCCTCTCTCCTCTCTGGTGGGGGGGGGGGGGGGACTCTTCTGCCCCCGCTGACCCCCCCCCCCTCTCTCCTCTCTGGTGGGGGGGGGGGACTCTTCTGCCCCCGCTGACCCCCCCCCCCCTCTCTCCTCTCTGGTGGGGGGGGGGACTCTTCTGCCCCCGCTGACCCCACCCCCTCTCTCCTCTCTGGTGGGGGGGGGACTCTTCTGCCCCCGCTGACCCCCCCCCCCCCTCTCTCCTCTCTGGTGGGGGGGGGGACTCTTCTGCCCCCGCTGACCCCCCCCCCCTCTCTCCTCTCTGGTGGGGGGGGGACTCTTCTGCCCCCGCTGACCCCCCCTCTCTCCTCTCTGGTCGGGGGGGGGGGACTCTTCTGCCCCCGCTGACCCCCCCCTTTCTCCTCTCTGGTGGGGGGGGGGGACACTCTTCTGCCCCCGCTGCTGCCCCCCCCTCTCTCCTCTCTGGTGGGGGGGGGGGGACTCTTCTGCCCGCTTGACCCCCTCCCCCCCCTCTCTTCTCTCTGTGGGGGGGGGGACTCTTCTGCCCCGTTAACCCCCCCCCCCCCTCTCTTCTCTCTGGTGGGGGGGGGGGGACTCTTCTGCCCTGCTGACCACCCCCCCCCCCTCTCTGGTGGGGGGGGACGGACTCTTCTGCCTGCTGACCCCCCCCCTCTCTGGTGGGGGGGGACGGACTCTTCTGCCCTGCTGACCCCCCCCCCTCTCTGGTGGGGGGGGACGGACTCTTCTGCCCCGCTGACCCCCCCCCCCTCTCTGGTGGGGGGGGGACTCTTGCCCCCGCTGACCCCTCCCCCTCTTCCCCACTTCTAGTGGGGGGGGTGACTCTTCTGCCCCGCTCACCCCCCCCACCCCCCTCCTCCTCTCTGGTGGGGAGGGGAACTCTCCTGCCCCACTGACCCCCCTCTCCCCTCTCTGGTGGGGGGGGGGACTCTTCTGCCCCGCTGACCCCCCCCCCCCCCTCATCCCCTCTCTGGTGGGGGGGGCTTTCTGCCCCGCTGCCCCCCCTTCCCTCTCTCCCCTCTCTGGTGGGAGGAGGGACTCTTATGACCCCCTCTCTCCCCTCTCTGGTGGGGGGGGGGGACTCATTCTGCCCCCGCTGACCCCCCCCCCCCCCCCCCTCTCCCCTCTCTGGGTTGGGGGGGGGACTCTTCTGCCCCGCTGACCCACCCCCCTCTCTGGTGGGGGGGGGGACTCTTCCGCCCCGCTGACCCCCCCCCCCCCTCTTTGGTGGGGGGGGGACTCTTCTGCCCCGCTGACCCCTCTCCCCTCTCTGGGTGGGGGGGGACTCTTCTGCCCCGCTGACCCCCCCCTCTCTGGTGGGGGACTCTTCTGCCCCGCTGACCCCCCACCCCTCCCCTCGGGGGACTCTTCTGCCCCACTGACCCCCTCCCCCCCACCTCCCCTCTCTGGTGGGGGGGGGGGGGGGACTCTCCCTGCCCCACTGACCCCTTCCCTCTCTGTGGGGGGGGGACTCTCCTGCCCCGCTGACACCCCCCCTGTCCCCCTCTCTGGTGGGGGGGGAATCTTCTGCCCCCGCTGACCCCCACCTTACCCCCTTCTCCCCCTCTCTGGTGGGGGGGGGAATCTTCTGCCCCACTGACACCCCCCCTCCCCCTCTTCTGGTGGGGGGTGGACTCTTCTGCCCCGCTGTCCCCCCTCTCTCTGGTGGGGGGGGGGGACTTCTGCCCCGCCGACCCCCCCCCCCCCTCTCCCCTCTCTGGTGGGGGGAGGGGGGGGGAACTCTTCTGCCACCGCTGACCCCCCCCCCCCCCCTCCCTCTCCCCCTCTCTGGTGGGGGGAGGTGGGGAACTCTTCTGCCCCGCTGACCCCCCCGCCCCCCTCTCCCCCCTCTCCGGTGGTGGTGGGGGACTCTGCTGACCCCCCTTTCTGGTTGGGGGGGGACTCTTCTGCCCCCGGCTGACACTCCCCCCCCTCTCCCCTCTCTGGGTGGGGGGGGGGGGACTTCTGCCCCACTGACCCCCCCCCCCCTCCCCTCTCTGGTGGTGGGTGGGGGGGGGTGGAGCTCTCCTGCCCCGCTGACCCCACCCCATCCCCTCCCACCGTCCCCTCTCTGGTGGGGGGGGGGGGAATCTGCTGCCCCGCTGACCCCCCACCTTACCCCCCTCTCCCCTCTCTGGTGAGGGGGGGGGGAATCTTCTGCCCCACTGACACCCCCCCTCCCCCCTCTCTGGTGGGGAGGGGGGACTCTTCTGCCCCGCTGTCCCCCCTCTCTCCGGTGGGGGGGGGGGACTCTTCTGCCCCGCTGACCCCCCCCCCCCCCTCTCCCCTCTCTGGTGGGGGGAGGGGGGGAGGGGGGGGGAACTCTTCTGCCCCGCTGACCCCCCCCCCACCCCTCTCACCCTCTCTTGTGGGGGGAGGTGGGGAAACTCTTCTGCCCCGCTGACCCCTCTCCCCCCTCTCTCGGTGGTGGGGGGGGACTCTGCTGACCCCCTTTCTGGTGGGGGGGGACTCTTCTGCCCCCGCTGACCCTCCTCTCTGGTGGGGGGCGACTCTTCTGCCCCCTTTCCCCTCTCTGGTGGGGGGAGGGACTCTTCTGCCCCCGCTGACCCCCCCCCCCCTCTCCCCTCTCTGGTGGGGGGGGGACTCTTCTGCCCCCCCCCCCCTCTCCTCTCTCTGGTGGGGGGGGACTCTTCTGCCCCGTTAACCCCCCCCCCTCTCTTCTCTCTGGTGGGGGGGGGGACTCTTCTGCCCTGCTGACACCCCCCCCCCCCTCTCTGGTGGGGGGGGACTCTTCAGCCCCGCTGACCCCCCTCTCTAGTGGGGGGGGGACTCTTCTGCCCCGCTGACACCCCCCCCCCCTCCCTCCTCTCTGGTGGGGAGGGGGAACTCTCCTGCCCCACTGACCCCCCCTCTCCCCTCTCTGGTGGGGGGGGGGGCTTTCTGTCCCGCTGCCCCCCCCTTCCCCCTCTCCCCTCTCTGGTGGGGGGAGGACTCTTCTGCCCCGCTCACCCCCCCCCCCCCTCCCTCCTCTCTGGTGGGGAGGGGGAACTCTCCTGACCCCCCTCTCCCCTCTCTGGTGGGGGGGGGACTCTTCTGCCCCGCTGACCCCCCACCCCTTCTCCCCTCTCTGGTGGGGGGGCTTGCTGCCCCCCCCTTCCCCCTCTCCCCTCTCTGGTGGGGGGGGCTTTCTGCCCCGCTGACCCCCCCCCCTCTCTGGTGGGGGGGGGGGGGAGACTCTACTGCCCCGCTGACCCACCCCCCTCTCTGGTGGGGGGGGACTCTTCCGCCCCGCTGACCCCCCCCCCCCTCTTTGGTGGGGGGGGGACTCTTCTGCCCCGCTGACCCCCCCCCCCCCTCTGGTGGGGGGGGGACTCTTCTGCCCCGCTGACCCCCCCTCTCCCCTCTCTGGGTGGGGGGGACTCTTCTGCCCCACTGACCCCCCCCCCCCCTCCCCTCTCTGGTGGGGGGGGGGGGGGAACTCCTGCCCCACTGACCCCCCCCCCCCCCCCCTTCCCTCTCTGGTGGGGGGGGGGGTGGAACTCTCCTGCCCCGCTGACACCCCCCCCCCCCCTGTCCCCTCTCTGGTGGGGGGGAGAATCTTCTGCCCCGCTGACCCCCACCTTACTCCCCTCTCCCCTCTCTGGTGGGGGGGGGGGGAAATCTTCTGCCCCACTGACACCCCCCCTCCCCCTCTCTGGTGGGGGGGGGGGGATGCTTCTGCCCCGCTGTCCCCCCTCTCTGGTGGGGGGGGTACTCTTCTGCCCCGCTGACCCCCTCCCCCTCTCTCCCCTCTCTGGTGGGGGGAGGGGGGGGGAACTCTTCTGCCCCGCTGACCCCCCCCCCCCCCCTCTCCCCTCTCTGGTGGGGGAGGGGGGGGGACTCTTCTGCCCCCGCTGACCCTCCTTCTCTGGTGGGGGGCGACTCTTCTGCCCCTTTCCCCTCTCTGGTGGGGGGGGGGACTCCTCTGCCCTCGCTGCCCCCCCCCTCTCCCCTCTCTGGTGGAGGGAGGGGGGGGGAAACTCTTTCTGCCCTGCCGACCCCCCCCCCCCCCCTCTCCCCTCTCTGGTGGGGGATGGGGGGGGGGGAAACTGTTCTGCCCTGCTGACCCCCCCCCCCCCACCTCTCCCCTCTCTGGTGGGGGGGGGGGGGACTCTTCTGCCCCGCTGACCCCCCTCTCCCCTCTCTTGTGGGGGGGGACTCTTCTGCCCCGCTGACCCCCCCTCTCTGGTGGGGGGGGGGGACTCTTCTGCCCCGCTGACCCCCCCCCCCCCCCTCGGGGGACTCTTCTGCCCCACTGACCCCCCCCCCCCCCCCTCCCCTCTCTGGTGGGGGGGGGGGGGGGGAACTCTCCTGCCCCACTGACCCCCCCTGTCCCCTCTCTGGTGGGGGGGGGAATCTTCTGCCCCCGCTGACCCCCACCTTACCCCCTTCTCCCCTCTCTGGTGGGGGGGGTGGAATCTTCTGCCCCACTGACACCCCCCCTCCCCCTCTCTGGTGGGGGGTGGACTCTTCTGCCCCGCTGTCCCCCTCTCTCTGGTGGGGGGGGGACTTCTGCCCCGCCGACCCCCCCCCCCCCCCCCCCTCTCCCCTCTCTGGTGGGGGGAGGGGGGGGGGAACTCTTCTGCCCCCGCTGACCCCCCCCCCCCCTCTCCCTCTCTGGTGGGGGAGGTGGGGAACTCTTCTGCCCCGCTGACCCCCCGCCCCCCCCTCTCCGGTGGTGGTGGGGGACTCTGCTGCCCCCCCTTTCTGGTTGGGGGGGACTCTTCTGCCCCCGCTGACCCTCCTCTCTGGTGGGGGGCGACTCTACTGCCCCGCTGACCCCCCCCTCTCCCCACTCTGGTGGGGGGGGACTCTTCTGCCCCGCTGACACCCCCCCCCCTCCCCTCTCTGGTGGGGGGGGGGAACTCTCCTGCCCCGCTGACCCTCCCCTCTCTGGTGGGGGGGGGGGACTCTCCTGCCCCGCTGACCCCCCCCGTCCCCTCTCTGGTGGGGGGGGGAATCTGCTGCCCCGCTGACCCCCACCTTACCCCCCTCTCCCCTCTCTGGTGGGGGGGGGGGGAATCTTCTGCCCCACTGACACCCCCCCCCTCCCCCCTCTCTGGTGGGGGAGGGGGACTCTTCTGCCCCGCTGTCCCCCCTCTCTCCGGTGGGGGGGGGGGACTCTTCTGCCCCGCTGACCCCCCCCTCTCCCCTCTCTGGTGGGGGGAGGGGGGGGGGGAACTCTTCTGCCCCGCTGACCCCCCCCCCCCCCCCTCTCCCCTCTCTTGTGGGGGGAGGTGGGGAACTCTTCTGCCCCGCTGACCCCTCTCCCCCCTCTCTGGTGGTGGGGGGGGGACTCTGCTGACCCCCCTTTCTGGTGGGGGGGGACTCTTCTGCCCCCGCTGACCCTCCTCTCTGGTGGGGGGCGACTCTTCTGCCCCTTTCCCCTCTCTGGTGGGGGGAGGGACTCTTCTGCCCCGCTGACCCCCCCCCCCCCCCCTCTCTGGTGGTGGGGGGGGGGACTCTGCCCCGCTGACCCCCCCCCCCCCTCTCCCCTCTCTGGTGGGGGGGGGGGACTCTTCTGCCCCGCTGACCCCCGCCCCCCCTCTCCCCTCTCTGGTGGGGGATGGGGGGGGGGGACTGTTCTGCCCTGCTGCCCCCCCCCTCTCCCCTCTCTGGTGGGGGGAGGGGGGGAACTCTTCTGCCCCGCTGCCCCCCCCCCCCCTCTCCCCTCTCTGGTGGGGGGAGGGGGGGGAACTCTTCTGCCCCGCTGACCCCCCCTCTCCCCTCTCTGGTGGGGGGGTGGGGGAACTCTTCTGCCCCGCTGACACCCCCCCCCCCCTCTCTGGTGGGGGGGGGGGGGGACTCTGCTGCCCCCGCTGCCCCTCCTCTCTGGTGGGGGGGGACTCTTCTGCCCCGCTGACACCCCCCCCCCCCCCTCTCTGGTGGGGGGGGGGGGGGACTCTGCTGCCCCCGCTGACCCTCCTCTCTGGTGGGGGGGGACTCTTTTGCCCCGCTGACCCCCACCCCCCCTCTCTGGTGGTGGTGGGGGGGGGGGGACTCTTCTGCCCCGCTGACACCCTCCCCTCTCTTCCAGGTATTGCCGCCCCGGCGGTGTATTTTGTTGACCACCTATCTCACTGCATCTACCTGGAGGACGTGGAGGGGTCGGTGACAGTCCGGGACTTCATCATGACCGCGCAGGAAGATGGCGGCAGCCTCCACAGGCTAGCGGAGCGGATCGGGGGGGTGCTGGCGCGGATGCACGATGAGGACGTCATCCACGGGGATCTGACCACCTCCAACATGCTGCTGCGGCCGCCGGACCTCCTGCTCATCGACTTCGGTCTGAGCTTCATCTCAGCGCTGCCGGAGGATAAAGGCGTCGACCTCTACGTCTTGGAGAAGGCGTTCCTCAGCACGCACCCCCGCACGGAGGACGTCTTCAGAGCGCTGCTCCGAAGCTACACCGCCACCTCCAAGAAATCCGGCCCCGTCATCAAGAAACTGGACGAAGTCAGGCTGCGGGGCCGGAAGAGGTCCATGGTGGGCTAGAGAGCGGCCCTCCTGGACATCCTGTGGGCGGCTGACAATGTGTAAAGGTTACAATGTATACAATTAAATCTTCATATTTTTTTTGCCCTTGTGATACATTGTAGCCGCGGCTCCTCCCTGCTCCGCGCTGCCCTATTGGCTCACGGGGTGTAATCTGGTCTCCCAGAGGCCCCTCCCCCTTGCATACTTCTGGTCGCCAGCTGCCTGATGGTTCGGTTTGTAGCACACAAGTGGCTTACCTCTCTGTAGTATTTTCTGGTGTCTTCGCGTACGTTTTCTTTCTGTCTCTGTGGTGGACTCGGACCTGTTGCGCTATAATTGCTCTGATAATACACTGCAGCACATCTGTACTGCAATGCATTATCGCTTATAGCAATCACAGGCCCTGGCCATCCGTTGGCCCCCTCATTATAATGATGGCAAAGAGGGAGCACCCTCCCTCCATGAACCCTTTACATGCTGCCATAACACTGAGTGTCATGTAAGGGGTTAACAGCAGGGATCAGTGTTCTCACCGATCGCTGCTGCAGGGAGAGGGCCGGCTGTCAGTCCCGGCTTCTGGGCCCGCACCATCTATACCGTGTTTGTGTTTGCCCATTGGTGGGAACGGTTTCCAGCCAGGATGTCCTGGAGCAGGAAGGGGTTAAAATAACACCAGCAGCTGTACTTACCCCCACCCAGCGCTGCAGTGGCATGCTGTTCTCCTGGCATCACTGCTGTGGTTCTGCAAGCCGTGATGCCAGGGGAGGTGTCACCTGACCACTGTAGCTCCTGATTGGCTGGTCACTGGCTACAGAAGTCACCGCTGTCCTGGTCAGCAAACTTTCATTTAAAAGTTCCTGCACCTCCCCCCCGGAGCGCTGCTGCGCCGCCGCCCCCATACAGCGCTGCAGCGGGCGTCAGTACGCCAGTCGTGGCCGCTGCTGATGTGCAGCACATTCTCATCACGACTCGCAGGTGGCAGCCGCTTCCTTCCTTGTCTTCTGCTGCTCCTGTGTCCCTTAGCATGTGATTGGTCGCTGCACAGTATTAACCCCTTAGTGACCACCTCTACATGGTTTCATGTTCTGGGTGTCCAGGCTTTATTCTTCAGGGCTGTGAAGATACGTCGGCCTGTAGAGTAAAGCTGTGTGACGGGTAGCCGGCAGCTTGGCGCCGTCCCCGGGGGCTGCGGCATGTGCCCCCCCCCCCTTCCCCCCCGTCATGTGATCGCCAGTATTTAACCAATAACTGTAATCCGTGACAGTGTGTTAGAAACTGTGTAAAGTTTAAGTTTCATCTCCCCTCAGCGATTGTTGAGGGGTGAAGCTTCGTCCGGCCGCCTCTGGTTTGCAGTAAATGGCGCTGATTTTGCGCCCTTCGCTTTTATTTATAAGCAGTAAAGTCAGGGATTGAGTTCCTCAGACAAGCCTCTCTGCTGGCCCCGTTAGCGCAGCGCCCCCACCTGGCGATTCCAGCCTACAAAAATAAAAAACACTTTTGGGGAATTGTATTATTACTGGTTATGGTAAAAAATATTCCTCCATCGGCTTGTAGGGGTCTACCGGCGCTGCGCCCCCGGACTGGCGCCAGTTATGCCCCAACACCGCTGTTTCCGTCATTTCTCCGATAATTCCCAAGAGCTGACGCCGCCTCCGCTAGATTGTATAAGCTGAGACCCCCGAATCTCCCTGCTGACAGGACCTGTCGGCGGCCGCGTCCCTGAGACGCTACAAGGGTGGCTCTCTTGGCAGCTTATCCCCTCTAAGTGCGCCAGGTATGGCGTCGAATCATACAGCGTCAGCTCTACGGGCGCGCCGGCAACTTCTTCATAGACGAAGGCATTAAGGGGAAGCCTGGGAGCTCATGGGGCCGTGTTTACACAAGGGGTACCATGTATACACGGACAATTACTACACTGGGGCCCCTCCACGACACATACAGGGGCCTGCGGGATTCCCACAACCCTGGGTGGACAGGGGGCGTCATACACACTGGCAAGTGACCCACCGCTCACAGGGAAGGGGCACAGCAAAAAGGATATCTACACCCAGACCCCTCTAGTAGTAGTAAGGGAGAGGGGCTGCCACGGGCAAGAGAACCTGTCTGCGTCAGACTACAGCATGTAGACCCGTCCGACCGGGTGCTTCAGCCGTACCTGGCGAAGCGAAAGCCTGGGCCGGGCACCAAAAGGTAATGATCCGCTTTATTCAGACCGCTACCGGTAATTTACAAGAAGCCCCGGGAGCGCCCGCCTTCCTGCAGCCCCGGGAGCAGCTTGTTGGGACCGCAGCAAGCTTACGGAGCCTCAGAGCGACGCTTTACACCCCATCCCGGCCGCTGGGGTCAAGGAATACCCCCCAAAAATGTGTCACGGAGGAGGAGTTATTGCCCCATGTGCCCATCCCAGCCAGCCCCCGTGGTTACCCGTCTGCGGACCACACAGCTTACATCATTACTTTTATCTAACATTTACGGAGCGCCAATAAGGGTGCGGAGAGGGGGAGGGGATTATATTTGGGGAGTCATTTTTTTCTGCACTAGTGACAGTGGGGCCGGAATGTATTCAGTTGTGTCCTGAAACCAGCGGGCGTCCCTCCATTACAGGCCGAGCCGTGCGTCCTGTAAGCATTAGGGCCACAACGGGACGGGACACGGGGTCCATCTTGGGGTGTAAATCCTCATTTTCATGTAAACTATAGAAAAAACTGCCTCTAAAATAAAATTGTATTTTTGTCTCCTCTAAACTCCATAAATCCTCCGGCCCCCCGCAGTGAGTGCATTAGGGGGTGTCTCTGAACCTGCCGGCGTGTCTGACGTGGCCGCCCCTGCTGTCTTATAACGACCCGCAGCTCTCATACCCCGAGGCGGAGGAGTGTAAGGAAGAGAGACCCAAAAACAAGGCGGCTTCAACCAAAACGTCCGGTTATAGAGCGGACCTCACGCTGCCCACCACCACTACCCTTCCTCTACCGCTAGGGGGCTCTGTTCCTTATGCCTTTAACACCGCTTGGAGCTCCAACCTCTCCTCGCAGACAGATGAGACACTGAGTAGTTGCTCGTCTCCCCCCATAATGCACCTACCAGGTCATCCCCCCTGTACCCTCACTCCCTTTCCCATCATTTGAGGTACATACGCTACGGCTTTTCCGCCCGCTGTCCATGCGAGTAGCAGTTATCTATCGCCCCCCAGGTGCTCCTCGCCTGTTTCTGGACCACTTTGCCGCCTGGCTCCCCCACTTCCTATCCTGCGAAATCCCAACCCTCGTCCTAGGAGACTTTAACATCCCCACTAATGACCCCAACTCCCCATCTGCCCCCCAGCTTCTATCGCTCACCTCCTCCCTCGGTCTCTCCCGCTCACAGGGATGGAAACTCTCTTGATCTGGTCTTCCTCCACTTCACTAACTCCCCTCTCCCGCTCTCGGACCATAACCTCCTCTCTTTCTCTGTCACGCTCCCTAACATCTCTCCAGACCCACCTACCTACCGTACCTACAGGAAGCTTCAGGCCTTTGCTGAGTCCCTATAGTCCTCTCTGTCCCCTATCTCTCTCCTCTCCTGTGTGTGTGTGTGTGTGTATATATATATATAATTACAAGTTCACAGGTCCCACTATTAAGCCACAATAGCGGCAAGAGTGCCCCCCCCCCTCCCAACAATTTTTACTTTGGACAAACCCTCATTAGCATGGCATACCTTAGCTAAGCACCACACTACCTCCAACAAAGCACAATCACTGCCTGCATGACACTCCGCTGCTGCTTCTCCTGGGTTACATGCTGACCAACCGCCCCCCCCCCCTGCACGACCCAGTGTCCACAGTGCACACCAAATTGTCCCTGCCCAGCCTTCAGCTGCCCTCATGCCACACCACCCTCATGTCTATTTATGAGTGCGTCTGCCATGAGGAGGAACCGCAGGCACACACTGCAGAGGGTTGGCACGGCTAGGCAGCGACCCTCTTTTAATAGATTGACTTTCGATCTTCATTCCAATCCTGTGCCACCTCCGTCAGGAGCTGCAAACGTGGGCATAAAGGGGAGCCCGCTGCCAGCCCAGCACTTCTACACATCTCCACAATGCAGCAATACTCGGTGTGGGTTGTATGTGGCGGGCCCTGGGTCAGCCTCTGTCCCAGCAAACACCTTGTGTGGCCCAAGGTGCTGCGAGTGACATAGCAATGGGAACTCCATGTGTTCACACACTACTCAATCTGTTTGGGTGTCGGATACCTCATCAACAACGCGAGGGGTAAACCATCTGCACTCTGCAC
Organism: Eleutherodactylus coqui; assembly: GCF_035609145.1. Taxonomy (NCBI): domain Eukaryota; kingdom Metazoa; phylum Chordata; class Amphibia; order Anura; family Eleutherodactylidae; genus Eleutherodactylus; species Eleutherodactylus coqui. Next base: position 2,907,639 of record NC_089849.1, read on the forward strand.
CCTACCCAAGTCACTCCGTGTTTTGGGGACAAACAGGTAAAACACCTCAATGGCAAGTCTCTGTGCACCCACAGCATGGGTGGGTCCAAGGAACCCAGAGAAGGTACATAAAGAAATCCTATTGCAGTGCCCCAGATAGCTGTAGTAACGTGAGAGAAAATACATGTTGGCCTCGGCCCACACGGCATGCCCTAGTCAGTCTGGGTTTTATTGGGGCCAGATAGGTAGAACACCGCGATGGGAAGACTTAGTGCACCCATAATATACACAGACCCCTGTAATATTCCTGTAGCAAAGGTAGAAGCTGACCCCAGTAACATTTCTGTAGCAGAAGTATAGGCAGACCCCTGTAACATTTCCGTGGCAGCAGTATAGGCGGACCCCTGTAACATTTTTGTAGCAGAAGTATACGCAGACCCCTGTAACATTTATGTAGCAGCAGTATAGGCAGACCCCAGCACCATTTCTGTAGTAGAAGTATAGGCAGACCCCTGTAAAATGTACGTGGCAGCAGTATAGGCAGACCCCAGTAACATTTTTGTAGCAGAAGTATACGCAGACCCCTGTAACATTTCTGTAGTAACACTATAGACAGATCCCAGTAACATTTCTGTAGCAGACGTATAGGCAGACCCCTGTAACATTAACGTGGCAGCAGTATTGGCAGACCCCTGTAACATCCTTCTGGCAGCAGTATAGGCAAACCCCTGGATAATTAACAGGGCAGCAGTATAGGCAGACCCCAGTAACATCCTTGTGGCAGCAGTATAGGAAGACCCCTGTAACATTTACGTGCCAGAAGTATAGGCAGATCCCTGTAACATTCAAGTGGCAGTAGTATTGCAGACCCCTGTAACATGTAAGTGGCAGAAGTATAGGCAGACCCCTGTAACTTTCTTGTAGCAGAAGTATAGGCAGACAGGCAGACCCCAGTAAAATGTCTCTAGTAATAGTATAGGCCTACCTCTGAAACATTGGGATACCATGAGCGTAGGTGAAGGCCGGAAAAATTAGTTGGATAAGAGTGTAGGCGAGGGCCAGAAAAATAAGTGTACGAAGAGTACAAGTGTACCTCTGAAAAATTTATCAACCGAGAGGGCAGGTGAAACCCATAAACCTTTTTTTTTTTAAAGATACAGCTCGCTGTTGCTTAATTTGTAACAGAGCCTGGAGGCAGCCCTGGTGAAAAAATTGGTTCATGTTACAGTCTCAATACTTTTGAAACTTAGCAAAATTGTAAAAACATTGGTAGATGTAGAGGAGCCTTTTGGGCCACAGAAAAATTGGCCGTTCAGCGCGATGACATGTTGTTTCTGGAGGGGGAGTAGCAGGAGGAGGACTAATGTCAGAGACAGATTGACAAAGAGAAATGCCGTTTTCCCGGTGACATAGAAGAGTGCTTTTATCTGCGGTTGCAGCGAAAAGAATCTTTAGGTTCCGCTGCTCTCTGCTGGTGGAGAAGAGAAGTCTGGGGAAATCCAGGCTTTGTTCATCTTTATAAGCATGTCGGCACTGGCAGTTGACAGGCGGGTACGCTTATCCGTGATGATTCCCCCAGCTGCACTAAACACCCTCTCTGACAAAACACTAGCAGCAGGGCAAGCCAGCACCTGCAGGGCATACAGCGCAGGTTCGTGCCACTTGTCCAGCTTTGACACCCAATAGTTGTATGGAGCAGAGGCGTCACAGAGGACGGTGGTACGATCGACTGCGTACTCCCTCACCATCTTTTTACAGTGCACCCTCCGACTCAGCCTTGACTGGGGAGTGGTGACGCAGTCTTGCTGGGGAGCCATAAAGCTGGCAAAGGCCTTGGAGAGTGTTCCCCTGCCTGCGCTGAAAATGCTGCCTGATCTCCGCGCCTCCCCTGCTACTTGGCCCTCGGAACTGCGCCTTCTGCCGCTAGCGCTGTCAGATGGGAAGTTTACCATCAGTTTGTCCACCAGGGCCCTGTCATATTACATCACTCTCGAACCCCTTTCCTCTTCGGGAATGAGAGCGGAAAGGTTCTCCTTATACCGTGGGTCGAGAAGGGTGTACACCCAGTAATCCGTAGTGGCCAGAATGCGTGTAACGCAAGGGTCACGAGAAAGGCAGCCTAACATGAAGTCAGCCATGTGTGCCAGGGTACCAGTACGCAACACATCGCTGTCCTCACTAGGAAGATTACTTTCAGGATCCTCCTCCCCCTCGTCCACAGGCCATACACGCTGAACAGATGGGAGGCAAGCAGCATGGGTACCCTCTGCAGTGTGCCCAGCTGTCTCTTCCCCCTCTTCCTCCTCCTCCTCCTCCTCCTCCTCCTCCCCCAAAACCCGCTGAGATATAGACATGAGGGTGCTCTGACTATCAAGCGACATACTCTCTTCCCCCGTCTCCTGTTCCGACCGCAAAGCATCAGCCTTTATGCTTTGCAGCGAACTTCTCAGCAGGCATAGCAGAGGAATGGTGACGCTAATAATTGCAGCATCGCCGCTCACCATCTGGGTAGACTCCTCAAAGTTTCCAAGGACCTGGCAGATATCTGCCTTGCATGCCCACTCCTCAGTAAAGAATTGGGGAGGCTGACTACCACTACGCCGCCCATGTTGGAGTTAGTATTCCTCTAATGCTCTACGCTGCTCATAGAGCCTGGCCAACATGTGGAGCGTAGAATTCCACCGTGTGGGTACGTCGCACAGCGGTCGGTGCTCTGGCAGATTAAACCGATGTTGCAGGGTCCGCAGGGTGGCAGCGTCCGTGGTGGACTTGCGGAAATGTACGCAGACGTGGCACACCTTCTGAGCAGGTCTGACAAGTGCGGGTAGTTTTTCAGAAACCGCTGAACCACCAGATTGAAGACGTGGGCCAGGCATGGCACGTGTGTGAGGCTTCCGAGCTGCAGAGCCGCTACCAGGTTACGGCCGTTGCCACACACGACCATGCCCGGTTGGAGGCTCAGAGGAGAAAGCCATGAGGTCGGTCTGCTCAGTTAGACCCTGCAACAGCTTGGGGGCCGTGTGCCTCTTGTCACCTAGGCTGAGTAGTTTCAGCACGGCCTGCTGACGCTTTCCCACCGCTGTGCTGCCGTGCCGCGCGACACCGACTGCTGGCGACGTGCTGCTCACTTTTCTTAATTGAGAGGTAGAGGTTGCGTAGGAAGAGGAGGAGGGGGAGGGTTTAGAGGAGGTGGCATAGACCGCAGCAGATACCAGAACCAAGGAAGGACCCGCAATTCTGGGTGTGGGTAGGACGTATGCGGTCCCAGGCTCTGACTCGGTCCCAGCCTCCACCAAATTCACGCAATGTGCCGTCAGGGAGATATAGTGGCCCTGCCCGCCTGTGCTTGTCCACATGTCCATGGTTAAGTTGACCTTCCCAGTAACCGCGTTGGTGAGGGCACGATTGATGTTGCGGGAGACGTGCTGGTGTAGGGCTGGGACGACACACCAGGAGAAATAGTGGCGACTGGGGACCGAGTAGCGTGGGACCGCCGCCGCCATCATGTTTTTGAAAGCCTCCGTTTCCACAAGCCTATACGGCAGCATCTCCAGGCTGATAAATTTGGCAATGTGCATGTTTAATGCTTGAGCGTGCAGATGCGTGGCGGCGTATTTGCGCTTGCACTAGCGACAGCTGGACGCTGTGCTGTGAGGCATTGCTGGATGGGGCCGAGGACAGCGGAGGTGAGGCTGTGGGTGCAGGCCGGGAGGCGCTCGTGCCTGTGTCCTGAGCGGCGGGTTGGATCTCAGTGGCAGGTTGGGGCACAGGGAGAGAGGCAATGGTGCAGCCTGGAGGCGGTGAACGTCCTTCGTCCCACCTTGTGGGGTGCTTGGCCATCATATGCCTGCGCATGCTGGTGGTGGTGAGGCTGGTACTGGTGGCTCCCCGGCTGATCTTGGCGCGACACAGGTTGCACACCACTGTTCGTCGGTCGTCCGCGCTCTCACTGAAAAACATCCACACCTTTGAACACCTAGCCCTCTGCACGGTGGCTTGCCGCGATGGGGTGCTTTGGGAAACAGCTGGGGGATTATTCGCTCTGGCCCTGCATCTACCCCTGGCCTCCCCACTGCCTCTTCCAACCTGTCCTGCTGCTGCACTTGCCTCCCCCTCTGAAGCCCTGTCCTCAGTTGGCTTAGCGAACCAGGTGGGGTCAGTCACCTCATCGTCCAGCTGCTCTTCCTCCGAATCCTCTGTGCGCTCCTCCCTCGGACTTACTCCAATTACTACTACCTCACTGATAGACAACTGTGTCTCATCATCAGCCTCACCCACTGGAAGCTCTTTAGACAGTTGCCGGAAGTCCCCAGCCTCATCCCCCGGACCCCGGGAACTTTCCAAAGGTTGGGCATCGGTCACGACAAACTCCTCAGCTGAGAGAGGAACCATTTTTTCCCAATCTGGGCAGGGGCCCGAGAACAGTTCCTGGGAGTCTGCCTGCTCCTCAGAATGTGTCATTGTAATGGAGTGAGGAGGCTGGGAGGAAGGAGGAGCAGCAGCCAGAGGATTCAGAGTTGCAGCAGTGGACGGCGTAGAAGACTGGGTGGTCGATACATTGCTGGACACGTTTTGTGCCATCCATGACAGGACCTGCTCACACTGCTCTGCTTGTAATAAAGGTCTACCACGTGTATGCAAAAATTGGGATATGAAGCTGGGGAGCCCAGAAACTATCCTCTCTCCTAATCCCGCAGCAGCCGGCTGCGATTCACCTGGAGCAGGAACTCGGCCTGTGCCCACACCCTCACTTGGCCCTCCGCGTCCTCGCCCGTGTTCACGTCCACGTCCTTTAGGCCTACCCCTACCCCTAAGCATGGTGGATTACGAATAGAGCAGAGACAGAGCGGTCTGAATAATTATGCAATTAGTGGCGTGCACTTGGAGGCTGACAGCGGTTATGTTACGCACACTGCAGTCCCCAAAAAATTATACGCTAGGCTGCAGAAAGCCTAGCTGGGTAATAGTGAGCCACTACAACTCCCAGCGGCCACGCAGTAAAATGCACACGGTCACAGGTAGCCCTAAGAAGGAGTTTTTTTGGGGTACTTGTTGACAGGATTCTACACTAGCACTGTCCCTGCCTGACCAGTACTGCCCCTATACTCTGTAGAATTGGCTGCAGACTGAGAACGCAAAATTGTGCAAAACTGCTCCCAGCTGCCACAACAATAATGCACACGGTCAGATGTGGCCCTAAGAAGGACCGTTGGGGTTCTTGAAGATGCTAACAGTAGCCCAACACTCTCCCTATAGCAGGAACAGCACCTTCCCTAATCTCTGCCAGCGTGTGTCTGAGGCGAGCCATGGGCGGGACCGCTTTAAATACTCAGCGGTCACCTGATCTCGCCAGCCACTCACTGCAGGGGGGTGGGATAGGGCTGGCACGTCACAGGAGGAAGTGGTAATGCCTTCCCCGCATGTCTATTGGCCAGAAAATGGAGCGAAACATGCGGGGAAGGAAATGGAATTGACTCGAGTACCGCGTGGTGCTCGTCTCGATTAACGAGCATCTCGAGTACCCTAATACTCGAGCGAGCATCAAGCTCGGACGAATACGCTCGCTCATCTCTAATTGTAAACCTTTTTTGTGCACTTTCTCCTCTTTGATTAAAAGCACCACATTTGGTAACATTGCGTCCACACCGACCCGTACAATAAGCGAACATTAAAAAAAAGAAAATTATAAAATGGAGTCGAGCTTTTTTTGCGCACTTCAGCTCCTAAAAAACTGAATGTAAGGCTCCTTCAGACTCGCGGCTTTTTACCCACAAGCGGTTTTTTTTTCGCTGCCATTTTCCCCCCCAAATGTCAGTAGGATTCTCTAATGTTAAAATCACACGTTTGCGCTTCTGCGATATTTGTGCGATGCGAGTTTAACATTAGAGAGTCCTAGTGATATTTGGGAAAAACGCAGCGAAATCGCAGTGAAAAAAAATCTAGTGGGTAAAAACGTGACGCGAGAGTGAAAACACAGAGTTATGAAGAATCATTTTAATGGTTTCATTCCCAATTGCGACGTTTTCAGTCACGCGGCGGAGCGCTGAGATTCGGCGTGTCCTATCTTTCTGCGTTTAGCGATTTATTATTTTTCCTCCTCGCCCGTGTTTTCCCATGGCGCCTCCTTTTTTCTATCGCATCGCACGAACTTGTGATTTTTGTGCAATGAGTTTTTAACATTAGAGACCCCGAGAAAATTGTGGGCAGCAGCGATGCGATGCGATGCGCCATTCTTCTGATGCTCCAAAATCACCTAAACAAAACTGCAATTTTCTCGTAGCGATATCGCGATCGCCAGTGCGGAGGAGCCCAAAAAGTGATCCGAAAAGCCATCTGTCACCAGAAATGGTACCAATAAAGATGCAGCTTGTGACGCACGACACGGTCTGTCCTCGCGGAGCTCCGCCCACGGCAAAAGAAAAACTTATGGGACTTTCAATGCAGCAGTTCAAAAAAATATATATATTTTCCCAAAAAGTGTTTTGATTGTGCAAAAGTTGGAAAAACTTTAAGACTGCTATATAATTCTGGTATTGTTGGGCGGTGGCGGCCGAGCGAAGGGGCGGAGCTCAGGTCATCTATGCTGCATCATTAACGCTAGCAAAAAAAACAGCGGTAGAATTGATGATTTTTCTCCCCGTCTACAAAAAAAATAATAAATATATGTTATATGAACCCAAAAACAGAGCCAATAGAAACTGCAGCTCGCCGCGCAAAAACCTCCCTCTTACGGCCCCAAATATTGTTGCATCCTTTGCATCACTAAGGGGTTAATATACGGGCACTGCAGCCAGAGGGTCTGATCCCGATGCAACGCCTGTGTGGGGAGTTCTGGAGCTGGGAGGGCACTGTCCTCATGTAGCTCAGGCAGTAGAGCTGCCGCCTCCCATCCTCCTGCTCTGAGTTCGAGTCCCACATGCAGCTGAGCAAGACGTCCTAGCGCTGCAGGCTCCCCGTGTCTGCTGTGTATTTACACGCTTGCTAGAGCAACGCTTGGATCTAGTGCCGCGCTCTTCGCCTGTGGGGCTGCGGTTCCACCGGTCCATGGACAATTTTACACGTCCAGCGCCGTGGACTATCCTGGTGCTATATGTACCTGCAGTACTTCCGGTCTCCTCCCCAGTGATCAGAGTCCAGCACACACACCTGGAGGCTCATGGCGAGGATCGTTGTCCTGGGCGCTCTGTGTGCGCTGACAGGTACAGGCTGTAGTCATGGCCGCCAGGTGAGTCTACCTGTAGCGAGAAGCACTCACACCTGTATCTCTCTCCAGAATGCCTGGAAGTGAGGACGTCCGCACCGCAGCTTCTGGCCCTCGTGGACGAGGATGCTTTACTTCACTGCTATTTCACCTCTCTAGCCCCGATCAGAACTGAAGATGTCGCAGTGAAGTGGTCAGTGAGGCGCGGCGGCACGGTGCGCTCTGTGTGCACGTTTGATGGCGTTCATATTGATTCCCTGCGACAAGAGAGCTCCATCGATCAGCAGCTCCTGCAGATCGGCAACGCCTCCTTATACCTGCCCAGCCTGACGCTGGAGGATGAGGGCGACTACACCTGCACTGTGCTGATATCACCAGAGGCGGGGGAAGCTACGCTGGCGCTCAGACTCACAGGTGAGCACTTGGAATACTAACAGGAGATCCATCTGTCCTGACCTGCTTATCTCCAGCAGAGAGAGGGTAAATGTGTACCCTGCCGTCCTGCCCTAACATGGGTTGTGGTACCACCTGAGTGCAGGGTGCCCCTTGCCATTATACTGTCTGAGGAGAAGTGTGAAATAGCGCCCCCCAGGTACTGAGAGCGCCAATACACAAAATTAGAAGCACTGAGACTGGTGTGAAATGACAAAGTAATAGTGACCCCATAGTAAAAGTGACCCCAATAGTTATACTGCCCCCAATAGTAAGTGTCACGCTTAGTGACCCCTATAGTAATAGTGACCCCATAGTAATAGGGATCCCAATAGAAAGTGTCCTGCATAGTGACCCCGGACCTCCAGCTGGGCAGCAACCTGATAGGCATTTCAGTCATTCAGCTGCTGCTCCGGCTCTGAGTGGTTGTGCGGCTGCTGCTTCAGCTCTGAGTGGTTGTGCAGCTGCTGCTTCGGCTCTCAGTGGTTGTGCGGCTGCTGCTTCGGCTCTGAGTGGTTGTGCGGCTGCTGCTTCGGCTCTGAGTGGTTATGCGGCTGCTGCTCCGGCTCTGAGTGGTTGTGCGGCTGCTGCTCCGGCTCTGAGTGGTTGTGCGGCTGCTGCTCCGGCTCTGAGTGGTTGTGCGGCTGCTGCTCCGGCTCTGAGTGGTTGTGCGGCTGCTGCTCCGGCTCTGAGTGGTTGTGCGGCTGCTGCTCCGGCTCTGAGTGGTTGTGCGGCTGCTGCTCTCTGCTCTTGGCTGGCAATTATTTTCTACTGGTCAATAATATAGCCAGTAAAACATAATTATCGGACGAGGGGAACCCGCCACCCTTCTGGGGTTCCCCAGACCACCACTGGAGTCGCAGGTTGCCTCGTGGTAGGGAAATTGGGTGGGGGATTTTCAATATTTCTGGGAAATTGCAGCTCTGAAGCCTGCAGAATTGTGACTGCAGCTATGTACTACGGCAGTGGCTGTCATTCCGGATGCCACTGAGTGGCTCTCGTTGTACCACCTGCCTCCATTCACTAGCTACACATATGGGGCCGCCGGAGAGCTCCGTGGATGCAGCTCTGGATGTGACTGGAGTATTAGACGTAGATGTAACGCTTAGCACCAATGTAACCTCCGGTATTGTGTACAGCGCAGCCCGCCATCTACCTGCTCCCGGAGAACCCGCACCTGAGCCTCGGGGAGATGAAGACCTTTATTTGTAAGCTCCGCCATTTCTACCCGCAAGAACTTGATATAAAGTGGATAATGAAGAAGGAGAAAAGAGAAGCGGTGCTGATGAAGGAGATCTGCACGGGCGTCCCGTACCGCGGCGAGAACGGGACCTTCACCGCCGACAGTCAGGTGTCCATCGTGTTCGCCGATGAGGATGACGGCAGCGAGATCCTGTGTGAGGTCAGACACCAGTCCCTGCCACAGCCGCTGCGGAGGGGTACCAGCATCCACCTCACCGGTAAGTGAGCGCTCATACGGCCATGTGACCAGACGCAGCGCTGACTCAGTAGGCTGCTTTCACACGCCCGAGAAAATTTCGCAAGGTTTATGTGTTGCGAGATGCACGAATACGAACCTCATTCTTTTGTCTAATATCTTTTCTATATACTTGAGAGATGCATTTTTTTCTCTGCATCACATGGCGCTGCAGGCGGAGTCGCAGCACGTCCTGTCTTTGAGCGTTCCCTCGGAACGCCTCGCCCATTGGGGCCATGCGGCGTGCGTGCGATGCGCTGTCTCCCCCTGAAAACAATGGGAAACACTTGCTGCCCCTCCGCCGCGGCTGGAAGCCTCCCTGCAGCATCGCAACTGTTTGACACACAACCGGCTGGCATCCGCAGGGACATTGCACGTTCCTGGTTGCACGGCCTGACATGGCGCTCGGCTGTGTGAAACTCCTCTGCCCCTCAAGGACCGTCTTTTTTTTTTTTTTCCTCCTCTTGTTTTTTCTCTCCACTTATTTATTCACCGCCATCTAAACGCTGTTATGAGAACTGACCGTGGCATTTAAAAGGTTAATAGCATCGATCAGTGTGATCACTAATCGCAGCTGTTGTGGTCGGACGTCAGCCACCCCATACAGACCCCGCACCCCAAGACGTAAATGTACATCCTGAGTGTGAAGGGCTGGCAGGGGTATAAAGTAGTATGAAGCCGCACCCCTCTTGCCCTCAATGCAGCGTCGCCATTCTGGTCCATGCCGCTCAGATCTGAAAGCCGTTCTTTGCCCATGTGACTGCTTAGCCAATCACCAGCCCCCGTGGTCACCCATCACACGTGTAATCTACTGCGGATTGTGATGTTCTGTGCCAGGAAAGAAATCGTTCAGAGACGGAGCCGATAATGCGACTGGCACTGTACAGAATGGCGCCAATGTGAGATTCCCTAAGAATGCCCTGGAGCGCTGACGTGGCGATGCGTTGATGACGTGTTGTTCTCTCTCCATTGGCAGTTGTGCAGGCGCCCAGCAGTGTGGCGGTCATCCTCAGCACGCTAGTCATGGTGATGGCGCTGATCTTCGCAATTGCGCTGTTATCCTGGAAGTTTCTGGCATCAGGTAACTTTCCTTCTCTCATCCTCGACCTGCTAAATCTATCAGGAGAAGGGGGAAGGGCAACATGAGCAAACCTGGCGCGAGAGGAGGAGTCACCCGTACAACCAATCAGCTGTCAGTGTGCTAAAAGCCCTAAGCTACAGCCTGACTGTGAACATACCTGATATCAGCCGCACCTCTTATAACGCTCCAGTACTGATATAACCCCCAGAGACATCATATATATGATATCGGTCACACCCCCAGAGACATCATACAGTGGTTCCCCGAAAATAAGCCCTACCCTGATAATAAGCCCTACCCCTAAATAAGCCCTAGCTACACAGGTTAAAAAAAAGCAATAGTCACCTAGCTACCGGCATCAGTATCCCTCGCACTGGTCCCCAGTGCTGCGGAAGTCTGCAGTTCTTAGTGCTGACAGGGTTCTCTTTTGGTAACTGGGCTTTGAATAGCCCACCTCCGGTAAGCGCTGTGATTGGATTGAGCACCAGCCAATCAGAGCCGGCATTCGATGAACCAATTACAACACTGACTGGAGGTGGGTTATTCAAAGCCCAGGAGAAGAGAATCCTATCAGCGCTCAGAACTGCAGTAGTGCAGGGACCAGCGTGAGGGACACAGACACCGGCGGCTGGATAAGTATAAGACACCCCCCGAAAATAAGACACTGTGCCTCTTTTGAGAGAAAAAATTAATATAAGCCAGTGTCTTATTTTCGGGGAAACACAGTATGTTTGATATCAGCCCCTCTTCTTATAACATTCCAGTACTGCTATAACCTCCAAACATCGTATATGGGATATCAGCCGCTCCTCTTTTCCTAGAACCATAGAATGGCAGCAATGGAAGGGTCCTCCAAGGTCATCGGGTCCAACCCCCTGCTCTGCAGGATGACTATATCATCCCAGACAGATGTCTGCCCAGCCTTTGTTTGAAGACTTCCATTGTAGGAGAACTCCCCACCTGGCGTGGCAACCTGTTCCACTCATTGATCCCCCTCACTGTCTAATATCTAATCTGTGTCTCCTCCCTTTCAGTTTCATCCCATTGCTTCTAGTCTTTCCTTGTACAGATGAGAATAGGGCTGATCCCTCTGCACTGTGACGGCCCTTCAGATATTTGTAGGCAGCTATTAAGTCTCCTCTCAGCCTTCTCTTCTGCTAAACATTCCCAGATCCTTTAACCGTTCCTCATAGGACATGATTTGCAGACCGCTCACCATCTTGGTAACTCTTCCCTGAACTTGCTCCAGTTTGTCTATGTCTGTTATAAAGTGGGGTGCCCAGAACTGGACCCAGTATTCCAGATGAGGTCTGACTAAGGAAGAGTAGAGGGGATAATGACCTCACGTGATCTAGACTCTCTGCTTCTCTTAATACATCCCAGAATTGTGTTTGCCTTTTTGGCTGCTGCATCACACTGTTGACTCATGTTCAGTCTGTGATCTATTAGTATACCCAAGTCTTTTCCACATGTGCTGCTGCTTAGCCCAATTCCTCCCATTCTGTATGTGCTTTTTTCATTTTTCTTGCCCAGATGTGGGACTTTGCATTTCCCCTTGTTAAATACCATTCTGTTAGTCGCCGACCACTGTGCAAGCTTTTCTAGATCTCTTTGAATCCTCCCTCTCTCTTCCCTAGTGTTAGCTATCCCTCCTAGATTTGTGTCTGCAAATTTGATTAGTTTCCCATCAATTCCCTCCTCCAGATCATTTATAACAATGTTGGCCAACACTGGGCCCAGGACAGAGCCTTATGGTCCCCACTTGATACATTCTTCCACTTGGATGTGCAGCCATTTATGACCACTCTTGGAGTACGATCACTCAGCCAGTTGTGAATCCACCTAACAGCTGCCTTGTCAATCACAGATTTGGTCATTTTTTCAATAAGTATGGTATGAGATACTTTGTCAAATGCTTTACTAAAGCCAAGATATACTATATCCACCGCATTTCACTGACCAACCCAGTCAGTGATACTATCCTAGAAGGAAATTAGATTCGCCTGGCATGACTTGTTTGTTACAAACCCATGCTGGCTCTGGTTAATTACTCCATTCTCATCCAAGTACTTGCATACATGCTGTTTAATAATCTGTTCAAAGATCTTTCCCGGTATAGAAGTCAGGCTCACAGGCCTGTAGTTTCCTGGATCCACCTTCTTCCCTTTTTTGAATATAGGGACAACATTTGCACTTTTCAATCTTCTGGGACTTCTCCTGTTCTCCAGGAATTGTCAATGATTATGGCGAGTGGTTCAGCAATTACCTCTGCTGCTTCCTTTAGTATCCTAGGATGTAATTCATCTTGAATTCATGTAAGTTAGCTAAGTGTTCCCTCACCATCTCTCTGCTTACAGATAGCCTGCATTCTTTTATTCCCCCACTAACACAGGGAAGATCAGTTGATGTTCCATCTACTTTCTGAGAGAAAACAGATACATTATAGGAATTTAAAAGTTCTTCCTTCTCAACATCATTCTTAACCAATTCACTATTTTCATCCTGTAAGCATCTAATAGCATCTTTGACTTTTCTTTTGACCCCCCCAAATCCTTTTTATTGCTTTTGGCCTCTGTTACAAGCCTCAATTCATTATCAGCTTTACCTTTTCTGACCCTTGCCCTACAGTTTCTGCAGACCCCATTATGTTCTTCTTTAGATATTTCCCCCTCTTTCCATTTGATAAACATATCTTTCTTCCTCTTTAACATGGGTACAAGTTCTGTGTTCATCCATCCTGGTCTCTTTAAACTCTTCCCGTTCTTCCTTCTTTTAGGGATTGGTAACGATTGTGTTTTGAGAATCTCATTTCACAATATTTCCCAACCTTCTTGGACATTTCTGTCCTTAAGAACATCCAGCCATTGGATTCTTCCTCTCCTCCTTCTGAGTTAATTAAAATCTGCCTTTCTGAAATCCAACCTTGAGGTCTGAGTTTTCTCAGGTCTTCCTCCCCTTGTTATCCAACATCCAAGGATATCATGATCACTGCCTCCTAAGGTCCCAGCCACCCTTACTTCCTCAACCATTCCCTCCAGTACTGATATAACCTCCAGATACATCATATATGTAATATCAGCCTCTCCTCTTATAACACTCCAGTACAGATATAATCTACAGACATCATATATGTGATATCAACACTCCAGTACTGATGCAACAACCAAGACACGAGGCACATCACTGAGGAGATGGTGGGGGTAGTTGTTAGGAGTGTCACGGTGGCACTACCAAACTCCTCCCCTGAGGGACGCATGTAACCCTGGCCAAGGCGCCGCCAGGCCTCTTCCAGACAATGCTGAGGCAGCGGTTACCTGAATAGGTGGTGTAGTGGACTTGAAGAAATGTCACAGGTGACGCCACCATTCCTTACTCTGTAGGATGTCCAACAGGAAAAGTAAGAGAGTCCACACACAAGTAACTTGACAACTTCAGTCACTGGGAACAGTCAGTGACTGGACTTGACTTGCAGGATGACACCGGGCCCACAGTCTGAGTTATCTGTATGACTCCGCTCCTGGACACACACACCAGCGGAGGACACGACACTCCACTGACACTCACTTTTGGGCGGGTTTCTGAACACTGCACGGTGGATTCTTTCTCTCTCTTCCCTCTCTCCTAGGATAGGGGTCCTGTAATTAGGTCATCAGGGTACCTTCCTTCCTCTTCCATTCTTCACTACGAGGGTTGAAGGTACCCGCATGTGGCCGGCACTCTCTCTCCACACTCAGTTATTGAAGCAATGAAACCCCTTGCTCTCCTCTTGCACTCACATATATATTGCATACCCACGTGACAACATAAATTGTTACAATTTCCAGACATATCCCAGACATTCACAGACATTAACCTCTTACATGCTGCAGCTGTATAATACACATACCTAGAGACAAGACAATTTGCACAGTGCATCCACACTGAAGACCTGACATGTACGACAGTTATGGAGGGGCCAGATATATAGACTTCGGGCCACTGCACCGGTATAACCTCCAGAGTCATCATATATGTGATATCAGCCGCTCTCATTATAACGCTCCAGTAGTGATATAAGCTCTGTGGCTGCAGATTATGTTGGGTTGTGTATAATCTTCTGCTTTTCTCTCCTGCAGTTCCTCCTCGGGTGTCATCGCTGATTCTGCCAGAGATGAACATGGCGGGTGAGGAGCTGGTTGCCATATGTAACCTCAACGGCTTCAGACCTAGAGCAGTAGATGTGTGCTGGTACATTGGTAAGAGCGGGCAGCAGCAGGCAGGCAGCAGTCACTGCGGAGATGACCCTCTATTGCAAGCTACCGATATAACCAGCTACGCCAAGCACCCGGTCAGCAAACATGGCAACCTGTTTAATGCCACCTCCCAGCTGTCATACACTCCCTCGGTGCAGGATGATGGCGCCATGCTGGTGTGTGTGGTGCGACACAAGGCCCTGAGTGCTGCTGCCAGGCGGGAGAGTCACATCAATGTAGCGGGTAAGTGCGGGTGATCAACACTGCAGCAGTGGACGGAAGCTCTTGCAGGAGCTGTTAACCCTGTTAGGGGCGTCACAAGGGGACCCATCAGCTGATGCTGTCTGCTTCCGGATTAGTCTTAGATGTGAGTACTCAGACGATGCAAATGGACAGCCACATGCACCATGGGATTGTCATAAGCGAAGCGAAGGTTTATTCAGCAGAGGTTACAGTTATAGAAGAAATTTGCTTACGTAGTTATTTAATTACTGCGCATGCCCAAGGTCGCTGGACATCTGCAGATTTTAATGAACAATATTTCTTTCAAAGACGTCTCCTACATAAACAATATATCAACGCTCGGTGACAGTTGTATCAAAGCAGACTATGTCCTTGGATAAGATTCTCGGAACATGAATAGGGAAACAGGATATCATATGTGAAAGGACAGATAAGGTAAGTTTCACGGTCACCTAGCGGGAACAGGACAGATAAGGAGTAAGTTTGGAAGAGAAATTAAATGTATTTTCCGTATTTATTCTGAGACAGGGAAAAATCTAGAATTAACCCCTCACATTCCCCCATTTGGACATAGGGTCCACCATCGTGCTATGTACGTTCACCCGAGTGGTGCCAGCTCCTGCCAGATTCCCTAGAGTCATGTGGTGGTCCCAAAGTCCATCTGGGTTAATAGTTTAGCAAAAGCCTTTTTACTACAACGTGTGGTACAATACATGATTAACTTTAAAGCAATATATATGACAAGCAAAATCATTACTACTTGAAGCATACTTTATAAAATTCCCATGAACCACCCTCCTAAACCAGAGAACCAATTGGCAGGGTTCAAAGAACTAAATGTGTTACCCCACCAGCTATCTCTGGTTTCCGAGTTTTCATTTGTCCATGCAAGCAGTTCTTTTGACGGAACAGGAACAGCCAAGAAAGGAAAACTAGTGGCATCAGGTGTGGAGGCGTGGGTACAAGTCCAACAGTCTTTCACCTGTGAGGTGTTCAGTCCATCTACCAGTATTTGGTGGTGTCTAACAAAGTGGTTCTGGGCATTGTCTTTTTGCACCCTCTCATAAGGGTGAAGCATGGAGTGAGGAGTCCAAAAGTCCATCAATAAGCAAAATGTCTTTAGTGAGGAGTCCAAAAGTCCATCGATAAACAAAGTGTCCTTCTCATGGGGGGGAGGGGGGGGCAAAGTAGGGCGTGAAAAGTCCCATTAGTCTCAAGACAAGCAACAGTTCCTTCAACTTTACTGAAGTAGGTGTGGTCAGCAGGACTTGATAGGGCCCCTTGAATCTGGGCCCTAGGGATTTCCAGACACGCCTCTTTACGACCACCCAGTCTACAGGTTGTAGGGAGTGAGATCCCTTTAAGTTGTCTGGGTCTACATATCTGCAGATTACCTCATTCATGAGCTCCTGTGTGATTACCTGCTTATTTACTTTGGTAACGGGGTAGGTGTCCGACCTGAAAAGAAATCAACAAGCACGTATTCATACTTCCCAACAAGTGGGAGCTGAATGTAGTCAATTTGCAATCCCTGAAATGGGTAGAATGGTCTAGGCAAGTGTGATGTGGCAAATTTACTTCTGCCCTGTTGCTTACGGCAAAGATCATGCAAAATTGGACAAATGATGATGCAGCAGCTACAGAAAACCCAGGAGCTACCTGTCCTCGTTCAAGCGTCGACATCTTATTTACTTTGAGGGGTGCGTCTTTCCGTGCATCAGCTGGGCCATTACAGGGCACAGGGACTGTGGTAGGCAAGTTCTGTTGACTGTTCGCCATACACCGTCCTGTTTCTGCTGCTCCCATATTTAGTCCATTTGTCTTTTTCTTCCTTGCTGGCTTGTAACTGTAAAGTCTTTAGCATATCAAAGTCCAAGTTTTTATCAAAGTCCAAGTTTTTATCAAAGTCCAAGTTTTTATCAAAGTCTAAGTTTTTATCAAAGTCCAAGTTTTTATCAAAGTCCAAGTTTTTATCAAAGTCCAAGTTTTTATCAAAGTCCAAGTTTTTATCAAAGTCCAAGTTTTTATCAAAGTCCAAGTTTTTATCAAAGTCCAAGTTTTTATCAAAGTCCAAGTTTTTATCAAAGTCCAAAGTTTAGTCAAAGTCCAAAGTTATTGTTAAATTCTTCTTTTCTTCAATGGCTTGAGGGCCGCTGCTTTTGCTGTGTGGTCTGTGATGGCGTTGCCTCTTGCTTCTCTGGTGTAGGAATTGATGTGAGCTCTCCACTTTGTCAGGTAGGAGTAGGGCTTCCAAGAGACTCTGCACCGCTGCACCATTCTTAATTGACTGTCCTACTGAGATAACAAGCTGTCTGGCCTTCCATATTGGGCCATAATCATGATCTATGACAAATGCATACCGAGAGTCAGTGTAAAGGGTTGCCGCCTTACCTTCTGCCACTCTACACGTCTCAGTGAGGGCCTCCAGTTCCGCTTCTTGTGCTGAGACATGCGGAGGCATTCTGCTTTTTAGGACATTTTGTTGTGTGATCACTGCATATCCAGTGTGGAGTTGTCCATCACCTTGGTACCATCTATTAAAAAAAACAACTCAAAATATGCATTTGTTAACAGGGGCTTCAGTAACCTTTATTATGGCCACCTGTTCTGGCAACATGATGGCTTCCATTAATAAACTTACAGCTTTTCTATTCTTGATGGAGGAAACACAAAAGGCTTAGTGATGCATTGAGGTAACTATTTGGGTCAGGAGTACATTAAAAAAAAGTAAATCATCAACATATTACAAGAGGGTGGTGCCCTCGGGAATTGGCCAGGCATCTAATATCAGCTTCATGCATCTGGTGAAATGGTTTTGGGCTATTCTGAGCCCCTTTGTGGCAGCACTATCCAACAGTACTGCTTTCCTCTGAAAATAAATGCAAACAAATACTGACAGTCTGACTGGCCCTTTAAACTCTTTCTCTTTAACGGGGAACAAAAGGGGTATTGGCTGGGAAGACACATTCCTTAAGGGCTTTAAATTAACATAAAGAAGAGACAGTGTCTGCAATTGCATCTTCCTGGACATGTGCCAGGGGGTACTGACGGACCAAGGGGGCTAAGAGCTTGTTCCTCTGCGTGCGTAAGAGTGAGGACAGGGAGAGGTGTCGTTTGGTCTGCTGCCATCCGACAGAAGGTCGGGTGACTTTCAGACTTGGGGTGTATACGAGCCTCACCGGACGGGTGAAGTTTGATACAACATCCCAAGGGTCCCATCACGTCAGTTCCCAATATGCTTTCAGGACCTTCCAGCACAAGGAAGTGCGTGAGGTATCGTGACCCTTTAAACATTACCTCAAGCGGTTCAGTTTCTGCCAGCTGAATTGGCACTTCTGAAACCTCTTGTACCGATTACCGCTAGACAATCAGGCTAGTATTCTATTTAAAATAGATTAGAACCTTATTAAAAAAAAAACATTTTAAAAATAGCTGACCTGCAATACCTAGATCACCTATGTCTTCTCCTCCCCCCCTTTGAACTAGGGTACTTAATTGGACGAGTAGCCGGGTTCAAGGTAGTAGCAACATTGAAAAGAATGACAAGAGCACATTGTAGCTGGATTTGACGGGCCTGAAATAAGTGCTTGGGTTGCACTTGCGTGTATATGCTCCGGGTGTCATGAGGGGGGTGAGGACCACTAGGGGTAGTTCAATACCAACTCCGAAGATTTGTCAACCATTGCCTGTACTGCTGCCACCGCACAAACACATGAGGGAGCTCCTCGAGCCACTGGATCCAGCCTCATGGAGTAGTATCCAAGTGGCCGTGGTTGTCCTCCGTGCTTTTGTGTCAACACTGTCGTCATAGGGCCAGAAAATTCAGTACAGAAAAGAATAAAGAATAAAGTGTAAAAGGGTGAGAAATGAGTAGTTGCATAAGAGAGGAAACAGAGTGGATCCATGGGCGGCAGTATGAAACAAGGCCCAGAAAGGTGCGGAGTTTGGCAGCAGGTGTAAGTACAGGTATGGCCGTTTGCGCGTTTCTTCTACAGAACATTCTCTCAGAGACAGTATAATTGTGGCTTGTTGGCAGGCTTCCAGATTATCAGCACACAGCGCCTACATGCGGTGGGTGGCTGACTAACACCTCATCAGCACACAACAGCCCTACATCACACATTTTACATTCATTACAGTCTGAACACGGGTCATTAACTCTCATCCGTTCATGCGGTCAAGTCTCATTCAAATGTTAGTAAGAGTTCACACAGGACGTAACGCGTATGATGCAACTGTCCTCATCTTGCAAACAAATGCATTCAATCACTCCCACCTCCCCCTGAAATCAGTCAAACTTTAACTGTTTGTAACACTAGAGAAGTATACCAGATTCCACAACAACCACTTCACTGATATTTTCCAAAAAAAAAAGAACACACATTTTGCAATCATGCACATGTCCAACCAATCACAGAACTGACATTTACATAAAAAGCAAAAATATACCTTAAAATCCCTATATATATTCTATTTTTAAAACCATATAATTCACGTAATTCATTCAACGTCTTTCTTTCTTCTATGACCTTAAATTTTATATCTCTATGAAACAGAACAACAACTAAGATTTTTGGAAAACAGCCAGAACATTCAGACTTCAAACAACACCAATCATTAGCAACAACAAAGGTATATTTCTCTGCACAGACTATCAAACCCGGACGGCAGAGGAATAGTTAAACACATAGAAGAAAAAAAAACCAACATGCTAAGCGCTTCTAACAGCGCAACATTCTCCGCATTTTTAACCCTTGTATTCTTAAAAGCTCCCACAGATATGAGTGGGGTATAACTTTCTTACACTTTCTTACACTTTGTTGTAGAAGACTAAGACGTACAACAAAGATTAGATTACATAACATAAAGACATACGAGACAAACAATATTGGTTATTTGTCACGTAATTATCCACAGATTCTGCATGAACTTGCTTTATGTCCCAAAGGAACACAGACTATAAAGGATTCCCTTTCTCTGATAACTGCCGTATCTACACTTGCCTCAATCCATCTGTCTAACATACTTTTATTCAACCTTTGACTATCTCTGAATCTTTCCCAAACTTGCTAGTTGAAGACTCCCAGAATTCTAAAACACCTGCTTTTCTCAACAATTCGCTACATTCTTTCCCCACAGCTGACTTGCTTTGTCTGACCTTTGCTATTTCTCTAGCTGTTTCCATATTGTCTGTTCCTTCTTCTAAACCGGCATCTCTGATATCTTTCATGCTTTTTTTCCCCCTCGTACTGTTGCCAGAACTCATAGTTAAAGGTTCCTGTCGTTTTACCTGTCTGTTTATATATTTCATAGGCTTGCCTACAGATGTCCTTCCCTTCCCCCAATCTTATTATTTCAATGGGTGTCAGGAAAGCCTGAGACCCCATTCTGACTATGGACTTATCTCCTACAGATGTCCCTATTGCCGAGTCCGCAACTGGCAGGATACTATGGACTTTTCAGTCCCTTCCGCCACGTCCGCAACGGGCAGGATATTTGTTTAGGGCCCTCCTGCCAAGTATTGGCAGGATATTCTCTTCTGCGAGTCCGCAACTGCAGAAATACTTTGGACTTTTCAGTCCCTTCCGCCACGTCCACAACAGGCAGGATATTTTGGACTTTTCAGTCCTTTCCACCACGTCCGCAACGGGCAGGATATTTATTCGCAATATATTACGAATATCTTACTACTATACTTACGGGGATAGAGGAAGGACCACGGCTTGCCTTGCTGGGCGGCTTTTAGTAATCTTATTACAAATTACAGCTAACATTATGAGTCCGGCAAAAAGCAATACTTTCTACAGCACAGAGCAGACAGCATGGCAATATACACACAAGGGTTCTTCCGTCTAGCACGGTTACTAAGAACACCGTAAATAACAGGCAGAAGTGTCCTATAAACATGCAGCGACTCACCTTCCCGTCGACACGTGACTGAAGTCAGGGGAGCCCAGAGCTGAAGTGGCAAGTCAAGGGCTTACCTTACACCGGTGTTTTGTAGATCTAGGGTCCCGTGGCCTCTGGTCCGGCTGGTCGGCAGGTAGGGTCGTCAGGTATCGGCTGCAGGTAAGGAGTTAGCCTCTGTCCCTCGTTGGTGCGCCAAGTATTGTTAGGGGGGTCACAAGGGGACCCATCAGCTGATGCTGTCTGCTTCCGAATTAGTCTTAGATGTGAGTACTCAGACGATGCAAATGGACAGCCACATGCACCATGGGATTATCATAAGCGAAGCGAAGGTTTATTCAGCAGAGGTTACAGTTATAGAAGAAATTTGCTTACGTAGTTATTTAATTACTGCGCATGCCCAAGGTCGCTGGACATCTGCAGATTTTAATGAACAATATGTCTTTCAAAGACGTCTCCTACATAAACAATATATCAACGCTCGGTGACAGTTGTATCAAAGCAGACTATGTCCTTGGATAAGATTCTCGGAACATGAATAGGGAATCAGGATATCATATGTGAAAGGACAGATGAGGCAAGTTTCAGGGTCACCTAGCGGGAACAGGACAGATAAGGAGTAAGTTTGGAAGAGAAATTAAATGTATTTTCTTTATTTATTCTGAGACGGGAAAATCTAGAATTAACCCCTCACAACCCCTTAATGATGTGGCCCTTTTTTATTTTTCATCTTTCCACCCCATTTTGAAAAAATGGTAACTCTTATTTATCCGTCGCGGCCTGGTGGTTGTTTGCGGGGCGAGTTGTTGTATTTCTCCGTGTTACTATGTAATGTACCAGAAGATGCACTGAAAAACTTTCTAAGCGGAGTGAAATTGAAAAAAACCGCGATTCTGCCATCTTTGGGGGTCTTGTTTCTATGGCGCACAAGCTGCGGGTCGCTATGGTTACTACAACACCACATTGTTTTTCGCTGTTCTACTTTTAGACAATAAAATATTTTTGGAAAAACCTAAAACTATTTTCTGCCGCCATCGCGTTTATGGGATGCCCTCGGATACACTCGTGGCTCTTATGTAGTCGTATTGATCCCATTTTGGTTTACGCACGTTTTTGATAGTTTTTTGATTGTATTTTCCTTGGAGACGGGGTGATCAAAAAAGCGCAACTATTGTTTTTTTTTCGGACGACGTTCACCGTGCGGGTAAAAAATGCGTTCCTTGATAGATCGGACTTTTATGGACGCAGCGATACCAGATATGAGCTTTTTATTATAAATATGTGAAAAGGTTGTTTTTAAAAACTTCTATTAGTTTTAATTTTTTTTAATAATGACTAAACCTTTTCCCACTCATTCGTACATTTCCTTTTAGTCTCCGCGGGGACAGAAGCTTGTGGTTGTCTGATCTCCTGCAGTGTAATGTATTGCAGCATAGCGCTCTCTAACTGGTGGTCTATAGACAATCAGCCATGGCCACCGAACGGCACCTCATCGCGCCGAGCCGTTTAGGACCCCCATATAGAATTGACAGAAGCTCTTACAGGTGAGCAGTGACAATCGGTGTTCACGCTGGTCGTGACTTTTACGGGCGGTTGTCAGCAAGGACAGCCAGCACCCGCCGTGATCCGCTCCTGATCCCTCTCCATCCCGAGGTGTTAAAGGGACGCTGCTGCCTTGTCATATACGGCGGTGCAGCTGGATGCACACAACTTCGCAGCTCTCTATTACACCCTCCTATATCGGCTTCTCACAATTTTGAAGATCTCTGCTTCCTGTCAGTGTATGGAAGCATGGAGAGTCCCGCCCTGACTCGTCCTGCTCACACAGCTGAGGGTTTGTTACAGTCCTCTGGGATGTAGGCAGCAGGATGCCTTTTACTGACACTGATACATTGTAGCAAACTCTTCGCTGCAGATTTGCTTGTGGATGTGAACGTCAATTTAGCCTCAGTCATTTGTGCAAGTCTGTGTGTCGCTCCCGAGGGCAGAAGCTGCGCCACATGGATCTGCGCTATATGGGCTACGCTGTGCGTTTCCATAGTGTACGGTTGAAGGCTAAAATGGCGCGGATTCGGACAAGGAATCTACAGTCTTATCAGTGGATTCAAGAGCGGATGTTATTGGGCGCCTCTGGGACAGAATCGGCAAATAGCGCAATCTGCCCTGTTTCATCCAGGAGATTTTTCGCAGGCGCCCCAGAAGCCGGGTAGCCGCTCTTATAGTGAACGGGTTTCGTCTGGCGCCGCTCTGGCATTTTTGTTGTTTGGCTGCGAGGATGGAACTGAAGCGCAGAATAACGGATCTGTTAAATGTCTCTTCTGCTTTGACAATAATGTAAAGAGAACGCGAGGCGACTTCCATCTGGTTTTAGTTGTTTCATCAATAATGGAGGGATTGTCCGGGACTTGACTCTGGATGGTCTGTCCTTGGGATCGCCACCAATCAGCTGATTGCTGGACCCGCTGTCGCTGTGGTCAGCACAGAAAGCAGAGAGCGCTGACCGTAGCGCCGCGGCCCGGGTTGGTATTCCAGGCGCGGCTCCCGTTGAATTCCATGTAGTACCAACCCGGACCGCGGCACTACCTGCGCTGACAGTGTCTCTGGTAACCGCTCATCAGTAGAAATCCCAAGCAGCTATCCATGACCGAACCCGAGCGCAGACCCTCAGTAGTGACGCCTGGAAGACCCCTTAATGACACCACCTATTTTGCTCCTACGGACTCGACGATTTCTTGGGGATTTTCATCTCCACTTTTTAAAAGCCATAGCTTTCTATTTTTCCATTGACCGGGCCGGATGAGGGATGGTTTATTGGTACCATTTTGGGGTATATACGGCTTTTTTGATCACTTTGTTTTGAAACTGTATTTTTTTGGGAGACAAAATGAACAAAAATAAGCATTTTGGCTTTTTTTTCTCTATTTGCCTGCTAAAAAAAGTGTCAAGTTACGTCTCTGGATGTGACAACAGCAAAAATGGGTTTATGTTTTTACAATTTTTTTTCTCCTAAACAAGAGGGGAAAATGCTCAAAAGATACTTTTTTAGGTCCCTGTAAGGTACTTGAACTTGTGATGCTGTGAACACTCTGATAATATACTGCAGTACTGCAATGCATTATCACAGCAATCATAAGCTATTGCAGACTTGTCCACCATTGACTGGTGTCTGGTTGCCATGGCAACCCATGAGCCCTCCATGATTGCATGGCGGTGGGCCTGTGATGTTACTGGAAGAGCGCCCTCACTCTGTGAACGTTTTACATGCCACGATTCACATAGATTGCAGCATGTAAGGGGTCAACAGCCGGCTTCTCACCAATGCAGACTGTTGCAGTGGAAGGCTGGCTGCCAATCGTAGCTGGTTCCCACTGCAGATGGCGCGGGTTAGCTTCTGAGCCCATGCCATCCATAGGACGTAACAGTGCGACCAATAAACCGGAACCTATTCTCATCCAGAACGTATATTTTGCCCTGGCACAGGAAGGGGTTAAAAATTGTTTTCCATTTTGTTGTGACGGAGCACAAGAACGGAAACTATAAATATGACCAGAGCCTCAGTGATAATTGTTCTCACATACTGTCAGCAAGCAGAGATCTTGAAAATGGTGAAGAATTTCTTGTTATCACTTTGTTCTTCGCAGTGCGCCCCAAGAAAAGTTACATAAGCAGCTGGCCGCCGGACCCGCGAGCAGGAGACACGGTGACCCTGAGCTGCGTCGTGGAGCGGTTCTATCCCAAGCCCATAGCGGTAACGTGGCTGCGGAACGGTCAGGCGCAGAGCAGCGTCACGCAGTTCGGGCCGTTCTCCTGTGATAACGATTGTTACAGCGTCTGGAGCCAGATCGATCTGCCGCTGACGGAGGAGGAGGACGGCGCGGTCTACACCTGCCAGATCAGCCACCTCAGCCTGCGCAGCGTGGAGGAGCTGTCCTACGAGATCAACGCGCAAGGTAACTAATTGCCGTCAGTGGGAGAGGTGGCGGACCCTTAGGTGGTCGTAGTCCAGGCTATAACGGCGCAGCAGTGCGTTCTCCTCAGTGTCCTGGTTACTGTCTCATGAAACTACCCTCTGAGCACTGGACAGCCGCCTTTCTGGATTATCAGATGCCAGATTAAAGGACTACAGATGCAGAATGGAAAAAAGGGGAGGAGCAAATCCTGTAGGAAATGAGTGGCCCAAAATAAAGGCGGTGAAGGTCAGGAATGTGCAGGAGGTTCTGGAGGTGCTGCGGACCAGTGGATGTGAGTGTATGGAGGGGTGCAAAAACAGAACACTGGCGGCGCTCCAAAAATTACTACAATAATCAGAACAGCTGGATGGAAATGATTCCTTTAAAGGGCTTGTGTCATTAAAAAAACAAATTGTATACTCATGCAGCATCCGAGGAGCGGGCCCAAGTCTAGGAGACAGCGGGGATGAGTTGCAGGTCTTGTCACAATTGCTCTACCGTCTCCCACCAGGAGGGTAGCCAGGGGCCCGTCCAACAGGGCCGTGGGTAGGCTATTAAAGTGTGGGTAACCGGGGACTTGGTTACCTGGTTCCTTCTGCTGCATTGTCACAGGTGACGCCAGCTTTACTTCCTCTGCGGTGATGCTGGGTTATAGAAATATAGTCCACACACAGAGTAGCTGAAAACAACCTGGGAACAGTCGGCAATGTTCCTTTACTCCAACTCCAATAATAAACAGTTCAAAAGTAGACAAGTCCAATACAGCACGGCTATAGACGGAATTAGTGGGCGGACAGGGAGGCAGAACACAGGATGAATATCGAGCCCACAGTCCTAGTTATCTCTGCACTCCTTCCTCTCCGGACTCTCAACCTGTCAGCACTCACTTGTCAGACGCTTCTCAAAGCTGCATGGTAAACTCCTCTTGCTCACAGGGGCTTGTAGTTATCCTGCGGTCTCCTGAGATCAGATAAATCCAAGGGAGACGGGTGATTCCTTTCGACCTCCTCCAATCCTAGTAGCTTAGGCCAGACTACTTGCAGACGAACTCGCTCACACTGACATTCACTGCTGACTCTTTCTCCACATCCCTCTTTCTCTCTTTCTCCTCCACTCACACTGTACAAACATTCATATCAAGCATGGTCAGGTGACTGCAGACTCACAACACAAAAAGATACATTTCCAGACAGAGACGGCTCATGCAGACATTATCTCTTTCAGTGCTGCAGAGGTGCACCATACATACTCCATGCACACAGAAGTTGCAGACAATACAAAGGCATAAGACAAATATAAAAGGCATTCCTCCCCAGACAGAATACTTACCGCATCTTCTCCTCACTGATCTTCTCCAGTCCCCCGGGTCACCTCACCTTCAGCCGTCTGGATCCTCCTCTTCTTGCTATGAAGCGTGCATTCATCGCATTCTTCTTCCTGCCCGGCAATGTATGCTACGTACCTGTGACGTAGCGTTCACTGGCTAGGAAGGGATGCCGATCTATTGCAGAGAGACAGCGCATGCGCAGTCTCTGAAATAGTTCAGCACTCCCTGCTGGGCTATGACAGCTACATCACTAGTGGTGTAGCATACATTGCCGGGCAGGAAGAAGAATACAAGAAATGTATGCTTCATAGCAAGAAGAAGAAATGTCACTGGGGACCGAACTGATTGGTCCCCGGGCCCGTGATTACCGCTATCCAATGGATAACGGCAATCACAGAAAAGTTCAAAAAAAGTTAAATAAAGTTAAAGTTTCTCCTCCCCTCATTCTATACTCACGCAGTGTCCGAGGAGCGGGCCCTAACCTAGGAGATGAGTTGCAGATCTTGTCATGGTGGCTCTACCGTCTCCCATGAGGAGGGTAGCCAGGGAACTGTCCTACAGGGCCGCGGGCAGGCTATTAAAGTGTGGGTAACTGGGGACTTGGTTACCTGGTTTCCTGTGCTGGATTGTCATCATTCATACTGAAAATTTCATACTTTCCTCTTTCTCTTCTGCTCTTTGTGGGTAGAGTCATTTCTTGCTGTACCTCTTTCTCCTCTGTTCTTTGTGGGTAGAGTCATTTCTTGTTGTACCTCTTTCTCCTCTCCTCTTTGTGGGTAGAGTCATTTCTTGCTGTGCCTCTTTCTCCTCTGATCTGGTCTTTGTCGGTAGAGTCATTTCTTGCTCTACCTCTTTCTTCTCTGTTCTTTGTGGGTAGAGTCATGTCTTGCTGTACCTCTTTCTCCTCTGCTCTGTTCTTTGTGGGTAGAGTCATTTCTTGCTGGACCTCTTTCTCCTCTGCTCTTTGTGGGTAGAGTCATTTCTTGCTGCACCTCTTTCTTCTCTGTTCTTTGTGGGTAGAGTCATTTCTTGCTGGACCTCTTTCTCCTCTGCTCTTTGTGGGTAGAGACATTTCTTGCTGTACCTCTTTCTCCTCTCCTCTGTTCTTTGTGGGTGGAGTCATTTCTTGCTCTACCTCTTTCTCCTCTGCTCTGTTCTTTGTGGGTAGAGTCATTTCTTGCTGCACCTCTTTCTCCTCTGTTCTTTAAGGGTAGAGTCACTTCTTGCTGCACCTCTTTCTCCTCTGTTCTTTAAGGGTAGAGTCATTTCTTGCTGCACCTCTTTCTCCTCTGCTCTGTTCTTTGTGGGTAGAGTCATTTCTTGCTGTACCTCTTTCTCCTCTGTTCTTTAAGGGTAGAGTCACTTCTTGCTGCACCTCTTTCTCCTCTGTTCTTTAAGGGTAGAGTCACTTCTTGCTGCACCTCTTTCTCCTCTGTTCTGTTCTTTGTGGGTAGAGTCATTTCTTGCTGTACCTCTTTCTCCTCTGTTCTTTGTGGGTAGAGTCATTTCTTGCTGTACCTCTTTCTCCTCTGTTCTTTGTGGGTAGAGTCATTTCTTGCTGTACCTCTTTCTCCTCTGTTTTTTGTGGGTAGAGTCATTTCTTGCTGTACCTCTTTCTCCTCTGTTCTTTGTGGGTAGAGTCATTTCTTGCTGTACCTCTTTCTCCTCTGCTCTTTGTGGGTAGAGTCATTTCTTGCTGTACCTCTTTCTCCTCTGTTCTGTTCTTTGTGGGTAGAGTCATTTCTTGCTGTACCTCTTTCTCCTCTGTTCTTTGTGGGTAGAGTCATTTCTTGCTGTACCTCTTTCTCCTCTGTTCTTTGTGGGTAGAGTCATTTCTTGCTGTACCTCTTTCTCCTCTGTTCTTTGTGGGTAGAGTCATTTCTTGCTGTACCTCTTTCTCCTCTGTTTTTTGTGGGTAGAGTCATTTCTTGCTGTACCTCTTTCTCCTCTGTTCTTTGTGGGTAGAGTCATTTCTTGCTGTACCTCTTTCTCCTCTGCTCTTTGTGGGTAGAGTCATTTCTTGCTGTACCTCTTTCTCCTCTGTTCTGTTCTTTGTGGGTAGAGTCATTTCTTGCTGTACCTCTTTCTCCTCTGTTCTTTGTGGGTAGAGTCATTTCTTGCTGTACCTCTTTCTCCTCTGTTTTTTGTGGGTAGAGTCATTTCTTGCTGTACCTCTTTCTCCTCTGTTCTTTGTGGGTAGAGTCATTTCTTGCTGTACCTCTTTCTCCTCTGTTCTTTGTGGGTAGAGTCATTTCTTGCTGTACCTATTTCTCCTCTGCTCTGTTCTCTGTGGGTAGAGTCATTTCTTGCTGTACCTCTTTCTCCTCTGCTCTTTGTGGGTAGAGTCATTTCTTGTTGTACATCTTTCTCCACTGCTCTTTGTGGGTGGAGTCATTTCTTGCTGTACCTCTTTCTCCTCTGTTCTTTGTGGGTAGAGTCATTACTTGTTGTACCTCTTTCTCCTCTGCTCTGTTCTTTGTGGGTAGAGTCATTTCTTGCTCTACCTCTTTCTCCTCTGCTCTGTTCTTTGTGGGTAGAGTCATTTCTTGCTGCACCTCTTTCTCCTCTGTTCTTTAAGGGTAGAGTCATTTCTTGCTGCACCTCTTTCTCCTCTGTTCTTTAAGGGTAGAGTCACTTCTTGCTGCACCTTTTTCTCCTCTGCTCTGTTCTTTGTGGGTAGAGTCATTTCTTGCTCTACCTCTTTCTCCTCTGCTCTGTTCTTTGTGGGTAGAGTCATTTCTTGCTGCACCTCTTTCTCCTCTGTTCTTTAAGGGTAGAGTCATTTCTTGCTGCACCTCTTTCTCCTCTGTTCTTTAAGGGTAGAGTCACTTCTTGCTGCACCTCTTTCTCCTCTGCTCTGTTCTTTGTGGGTAGAGTCATTTCTTGCTGTACCTCTTTCTCCTCTGTTCTTTAAGGGTAGAGTCATTTCTTGCTGCACCTCTTTCTCCTATGTTCTTTAAGGGTAGAGTCACTTCTTGCTGCACCTCTTTCTCCTCTGCTCTGTTCTTTGTGGGTAGAGTCATTTCTTGCTGTACCTCTTTCTCCTCTGTTCTTTGTGGGTAGAGTTATTTCTTGCTGTATCTCTTTCTCCTCTGTTCTTTGTGGGTAGAGTCATTTCTTGCTGTACCTCTTTCTCCTCTGTTCTTTGTGGGTAGAGTCATTTCTTGCTGTACCTCTTTCTCCTCTGTTCTTTGTGGGTAGAGTCATTTCTTGCTGTACCTCTTTCTCCTCTGTTCTTTGTGGGTAGAGTCATTTCTTGCTGTACCTCTTTCTCCTCTGTTCTTTGTGGGTAGAGTCATTTCTTGCTGTACCTCTTTCTCCTCTGTTTTTTGTGGGTAGAGTCATTTCTTGCTGTACCTCTTTCTCCTCTGTTCTTTGTGGGTAGAGTCATTTCTTGCTGTACCTCTTTCTCCTCTGTTCTTTGTGGGTAGAGTCATTTCTTGCTGTACCTCTTTCTCCTCTGCTCTGTTCTCTGTGGGTAGAGTCATTTCTTGCTGTACCTCTTTCTCCTCTGCTCTTTGTGGGTAGAGTCATTTCTTGTTGTACATCTTTCTCCACTGCTCTTTGTGGGTGGAGTCATTTCTTGCTGTACCTCTTTCTCCTCTCCTCTGTTCTTTGTGGGTAGAGTCATTACTTGTTGTACCTCTTTCTCCTCTGCTCTGTTCTTTGTGGGTAGAGTCATTTCTTGCTCTACCTCTTTCTCCTCTGCTCTGTTCTTTGTGGGTAGAGTCATTTCTTGCTGCACCTCTTTCTCCTCTGTTCTTTAAGGGTAGAGTCATTTCTTGCTGCACCTCTTTCTCCTCTGTTCTTTAAGGGTAGAGTCACTTCTTGCTGCACCTTTTTCTCCTCTGCTCTGTTCTTTGTGGGTAGAGTCATTTCTTGCTCTACCTCTTTCTCCTCTGCTCTGTTCTTTGTGGGTAGAGTCATTTCTTGCTGCACCTCTTTCTCCTCTGTTCTTTAAGGGTAGAGTCATTTCTTGCTGCACCTCTTTCTCCTCTGTTCTTTAAGGGTAGAGTCACTTCTTGCTGCACCTCTTTCTCCTCTGCTCTGTTCTTTGTGGGTAGAGTCATTTCTTGCTGTACCTCTTTCTCCTCTGTTCTTTGTGGGTAGAGTCATTTCTTGCTGCACCTCTTTCTCCTATGTTCTTTAAGGGTAGAGTCACTTCTTGCTGCACCTCTTTCTCCTCTGCTCTGTTCTTTGTGGGTAGAGTCATTTCTTGCTGTACCTCTTTCTCCTCTGTTCTTTGTGGGTAGAGTTATTTCTTGCTGTATCTCTTTCTCCTCTGCTCTTTGTGGGTAGAGTCATTTCTTGCTGCACCTCTTTGTCCTCTCCTCTGTTCTTTGTAGGTAGAGTCATTTCTTGCTGTACCTCTTTCTCCTCTGTTCTTTGTGGGTAGAGTCATTTCTTGCTGTACCTCTTTCTCCTCTGTTCTTTGTGGGTAGAGTCATTTCTTGCTGTACCTCTTTCTCCTCTGTTCTTTGTGGGTAGAGTCATTTCTTGCTGTACCTCTTTCTCCTCTGTTCTTTGTGGGTAGAGTCATTTCTTGCTGTACCTCTTTCTCCTCTGTTCTTTGTGGGTAGAGTCATTTCTTGCTGTACCTCTTTCTCCTCTGTTCTTTGTGGGTAGAGTCATTTCTTGCTGGACCTCTTTCTCCTCTGTTCTTTGTGGGTAGAGTCATTTTTTGCTGTACCTCTTTCTCCTCTGTTCTTTGTGGGTAGAGTCATTTCTTGCTATACCTCTTTCTCCTCTGTTCTTTGTGGGTAGAGTCATTTCTTGCTGTACCTCTTTCTCCTCTGCTCTTTGTGGGTAGAGTCATTTCTTGCTGGACCTCTTTCTCCTCTGCTCTTTGTGGGTAGAGTCATTTCTTGCTGTATCTCTTTCTCCTCTGCTCTTTGTGGGTAGAGTCATTTCTTGCTCTGCCTCTTTCTCCTCTGCTCTGTTCTTTGTGGGTAGAGTCATTACTTGTTGTACCTCTTTCTCCTCTGCTCTGTTCTTTGTCGATAGAGTTGTTTCTTGTTGTACCCCTTTCTCCTCTGTTCTGTTCTTTGTGGGTGGAGTGATTTCTTGTTGTACCTCTTTCTCCTCTGCTCTGTTCTTTGTGGGTAGAGTCATTTCTTGCTGTACCTCTTTCTCCTCAGCTCTTTGTGAGTAGAGTCATTTCTTCTGTACCTCTTTCTCCTCTCCTCTGCTCTTTGTGGGTAGAATCATTTCTTGCTGTACCTCTTTCTCCTCTCCTCTGCTCTTTGTGGATAGAGTCATTTCTTGCTCAACCTCTTTCTCCTCTCCTCTGCTCTTTGTGGGTAGAGTCATTTCTTGCTGGACGTCTTTCTCCTCTGTTCTTTGTGGGTAGAGTCATTTCTTGCTGTACCTCTTTCTCCTCTCCTCTTTGTGGGTAGAGTCATTTCTTGCTGTACCTCTTTCTCCTCTGTTCTTTATGGGTAGAGTCACTTCTTGCTGGACCTCTTTCTCCTCTGTTCTTTGTGGGTAGAGTCATTTCTTGCTGTACCTCTTTCTCCTCTCCTCTGCTCTTTGTGGGTAGAGTCATTTCTCGCTGTACCTCTTTCTCCTCTCCTCTGCTCTTTGTGGGTAGAGTCATTTCTTGCTGTACCTCTTTCTCCTCTCCTCTGCTCTTTGTGGGTAGAGTCATTTCTTGCTCTACCTCTTTCTCCTCTGCTCTGTTCTTTGTGGGTAGAGTCATTTCTTCCTGGATGTCTTTCTCCTCTGTTCTTTGTGGGTAGAGTCACTTATTGCTGGACGTTTCTCCTCTGCTCTGTTCTTTGTGGGTAGAGTCATTTCTTGCTGTACCTCTTTCTCCTCTCCTCTTTGTGGGTAGAGTCATTTCTTGCTGTACCTCTTTCTCCTCTGTTTTTTGTGGGTAGAATCATTTCTTGTTGTACCTCTTTTTCCTCTGCTCTGTTCTTTGTGGGTGGAGTCATTTCTTGCTGTACCTCTTTCTCCTCTCCTCTGTTCTTTGTGGGTAGAATCATTTCTTGTTGTACCTCTTTTTCCTCTCCTCTGTTCTTTGCCGATAGAGTCATTTCTTGTTGTACCTCTTTCTCCTCTGCTCTTTTCTTTGTGGGTGGAGTCATTTCTTGTTGTACCTCTTTCTTCTGTGTTCTGTTCTTTGTGGGTAGAGTCATTTCTTGCTGTACCTCTCTCTAGTCTGCTCTGCTCTTTGTGGGTAGAGTCATTTCTTGCTGTACCTCTTTCTCCTCTGTTCTTTGTGGGTGGAGTCATTTCTTGCTGTACCTCTTTCTCCTCCGCTCTTTGTGGGTAGAGTCATTACTTGCTGTACCTCTTTCTCCTCTGCTCTTTGTAGGTAGAGTCATTTCTTGCTGTACCTCTTTCTCCTCTGCTCTTTGTGGGTAGAGTCATTTCTTGCTGTAGCTCTTTCTCCTCCGCTCTTTGTGGGTAGAGTCATTTCTTGCTGTACCTCTTTCTCCTCTGCTCTTTGTAGGTAGAGTAATTTCTTGCTGGACCTCTTTCTCCTCTGCTCTTTGTGGGTAGAGTCATTTCTTGCTGTACCTCTTTCTCCTCTGCTCTTTGTGGGTAGAGTCATTTCTTGCTGTACCTCTTCCTCCTCTGCTCTTTGTGGGTAGAGTCATTTCTTGCTGGACCTCTTTCTCCTCTGCTCTGCTCTTTGTGGGTAGAGTCATTTCTTGCTGTACCTCTTTCTCCTCTGTTCTTTGTGGGTAGAGTCATTTCTTGCTGTACCTCTCTCCTCTGCTCTGTACTTTGTGGGTAGAGTCATTTCTTGCTGTACCTATTTCTCCTCTGCTCTTTGTGGGTAGAGTCATTTCTTGCTGGACCTCTTTCTCCTCTCCTCTTTGTGGGTAGAGTCATTTCTTGCTGTACCTCTTTCTCCTCTCCTCTTTGTGGGTAGAGTCATTTCTTGCTGTACCTCTTTCTCCTCTGTTTTTTGTGGGTAGAATCATTTCTTGTTGTACCTCTTTTTCCTCTGCTCTGTTCTTTGTGGGTGGAGTCATTTCTTGCTGTACCTCTTTCTCCTCTCCTCTGCTCTTTGTGGGTAGAATCATTTCTTGTTGTACCTCTTTTTCCTCTCCTCTGTTCTTTGCCGATAGAGTCATTTCTTGTTGTACCTCTTTCTCCTCTGCTCTTTTCTTTGTGGGTGGAGTCATTTCTTGTTGTACCTCTTTCTTCTGTGTTCTGTTCTTTGTGGGTAGAGTCATTTCTTGCTGTACCTCTCTCTAGTCTGCTCTGCTCTTTGTGGGTAGAGTCATTTCTTGCTGTACCTCTTTCTCCTCTGTTGTTTGTGGGTGGAGTCATTTCTTGCTGTACCTCTTTCTCCTCCGCTCTTTGTGGGTAGAGTCATTACTTGCTGTACCTCTTTCTCCTCTGCTCTTTGTAGGTAGAGTCATTTCTTGCTGTACCTCTTTCTCCTCTGCTCTTTGTGGGTAGAGTCATTTCTTGCTGTAGCTCTTTCTCCTCCGCTCTTTGTGGGTAGAGTCATTTCTTGCTGTACCTCTTTCTCCTCTGCTCTTTGTAGGTAGAGTAATTTCTTGCTGGACCTCTTTCTCCTCTGCTCTTTGTGGGTAGAGTCATTTCTTGCTGTACCTCTTTCTCCTCTGCTCTTTGTGGGTAGAGTCATTTCTTGCTGTACCTCTTCCTCCTCTGCTCTTTGTGGGTAGAGTCATTTCTTGCTGGACCTCTTTCTCCTCTGTTCTTTGTGGGTAGAGTCATTTCTTGCTGTTCCTCTTTCTCCTCTCCTCTGTTCTTTGTGGGTAGAGTCATTTCTTGCTGTACCTCTTTCTCCTCTGCTCTTTGTGGGTAGAGTCATTTCTTGCTGTACCTCTTTCTCCTCTGTTCTTTGTGGGTAGAGTCATTTATGGCTTACTTTCGGCAATTTGAACGAATTTTGAGTGATAATCATTGCGTGTAAAAGGGCCTTTGCCCGTCTTATTCAGGAAGAATAAGCTTCCCTAGGGGGGTCTTTATTAGAGATGAGCGAACGTGTCCGTAACGGACACATCCGCACCCGGACACCGGCTTTAGCGAACACTGGAGTGTTCGCGCGTAAGTGTCCGGGTGCCGCCGGGGGGCGGGGAGATGCGCGGCGGCGCGGGCGGCAGTAGCGGGGAACAGGGGGGAGCCCTCTCTCTCTCCCTCTCCCCCCCGCTCCCCGCCGCACCCCCCCGCGCTGCCACGGCGGCCCCCGAACTTTTTCGCCCGAACACCGAGGTGTTCGCAAAGTTCGGTGTTCGGGCGAAAAAGGGGCGGGGCCGAACGTGTTCGCTCATCTCTAGTCTTTATCATATCTATCTGATGTAACTATAGAGCGGCGTCTACACTAGACTGGGTTCAGTATGTATACAATGTGTCGCTACGGACTATGAGGACACTGAGGTTGGGGCTCAGATCTGCACCTTGGTGTCGTCAGCCTGCTGTCACATGACCGACAGGTGATGATTTCTGTGAATTATCACTTCGCCGGCAGTGAAATGAGTGCTACATTATAAACCTCTGTGTGGCAACCAAATGTCTCAGAACCCCAAGGAGTACAAGCCATCACCATCTGCCCACAAATAGGGGTCATTGTTTGTGGCGCCTCATTGGTAAATCAGGCTGTGGTGTTATACAGAGGACCGCTCTATGACTCGGCGGCCGTGGTCGTCGTTTGGACTTTCTGCTCCGTTAATAATCATCATATAATAAAGGAATTGGTTGTAGATTCTGTCCTGTGACGGTTTTTGAAGCGCCGCCGCTGTTCTGTTTCCGCAGATTGCAGGCCTGTCACCGTAATAATCATTTCCTGTTCCCGCGGCCTCCTTTAGTGTTGTCCTTTTGTCCTCTGCAGGAACGCCCCCTGAGGTGCAGTTTATCACCGCGGACCCCGTGACACCCGTCATCGGACAGGAAATGCTCCTCAGCTGCAGGATTAGTAACTTCTTCCCCAGGGAGATAGCGGTGGACTGGTCCAAAGATGGCGTCAGGCTGGACACGGGGATCTGCCGTTCTCTGTGCGTTACAAACACCAACGGTGTCCATTCCATGTGGAGCTCCTTTAAGTTTACACCCGCCGCTGAGGATGATGGGAGTATCTTCACCTGTTCGGTGCAACACGCGGCTCTGAAGAACCGCGAGGAACGGACTTACACGCTGAGCGTCGCTGCAGAGAAGCCCTTCAAGTAGAGAGTGCCACGTCTATTGGTCACATCGCGTTTCCACCGTCCGTCGAGTGTTTGTTTGAACTTAAAGAATATATAAAGGGTGCGTTCACACGTGGCGGAGGTGCTGCGGAATTACTGCAGTCACAAGAGCGCAGCGCACACCCAGCTTTCCCTTCGGCATTCCCTAATCAGCATTGCTGGGTGACGGCGGGCGCTTCGCTCTTGGGACCGGCAGCACGCGGTATTGAAGGTGAGCGGAGTGCGGGTACGTGCGAGCTGGAATCAGCTGCGGATCCATCGACGGTGCGGATTCTGATGCGGTAGATGCGGCAGGTTTTGCAGTGGCGTTTTCCCTGATACGTATGATTGTGCCTATAGGGAACTTGTCGCCACCAAACCGCAATGTAAACTAAGTTATGGCGCTGCTCCGAGAGGTGCCACAGAGTCGGGGATGTCTTTTCTCACCGGCGGCCTCTGTTCCTGCACTGCCCCCTCTCTTTCCAGACTGCTGTGAGTGCTTCACCGGGGCGCACACCGCGGGAACCGGGGAGCAGGTGAATATAAGAAAGACCCCATGGCCTCCTGGGACAGCGCCATAACCTAGTGGTGACACGTCGCTCACCATTGCCGTAGCCTGCAGCCGGTCCGACGGGTCAGTAATGGAGGGTTTTGGATGTTACATTTCTGTACACTTTTTTGTGGCTAGATACGTTCAACGGGCTCTTTTGTCTGTCAGAAAAACGGATGATCGCCAATATTTTTTTACACTACGATCAGTAGGAGACGTCCGGAAACGCGTCGTGTGCTTTTTTTCTTGTTCAACAACTATTCACCTACAAAATAAAAAAAAAACAAACATCCGGAGCGCTGAAGGACTTCTCAGTAAAACGCACCGTTATCTATGCGGACGCGAGCGCCGAGGAAGAGGTCTGTGTACTGCGAAGCGCGTTTACATGCTGCTTTTATCAATAAACTGTCGGCAATCATCCAGGTTCGGTCATTTATGTCTGACGTTTGTGCCACATTCCCCCCTCTGCCCTGATAGAAGGGTTTCTTCTCATTCTTGTCCAATAGCGATGTGGGTGGAATCGCACGTGAAAAAACACATTAATTTACACTTGGTTATTCAGATGAGTATTTGTCCTCGCAGCGATGGTCCGACAAACATGGCAGCGCGTCGCGTTTTGGGGATTCTTGTTAAAAAAAATCAGCCATTATTTCCTATGGGAGCAAAAAAATAAATTGCATTCGCATGATTTGCGTGTAAGTGAGCTGCGATTTCACCATCCTGACTATTGGGAGCGCAGGCAGTTTCTTTCCCGTGTGCAGAGGTACAATGTGTTTTTTCTGCAAAACATATTTTTTTGCAACTACAATGTATCGCAGGTGTGGGGGGTCCTGGAGTCGGGCAGTTTGGGGGGCGCTGCGTTCTAAGTGGCAGTGAAATGAAGCCAGTGTGCCGCGGTGACGTGCTGGGCCTTATGCTCCTGCGGATGCTGTGCAGCGTGGCTGCAGGACATAAAGTCGCCATCTGGCACTGCGGGCGCTCCTATCCTCAGCAGGTGGGTGACAGGACGGTCAGCGCATTATGTACAGGATACAAAGCCAGCGCCGGAGCTTCTACACACTGCTGCTGTTTTCTGCGGTGGATTCTGATATCCGCAATGTCTCTGTGGTTTCTGTAGGTTTTCGGTGCGGATTTCACCATTTAGGGTGGTGGAGTATTTCTTTACATTTGAAGCCAGCAATAAGGCTTCCAGGATCGGAGTTCTCATGTGTCCAAATAATTAACAATGATCATCGGAGAAAGAACAAGAGGCATAAACGGTGTGAGGTCACCACTGTGCCCTCTCTGAGGGGCCCAGCCCAGCGTTAGTTGTATTAATAGCACAAAACAGAACAAAGAAGGGCATAGCGTCCAATCACAGGAGACAACTCCTTACAAAGTCAAGCACTGACTAATGAGTACATAGTGTGACGTTACTTAGATAAGAGTGCAGGAATGCAGATACAACGACTATAGTCTCCAGGAAGCGCTCATCCCCCACCACCACACATTATAGCATAAGAACAGCGGCTTCAGTCTCATAGGTAGGAGATACATAAAGTGATATCACACTCAGCTGGCGCACGGTGGGAATCCCCACATGCAGTATCCAAGTTCACTTATCACAGATTCCCCGTCCGGTATTGGGATTCACTGGGGAGAGCTGTAAATGTGGAGCCAAATATAGAGAAGCTCGGGGCCCGATGGTTCTAGTGACCAGTGTTTACTATACAGCGCGGCTCGGTGCAGTAATCACTATATAACATGTCCACAATATTAGCTTACCGTTCCTTCATCATAAACACATGGCTTTAACTCATTCCAGACTCATCGGTTGTGGTCGCAGCGGGATTACAGGAACATGTTTGTGTAATTACATAAGTCCGGAGCTTTATACTGAATATCCTGATAGCGGGGCTCTAGATTTTTCCAGAACCTCATTAGGACCATTCAGAACGAGCGGTTTTAATTGGTGACTCCAGGCCCTCCTGTTTTGCGCTCAGTGACGGGTTGTATAGATACACGCGGTGTGACTTGCCGTCGGCCGCCGCGGTGTCTGGCGGTATTGGTAATGTTTGCTCTGTGTCTCGCCCTTCTTGTTCTTCATGTATGTCGGCCCCCTCGGACATCCTAGAGCTTTTGTCTCATCCTTTGTTTTATAGGATCCGGATTGTTTCCCAGAAGTCACTTTCCTTCTAGGGTTCCTGTATCCTGGAGATGGTGCGCCTGCTAGATGTTTCCCCTGGACACGATGCAGCTAAAGTGTTTTGTAAGGTTTTGTTTTTTCTGTAAGCGACTCCAGGGTTACTGTAACCGTCGGGTGGTATTAGCTGTAAGCCCCGATCCCCGAAGCGCAGGGCTTTTTCCTTTTCTGTATTTTGCTATCCTCCACTAAGGGAAACTTCAGTCCAGCAGACTTTGCTTCATCTTTTTTCCCCAAACTAGGTTCCTGGGCTAGTCCCACAGGGAAGCCTTCAGTGCTCCACCTTCCTGGCGCTCCTGAGGACTCGTCTCCACTCTGCTCCCCAGTTTGTGAGCTCCTCAGGGTTAGAGAGAGCCGGACGAGGCGGATTATAGTTGTGACAGGTGATCATCATCTGGATTGCCCATTTGCCAGGATGCCTGAGCGCGACCCCCACTGTGCCACCTTTGTCCCTTGGACATTTGACTCATCCCATACGAGCTGCAGCTGCTTTACGTTTCCCCAAACTATCAATACTAACAAAATTTTCCCAAAATCTTTTAATTTTTTTAGTTCAGAATTCGGCTAATGTGTAATCTGCAGCAATGTCATTCACTGAGCGCCTGCCTGGAGGACTCTTTAATCCGTTAGTCCAGAGAACAAGACTACCAGCAATATGGCATTGGGGTAATCATTAGGGTGAATAAACAGAAAGCTACCAGTAGGAGGCAGAAACGTCCATCCAACAGCGATCTCACAACGCGTCACCTTCACTTCTACAAGCTATTCTAATACCTCACATGCTCGCCTCCAGGACTTCTCCAGAGCAGCACCAGTCCTCTGGAACGCTCTACCCCAGGGCATCCGGACAATGGCCGACCCACAGAACTTCAGACGCCCTGAAAACCCACCTCTTCATAGAAGCATACCAAACTACCTGAAGTAACCCCCCCCCCCCCCTTCCTTCACCCCCTACAACATCCCCCCTGCTCCCTATGGCTCCCTACTCTGCCTACTGCATACATCTCCTGCACCCGGGCTCTTTCCAAATAACAGCACACCACATGTAATTATCATATTGTCTGTGTTCTCCCGTTGTTGGACAGCGCTGCGGAGTAAGTTGGCGCTATACAAATAAAGATTATATTATTACATGCTCTATGATCATACACAAGGCCAGTTATCCTGCCTGCAGCCCGGGCTCTACGTCTTATGGCCCGATCACCAGACCAGAGGTTTCTCCCTATTCCAGCACTCTGTCTTTGGACCCCTTTGACTAAAGCGGGGTCTGTTTGCTTTCCGCTTCCAGTGTTTTGTGCGGGATCGTGTCCGCCTGTGGGCCTTCTAACACCCGATGGGAGGTTATAATCACTAGAGCGCCTCTGACCGCCTCCACCGTAATGGAGGAACATAGACGAGACATTCGATTCATACATCAGATGCATCCGTTAAACAGACTGTGAATGGCGCCATGACAGCAGCTAAAGCAGTAAATGGTGATCCTTACCGCAGCTTCTGCTGGCGTTTAGCCTGCGCCCGTATTTGGCATTTCACTGGAATTCTTAGTCTGCCCGCATTCTCCACCAAAAACTATTGGCGTAACCCTTTAAATTTAGAATCGGCAATAAGGTTCCCGGGATCATTAGACCAATTAAGGATGATCATCGGAGAAAGAACAAGAGACATCACGGTGTGAAGTGACGGCTGTGCTCTGCGTCAGGAGCCCCGCCAGCGTTAGCGTTAGTAACAGCACAGACAGAACCAAGAAGGGTGTGTCCGTCCAATCACAAGGGGCCCCTGGGAAGTAGCCACCCACTACAAGGCCGACGGCCGTGCTCACGCAGCCGCCTTCTTACACCGTGTTAATGAGCTTCTCAAACGAGCATTTTAGCGAAGCGTTTTTAACACCCGCTAAAACCACCACATGTTCTGCCGCTGGGCGCTTCTGACTGATCGGAGGCCTTGAAAACGTTATAAAAGTGCTGCTCTAAAACGCTGTAAAACAGCGGTGAGCGCGGCCGCACGCTGGTGAGCCCGTAATGTCAGCGCGGCTCCGGAGGGGTGGGACAGTGCGGGTACAAGGTGCCCCCCGGCGCGGCTCCTGAGCCTCTGACTAGTCTACATTAACCCTTCAGTGACACGTCTTACAGGATACTTCCACGCGTTCGTACAGGCGGCGGCGGTGAGTTCATACAGGCGGCAGCGGTGAGTTCGTACAGGCGGCGGCGGTGAGTTCGTACAGGCGGCGGCGGTGAGTTCGTACAGACGGCGGCGGTGAGTTCGTACAGGCGGCGGCGGTGAGTTCGTACAGGCGGCGGCGGTGAGTTCGTACAGGCGGCGGCGGTGAGTGCGTACAGGCGGCGGCGGTGAGTTCGTACAGACGGCGGTGAGTTCGTACAGGCGGCGGCGGTGAGTTCGTACAGGCGGCGGCGGTGAGTTCGTACAGGCGGCGGCGGTGAGTGCGTACAGACGGCGGCGGTGAGTTCGTACAGGCGGCGGCGGTGAGTTCGTACAGGCGGCGGCGGTGAGTTCGTACAGACGGCGGTGAGTTCGTACAGGCGGCGGCGGTGAGTTCGTACAGGCGGCGGCGGTGAGTTCGTACAGGCGGCGGCGGTGAGTGCGTACAGATGGCGGCGGTGAGTTCGTACAGGCGGCGGCGGTGAGTTTGTACAGGCGGCGGCGGTGAGTTCGTACAGGCGGCGGTGAGTGCGTACAGGCGGCGGCGGCGGTGAGTGCGTACAGGCGGCGGCGGCGGTGAGTGCGTACAGGCGGCGGTGAGTTCGTACAGACGGCGGCGGGGAGTTCGTACAGACGGCGGCGGGGAGTTCGTACAGACGGCGGCGGGGAGTTCGTACAGGCGGCGGCGGTGAGTTCGTACAGACGGCGTCGGTGAGTTCGTACAGACGGCGGCGGTGAGTTCGTACAGGCGGCGGCGGTGAGTTCGTACAGACGGCGGCGGTGAGTTCGTACAGACAGCGGCGGTGAGTTCGTACAGACGGCGGCGGTGAGTTTGTACAGGCGGCGGCGGTGAGTGCGTACAGGCGGCGGTGAGTTCGTACAGGCGGCGGCGGTGAGTTCGTACAGGCGGCGGCGGTGAGTGCGTACAGATGGCGGCGGTGAGTTCGTACAGACGGCGGCGGTGAGTTCGTACAGGCGGCGGCGGTGAGTTCGTACAGACGGCGGCGGTGAGTTCGTACAGACGGCGGCGGTGAGTTCGTACAGGCGGCGGCGGTGAGTTTGTACAGGCGGCGGCGGTGAGTGCGTACAGGCGGCGGTGAGTTCGTACAGGCGGCGGCGGTGAGTGCGTACAGATGGCGGCGGTGAGTTCGTACAGGCGGCGGCGGTGAGTTCGTACAGGCGGCGGTGAGTTCATACAGGCGGCGGCGGTGAGTTCGTACAGGCGGCGGCGGTGAGTTCGTACAGGCGGCGGCGGGGAGTTCGTACAGGCGGCGGCGGTGAGTTCGTACAGACGGCGTCGGTGAGTTCGTACAGACGGCGGCGGTGAGTTCGTACAGGCGGCGGCGGTGAGTTCGTACAGACGGCGGCGGTGAGTTCGTACAGACGGCGGCGGTGAGTTCGTACAGACGGCGGCGGTGAGTTTGTACAGGCGGCGGCGGTGAGTGCGTACAGGCGGCGGTGAGTTCGTACAGGCGGCGGCGGTGAGTTCGTACAGGCGGCGGCGGTGAGTGCGTACAGATGGCGGCGGTGAGTTCGTACAGGCGGCGGCGGTGAGTTCGTACAGGCGGCGGCGGTGAGTTCGTACAGGCGGCGGTGAGTTCGTACAGGCGGCGGCGGTGAGTTCGTACAGGCGGCGGCGGTGAGTTCGTACAGGCGGCGGCGGTGAGTTCGTACAGGCGGCGGCGGTGAGTGCGTACAGGCGGCGGTGAGTTCGTACAGGCGGCGGCGGTGAGTTCATACAGGCGGCGGCGGTGAGTGCGTACAGATTGCGGCGGTGAGTTCGTACAGGCGGCGGCGGTGAGTTCGTACAGGCGGCGGTGAGTTCGTACAGGCGGCGGCGGTGAGTTCGTACAGGCGGCGGCGGTGAGTTCGTACAGGCGGCGGCGGTGAGTTCGTACAGACGGCGGCGGTGAGTTTGTACAGGCGGCGGCGGTGAGTGCGTACAGGCGGCGGCGGTGAGTGCGTACAGGCGGCGGCGGTGAGTTCGTACAGGCGGCGGCGGTGAGTGCGTACAGATGGCGGCGGTGAGTTCGTACAGGCGGCGGCGGTGAGTTCGTACAGACGGCGGCTGTGAGTTTGTACAGATGGCGGTGAGTTCGTACAGGCGGCGGCGGTGAGTGCGTACAGATGGCGGCGGTGAGTTCGTACAGGCGGCGGTGGTGAGTTCGTACAGGCGGCGGCGGTGAGTTCGTACAGGCGGCGGCGGTGAGTTCGTACAGGCGGCGGTGAGTTTGTACAGGCGGCGGCGGTGAGTTCGTACAGACGGCGGCGGTGAGTTCGTACAGGCGGCGGCGATGAGTTCGTACAGGCGGTGGCGGTGAGTTCGTACAGGCGGCGGTGAGTTCGTACAGGCGGCGGCGGTGAGTTCGTACAGGCGGCGGTGAGTTTGTACAGGCGGCGGCGGTGAGTTCGTACAGACGGCGGCGGTGAGTGCGTACAGATGGCGGCGGTGAGTTCGTACAGGCGGCGGCGATGAGTTCGTACAGGCGGCGGCGGTGAGTTCGTACAGGCGGCGGCGGTGAGTTCGTACAGACGGCGGCGGGGAGTTCGTACAGACGGCGGCGGGGAGTTCGTACAGGCGGCGGTGGTGAGTTCGTACAGACGGCGGCGGTGAGTTCGTACAGGCGGCGGTGAGTTCGTACAGACGGCGGCGGGGAGTTCGTACAGGCGGCGGCGGTGAGTTCGTACAGGCGGCGGCGGTGAGTTCGTACAGGCGGCGGTGAGTTCGTACAGATGGCGGCGGTCCCCGTGGGGTTGTTCCTCTAACGTCGGGTTAACATCCGCGTCTTTCTGCAAGTTTTTGCACAAATTTAATTGTAGAATTCCAGCGCAGAACATCGTTACACATCTTACAATTCTGCAGACATTTCGGCGTCGCTCCTCACTGGGGCGATGCGTCGGCAGCAGAATGGCGCGGATTTAGTTATGGTTTTTAGAGGCGGTTTTCACGTGAAGAATTCTGCGGTGTGAACACGACCATCGGGTAACAGCGATGAAATCCACCGGTGAGCCCACCGCAGAGCGTACCATTATGAGCAGGGGGGAGATGCACGGGAACTACTGCAAAGGGAAGGTGGAGGAGCCGCCCATAGCCGGCCGCCAGGTCTCCGCGCTGCTCACCACCCTACGTCTGACAAGGATGCTCCGGTTACTATGGAAACAAGAAGGCGCCGTCTCCTGTCACGTGACTCAGTGTTACGCCCCGCTCGCAAGAGGCTGATAACGTGACAAACGGCGCCACGCATGCGCTCTACCTCAGCCCAGCAGTGATTT
Source organism: Eleutherodactylus coqui (assembly GCF_035609145.1). Taxonomy (NCBI): domain Eukaryota; kingdom Metazoa; phylum Chordata; class Amphibia; order Anura; family Eleutherodactylidae; genus Eleutherodactylus; species Eleutherodactylus coqui. Next base: position 2,950,776 of record NC_089849.1, read on the forward strand.
GCAGACTGCTGTGTCACGTGACGCAGTCTTCCGGTGACGTCAGCGGTCCACTGACAGGAAGTCGCGGATACTTCCGGTATGCGGATTGGAGTGCCCGCTCAGTTTACATGTGAGCAGCTGGCTGTAGTTACCCAGAGGGTTCAGGACAGAAGACCCGCGGTGTCCCGGTGTGGGGAGGAGCTAACAACCGCTGCTGAATCCGTGTGTGCTGTACAAACATGGGGGAACGTGAGGGTGTACAAGAGTAGGTGCCAGGGGGGAGGCACAGGATGTATGGGGAGGAGGGCGAGGGGTAAATGGGTGGGGGGTATGTGGGGAGGCGGAGGGCGAGGGTTGTGGGGTCTGGTGGTGCGCCGGCTGTAATTGAGTCCTCATGTTTCTCCTGCAGGATGGCGGCTCACGGCCCGGAGATCAGCGGCGATGGACATGAGGCGGCGGTTGTTGTGCAGACCACCACGACCCGCGACGACGCGGAGCTGGCCCTCAGGGTCTACAGGATGCTGGACGGGCACGAGGCCTTCTCCAACATGTCGGAGTTCCATGTGACGCCCGTGCAGGGAGAGGACGGTGCGATCGTGGGGGTCCAGGTGACCGGCATCCAGCCGGACGCCGACAGCGGGGCTCTGCACACACAGCTGTTTGACATCCGGGAGTTGGGGGACAGTCTGCAGCTGGAGAGTGAACCCCCCAACCCGGAGGAGCCCTGCGGGGACGTGATGGAGGAGGTGAGCGTGAGAGGGGCGGAGTCACCCGCTGTACTTGGGTCATTGGCCACTCCCTCTGCTTTCCCCCTGGGGCTCCGGACCCTCTTAGTGCAGCGGCCCCTCGCTCGCCGCCATCACGTAACTCTGGCTGTTTCCTTCTAGAAGACAAACGCCTCGGAGATCCCAAGTGCCGAACCCCAAGAAGCAGCCGTGCCGGAGCCGCCCGCCCAGACCGCCGGTAGGGGTTACCGCTTGTTGTGGGTCAGCAGGGCCGAGAATACCCGCCTTACAGTCCGCTGCGCTCACCGTTGTGCATCTCCCGCCGGCGCACTATAAGGCGGCCGCCTGGCCAGTTACCGCGCCGCAGAGTCCATCTTAGGACTTGTACAAGGCTCGGTCTGGCAGCAGTGATGAGTTCGGCGCTGCGGTCCGTTCTCTGGTTCATAGACTCCTCCGCTAACAAGGAGCGCCGCTCATCACTGCTGTCTCTTTGTGTCAGTGTGTCGTGTCTGAGCGCTCTTTTACTCCCGCCCCTTGCTGTCTGATCTTCCTTGTGTTCCAGCGGCGGCCATGCTCTACAGCTGCACGGACTGTAAGTTCAGCTCCGGTAACCTGGCGGCGCTGAGGCGACATCTGCGGAGACACTCGGACAAGTACAAGTGCAAGTTGTGTGAGAAGCCGTTTGCTTGTGCCACGGAGCTGCGGATTCACATGAACGTCCACCTGGGTGAGTCGGTCCGTCCGTCCGTCCGTGGTTATGAGCTTCAGGGACTCTGTCACTAGTGTCAGGCTGTGCGGCCCTGGAGTGGCAAGGGGGGGGGGGGATGTCTTATTCTAGAACCCGACGCGTTTCAGACATTAACAAGCCGCTGCAGGAACAGGGATCAGTACGGGATCGGTCCCCGCTGCCACGACTGCCAGGTCTCTCGAGGTCAGAGCGCCGCCTGGCTGCAGTGAAGCTCGGAACACGTTGAAGGGACCCTGCTGTGAACGGGGAGCCCCATAAATGACATTATGCGGTTCCAAGGTCGGGGAACGTTCCAGCACCGCCCCCCCCCCCCCCCTCTATTTTCTGGGTCAGTACAATTACTACCCAATGTATCTAGTTTGTGTTTTTCACAGATGTATCTATCCGGCCTTCTTTATTACTTTTTCTGACGACGTTCACCGTGGGGTAAATAATGCATTACTCTGATGGATCGGGCTACGGACGCGGCGATACCAAATATGGGCTTTTGTTTTATTGTTTAGAATCTTTTATTATAAATATGGCAAAAGGGATTAAACTTTTTTTTTAAATTTTTAAAAAAAAATAATTAGTAAAACTTTTTAAACCTTAAAACTTCTTTTTTCTTTTTTTTTAGTCCCCAGAGGGGACAAGTCCTTGTGATGCTTTCATCGCTCCTGCGGTATAATGTAACGTTATAGCGTTACATCATACGGCAATCTGACAGACGTTCTTTTAAGCCATGGCATTCTGCACTTACAGAAGGCTCCGTCTGTCATGAAAACCACACAACAACCCCCGAACATCGGTCGGGGCATTGAAATGCTGCTGTCAGAATGGACTGCGGCATTTAAAGGGTTAAGAGCTCCGATAAGCAGCCACATTATCGGAGCTGTTGCAGGCAGTAGTCAGCACCCGTGTTGTATGAAGCAAGATCGCCCCACAATCTCCCTTCATACACAACCAGAACCTACAGGACGTAACTGTACACCCTAGAGCAGGAAGGGGTTAAGTCCCATAATGTAGTTTGAGGTTCAGAGAAGTCATGACTGGTCCCCTTTAAGAATGTTCCTGGGAGCGTTCTTCCGTCCCATCGGGCCATGTGAAGGGGATTGTAGTCTTCATGTGACGCACCAAATGATGACTGTAAGCAGCAGCTCTCCTCATGTGACTAGTCGGGGGCACTGCCAAAACGGTGAGGCGCTATGGGGGGCGTAGAATTGTTCATCCTCTAATAGAGTATGAAGGCCCAGCGGACCAGCAGCTGATCTGGGCTCATCGTCAGCACATTGATCAGTGTACAAGGACCCTCAGTCCCATCTTCTGAAGTGCTGCTGTGTTGCTGGGGTGTGCCATCACTCACTGGTGTCAGTCAGACCTCTGCGGCCGCCATCAATCCTGAAAGCGATGGGACTGCAGTGCAGATTTAGAGCTGCCTCCTCCTTCAAGTCTTCCTAAAGAGCGGACCACCCGGTGGGGCAGGAACTGCAGTGGCCCTATTTAGCTGAATCTGTTCAGAGTGCAATTCCTTGCTGCACAGTGGAAAACAGGGAGGGCGCTGCAGCTCTAAATCAGCACTGCAGTCCCTTCTTTCTCGGGATTGGGGGTGGTCCCAGAGGTTGGACCCCCATCAGTTATGCTGATGATATACATTCACTGGAATAAGCCTTTAGGGTCATCTTGAAGGAAACCTGCCATTGTTCCTGATTGCATGCAGAGGCCCTAACCCTTTATTCTCCTCCATCGCTCGCTCTCTGTGTTCGTTACCGCTGTTGATGCGCCCAGTGATCTCAGTGTGACCGCTCCATCGTATTTCAGGGATCAAACCTCATAAGTGCAGTCAGTGTGACATGGCGTACAGCACGGCCGCGGATCTCCTGAGACACACCAGGTCTGTGCATAGTCTGGAGAAGCCTTTCCAGTGCTGCTACTGTGCTTACACCAGTGCCGAGGTGAGTGCCGCATCGCCTCCTGCCCGGCCGCTCTGGCTTTCCTCATGCATGTAATGTTGCCAGTCTGTCAGGCGACACTTTCCTTGCTGCAGGGTGGTACCGCGTGGCTGACGAACGCTCCATCCCTGCAATATTCTGTCTCCAGTAGGGGGCGCCACTTCACTCGAGCAGCAGAATGGTTAATAGTTGTGCCGTCAGCTTGAGTTTAGAGGGTGGGCTTACATGGGGGTCTCACAGAGCTGGGGTACTCTTCTAGGTTAGAACGCTGGTGCGGAGCTCTCTGTCGGACGCTTCCAGGTTCTCTTATCACTGACTGTTGTTTTCATGTCTGTCTTTAGGCAAGTAGGATGAAAATTCACATCCGCTCCCACACCGGCGAGCGCCCGTTCGTCTGCACCCAGTGTCCTTTTGCCTCAACTGATGCCTTCAAGCTGAGGAGACATATACAGACGCACACAGGTCCGTGAGAGTTTACTAGCAAGCTTGCTTAAGCCCGTACATTGCATGATGTGCCATCCCCCTACCATCATGTGGGCACCGCTGCCTATGAGATCTGACGTGCGCAGTAACCCTCAGGTGAAGACCATAGGGTGAGGCGGTCCGCTGGGGCCTGCAGAGTAATGGTGGTCGCATGTGATTAGTGTACGGCTTGTTGTTGCAGAGTAGTCAGACTGCAGGCAGGGTCTTCCTCTGCTTGACCATGTAGATGTGTTGCAGGTGAGAAGCCGTACTCCTGTACCGTCTGCCAGGCCAAGTTCACGCAGAGAAACAGTATGAAGATGCACATCCTGAGGAAACACACCGAGAACTTGCCCAAAGAGCACTGCCCCATCTGCAACGCCGCCCTGTTCGGGAAGCACGACGTACGTAAGTACGTTCCGCAGCCGCCGGCTTATGTTCTACTTTCTGACGACCAGTTACACAATAGATGCAGCCTGGTTCTCTCTAAGCGAGGCTGACACTGGGGAGTAATAGCATACAGAGCACTGTGGGCGCAGGGGGTGCCGTGAGAAGAGGGGGCATGGAATGGGTGGGGGTCTCAGTGGTGGGGATAAGTCCATTCTAGTAGAACCCCTTTAAGGATTATATTGTAGCCTGTTTGTCAGTCTTGTCATTGTGTTTCACAGAGGTTCACATCCGCAAGCAGCACGCTTACCTGGAGACCCCGATAAAGTGTCGCTTCTGCGCAGAGACCTTCCACGAGCGCTACATCTTCCGCCAGCATCAGCAGAGTCACAGATTGGAGAAGCAAGGTGGAAACAAACCTGCCAGGGCCAAGAAGGTGAGGCTGGTAAAGGGGCTTTCCACTAATTGCATCCCCCTATTCACAGGGTAAGGGGATAGATGTCTGACTGCTGGGACCCCTAGCCATCCTGAAGTGTGTGTGACCGTCGCTCCGTTCACTTCTATGGGACAGAAGGATTTTGAAGTGCGTTCTTCTCCCTCCGTCACTAAGAAGTGATTGAATCGGTGGTCACCCGTGTGCGCTGCAGAGGATTCGGAGTGGGCAAGATTGCTGGTGGTCCCAATGGTCGGGCTCCCGGTGATCAGATGTTTATTCCCTCTGGGGGGGGGGGTCGTTCTGTCTGCTATATTGATGCGTACTTTATTTTATGTCTGCGGTGGTTTGAATTGTGCATTTCTACATTTGGCTTTCCACTAGAGTGATGCGGCAAACCTCGATGGCCAAGACGCAGAGAGCGAGCCGAAAGAAAGTAGCTTAACCTGGAAAATCCTTCCCAGCAGCGAGGAGACGCAGCTGCTTCTCAACCTCCATGGCAGCGAGCAGCCTGGGGCTCTGACCGAGCTGCACAGCATCCCCATGCAAGCGGAGGACGGCAGCATCGTGCAGGCGTTGGTGGTGCAGAGCGCTGAGCAGGTGGATGCTGCAGAGCTGCTGAATCTGGGGGAGGTTCTGCAGCCGCTGATGCAGCAGCACTCTGCTTCGGGGCCCTTGGTCATTGCTGTGAACTGTAATCAGCCTGTACTCACTGACCCTGACCAGGTACGTTACTGAGGGAGCGGAGCCGCGGCGCGGGGTGTAGCTGTCATCATCTCTGTTCTTTGGACTTTTTAAGGCTGTGAACCCAAATGATGCTTCCCAGGAAATGGCGGCTCTTCCTGCATCCCAAATGAGGAGGCCGAGGAGGCTTCAGCTGATTAACCCTGAAGATCAAATCGGTAAGGATGGAGCCTTCGTACCCATCGGGGATCCTGGTCTGTTGTAAGAGATGGTTGCAATCACACCTAGCGGAAATGCTGCAGCTTATGGTTGGGATTGGGCTTCGGATCCGCAGCTGATCTCCGCATCAGAAAAGGGAACAAGTGAACTCTGGAGGTCTGTCGGAATGAATAGAGGACGGTGCTGCATTGGGATCGCTGCTCCCAGCTCTGCCCAGCGGATCCACAGCTGAATCCGAGTCACAATCTGCACCAATAGAGGGGTTTAGATGCAGAAATGCTGTGGAAAATCAGCGCAATGAACGGACCGTAATGCAGTAAATGTCCTGTAATCCGGCGTTCTCTACACCGCGGGTCTCCAACCTTTTGGCCTTCCTGGCTATATTGCTAGAGGAGGAGCTGTCTTGGGCCGCACATCATACATTAAATACACAGCCACTAACGGAGACTGATGAGCAAACAAAGGGTCTGTGCGGAATCCTCAAAAAGGTCCGTGCATAATAATCCTAATCCACGGTCGCCCGTCACCCCCATCCTACACTGGAGTCCGCACCTGCCTCTGCACACAGAAACCTGCCCAGGCTCACCTGTAGTTCGCGGCCATGGGCCCGTTTCTGACACCAGGGGAGGGGCACGCAGCATGGGCTGGCCACAATGAGACCACCATCTCTCATCCTCACCTTATTCCTGGATAGGAGCGGTCAGGATGGAGAATCGCTGCCGCACGCTGGACCTGGAGTCAGTCATAGTTCCGCCCGCTGCCTCGTCATCTGCATGAGACTGTGAGTGGAAGCGGCTGCTGCCAGGTACCCGCCCGTGCCCTCACCACCTCCAAAATCACCTGCGCCCCTCTGTGGAGGGCCACATTCATAGTCACCCGGGGCTGCATGTTGGACACCCATGCAAAGCAGTGGTTGGGCGAGTGCACCAACACTGTGGCACGGGCATCAGGGCGTTGCAGTCTGGGGGGCCTGGGTTCCCAGTGGTTGGATGCCCAGCGATCTGACATCACCCCCGCCCCCTTTCAATCCTGTAGTAAGGGGATGAATGTCTTTAGTGCTGAAGCCCCCTCTAAACCTTGAGCCCCTGCCAGCAGCACTGTGGCTCCCCGAGCTCCGGATTTACTTCTCGCACACCAGATGATATTGTCTGTGGACACTGAGGAACCATTTGGGGTCCAGTCGTTGTGATCCAAGTTCCCTTTTGGTGCCCGTACTCATGTGCCAAGCTGTAACATCCCACCCTATTTTACCACAAGTGACTCTTTGATGCAGTTGGGCGTGCGCCTCTTATAGATGGAACATATTACAGCCGTGTGCTTCACGTGTACAAGCCACATAGGAAGCCAGAGTAATGCTGCGTCTCCGGGCCCCTCGTACAGCACTGTTAGTGGGACCACCACCAATCACCACAACGGGGGTCCCTGTGACTGAGTGCTCAGCCAATTAAAATATCTTTTTCTGTCTTTTTTTATTTTATTGGGGGTTAAAAGTTTAAGAATAATAATTTTTTTACCATTTATAGTTTGTTCTTTACCTCCGTATACATGTTGGGGTCACGCGGCCGCGAGGTGTCAGCTTGTCATTTATTTCATTCTGTAATGTTGTTTTGCTTATTTCTGTAACTTTCCCATCTGTGATCCCCATGACGTCACATAGGACCTCCGGGGTCTGCGCATCCATAGGAGCCCCAGTAACAGGGAAACATCCCCTGCATTGACTAGTCACTGGCAGCGCTGATCCGGGTCTGCTGGCATCGGGTAATCCGGCGGTCACGTGATCACCGGGTCGTGTAGTGGAAGTAACAGTTGCAGCTTTTAGTACATAGCACTCACTGAGGGAAAGGAGGAGGTAAAGGCAGTTAAACCCCGCTCTGCCTTTTCCTCCGGCTCCTCGGCTGTGACTCACTTGGTTGCAGGCGCAGAGGCTTTAATCCCTCCCTGTATTTTTGCTATCGGCTGGGATTAAAGCCCAGGACCAAACGCTGTATGTTTACTGCACTTGGTCATTAAGGGGTTAAAGAACGATGTAAAACTCTGGGGGCCGAGGAGAGGGCATTATACGGGGCTTTTATCCAGGGTTTTAGTTTCTACTACAGAGGAGGCAGTTGTAGTCCGTCCGTGCGGGCTGCGGCTGCAAGTGCTCCGGAGGCGGGCCCTCTCCCAGATGTGCTCTCCATTGGGCTGATTGATAGCTGCATCATCCAATCAGGAGAGCGATACAGCTGAGCAGGAGCCCAATGGAAAGCACATCCGGGGAAGCCCCGCCTCCAGAGCGCTTGTGGCACGCGAGGGATTAAATGCCGTCTCTTCTATACAGCGGATACTAAAATAAGACGAGTCTAATTCCAACTCCCGCCCCCCCCTCACGCCGCTGGCGGCATGGCATCCGTAGGACTGACTGTTTAATGCGATTCCCCTTCCTCCCAGCAGAGGTGAAGCTTCATCGGTGTAAGGAGTGCGACAAGTCGTTTTCCACCGGCCTCGAGCTCTTGAGGCACAAAAAGTCCCACAAAGCAGAAAACACGTTTAAGTGCCCGTTCTGTGAACACGAGACCCCGGAGGTGAGTGACGTGCAGTAAGGGACCCCACGTAGAATTAGGGAGTCCCTGGCATCGCCCAGTCTGTGTGGGATATGGCTGCCTTATCGGAGGAGCGATGTATTATATATTGCAGACTCTCCCCACCCCCAACTGGTCCTCCCTCTGCCCGCTAGTACCGGGTGTGTCTGTATACCAGGACGGCCGGCTGCACATACCGGGTTCACACTGCTACTTGCCATAGCGGACCGCCTGCAGGCCGGCGACAGAATCTTCCCTCATCCTGTAATTGTTCTCGTCTTCAGGCTGAACAGCTGATCCTCCACATCCAGATCCACAGTGAAGACCGACCCTTCCATTGTGATGAGTGCAGCTACGCCACCACCGATGCCTTCAAGCTGAGCCGCCACAAGAGGACGCATACAGGTCAGCCAACCGCCCCGGGGTACAAGGATGGAAGCCTTGTAGGATGGCCGATTCCTCGGGCTTCCCTTCTGCGTGTCTTTGGGGGTGATGAATGTCTCGTTCACACTGCATTTTAGCCTGACGCATACCTCTGACGGAAGGCTGCGGTGTAGCTCATGGTATAGGTATACAGGGGTCTACTGAGCCCCCATCTCCCTGAAATGTCACCAGCATGGGAGGCACTGCACCCCCACCAGTCTCTGCCCCTAAGCAGATCTCTGTCCTCGGCTCCTGTGTTCTCAGCTTTCCCTTGGTTCCACTCTTCAGCAGCGCCATGGAGCGAGCAGCCGGCGGCCATACAGAACAGAGGACGGCCTGCCACGGAGAGCTCCTCTGAGAACTGTCCATATTTGGGCAGTGACCTCACTAGAGCCCCCGAGGGATCCGTTTAATAGAGGGCTGACGGATGCCACACAGTGGCTATTATGGCCTCCGCTGAACAGATCTGTTTTATTGGCTGGAGTAGCAGAGCCCACTGTTCCATCTTGGCCTCCATCTGGCAGGGAAAGGCTAGGGACCTGTTCAGCATGAATGCCAGACGCACAGCCTAAACTGTCCAACAATGCTGTACGCTCCCTGACCCTCGGCACGTGTGTGACCATCACTGCCATGGGATGGAGGCAAGTGCATCGATCCCTGCCGGCCCCATAGAGTGAACGCACCGCCGCTCCATTCTTGGGATCATTGAGGGTCTTGGTGGTCAGATGGTCGCCCCCCCCCCCTCCCCCCCCCTGTGGGTCGGGTATAAAGGTCTCTGATAAAACCCTTCCTCCTCCATAATGAGATCCTCTACTATCAGAGAAGAGTCAGGCTCCACCATTTCTCAGGTTCCAACTTTTTGCTCTCCCCAGGTGAGCGGCCGTACTCCTGCTCCGTGTGTCAGATCACCTTCACCCAGAAGTCCACTATGGAAATGCACGTTCTGCGGAAACACACAAAGGAGCTGCCCAAACTTCAGTGCCCCCTGTGTGACACCATCCTGACGGGGAAGGTCGGCCTGAGTGAGTACTGGCATAGATAATGGGAGGTAATGGTGAAAGGAATTGTTGGCATCATATGGGGAGGTGCCCCTACTGATCAGTGCCCGCTGCTGGGGTTGGCACCATCCACATAATGAAGGGCCTGCTAGGTAAACTCTGCTGCACAGTGACTCTCCCATCCACGTGGTGAATGCCCTTGGCAGTGCCAGGAGTGTTGCTGGGCAAGAGGATTGCTGTTATAGTCCATACCTGAGGGGCAGGGAGCCCCCATTAGGGTCCTTATAGAAATGCAAACCGCAGCAGACGACTTCAGTGCAAAAAAATGATTTCAGCTTTATTACTCCATTGCAGAATAAAAATGCCCACGCGCCGTTCCCACCGCCAGCCGGTCGGTTTGAAGCATGTATCACATTAAAACATCCCACTGCGGCCAATCCAATCATTAATTGTTACATCGTCAGGGCTGTGCGTATTACAGACATCCATATCCTCTCTATGGCCCGGGTTCATCCGATGTCCAGGGCGCGAATTGTTGCTTAAATGGAAAGATTAAGATGGATCCTCACGTTGGCCCCGCGGTGCCGAGGGGTTTACATCAGTCTCGTTATCTGCACCACATTCTATATTCTGTAAATCCATATGTAATATATGATGGGAGCGCTGCGCAGGCCTTCGCCTTTTCTTAACCCCTCCTCGGGACGCCAGGACTATTGCTGGATTTTCATCTCTACGTTAGAAGTCTCACATTTCCCATTGACACGGCCGTATGGGGGCTTTTTGTAAGCCGTCGTCATCATTGTTTTGGGTCCATATAATGTATTCTAGAGAATAAGTTGGCGCTATACAAATAAAGATTATTATTATTATTATTTATTATAAAAAGACCCTTTAATTCTGCTGTTTTTTACAGCTTTGATTATGACAGGATAGCTGACATTAATTGTAAGGGGTTAACATTAGGGTCTTCTCACCGCTCCCACTGCGGATGGGGTGAGCCCATGCCATCCATAGAACATAAGTGTACGTCCATTCATGGGAGCCACTTCTCGTCCGGAGTGTAAATATACATCACGGGGCAAGGAGGGGTTAAAAAGGGACCAGTCTGCGAATCGGGATGCTTGGAATATATAGTGGAATTGCGGTGCGAACGAGGGCCTTTAAAGAAGGTGGCCAGACGGGGGAGGGGGCATTACAGGCGCGGCAGGGAGGGTGTTCAGCCCCAACAACCCACCTCCACTGTAAGACCCCGGGAGGCGCTGTAAGCTGCTCCGCTCTCACCTTCACAGCCCAACTCTGACGCAGTAACAAACCGGAGGCGTTCAGGCAAGAACTGCAACACCTCCTCATCCGCCGCCGCCGGGCCCCGAGGCTCTCAGCGTCCTGCTGCGTTTTGTTGATGGGTTCAGAAAAACTTTTTTTTCTTTTTTTTTGTTTTGCTTTTTAAGGTTGCCATGGTTACATGCAAAAGAAATGGATTGCAATTGCATGAAATTAGTGAAATTGTTCTTTAAACGCACCCATAGAGTTCGAAAATAGAACATGCTGCAAAATTATTTTCCGGTTTGTCCCGTGACAGATCGCGCGGCTGCTCAGATGATTGTCCGATTTCATCGGATTAACCCATAAGGCTCCTGGTGATCATGTGCCCTCGGGGTAAGCGGCTCGCACTACTCGCTGCCGCCACGACCCGTCCTCCATACTCTGCAGGAGAGGAGTCATCGGGCGTCCCGTTAGCTGGGGGGATAGCGGATTCACAGACTGACCCCCCTACACCGAGCCCATAACTTACTGCCGAGGCGCGGAGGCAGAGCGGCTCACAAGTCCACTCACTCTTCTGCACACAGTGATTGCGGCAGATCCGCGCCTCTTCCTGCGGTGCCGCTACCATGCATGAGTCTAGCCGCCTGCAGGGGGGGGGGAACCGCAGGGCGCTGACATGGCGAATAAGTTAGATGAATCCAGCGGTCGATGTGAATGAGCCCTCACAGTGCAACCTCCTGTTCTGCAGAGATCCACATTCGCAAGCAGCACTCCCAGACCGAGAACGCGCTGAAGTGCCGCTTCTGCCCGGCTGTTTTTCACGAACGCTTTATGCTCCGTCAACACCTAAAGGTCCATCAGAAAGGGAAGATGGCGAAGGCTGTGTCCACGATGAAGAGGAAAGCCGTGATGCGGAATGTGAGTATGAAGAGGCGGTAGATTACTGCACTACTTGTGGGTACAATGACATCTGGAAAGGGGCCCCATGATACGAACAAAGCGCAAGTGACGTGCTCCACCAATCAGAAGAGCCCGCCAGACGCTCTGGAAGCCCTTCAGTCAAGTAGAGGCGAGTTGGGGTAAACAGGCGGCTCGGAGCCAGGAGGTAGAGCGGACAGCGTCGTCACCCACTCGCCTCTCCCTCCTGCGCTCCGTCTGTGTAGACGGTGCAGCGGCCAGTGAAATAGGTTTTGTTTTTTGAGTCAGTCCCCTTTTCCACGGGCCGCTAAATCATTTAGCTTCCCGCATACAGCGACAACCTGATCAATGGTCGATCCGTGTAAATGCACGCACCGACTAAAGGGCGAACGAGAACTTGTTCTCTTGTCGTTCAGTGTACGCATGCAGATAAACGAAGGGCGAGGGGCCCGTGTGAACATCTAGGCACTGCCCGCGGGCACAGCGATCCCCGGCCCGCTCCAGCGCCGTTCACCAGCAATGATTGTTCCTGTGTACAAGTACACAAACAACCATCGCAGGGACGGACTGCCACCATCCGCGCCTGACGGGTTGTCCCGTGTAAAAGAGCCAGTTACACCTGCATGAAACTATGAGGGCGAGTCGACTGCCGACCACCGCTGCCGGGCTCTAATGTCTGCCCTCCATACTACCGAACGGAGAGCTGCGCCACATTGATCGTTAGGTGAATGCTGATCGCTCTCCTTTATTTCCCATCAGAACGATAAACCCAGCGTGCTGGAGGAGGAGAGGAGCCCGGGGCCCCAGGAGGAGGCCTTCACCTGGCAGGTCGTCCCTGCAGAACAGGAGGCTGAAATCCATCTACTGATCAGTGGGTCGGAGGAGTTGGAGCCGCTGTCTGAGTACCACGTCCTTCCGCTGCAGACGGAGGATGGCAGTATCATTGGCATCCAGCTGGCAGGGCTGCAGGAGGTGGAGCAGCTGGACATGGACGCCATGCACACACAGGTGATTCTAGGAGACAACGTCTGAGGGCACAGGTGTCGCATCGGCCACAGGGCGCGGGTGCCTTGGGGGCACTTCTCTACCTCCTCCTGAGGGGCGGCGCCGGAGAGCAGGAAATCTTCTTTTGGTTCTTTTCCTACATAAAAGAATAAAGTTTAATAAGTTTGTAAATGAGAGCGGCTGCAGGGATGAGCCCTCCGCCTGCGGGCCGTGAGGGGTTAATGGATCAGACGAGGTTCAGTATAAACTGATTGTACGGAGTGTTATTCATGTGACGCCATACTGACTGTCTCATCATCGTACTTCCCAAACACGTTATGCTTCAGCTCCTCACTATTTCCAAGACCTCTGCTTGCTGTGAATGGCTCACCTCAGGGTTTGTTACAGTTGTGGATGAGGCTGGAGCCATTCCCTGCACCGATACATTGTAGCAGCTGGCAGAGGCGCTTGGGAGGGATTCTCCACCAGTGCATCTACATCAAACTGACAGCAGAGCTATTGAAAATGGTGAAGGATGGCAATAGTGGCAGAGAGCCCATAGTGCAGTGATGCGTGTCGGGGAGGTCAGACGCGATCGGCCGTCCAGCTGCGCCGCCATCTTCAATCAGTCACGTAGTGGCAGGTGTCCCCAGGGTAGAGGACGCTGGACGGGTTTGGTCGGTGCCTTATCGCGGTGTAACGGAGGAGCTGGACGTCCCGAGCGTCGCTTCCATCACTGCGTGCGAGCTCTGTGGTCACTGCGATGAATAACGGCATCAGGAGACGCGGCGTGAATTATCACGTGACCCGCGACATCAGACGACACCGAAGAACTGCGCTCCCCGGAGTCTCCAGACTGGGGGCTAAAAGCCTTTAATCCCAGCTTCCATCATGGATCGGCATGAACTCCTGGCTAGATGGCGCAGAGAGGAGGCTGTTTTGTTTGGGAAAATGCCAGAAGGACCCGGGAACCAAACAGTGGAAATATCAATGTGAAAGAGGCGAGCGCAGAGCTCCTCCCACCGCGCGGATGTCGCAGGGCGCCGCTTGTCTCTCTGCCATTGTTAAGCACACTTCTAATAAAAATTGCTAAATTTGTTGCAGCCCGTCCTTGTAAATTTGTACCACATATGTAAGTTTATAGAATGGGGGTGCGGCTTACAGAAAGGGTGTGGCTTACAGAGGGGGTGTGGTCACCCAGCCTCTCACATTTAAAGGAGATGTCTCGAGGAAGCAGTTAAATTTTTTTTTTGCCCAGTCCCCCCCATTAAGTACACATTACTAAGCCCCCCTGTAAATGACATTTCTAGCTGGTTCGTACTTACCGTTCCAGCGTTTCAGCAACTTATAAAAGTTTCCTCAAGATGGCCGCCGGCTCTTTCCCCGTCGCTCGCTGCAGCCCGACGTGCGCGCTCCCGAGACGCCGCCAGCTGTGTCTCCATGGCAACCGGACGCATCGCAGCCGCCGACCAGACGCCCACCGCCAGGCAGCAGGTAACCGGCGCTAGCCCCCGGCTCCCCAGCGCTAGACCCTCAGCCCAGGTGAAGGCCCCGGAGCCCAGCGCTAGGTTCCGGAGCCCAGCGCTAGTTCCCCCGGCCTAGCGGCAGCCCCCCCCCGGCCTAGCGACAGCCCCCCCATCGCAGCGACAGCCCCCCCCGGCCTAGCGACAGCCCCCCCCATCGCAGCGACAGCCCCCCCTATCGCAGCGACAGCCCCCCCCGGCCTAGCGACAGCCCCCCCATCGCAGCGACAGCCCCCCCCGGCCTAGCGCTAGTTCCCCCATCACAGCGGCAGCCCCCCCCCCCGGCGCAGCGGCAGCCCCCCCCCCCGGCGCAGCGGCAGCCCCCCCCCCGGTGCAGCGACAGCCCCCCCCCGGCGCAGCCCGGCGCAGCGGCAGCCCCCCCCCCGACAAATCACTTACCTGGGAGGCTTCTCGGGGCTGCTGGGCTGGGCTGGGCTTCTCCGCTGGGCAGCTCCAGTTTCTGCACCTTCCTCTAACAGAGGAAGGTACAGAATGGCCGCTGCAGCGCGCTCCCGAGCAGTGACAGCTTGTCTTCGCATGCGCAGAAGAGCTGTAGCGGGGAGCACACTGAAGCGGCTCGTGCTGAATGGAGAAGACCGGACTGCGCAAGCGCGTCTAAAAAAGCAAGCTGCCGGCGAATTTAGACGGAACCATGGAGACGAGGACGCTAGCAACGGAGCAGGTAAGTGAATAACTTCTGTATGGCTCATATTTAATGCACGATGTACATTACAAAGTGCATTAATATGGCCATACAGAAGTGTATACCCCCACTTGGTTTCGCGAGACAACCCCTTTAAGGTCAGAAACTGGTGTAAATTGCCCCAGAAATATTCTAGTTCGCAGCTGGCATAGATTTAGTTGAAGGCACGTGGACAGCCCGGGCGGTAAGAAGAGGCGCGCGGTTTAATAAATTCCTCCTTGTATCTTATTTCACAGAGGGTTTGTTACAATGTATCTGCTGTACATCATCCTCTGTGAGCTCCACCCAGCAGTAATCTCTCTCCTTCCATGTATCGGGCTGGAGTTCAGGCTCTTGTCCAGACTGATACATTGTAACGCAGCCTCAGCCGTGTGAGCAGAACTAAAGGCCCATTTAGGCACAATTATCGCTCTTAAGCCATCTTTGTTGTCTAATTGTGCCCGTCTTCTACAGTTCGGCCGCAGTAGTTTTCAGTTGGCCTTGAAAACAGGCCTTCAGCAGAACAGTTGATAAGCAGGACCTCATGCTGTGCTCTGCTGGGGGAGAGCGGATTACAGCTGATGCTGTATCTGCTGTCCATGGTGCTGAATTCTCCACAGGGAGCCCGCGGCTGAACAATGGAGCTAATTACAGAGCTCAGACCTCCTGCTGAGTTCCACAACCGCTCCCAGAAGCTCATTTGCATGCAAATTAAGCTAATAAAGTACTAATAGAAATTAGTGCCTATTAGTACTTTATGCAAAACAGTGGCTGATCTTTCAATCTTGTGTGTAAATGGGCCTTTAAGTGCCATTTAGGCACAAGGATTATCACTCACAATTCGCTCAAAAAAGCCATCTTTTGAGCGCTAATCGTGGTGTCTAACGCGCGGCCATCCTGCAGTTTTCGTTAACGATGAGCCCTTATCAGGGCCGTGCGCTGAATTCTCACCGGGATACCACGGATACTGTTTTAGCTGGTATCCCGCTCGGACAACAGCAGAAGTATGAAGACAGCAGACCAGCTGTGTGCCACATACCCCGCTCTGTATACAGCGTGAGCTTCATTTACATACTAATACATACTCTGAAGTAGCTAACTGGCTACTTAAGAGTTAATTGAAAGTGAACAGAGGCATATTAACTTTCTTCCCCACTTCTGCCTAAATTCAGCAATTCCAGCAACCTGATTGGTTGCTTGGGTTGGCTGATTCACCAGTCAGGTTGCTTGAATTGTTGAGTTAGGCAGAAGTGGAGAAGAAAAAGTTAATCTGCACAGGGGAGAACCGTGTGGCAGCCATATTGGTTGGGGTTACCGCAGGATTCTATATGTGAGCAGCAGGGGGCGCTCTGGTTCTAGTCTGCACTGCATATGAGCCTGATATTCAGGATAAGACCCCGCTCTCCTGCTGTAGCAAAAGATAAAGGATTGACCCTCAACTAGGATGATGAGATGTGGAGGGGCAGCAGAATGCCTATATACGCTATACACCCCACCGCTGCACCGTATAATGGGGGTCCTCCCCTATAATAGTACGGCTGCACGCTTCTAAATGGAAGTGGACACGGAAAAGGACAGTCTGTGGGAGCGGCCATCTATGAAGCGTGTATGTAGGATCACACAACGCCCTCCTGCAGGGCTGCGGCTGAGCCACGGGGTTTTACTTCGCACTTTGCCGTGTATTAATGGTAAAACCCGCGTGTGCCGTTCACAGCGCGGCGGAGTGCGAAACGCACTCGGATTTTGGCCATAGAGGAGGCGATAACCGCAGCAGATCCCACGAAGCGTTCCTATTCCATCCCACTGGGAGCCAACATGACGCAGCGCAAGAATCTTCCGATACCGCTCTCCAGGAAGGAGCACCATGATGGGCGGCAGCTTTATGGCCGCTGTGTGCCTCCACGTACCCCAGATGACAACATTTGCAGAGGAGGGGTATCCAATCCTATTGTGTGGGGCTCTCTGCCAAGTGGTGTATCTAATCCTGTCGTGTGTGATACCATCGGCCAAGCTCTGTATATAATCTAGGCTTTCAATTCCCAGGCATTGTTGCAAGGTTTGTATAAAGAGTCTAACCTTGACTTGCAGGAATGCTGCCTTCCAATAGGTGGCGCTGTAGAGGTATTGTTCCATCTCCCTTATTTGCATATTACCCAGAGGAGCATGGATAGCCTTACAAGTCTTCTCACTCACGGTCTAGGTGCTCTCCCTAAGGAGAAGAGATGTGTGTGATACTCCCTGCTGAGCTGTGTATCTAATCCTATAATGTGCGATACTGTGTGCTGAGCTCCTTTATGTAGGGGCCCATTTAAACACGATTATTGCTCCTCTTCCATCCTTGGAGCGATAATTGTGTGTATTTACACGGTAAGATGATCGCTCAAGCGGCGGTTTGAGTGACAGTTTTGAGCGATCACTTTACATAAGTGTGTAAATGAAACGCAGGCTGTACGCAGAAGACAAGCGGGACCGCTAGACGGGGGTATGCAGAACACAGCTGCAGCGCTGTCTTCATACTCCTGCTGTGTTCTCCGAGTGGGATACCAGCTAAAACAATAGTCTCGGCAGTATCCCGCTGCGCAGCACTGATGAGGCTCATCGTTTTTTTGGCTAGCTGAAAGACAACGATGAGCGAATCATTAACGAAAACTCCACGACGTCCGCGCGTCTGCGTACAACTATCGCTCTGAAGATGGCTTTGAGCGAGGATCGTTGGGTCTAAGTGGGCTTTAAGCCTATCATCAGGGCAGGCTGGCAGGAGCCCGCAGCAGATGGTTGGTGCTGCCCAGTGATGGCATCTTCTTGTGGCCAGCCGTTTCTTCTGTTGTCCGGCTCGCTTGCACTGTGACTGCTCTCCTCTGAGCAGCATAAATCAGCCTACAGAACAGAGACTTCCACCCGCTGGCCAGCAGGGGGCTCTGCGCCCGTTAGGTTTAGGTAAACATTACACACTTATTCCCGTAGAATGAGTATCCAGAAGCAAATGAGACTTTCTATGTAATGTATATAGGGCTGGAAGAAGGCAAGCGCCCCCACCCCATCCGTCCGGTCAGTCCCACCTATTACCCCCCAGTCTTGATCCAGTGGAAAGCAAAAGCCCCAATGAGATAGAAGCCAATTTTCCTTATTTAAGGGAACTTCGTTCCCGTCTCCAGTCTGGCAATCAGCATAATCCCCGGATCACCGACCCTCCGGAGTAACCAGTGATATAACATGTAATATTGGAACACTCAAGAAAGACGTCCAGAACCTCTTATATCACCATCACCGCGTCCTCAGGGGAGAGGTCCACAGGATCACTGCTCTTACAGTAAAGAACCCCCTTCTGTGTTGTAGAAACCTGCTATCCTCTAGATATAGAGGGCGCCCCCTTGTTACAATCCTGGATACAATAGATGATGGGAGAGATCTCTGTATTGACCCCTGATATATTATACATATTTATTAGAGCGCCCCCTTGTTACAGTCCTTGGTATAATAGATGATGGGCGAGATCTCTGTACTAACCCCTGATATATTATACATAGTTATTAGAGCGCCCCCTTGTTACAGTCCTGGGTATAATAGATGATGGGAGAGATCTCTGTACTGACCCCTGATATATTATACATAGTTATTAGAGCGCCCCCTTGTTACAGTCCTGGGTATAATAGATGATGGGAGAGATCTCTGTACTGACCCCTGATATATCTATACATAGTTATTAGAGCGCCCCCTTGTTACAATCCTGGATACAATAGATGATGGGAGAGATCTCTGTACTGACCCATAATATATCTATACATAGTTATTAGAGCGCCCCCTTGTTACAGTCCTGGGTATAATAGATGATGGGAGAGATCTCTGTACTGACCCCTGATCTATCTATACATAGTTATTAAAGCGCCCCCTTGTTACAGTCCTGGGTATAATAGATGATGGGAGAGATCCCTGTACTGACCCCTGATATATTATACATAGTTATTAGAGCGCCCCCTTGTTACAGTCCTTGGTATAATAGATGATGGGAGAGATCTCTGTACTGACCCCTGATATATTATACATAGTTATTAGAGCGCCCCCTTGTTACAGTCCTGGGTATAATAGATGATGGGAGAGATCTCTGTACTGACCCCTGATATATTATACATAGTTATTAGAGCGCCCCCTTGTTACAGTCCTGGGTATAATAGATGATGGGAGAGATCTCTGTACTGACCCCTGATCTATCTATACATAGTTATTAGAGTGCCCCCTTGTTACAGTCCTGGGTATAATAGATGATGAAGAGATCTCTGTACTGACCCCTGATCTATCTATACATAGTTATTAGAGCGCCCCCTTGTTACAGTCGTAGGTATAATAGATGATGGGAGAGATCTCTGTACTGACCCCTGATATATTATACATAGTTATTAGAGCGCCCCCTTGTTACAGTCCTGGGTATAATAGATGATGAAGAGATCGCTGTACTGACCTCTGATATATCTATACATAGTTATTAGAGCGCCCCCTTGTTACAGTCCTGGGTATAATAGATGATGGAGAGATCTCTGTACTGACCCCTGATCTATCTATACATAGTTATTAGAGCGCCCCCTTGTTACAGTCCGGGGTATAATAGATGATGGGAGAGATCTCTGTACTAACCCCTGATATATCTATACATAGTTATTAGAGCGCCCCCTTGTTACAGTCCGGGGTATAATAGATCATGTAGAGATCTCTGTACTGACCCCTGATATATTATACATAGTTTTTAGAGCGCCCCCTTGTTACAGTCCTGGGTATAATAGATGATGGGAGAGATCTCTGTACTGACCCCTGATATATCTATACATAGTTATTAGTGCGCTTCCTTGTTACAGTCCTGGGTATAATAGATGATGGGAGAGATCTCTGTACTGACCCCTGATATATCTATACATAGTTATTAGTGCGCTTCCTTGTTACAGTCCTGGGTATAATAGATGATGGGAGAGATCTCTGTACTGACCCCTGATATATCTATACATAGTTATTAGAGCGCCCCCTTGTTACAGTCCTGGGTATAATAGATGATGGGAGAGATCTCTGTACTGACCCCTGATATATTATACATAGTTATTAGAGCGCCCCCTTGTTACAGTCCTGGGTATAATAGATGATGGGAGAGATCTCTGTACTGACCCCTGATCTATCTATACATAGTTATTAGAGTGCCCCCTTGTTACAGTCCTGGGTATAATAGATGATGAAGAGATCTCTGTACTGACCCCTGATCTATCTATACATAGTTATTAGAGCGCCCCCTTGTTACAGTCGTAGGTATAATAGATGATGGGAGAGATCTCTGTACTGACCCCTGATATATTATACATAGTTATTAGAGCGCCCCCTTGTTACAGTCCTGGGTATAATAGATGATGAAGAGATCGCTGTACTGACCTCTGATATATCTATACATAGTTATTAGAGCGCCCCCTTGTTACAGTCCTGGGTATAATAGATGATGGAGAGATCTCTGTACTGACCCCTGATCTATCTATACATAGTTATTAGAGCGCCCCCTTGTTACAGTCCGGGGTATAATAGATGATGGGAGAGATCTCTGTACTAACCCCTGATATATCTATACATAGTTATTAGAGCGCCCCCTTGTTACAGTCCGGGGTATAATAGATCATGTAGAGATCTCTGTACTGACCCCTGATATATTATACATAGTTTTTAGAGCGCCCCCTTGTTACAGTCCTGGGTATAATAGATGATGGGAGAGATCTCTGTACTGACCCCTGATATATCTATACATAGTTATTAGTGCGCTTCCTTGTTACAGTCCTGGGTATAATAGATGATGGGAGAGATCTCTGTACTGACCCCTGATATATCTATACATAGTTATTAGTGCGCTTCCTTGTTACAGTCCTGGGTATAATAGATGATGGGAGAGATCTCTGTACTGACCCCTGATATATCTATACATAGTTATTAGAGCGCCCCCTTGTTACAGTCCTGGGTATAACAGATGATGGCAGAGATCTCTGTACTGACCCCTGATATATCTATACATAGTTATTAGAGCGCCCCCTTGTTACAGTCCTGGGTATAATAGATGATGGGAGAGATCTCTGTAATGACCCCTGATATATCTATACATAGTTATTAGAGCGCCCCCTTGTTACAGTCCTGGGTATAATAGATGATGAAGAGATCTCTGTACTGACCCCTGATCTATCTATACATAGTTATTAGAGCGCCCCCTTGTTACAGTCCTGGGTATAACAGATGATGGGAGAGATCTCTGTACTGACCCTTGATATATTATACATAGTTATTAGAGCGCCCTCTTGTTACAGTCCTGGGTATAATAGATGATGGAGAGATCTCTGTACTGACCCCTGATCTATCTATACATAGTTATTAGAGCGCCCCCTTGTTACAATCCTGGGTGTAATAGATGATGGGAGAGATCTCTGTACTGACCCCTGATATATCTATACATAGTTATTAGAGCGCCCCCTTGTTACAGTCCTTGGTATAATAGATGATGGGAGAGATCTCTGTACTGACCCCTGATCTATCTATACATAGTTATTAGAGCGCCCCCTTGTTACAGTCCTGGGTATAATAGATGATGGGAGAGATCTCTGTACTGACCCCTGATATATCTATACATAGTTATTAGAGCGCCCCCTTGTTACAGTCCTGGGTATAATAGATGATGGGAGAGATCTCTGTACTGACACCTGATATATCTATACATAGTTATTAGAGCGCCCCCTTGTTACAGTCCTGGGTATAATAGATGATGGGAGAGATCTCTGTACTGACCCCTGATATATTATACATAGTTATTAGAGCGCCCCCTTGTTACAGTCCTGGGTATAACAGATGATGGCAGAGATCTCTGTACTGACCCCTGATATACCTATACATAGTTATCAGAGCGCCCATCAGCTGTCTTTTTTTGTACACTAAATAACCCCATTTTTGATGACTTCTCTGGGTATTATAGTCCGCCCATTCCATTTATTACTTTAGTTGCCCCCTTTGTACCCGCTCAAGCTCTGATATGTCCTTCCTGAGTTTCGCTGCCAAGAACTGTCCACAATATTCCATGTGTGGTCTGACCAGTGACTTGTAAAGAGAACAATGTTCCCATCATGCGCCCCTAGATCTCTTCTGATGCCCCCAAGTTCCTATTGGCTTTGCAGCAGCTGCCCGACACTGGTTGCTCCAGTTAGGCTTACAGTTATAAACCCCTAAGTCCTTCTCCATGTTGGGGTCCTCAGTGGTTTCCCATGTAGTGTGTAATGGTGACATGTATTCCTTACATGTATCAGTGTTACCCCTCAGCTGCCCCCAATGTATCCAGATCTATGTGGACCCGTATCCAGATCTATGTGGACCCGTATCCAGATCTATGTGGACCCGTATCCAGATCGATCTATGTGGACCCGTATCCAGATCGATCTATGTGGACCCGTATCCAGATCGATCTATGTGGACCCGTATCCAGATCGATCTATGTGGACCCGTATCCAGATCGATCTATGTGGACCCGTATCCAGATCGATCTATGTGGACCCGTATCCAGATCTATGTGGACCCGTATCCAGATCGATCTATATGGACCCGCAGTCTCTCCTCTTCTGTTACTTTATAGTTTTGTATCATCTGCAAATAATTATACTTTTCTGCACAATCCTTCTACCAGAGTATCAATATATTAAAAAGAATAGGGCCCAATACTGCCCCCTGTGGTACCCCACTAGTAATGGTGACCGCTCCAATACTGCCCTCTGTGGTACCCCACTAGTCATAGTGACCCCCTCCAATACTACACCCTGTGGTACCCCACTAGTAATGGTGACCGCTCCAATACTGCACCCTGTGATACCCCACTAGTAACAGTGACTCCTCCAATACTGACCCCTTTGATACCTACTAGTAATGGTGACCCTCCTGCAATACTGACCCCTGTAATACCCTACTAATAACCTCTCCAATGCTGCCCCCTGTGGTACCCCACTAGTATCGGGGAACCCTTCAATACTGCCCCCCCTCTGATACTGCTCCCTGTGATACCCTACTCGTAACTCCTCCAATGCTGACTCCTGTGATACTCCGCTAGTCACAGTGATCCCTCCAATACTGACCCCTGTGGTATCCCACTAGTAACAGTAACCCCCTCCAATATTGACCCCTATGGTACCCTACTAGTAACCCCTCCAAAGCTGCCCCACGAGTAACGATGACCCCCTCCAATACTGCCCTTTGTGGTATTCCACTAGTATTGATGACCCATCCAATACTGTCCCCTGTGGTACCCCACTAGTAACAATGACCCCCTCCAATACTGCCCTCCTGTGGTACCCCACTATTAAGGGTGACCCCTCCAATACTGATCCCTGTGGTACCCCACTAGTAACAGTAAGCCCCTATAATACTGCCCCCTGTGGTACCCCACTAGTAATGGTGACCGCTCCAATACTGCCCTCTGTGGTACCCCACTAGTCATAGTGACCCCCTCCAATACTGATCCCTGTGGTACCCCACTAGTAACAGTAAGCCCCTATAATACTGCCCCCTGTGGTACCCCACTAGTAACAATGACCCCCTCCAATACTGCCCTCCTGTGGTACCCCACTATTAAGGGTGACCACTCCAATACTGATCCCTGTGGTACCCCACTAGTAACAGTAAGCCCCTATAATACTGACCCCTGTGGTACCCCACTAGTAACAGTAAGCCCCTATAATACTGACCCCTGTGGTACCCTACTAGTAAACCCCTCCAAAGCTGCCCCACTAGTAATGGTGACCCCCTCCAATACTGACCCCTATGATACCTACTAGTAATGGTGACCCTCCTCCAATACTGACCCCTGTAATACCCTACTAATAACCTCTCCAATGCTGCCCCCTGTGGTACCGCAATAGTATCGGGGAACCCATCAATACTTCCCCCCTCTGATACTGCTCCCTGTGATACCCTACTCGTAACCCCTCCAATGCTAGTATTGATGACCCGTCCAATACTGCCCTCCTGTGGTACCCCACTATTAAGGGTGACCCCTCCAATACTGATCCCTGTGGTACCCCACTAGTAGCAGTAAGCCCCTATAATACTGACCCCTATGGTACCCTACTAGTAAACCCCACCAAAGCTGCCCCACTAGTAATGGTGACCCCCTCCAATACTGCCCTCCTGTGTTGCCCCACTAGTAACTGACCCTTGTGGTATCCCACTATTAAGGGTGACCCCTCAAATACTGCCCCCTGTGGTACCCCACTAGTAACAATAACCCCCTCCAATACTGATCCCTGTGGTACCCCAGTATTAACAGTGACCCCCTCCAATACTGCCCTTTGTGGTATCCCACTAGTAACAGTGATCCCTCCAGTACTGCCCCCTGTGGTACACCACTAGTAACTGTGACCCCCCCCCCCTCCAATACTGCACCCTGTGGTACCACACTAGTAACTGTGACCCCTCTAGTGCTGCCCCCTCTGGTACCCCACTAGTAACGGTGACCCAATCAGAGTATGTCCCATTTATAACCCCCTCTGCTTTCTATCACTGACCAGTTACCCCCTTACACACATTCTCCCCAGACCAAGCATCTCATGTTATATACCAACCTTTCATGCGGCACAGCATCAAACACTTTGGGAGAGCCCAGATACACAAGATCCCGTGACTCCCCGGTCCTTCTAGAACTTACCTCCTCGTGGAAGCTGATCAGGTTGGTGTGACTGGAGCAATCTCTCATCAATCCGCTGATACAGAGTTATACTGATCTTGTCCTTGAGGTCCTCCAGGATGGCATCTCTTAGAAACCCCTCAAACATTTCACCCACAATAGAAGTCAGACTTACCGGCCTGTAGTTTCCTGGTTCACTTTTTGACCCATTTTGAATATCGGCACCATATTGGCAATGTGGCAATCCAGTGGAACAGACTCGCCACTATAGAATCCTTAAATATAAGTGAACAAGGGTCTATGTATCACATTACTGAATTCCCTTATAACCCGGGGGTGTACGCCATCGGGACCCAGTGATTTGTCTATTTTAATCTTTTTAAGATATAGTAACATAGTATGTGAGGCTGAAGGGAGACCATGTCCATCTAGTGCAGCCTCTTTCCACCCCCCCTTGTTGATCCAAAGGAAGGCAAAAAACAAAAATCAATGAGGCAGAAGCCAATTTACCCCATTTTGGGTGTAAAAAAATTCCTTCCCAACTCCATAATGGCAGTCAGACTAATCCCTGCACCAACCTCTGATAGTTCCTACCTGACTCCAAGACCCGGATCACCAACCCGCTGGTCACCTAATGTCTATATCCTATGATATCATAGAAAGACATCTAGTCCCTCTTAAACTCCTCTATGGATTTTGCCATCACCACATCCTCAGGCAGAGAGTTCCACAGTCTCACTGCTCTTACAGTAAAGAATCCTTTTCTGTGCTGGTGATGAAACCTGCTTTCTTCTAGACGTAGCGGATGCCCTCGTTACCGTCACAGTCCTGGGTATAAACAGATGATGGCAGAGATCCTTGTATTGTCCCCTCATGTATTTATACAGAGTTATTTGGTCGCCCCTTAGCCATCTGTTTTCCGGGGTGAATAATCCCAATGTGATGATAATTTGGTGACAGTTTAGTGGAGAGTTTACTTTATCACTTTGCATCCCATCTGACATTTCATTTTCCTCTCTGAATACACTAGACAAAAATCTATTTAATAGATTTGTTTTCTCCTCATCGCCCTCTACAATTTCTCCTACATTATTTATTAAAGGGCCAGTACTTTCAGTAATTATTTTACTATTTATATAGTTGAAGAACAATTTGGGGTCACTTTTACTTTCTTTGGCAATAAGTTTTTCTATCTCCATCTGTTATCTGATGTATTTTTTCCCTCTAGATTTTTGTGCTTCTTCGCTGCCTTCTTGTTCTTGTAGTTTAAACCCTTTCTTTTATTTTTGTCTATTGCCCCTTTACATCTTTATTGAGCCACATTAGTTTTCTCCTATCACTCAGCCTTCCTGTAAGGTAGGACCCGCTCACAATAAGTAACTAGGAGGCTAACATTTCCCATTTATTACTGTACCCTTATTTTTGAGGTCACTGTCCCAGTCAGTAAGGATAAGGGCATCACTAATCTGATGGAACTTGGCCTTCCTAAAGTTTAGTATTTTCGTAGCTCCCCTATAAAACTCTCTTGAAGGACAAATGGAAATGTATTATATTCTGGTCACTATTACCCGGTGCCCCCGCCTGCACCCCTGTTATTCTGTCAGGTCTGTTGGTTAATATTACTTCCAGTTCAACCTCATTGGTCAGACTTCTAGCATTAATCACCATATAGTTTAGAAGGTTTTTGTTATTTTTAATATAAGTTAGTAGGAATTCACATATTCTCCAAGTTTTAACTGTACTAGCCCCCACTGCACCGCCCCATTCCCATTTCTAAATCCCAGAACTCTGTCTACACTGGTTTCCCTCCTACTTTTCTTGTTGCCCTCCCCCAGGCCCTAGTTTACACACTGCTCCAACCTTCTAGCCATTTTATCCCCCACGCATATATCTATATTAAACCCCAGTTCGGCACTAACAACCAATGAGCTTGAATCACACAAGCCAAACAACCAATGACATTGCTGGAATTGTGAATCAGAACCAATGAGGTTGCTGGAATTGTTGCATAGTGCCGAACTGGGGTTTAATATAGATACATGCATCCCCCACCCAGCACAGCTGACCCCTCCCCAGTGAGAGGCCGCCCATCACTACGGTAGAGCCTGTAGCTGACAGCAGCCAGCCCAGTTCTCCAGGAACCCAAACCGCTCCTTCCTGCACTAATTCTAGGGCCACTTACCTCCCTAATCTCCCGCTGCCTTGGTGGTGTGGCACGTGGTACTGGTAGGATTTCAGAAGATGTTACTTTTGTAGTCCTTGCCCCAAGCTTACATCTGAGGTTCTTGAAATTGCTTTTTAAGGACCCTCCATTGACCTCTGACTTCGTCATTGGTACCAATGTGCACCCCCATACTACCATCTACTGTAGTGGGCAGCAAACTCCATTGCATGGTGCCGGTGGATCTCCGTGTAACAAGCTTTGCATTTAGATCCAGGATCTGGGCTTCCAAATGTACAACCCGCTCACATCTCCTATAGCAGTATGCAGCCGGTTGGTCAAGGAGGGCATGAATGCCACAAGATGTGTGCTGATTACGAGGGGGTTCAGAAATTCGAGCCCCAAGTCATCAGAGCGGGATTGTGACTGTTACTGCTGCGGTCCTGCTGCAACCACTGGGATGGCGCTCGGCATCAATCCTGGTGATTAAACCCTTTTAGATGCTGCAGACAAAAGGTATCCAGGGGGTTTGGAGAGGGAGGAGGCTCCCTACTTCACCCCATCGGCACTGCCGTGATCTGATCATGGGCTGCCGATGGTTACCATGGTAGCCTGCGGTCAAATCATGACCTCCATGTACAATGGCCTGTTTTGGTCAGTGTTTATCACTGATAGTAACCAGCTGCACTGTCAGCGATAATACACTGCGCTACACAAGCGATGCAGTGTATTATCTAAGCAATCGAACAAATGCAAGGCCCCTTGTGGGACTGAGGAATGTAGTGTAAAAAAAGACGATTTGCATGTTGAGCCCCCCCCCCCCCCCCCCGAAAGAAATCCAAAAAGTGCAATATTTACAATAAAACTATTTCTTATGGCAAAAATGCAAATAAAAAAAGACGCCCGAATATGGCATCGATGCGTTCTTAACGAGCGGCGCTACAACGATGTCATTAGTCCATCCGGTAAACAGTGTACGAAAATGAAATGCCAAAAAGTGGTATAAATGAAGCGTCAACTCATCCTCAACCACCAGGCGGCCGCGCAGATGGAATATACGTGCGACTGAAGGCGGCGAACCACTTATAGCGCACGGTCAGAGCAGAGAGGTGGATATACGTTCACCTCCGCCTCCAAAACGGGGATTATACCCACCCAATAATCGGGTTTTCAGGGGTTTCCATGCTGCCATCACCCGAGAGCGCCGCCTCCGGAAGGACAGGAACACGCGGAGGGTTAAAAGCCCCCCTCCCCCTCTCCTGCCTTCCTCACTGATTTCTGACGAACCACCAGTGGTAGGAGCTTGACTAAAATATTACCAATTCCGGTATATTCTAATGAAGCTAAGTTATATTTCCTCGGGGGGGATATGTACGGGTGCCGTCGTGGAGACCCCTGAAAACCCGATTATCAGGTAGGTATAATCACCTTTCCCCAGTCTGCATGATGGCACCAGCTGAGAAGTACCAACTAAATCATCAGGGTGGGACGGTGGCCGAAAGGACCCCATGACCAAAGGCCAGGTCCTCGTCCGTCTGAACGCCCACCCCATAGTGTCTGATAAGAGTATGGGGTCTCTTCCATACTGCAGCGTTGCATATTTGCTCCACCGATGCCGTTGCGGCCCAGGAAGTGGATACCGCCCTCGTGGAGTGGGCTTTACGCCTCGCGGGGGCCTCCTTGTGTATTGCTCTATATGCCTCTGTAATGGCCGGCCGCATCCACCTGGCTATAGAACTTTTTGCTGCCTTTTTGTCCCGGATGGGGCCAAAATCTTGAATAAATGGCCCTCCTGCCCCCACTGGCTCGTGGACTGCGCTCCTGACATCCAGGCACCTGACTTCCCTTTCTGGACTATTATTAGGTTTGTCGATGACTATGTCCTGAGCCCTATGGAATGGTGACACGGCTTTGGGCATGAAGGATTGGTCTAATTTGATTATTTTAGTTCTGGTATCCCGGAGATAAGGCCGGCGAATGGATAAGGCCTGCGATTCGCTAACCGTCTGGACAAACTGCCCCTCAAAAAACAGTTTGTAATGTCAGAAGTCTAACGGAGAGATTCTATTGGTTCAGACAGTTCTGCAGAGCGCTGAGGACCCAGTTCAGGGTCTAATCTGGGACTAGATTTGGAACTTTTGGTTTTAGTCTGCTGCCTTAATAAACCCATCTATCCACCTCACCTCGGAGAGTCTGGTGTCAAAGAAGGCACGAAGGAGCGATACCTGGACCCTCAGTGTATCCGGGGAGACCCTTATGAAGACCCTCCTGCAGGAACTCCAGAATTGTCAGGATGTCCGGGGGGGGAGAGCGGCAGTCCTGTCCCCTGACTCCATGATACCTTTTCCATCATTTTACTGGTAGTTACTTACCTGCTTGCTAACGAGGTCCGCGTCACCTTCCCGGAGAAGCCTCTTCCCAACAGCATGGATTTTTCAGTATCCATGCTGTAAGTCGAAGGCCCGCTCCATCCGGATGTCTCAGGGGACCCTGTGTCAGAAGGTCCGGCTGAGCAGGCAGGAGGACTGGGTCTTGTAGGCTTAGGTTTTTTAAAAGCCTGAAGCAGCTTCTTCTTGGCCACTATGGCGTCATGGTTTTAGGAAAAACCCCTGATGAGGGTTAAAGAGGCTTCCCCTGCCTTTACCCCCTTTGGGGTAGCCCCCATCTTGCCTTTACCCTTATAGGGCTCTGGCTGCTGCGTCGGGGCGGAAAAAGGTCTTTCTTCTTTGTTGCCTCTCTTCTGGAAACCGCTTTTTTGTATCCGAAACTTTTTCTAGAATTCTGTCCAAGTCCGGGCCATCATTTATTTTTGGAGCCTCGATCGCCTGACCAGGATTTTGGCCACAGCAGCCTTGTGGTAGAGTTTGATAGCGCTGCGGTGTGGGAAATTTATGGCCATCTTCAAGAGCGGGGGGGAGCCCAGAATTTGTTCTCTTGGGGTCTTTTTAGGTATCTGGCGTTCCAACTGGTCCAGCCACACGCTTAGGGCTCCGGCCCCGCAGGTTGCTGCTATGCCGGGGTGGAGTAGACTGGCTGCTGCCTCCCAGGTTCTTTTCAATGGACCCTCCGCTTTCCTATCCACGGGGTCCCTTAGCGGTGCGGTACAGTTGTTCGGTGGGCCACTGTGGCCACGGGGGCGTCCAGCTTGGTATCTCCTCCTAATATGGGTAGCGTTTCTTGATTCCCTCACTCATAAAGGTCCCGTTTCGGGTTTACTCGCTTTTGATCAGATTGTGGATGTTTTCTAACAGTTTAAGTCAGCAAATACACAACGATGTAATAAAGCGGGAGCAGAGAGGGGGTCACCTCCTTGTGGGCGGAGTCACATTCGGTTAAGGCCCTTATCTTAGATTGGTGTCCTAGTCTAGCCAGGGGTCCCGCTCTTTCTTCAGCTGCCTCACTCTATCCTGCTGAAATGCCGTTAGTTCCTCATAGGAAAAAGAGTGTCCTCCAATTCCTCAACTTTGGGGATCAGCGGCGTCCTCCACTCTACAAATCAGGGGTCTCGCAACATGAACTATATGGCACGTGACTACCCTATGTGAGGTAGGTAGGCTTTCTATATTTGGCAAGAGTAGTGCCATTTCAGGGGTGAGCCGAGTGTTGGCTATGTGCAGTCTGGAGGGCAGCCGGTGAACCTGATACCTAATATCAGAGAGCACGGGGCACGAGCAGAATATATGGAGGAGGGAGCCAACATTCAGGGGCAGAGGCACGGGTGTGTAGTACCACCTGTCCAATGGCTCTGGTACTGTGCCCAGTGTGAAGCTGAGGCGGTTGGTCTATATGCCCATTTTAGTGCCCTGCCCCAGTCCGGAGTGGGGAACGTTTTGTTGAGATCTTCCCAGTTCAGGTATCGCCTTGGTCTTTTAGTTTGTGTCTGTGATCAGGCCATAGAGGGGGGAAGTATTTATGAGTGACTGGATTAGGTTGCAGCAGCGCCCCCAATAGCCCAGGTATGGCAGTGGAGGCTTTATGGTTGGTTTTAGGTAGTTGCTGATTGGAATGTACGTGTATATTTCTGAGTCTGGGGCACCGAGCTCATCTGCCACCTGGTAAAGGGAATGGCACGGTCCCTGGTGTATGTCTCATGTCCGCTGGGCCACCTTCTTAGGGAGAGGTTGGTCATCAGAGGTCAGACTGTAGAGGGAGCGAGAGGTGGGTCCTCACTGAGGCAGAAGCACTCGGTGAATTACATAGCACATTCCATGCCCGGACTGTAGCACCCGCTGTCCCTGAGCCACCAGCCGCGGAGCAGAGTCCAACCACCGATGGCCGGAGGAGAGCCGGCCCATTTAGGGTGTGAGACGGAAGATTCTAGTCCGGCCAAGATTTATCTGCATCCGCACAGCACCAGTGTTTAATTGGGTCCAGTAAGAAGGCATTATGGTAGTGCCCAAGGGTGGGCACCGCCATGCCACCAAGTCGCAGAGGTCTGGACGTTATGGAAAATGCAATCCTTGGTTTTGCTCCGCGTCAGATGAAGTTATTCATGTGGCGCTGAAACTAAAAAGGTGAAGTCCGGGATGTTTAGGGGCGGATCGGAAAAAATATGAAGCATGTTATAAAGCACTCCTCCGCCCATCCAGCCCGCCTCGAGGGGTCAGCAGTGGGAGGTTGGCCGTGACCACGTCGTCCAGCGAGGCAGTAAGATGAATGCCCACGTACGGGAGCGCAGAGGCGCAGCACTGACCCCATAGCTATTAGCCAATCGTTTCCTCGCCCGCCTTGTGTGGATGCCCATCTGGGACGGGTTTGTCTTTACTGAATTGCTTCGAAGTGGCTGTAAGATGCCCGCGGGGCCGAGAGCCACAGGGACGTCCGCAGCAAATACCTTCAGTTTATGTTCGCTGGTCCTTCCTGTTCTCAGGGGGTTAGTCCTAATAGACTGGAGAAAATCATGGAGAGGGGGCAGCCCTGCCGCGTGCCAATCGATATTTGGGGTGGCCACGACAAGACTCCGTTGGCTAGTACTGCAGCCGATGGGGAGGAGTATAGAGCCACAATGGCAGCCGATATCGCCCCCTCCAGGCCGAACCTTCTCAGAGTCTGGTGCATATAACCCGCTGTGCTCTGGCGCATGCCTTCTCCGCGTCCAAGGCAGCTTCTGGATGTGTGCCCCCCGCCCCCCCGAAAACCTCATCCTGGATGGTGCAGGCCTGCCTGGGTTCTTCCAGTTCGGAGGGGTCCTCCTGATTAAACAGGACCCTAATGGTCCTCGGACTCCTGTGGGGCGGCTGCTCCTCGATGTCCCTCCAGCGCTGTGGGTACGGGCTGTCGGGGCGCACGTCTTCCCTGCCCACTCCCCCCCATGACCCGCTCACTCCCCCCCATGACCCGCTCACTCCCTTTAGGACAGGCCTGCACAGCGGTTTGTGGTATCGGAGGGTGGTCTTTTTGCACATTCCGCACACTTTTGCTTTTGGTCCATCCGCAGCGGCGGGTAAATGTATCAATGTTCCACTAACATAAGGTACAAGGAAGCGTCTCTTACCCAACAGGCTACGGAGACGGGACGGGCTCACTGTGGGCGGAGACAAGACGGGCTCACTGTGGGCGGAGACGGGACGGGCTCACTGTGGGCGGGGTCGGGACGGGCTCACTGTGGGCGGGGTCGGGACGGGCTCACTGTGGGGCGGAGACGGGACGGGCTCACTGTGGGCGGAGACAAGACGGGCTCACTGTGGGCGGAGACGGGACGGGCTCACTGTGGGCGGGGTCGGGACGGGCTCACTGTGGGCGGGGTCGGGACGGGCTCACTGTGGGCGGAGACGGGACGGGCTCACTGTGGGCGGAGACGGGACGGGCTCACTGTGGGCGGAGACGGGCAGGGCTCACTGTGGGCGGAGACGGGCAGGGCTCACTGTGGGCGGAGTCAGAACGCTTTCACACCCTCGTATTCCTGTGTCCTAATCTGATTACTTTTGCCCACAATCCGCCCAAAAATAGCAAAGTTGTAGTTTTGTTTTTAACGACCCCCCGCGGCTCCGGCGAATCTAGTAACGATCTCAGGAAAAACTCGTGACAAATATCTTCGGGCAAAGGACGCTGCTTGCTGTCAGTGAACGGAGACCTTCCGTCAGAGTCAGCTGCTACAAGGCTGTCACACCACAGTTGCACCCCGTCTAAACAATGCAGACTACAGAACATCCCAGATCCATACAGCGGAGGCAGGACGTGCTCCCCGGCACAGCAGCAGCACCCCTCCGCCCCCTGCACGGGCAGCCGCCCACTGAGCCTTTCTCTGCGCCACCACCCTGCCTCAGGACCCCGCCGTGCTCCTATTGGTCAGACGTCACATGCATACCTTGCGTGAAAGGGCACTGATTGGCTGTGAGTTCACGTTCTTCTCTGCTCATTGGCCACACATTCCCGCCCCTCTTCCGCATCTTCCAATCCGTAGCCGAGCGGGTGGCAGCGGGCCCTGTGATTGGCTGGCCGGGAACATGGCGAGGACGGCGTACGGAGGAGCCGCTGGTGACCCCCGGCTCTGCCCGATGGCCGAGGAGGGAGAGCTGCCGGAGAGCGGGCGGCAGGAGCGGCCGGAGCCGCCGCGGTGGGGCTCTCAGCACGCCGGAGCCCGGGAGCTGGCGGAACTTTACTCCTCAGGTGAGTAGCTGCCGGAGGGGGGCGGACTCACCCGGGGCCCCCACATGTCCTGGGCCCCACACCCCGGCCGGGCCGCCCTCAGCGGGGAGCTGCCGGGGGGCGCGGGCGCACCTGACAGGGGGAAGAGCGGGAACGGAGCTGCTGCAGAACCTCCTGTGGGACGGACACGTGACGGGGGGAGGTTTCCATAGCAACAGGTGTCCCTGCAGAACTTGTCTGTGTCCCCCGCGGTGTTATAGCTCCGCCCCCCTGCGGGCGCCTTACGTGGAAGTATCAGCGCCGCTATGTTCGTATGTAGTGCTCCGCCGCGTCCCGCCAGCCGCTTGTAGTGCTCCGCCAGCCGCTTGTAGTGCTCCGCCAGCCGCTTGTAGTGCTCCGTTGCGCTCCGCCAGCCGCTTGTAGTGCTCCGCCAGCCGCTTGTAGTGCTCCGCCGCACTCCGCCAGCCGCTTGTAGTGCTCCGCCGCGTCCCGCCAGCCGCTTGTAGTGCTCCGCCGCGTCCCGCCAGCCGCTTGTAGTGCTCCGCCGCGTCCCGCCAGCCGCTTGTAGTGCTCCGCCGCGCTCCGCCAGCCGCTTGTAGTGCTCCGCCAGCCGCTTGTAGTGCTCCGTTGCGCTCCGCCAGCCGCTTGTAGTGCTCCGCCGCGTCCCGCCAGCCGCTTGTAGTGCTCCGCCGCGTCCCGCCAGCCGCTTGTAGTGCTCCGCCGCGTCCCGCCAGCCGCTTGTAGCGCTCCGCCAGCCGCTTGTAGTGCTCCGCCGCGCTCCGCCAGCCGCTTGTAGTGCTCCGCCGCGTCCCGCCAGCCGCTTGTAGTGCTCCGCCAGCCGCTTGTAGCGCTCCGCCAGCGGCTATGTGCTCCGCCAGCCGCTTGTAGTGCTCCGCCGCACTCCGCCAGCCGCTTGTAGTGCTCCGCCGCGCTCCGCCAGCCGCTTGTAGTGCTCCGCCAGCCGCT
This sequence comes from Eleutherodactylus coqui, assembly GCF_035609145.1. Lineage (NCBI taxonomy): Eukaryota > Metazoa > Chordata > Amphibia > Anura > Eleutherodactylidae > Eleutherodactylus > Eleutherodactylus coqui. The sequence continues at coordinate 2,985,072 of NC_089849.1, forward strand.
TGTAGTGCTCCGCCGCGTTCCGTCAGCCGCTTGTAGTGCTCCGCCGCGTTCCGTCAGCCGCTTGTAGTGCTCCGCCGCGTCCCGCCAGCCGCTATGTGCTCCGCCAGCCGCTGGTTGTCCGCAGGGGTCTTGTGGTCACGCGGGGGGTTTGTCACCTCAGCGCCGGAGGGTTGGGAGACCTCGCGCCGCGCCGCTCGTGCCACAACCCTCCCCACCTGAGTGGCGCTCATACTCGGGCGTCTCGCAGGTTTTCTCGCCGCTGTAATCGGTCGCACAGAGGAGTCCCGGAGGCGCGAGGAGACGTTTGCTTCTACGCAGGGCGCCGATAGTGATTAGGGTGACTCCCGACGCCCTCTGACCTCCCCACGGCTGACCTCCTCCTCCTCCGCCGCGTCCTCTGGCGGCCGTTCTGCACTGACCGTCCGTCCTCTCTAGTCACCCTGCTGAGTGATCATTCCGCTGATGATCGCCGTGTCCTCCGCTCACATCCAGAGCTGCTGCCCCACAATGCACCGCTCTGTAGCCATGGGCAGCGCAGCTTTGGGTCTGACTGCAGTCGGGGATCCTGGCGGATGTTCTGGGTGGTCCGGGGGTCCGCAGTCTCCTCAGTTCTAGCCTTCTGCCCGGCACATGATGGCGGCCGTCCGGGCGGAGCCAGAAGCAGCGGACAGGTGGGCAGCAGGTCTGTTACCTCTCCATGAAGTTTGTGCGGGCGGGGGGTGCCCCGTGGTGGGGGGTGTGGACCCTAGATACAGAAGCGCGTCCCCACCCCCTCCTCTGTATGCCTTCAGCCCCGCCTCCATCTCACGGCCTGCACAGCCCCCTCCGACCCCCGGATCAGCGGCATTGGACCCGCTCCTCTTGCTCCGCCTCTTGTGTGCCTGGAGGTCTGGCTGCGGTGACCGTGGGGGTCCGCACTCCACCACTTCTCGTCCGTCCTGCTAGGCTTCCCCCATGGTAGAGTGCAGCAGGCGAGGGGTTAAATGATGGAGCCAGTAATGCCTGTATGTAGGGAGGTGCAGCAGGCGAGGGGTTAAGGGGTGGCGCCTGGCGTTCTGCGTCGTGATTGGTTGAGCCACGTTGTGTGCTCTGTGTGATTGCGCTCAGCAGCATGTGGCGGAGGCCGCGGGGGGGCGCTGTTCACACTGCCCTCCACATAGCCGTTCTGGAGAAGCAGAGCTGCAGTGTAAAGCACAGGGAGCTGATGGGAGTGATGCACAAGAAGGGGGGGGGGGGGAGGAGGTTGGACGCACCCCCAAGTCTGTGGTCATGTGATCCACACTCTGGGGGTCCTCTGCTGGCTCCGGGTGATCACATGATGTTGTGGCCACGCTCCGTCTGAGCGGAGGGGTCTGTGTGACGTGCTGCCCTACAGGCCGGGTCTTCACTGCAACTCTGGCATTCTATTCATGAAGACTGACACTGGGACAGATGACTGCATGTACAGCGAGGCCTCTCTGGTTAGCAGGGGGTTAATCAGTTCCTGTCTGTGATTGGCGCCATCTGTGTTTAGTCCCATTCCTCCGGTCCCTGTAACCGCCCCGCGCCGGTCCCTACTAGAGCGCAAATACACTGCCCTCGCTGCTCTGTGGTAGAACTACAAGTCCCAGGTGGCCGCAGGAACTCCACAGTACAGTGTATCTACCAGTAGTATCTCAGCCCTGTAGGGGGCGTCCTGAGCCCGGTCACCCTGTGTGCCCCCATCCACTGGTCCCAACACCTCCTAACAGTCTGGTCAGACGCTCCTCTCTACTGGTGGTCTGTAGGGGGCGTACTGAGCCCGGTCACCTTGTGTGCCCCCCATCCATTGATCCCAACACCCCCTAACAGTTTGGACAGACGCTTCTCTCTACTGGTGGTCTGTAGGGGGCGTCCTGAGCCCGGTCACCTTGTGTGCCCCCATCCACTGGTCCCAACACCTCCTAACAGTCTGGTCAGACGCTCCTCTCTACTGGTGGTCTGTAGGGGGCGTCCTGAGCCCGGTCACCTTGTGTGCCCCCATCCACTGGTCCCAACACCCCCTAACAGTCTGGTCAGACGCTCCTCTCTACTGGTGGTCTGTAGGGGGCGTCCTCAGCCCGGTCACCTTGTGTGCCCCCATCCACTGGTCCCAACATCTCCTAACTGTCTGGTCAGATGCTCCCCTCTACTGGTGGTCTGTAGGGGGCGTCCTGAGCCCGGTCACCTTGTGTGCCCCCATCCACTGGTCCCAACACCCCCTAACAGTCTGGTCAGACGCTCCTCTCTACTGGTGGTCTGTAGGGGGCGTCCTGAGCCCGGTCACCTTGTGTGCCCTCACACATCCACTGGTCCCAACACCTCCTAACAGTCTGGTCAGAACGGCCGGTGGGGGACAATTCATCGATACGACCCTCCAGCTTCTCACATCCCAATAATGCGCCCCCCTCTGGTGAAATCTCTTCTCTGCGTCATAGAGACGTCTAGTGACCTACAAGTGGAAGAAGAGGTCACTACACACAAGGAGCCTCTTATAGGCCAAGGGGGGGGGGGGGGGGGACTGCTTTTAGGGCCTCCGGTGACCGTCCATCTAATCACCACAACTCCCATCATTACCGATCTGCCGCAGGAGGGTTACTGACAACAAGTGTATATATGGAGTAGATGTATAGAGGAGGTTGCAGTGCGGATATATAATTTGTATGCCGCAGGGTGGGCAGCGGGCTATATATATATATATATTAGTTGGCCGGCCGGCACGCGAGGGACGGGGGCAGGGTGGGCAGCGGGCTATATATAGGGTTGTGCGGCTCTACTATAAACTCTATATGTATGGACTCTGATGTGATCGGGATTGTATACAACACGTTGGGGGGATAGGCGGGGGGTCCGCCCTCAGGGCCGCATCCTGAATCCTCTGGGGGGCAGCACGCACCCTCTTCATCCTATGACCTGTTCTCTCTCCGCAGGGAAGCGGCTCCAGGAATGGGTCTCCGTCATCCTCTGCTTCCTCCTCATGTCCTTCAATTTCTGCAACCTGGTGCGCTACTTCAGCATCGAGCACACGGCCAGCATCATCCTCAGTGTCGGTAAGTGCACCCCAACATCGGCCACTAGGGGGGGTGGTCTGCTCAGGGGACTGAGATGATAGAGGGAATTTCCTGAATGGAAATCCCAAACTTGTTGGGGACCTTCAAAAGTGATCTGGACAAGACAGCCCAAGTATTCTGAGCCCCGCCATCTTCCTAGAGTTTAATGCATCGCTGCATGTCGTTGCTGATGCTGCGGCTCTGGCGTGGGGTGGCGCGATGAGGCGGGGGCTCTGGCGTGGGGGGGGGGGGGCGCGATGAGGCGGGGGCTCTTGCGCGGGGTGGCGCAATGAGGCGGGGGCTCTGGTGTGGGGTGGCGCAATGAGGCGGGGGCTCTGGGGTGGCGCGATGAGGCGGGGGCTCTGGGGTGGGGTGGGCGCGCTGAGGCGGGGGCTCTGGTGTGGGGTGGCGCGATGAGGCGGGGGCTCTGGCGTGGGGTGGCGCGATGAGGCGGGGGCTCTGGCGTGGGGTTGAGGCTTGAGGCGGGGGCTCTGGCGTGGGGTGGCGCGATGAGGCGGGGGCTCTGGTGTAGGGTGGCGCGATGAGGCGGGGGCTCTGGTGTAGGGTGGCGCGATGAGGCGGGGGCTCTGGCGCAGGGTTTAGGCTTGAGGCGGGGGCTCTGGCGCAGGGTGGTGCGATGAGGCGGGGGCTCTGGCGCAGGGTTGAGGCTTGATCTTTGTGCATTCAGGTTCCTCACATTGTGATGGTCTGCTGTACAATATGAGACCGTTCCCCATACGGTGGTCACAACACTTGTGGCTCTCTGGGGCCCTTACAGCTGCACACAGTCCAAGCGCAGCCGTTTCTCCTCCTTCAGCAGACTCCACATGCCAAGCCTGGATTCCCCGACGGCTCCGCCTGTCTCAGCCACGTTTTCAGCATTCGGGGGCTTTCTGTGCCCTCTGCTGACAGATGAGGGGGCAGCGAAGGCCTGCAGGAGGGGCTCTTATGATCTCAGGACATTCCAGGTATTGTCATGAATGTCACCTCACCAGAGCCCCCCGAGCTCAGCACCCCCTGCATGCAGCAGAAGCTCCCGGGGACCCCTACGCTGCCCCCTGGGGTGCGGACTGAGGGTGGTCTTGTATGATGTGCTCCTTTTATGAGCTCTCGGAGTCAGAAGAAACGGCCTGTGTTGTACTGGTGGGCCGCCGCTACCCATCCCCCATTGCACGTGTGTCCCGGGGTCCTCTGTGTATATGATTGGGGAACGAACTGGCGACGCTCCTTTTGTCCCCCAACATGTAGTCTTCCATTAGATGGTCGAGGCAGATCCGCATTGCTCTGACCTCCATAGATGTGGGCTGCAATGGGGAACAGCGGGACAGTTGGCTGCGGCCCACGGGGTTAATCACTGCTGGTGACACGTTATGGTTCATTATTAATCCGGCCTGGGTGGCTGCGTGGCGTGGGGTTGGGCCGCAGCGTGGCGTGGGGTTGGGCCGCAGCGTGGCGTGGGGTTGGGCCGCAGCGTGGCGTGGGGTTGGGCCGCAGCGTGGCGTGGGGTTGGGCCGCAGCGTGGCGTGGGCCGCAGCGTGGCGTGGGGTTGGGCCGCAGCGTGGCGTGGGGTTGGGCCGCAGCGTGGCGTGGGGTTGTGCCTGGGCGGCGGAGTGGGCCTGGGCCGCGGCGTGGGGTTGGGCCTGGGCGGCGGCGTGGGGTTGGGCCGCAGCGTGGCATGGGATTGGGGTTGGGCCGTCGTGTGGCGTGGGGTTGGGGTTGGACCTGGGCGGCTGCGTGGGGTTGGGCCGCAGCGTGGCATGGGGTTGCGCCTGGGCGGCTGCGTGGGGTGGGGTTGGACCTGGGCGGCTGCGTGGGGTTGGGCCGCAGCGTGGCATGGGGTTGGGCCTGGGCGGCTGCGTGGGGTGGGGTTGGACCTGGGCGGCTGCGTCGGGTTGGGCCGCAGCGTGGCGTGGGGTTGCGCCTGGGCGGCTGCGTGGGGTGGGGTTGGACCTGGGCGGCTGCGTGGGGTTGGGCCGCAGCGTGGCATGGGGTTGGGCCTGGGCGGCTGCGTGGGGTGGGGTTGGACCTGGGCGGCTGCGTCGGGTTGGGCCGCAGCGTGGCGTGGGGTTGGGCCGCTGTGTTGGCGCTCGTATCGCTCGTCTGCTGTGCCTTACTGTATAGTGACCTGAGAGTACCGTGCTACAAGCGTGACGCGGTGCGCAGGACGGCCGCTGATACTCCCTGCTGTTCTACATACATACATGTGCCACGCATGCCCGCCACATGCTTCTGCTCCGCCGTCTCCCTCGCTACCCACTGTGAATGAATTGGCAGAGTGAAGGAGTCCCTGGTGGGACGTAATCTGCATCCAACATTAACATGTCTCCCCGAAGAGCTGCCAGGAGTTCTGCCATGATGTGTAATGCCGGCACAGAGCCCATCATGTTATGCTCTAGTCACCCCCAGAGCTGCAGAAGCAGCAGGCGCTCCGTAGTGTTACACCATAACGTGAAATGAAACGGAAGCGATAGAAGATCCCGGGGCCGGCGCACAATCCGGCTAGCTGACAGGAGCCAGAGAAGAGCCGGCGGGCGGTGGCAGCGTTGGGAGAGCCAGCGGGCGGTGGCAGCGTTGGGAGAGCCGGCGGGCGGTGGCAGCGTTGGGAGAGCCGGACCGGCGCCGGTGACATCATGAGTCCAGAATGTTCTCCGCTTCCGGATTCTGCTTCTAGGACCGGCCGGGGATGAAGTGCGTCGCCGGAGAGCAAGGCAGAAGTGTGAGTGCAGCTCTGGCCCGTGTGGCGCAGAGTGCAAAGGCAGCGGAAGGGCAGTCCTACGCTCTCGCTCACGACCTGAGGGTGGCGCTATACAAATAAGATTCATCTCTCCTCTGGCTGTGAGCAGGGTAAGACCCCAGATAAGGCTCTGTTCACATCTGTGTGAGAAGCCGCCATTGCAGATTAATCCAGAAGTCCTGTATAAAATGGCGCAGTAACGTGCCGGACACCATGGTGACGTGGCAGCTCAGTGGGCGGGGACTGCTGCCGAAATGTGACTGAGCCCGCACTGCCCGCATGTGAGCTCGGCCCGTGTGAGGCGACGGCAGGACGTGACTCCATCATACGGCGAATGCGCCTCATTGAAGTCAGTGGGTTCATGCTGCAACCGCATTGACCTCTGTGCGGTCGCAGGGCGGCACCGTGAGGCCCCCTCGCTGATAGTTTGGTACAATGTGTCCGTCGGGTCACAGTCTGCATGTAAACAAGGGCGTCTACATTCAGTGTCAGCCAGCAGAGATCCTGACCGGACTGCATCACATGACGGGGCGAGACGCTTCAACCCCAATCCTCATCCTATAACTTCATTATCTGTGCGAACCGAGCGCGGCGTCCAATAGGAAGGTCGCGGGTCATGTGACCTATGAAGACAGAAGCTGCTTCTCATACGAAGCCTGAAATTAAAGCCCGTTCTAATGTGAAGCGGTCCGTGTGAGGATATTGTTTCATCACATGACTACAGGGCTACTTGTGATCTATAGAGGGGGCGGGGCTGTGACTACCTCATTCTACCGGTGATGTCATCAGCAGGGGGCGGGGCTGCACCTGGAGAGGCTGGTTGTCAGTGTACACTGCTGTGTTTGTGGTTACAGGTCTCGGTTGCCATGTAAGGAGGGCGCTGGTGTTTACCCTCTTCCTGCGGTGTACAGGGAGGGGGTGAGGCACAGACTGCCTGGCACCAAATGAGGGCTGCGCTCGTTAGTGAGCATGGCGGCGGCTCAGCAGCTGATGATACAGGACGCACCCTACTGCTGCACCCAATAATCGGGAATACCTGACAGGCCAGAGGGGGCAGGCTTTGTGGTGAAGGGTGCTCCTCGGGCGGACTGTCATTGTGGAATCCGGAGCGGGTGTCCGCAGCAAACACCGCCCATAGCATGCTATGGCAAAACGCGTTTTCCTCTACGCTCGCGGAGGGCAAATCGCAGCATGCTGTGTTCCTGTATGGATTCCGCACGGACCGCTTCCACTGAAGTCAATAGAAGCCGTTCGCCCCGCAGCCGGCCCTTCCACAGTGACATTGCAGAAAGGTCGCGGAGTCCATGTCATCGCCTAGTACTCGGCGTGTCCGCCGGCCTTACTCTGTATATACTGAGGAGAGGCCCTCCGGCTCCCCCGCCTCTTCTGTCTCCTGGGGGAGGAGGGTCTTCTCTTCTTGATCTCTCATATACAAAGTAGCATCATCTTGGAGGACTTTGTACAGCAGTACCGAGCAGTGGGGATGTGACTCCAGTATCTGGCTGCAGCACCATGTGTCTGTCTCCGCTTCGGTCTCACTTAACTCCTCCCTCATCTGTTGCTGACATGCATTTTAGCAGTTTTTAGGAATGATGTAACAGTTTGGGGGCGGACCCTGCTAAACGGTTCTCTAAGATTTGCCTCTTCTCCTGTGTTGTGGATTTAGTGCTTGGTCTGACATGGCAGTACGTTCCCAGAATGCACCGCTCTCTACTTGCAGGAAAGCAGTATGGAGCGCAGCTCTGGATGCGATACCCCGCAGTACCCGCCCACACCATCGGCGCTGCACCCTGCGGTGGACATATCTGCGCTGCGGGGAGGAATGTTTGTTCCTCTGTAGACAAACAGTGGCGTCCGTCCAGGAGATAAGACATGGCGGCAGCGAGGGCGATGGCCGCTGATAAGCGGGTGTGAAGAGCCGCTGTAAAGCCATAAATGAGCGCAGCGGCCCCTCCCTGTTATATGGCTGCCGTGTCCGGCGCCGCATGCTGATGGTTTCCTTCTATTAACCCTTTGTCTTCTGCTCAGCCCTGACCCGCCCTCTCTTTCTCTTTAGTTGCAGGGATCGTAACGGCAGACTTCGCCTCCGGGCTGGTGCATTGGGGCGCCGACACCTGGGGCTCCGTGGAACTGCCCATTGTGGGAAAGGTGAGTCCTGCCTCATTACCTGTCGGGACATGTGACTGCATCCTGATACTTGATTGGCTGATCATCTGCATCATGGGGGGGAGTGGGAGGGGGGAGCTTTTCTGATGCTCCCTATTATCACCTGCAACCTACATCTACTTCCCAGACGCTCTTAACTTGCTGGTTGCTGCTGACCAGGACATGTGACCACGGCAGCCAATTGCAGTCTACAGGTCATGGCTGTGGTCAGTGATTGGCTACGGTGGTCACATGTCCTGGTCAGCAGCAACCAGGAAGATAAGAGTGGCTGGGAAGCAGTTTTAGGTTGTGGGAAAACCCCTTTAAGATCAGAGGCTGACTGTAGGACAGCTGACTATGGGCTACTGCTCCCTGTTGTCAGCTGTTTTTTGGGTAGGGGAGCAGCTGAGTGTAGGATGGGGGATTGCAATCTCTGTTATCAGCCAATCCTGGCTGGGTGGGATTCTCCTGTCTATCAGTGGGGGGGGGGGGGGACAATAGTGCCGACATTCCTCTGTTAGAATCAGAGTGCATTCTGGGAGGTCCCGGAGTCGGCCATCTTTGGTCTTGTGTCGCTGGCACTTGGTGCAGCTTTCCTGTATGCGCATCTTCTCCTTCAGGCCTTCATCCGCCCCTTCCGGGAGCATCACATCGACCCCACGGCCATCACCAGGCACGACTTCATAGAGACCAACGGCGACAACTGTATGCTGACCGTCATTCCGCTGGGCTGTATGGCCTACAAGTTCCTCTTCCTCTCTCCAGGTACCGCATGTTGTTCCCCGCGCTGCGCAGCCTCGTGTCCTGTTCAGCAGCACATCGGTAATACTCCAATCACTGCCAGAGCTGCATCCACACTTCTCAGCGCATCGGATCTGTAATGCATGGGGGAGATGAAGGTCTGATCTACAAGAAGGGATTCCGGGCTCTCCGATTGCAAGCAGGAGCCAACAGAATTGTGATTGCAGCTCTGGATGTGACTGGAGTAGAAGACCTCATTTAACCCTTTGTGGCCACAATACGCCTTTTTACTGATGGGCTGTTTACCTGCACATACAGCTTTTTAAGGCGTTGGCTCAGCGTCCCAACTACAGCCCGGTTCCTGTCCTAACCGCTGGGAATGGAGAAACCTCCAGATCCCGACAGTTTAACCCCTGACATGCCACAACCTATAGCAGCTGCAGCATGTAAACAGATAACAGGGGGCGGCTCCTCCTGTTACCCATCGGCACCCCGCAATATAAACATAAGGTACCAATGGGTTCCCATGGCAGCCGGAAGCCTGACATGTCTGCCATGTAATTCGGGCTATTAGGCCCCGCCTCCGGCAGAGTAGAATGCACTACCTAAGTAATGCAGTGTAGTATCCTGGCGATCGAACAGTCGCATCTTCCACTTCCCTTCAGGGACATAAAAATAGTCGAGGTTCAATAAAGCTTAATTTGAAAGGAAAAAAAAATCATTTTCCCACAAAAACCCTTTAAATCAATAAAATGGCAAAAACATTTTGTGAAATAGTGGTAGTTACCGCGTTCACCGCGAGCCGGAGGGCGACCGTGTGGCATGGCGACCGCTGTAAGAAGGTAACAGTGCGTGCGGCTGGAGGGCGATGATGTCCATCCGGTCAGTCTGTTCCACAACCCTTGTTGATCCAGAAGAAGGCAAAAAAACAAGCAGCCATAAGCTCATTCAGAGGAAATAATTCCTTCCGGACTCCATAATGGCAGCCGGAGACCCCCGGACCACCAACCCCGCGGGCCCCCTAGTGCCTGCATCCTGTAATGTCATCCAGTCCCTCTCACTCCCACCGGCGTCTTTAGGGTAATGCCAGGATTTCTTTTGTTCACCTCATGTAGTAAAAAGTGATGCAAACGTCACGGCAAAGAAAACCGCAGCGCTGCCTGCGTGACACGAGAAACAACGGCCTCCGACTGCAACGCCGCGACCACTTGTACCTGAAAAACAGGTTTTATGGCGCAAAAGTAGTAAAAAAATACAATCAGATAGACTTCTGGCAGCAATTGTACCAATCACATTATATGTCCCCCAGAGTGCGGCCGGTAACATCTCCACCACATTATAGGTCCCCCAGAGTGCGGCCAGTAACATCTCCAACACATATGTCTCCCAGAGTGCGGCCAGTAACATCTCCAACACATTATATGTCCCCCAGAGTGCGGCCAGTAACATCTCCAACACATTATATGTCCCCCAGAGTGCGGCCGGTAACATCTCCACCACATTATAGGTCCCCCAGAGTGCGGCCAGTAACATCTCCAACACATTATATATCCCCCAGAGTGCGGCCAGTAACATCTCCAACACATTATATGTCCCCCAGAGTGCGGCCAGTAACATCTCCAACACATTATATGTCCCCCAGAGTGCGGCCAGTAACATCTCCACCACATTATAGGTCCCCCAGAGTGTGGCCAGTAACATCCCCAACACATTATATATCCCCCAGAGTGCGGCCAGTAACATCTCCAACACATTATATGTCCCCCAGAGTGCGGCCAGTAACATCCCCAACACATTATATGTCCCCCAGAGTGCGGCCAGTAACATCCCCAACACATTATAGGTCCCCCAGAGTGCGGCCAGTAACCTCTCCAACACATTATATGTCCCCCAGAGTGCGGCCAGTAACCTCTCCAACACATTATATGTCCCCCAGAGTGCGGCCAGTAACCTCTCCAACACATTATATGTCCCCCAGAGTGCGGCCAGTAACCTCTCCAACACATTATATGTCCCCCAGAGTGCGGCCAGTAACGTCTCCAACACATTATATGTCCCCCAGAGTGCAGCCAGTAACATCTCCAACACATTATATGTCCCCCAGAGTGCAGCCAGTAACATCTCCAACACATTATATGTCCTCCAGAGTGCGGCCAGTAACATCTCCAACACATTATATGTCCCCCAGAGTGCAGCCAGTAACATCTCCAACACATTATATGTCCCCCCAGAGTGCGGCCAGTAAGATCCCCAACACATTATATGTCCCCCCAGAGTGCGGCCAGTAACATCTCCAACACATATGTCCCCCAGAGTGCGGCCAGTAACATCTCCAACACATTATATGTCCCCCAGAGTGCGGCCAGTAACATCTCCAACACATTATATGTCCCCCCAGAGTGCAGCCAGTAACATCTCCAACACATTATATGTCCCCCAGAGTGCAGCCAGTAACATCTCCAACACATTATATGTCCCCCAGAGTGTGGCCAGTAACCTCTCCAACACATTATATGTCCCCCAGAGTGCAGCCAGTAACATCTCCAACACATTATATGTCCTCCAGAGTGCGGCCAGTAACATCTCCAACACATTATATGTCCCCCAGAGTGCAGCCAGTAACATCTCCAACACATTATATGTCCCCCAGAGTGCGGCCAGTAAGATCCCCAACACATTATATGTCCCCCCAGAGTGCGGCCAGTAACATCTCCAACACATATGTCCCCCAGAGTGCGGCCAGTAACATCTCCAACACATTATATGTCCCCCAGAGTGCGGCCAGTAACATCTCCAACACATTATATGTCCCCCCAGAGTGCAGCCAGTAACATCTCCAACACATTATATGTCCCCCAGAGTGCGGCCAGTAACATCTCCAACACATTATATGTCCCCCAGAGTGCGGCCAGTAACATCTCCAACACATTATATGTCCCCCAGAGTGCGGCCAGTAACATCTCCAACACATTATATGTCCCCCAGAGTGCAGCCAGTAACATCTCCAACACATTATATGTCCCCCAGAGTGCGGCCAGTAACATCTCCAACACATATGTCCCCCAGAGTGCAGCCAGTAACATCTTCAACACATTATATGTCCCCCAGAGTGCGGCCAGTAACATCTCCAACACATTATATGTCCCCCAGAGTGCAGGTGTCAATGAGTCATGAAAATTGCTTGGTCCTTATGGCACAAAATGGGTTGGTTGCTAAGGGGTTAATGGCAGATCTGGATGCAGCTTTTTGCCCCGTGCCCGCCTGCGATACGGCATATGCAGTATAATGAGACCTTTCTCGCCCTCCGCAGACATCCTCTATAAGACGTACGCCACCGAGTGTTTCATCTTTGCTCTGGCGATGTTTGTGACGCTCACCAACCAGATTCACAAGTGGTCTCACACGTACTTCGGTCTTCCTTTCTGGGTGGTCTTCCTTCAAGACTGGCACATCATCCTGCCCCGCAAGCACCACCGCATCCACCACGTGTCGCCGCACGAGACCTACTTCTGCATCACGACAGGTAAGGAGCTCTTGGCTGCGGCTCTTGATTCCCCCCACCCCTAAGGCAGCCATGAAGGGGGGAGGGGATCGCGTACACAGGAAAGGGTGGAGCCTCAGGAATAGGGCGTGATGTAAAGACAAGGCTTCCCACAATGCAGTTCACCAGAGCAGACTCTGAACAAGTAGGGGCTGTTGCAATATTTGAGCTGCTTAACCACTTCCGGACCGCCCAATGACTATAAACGTCCTGCAGGGTATCAGGAGCGGCCGGGCGCAGAGTCTGCTACATCGTCAGCGGTTATCAGCCTTTCTGACAGCAGACTGTCGCTAATAACTGCTTCACTTAGCGTTGCCCTGATCACGGCAGTTAACTGTTTAGATGCCGGGGTCAAAACTGACTGCACTTCTATACAGTCGGGGCTGGGAGACCCCTGCCTGTGCTCAGTGGCACCTCAGACAACGTGAACGGGGGTGAGGGTTTCCGATGGGATAGCATGGCAGCCTGGAGCCTACTAGGGGCACCCACGCATCGATGCCCACCAGGCCCTGCTCATGCAGCATCTCCATGTACTGTTACACTCCAGGCCCAAATCCGTCCCGCCGCGCTATGTTGTGACACACAAGGAATGGCGCCCTATTTTCTTGACAGAAGAGGCACAGTGAGTGGGTGCCATCTTGGATTGTGAGCTCCGGTGTGCCCCTCCACCCCGCTCTGTTAGCCCCACTGGGCACCCTAGCCACTGTAAAAACTAAACCCAGCAACAATGGCGCAATTACCTTTTACCGCCTGGAGATGTTTTAAAGTATTTTCCGTACATTGTAACATTAAGGCCTACAACTCGTTCTGCAGACAACGGGCGCTCATACGGCCGCCAACGCAGCGAACACAGTTATGGTTCTTGGAAGGCGGAGACAGAACTGAAATATAAAAGGGATAACTCTCTGGTCCTGAAGGGGTTAAAGGGTTGTCCCGGACGGTCATTGTTGTCCCCCATTGTAATGCCTCGCAGGGCGCTGCGTGTTCTGTGGGTGTTTTTTCATGTGCGTAAAAACACCTGCCTGTCTGAGTGCCAATGAATGAATGGCTTTATGACCGCCTGAGAAGTACACAGATATGAGAGTGGTGCGGGCCGGCCCTCTCTGGAGGCTCCGTGGTCCCCCCCCCCCCTCTGTGGAGGCTCCTTGATTTCCCCCCCCCCCCCCCCCCCTCTGTGGAGGCTCCGTGGTTCTCACCCCCCCCCCCCCCTCTCTGGAGGCTCCGTGGTCCCCCCCCCCCTCTGTGGAGGCTCCTTGATTCCCCCCCCCCCCCCCCTCTGTGGAGGCTCCGTGGTTCTCACCCCCCCCCCCCCCTCTGTGGAGGCTCCGTGGTTCTCACCCCCCCCTCTGTGGAGGCTCCTGTGTCCTCTATCTGCACTTGTGTCTTCTAGGTTGGCTGAACTACCCTCTAGAAAAGATCGGATTCTGGAAGCGTCTAGAAGACCTCATCCAGGGCCTCACGGGCGAGAAGCCGCGATCAGATGACCTAAAGTGGGCGCAGAAAGTGAAGTAACCCGAGCGGCCGCTCCGCTCCTCTAACAGTTGCCAACGTATAAAAAGTGAAAACTAAAAGCCATTAGCCAAATATCTAAAGGACTCAAGTGGGATTAACTGACTAATAAGCACAAGCCGAGATTGTGCGACACTCCGTGAGACTAACCGAGCGGCCCTCCTCTCAGCGGCTGACACCATGGTCTGCTTTTTCCTTTTTCCTCTTTTTGTTGTTTTTTGCTGACCTTTCACCTTGCTGAGCATCATGTGACCTCCACATGGGCCAGAAAAGAGGAAGATTGTACGCTCTTCACTATGGGGACTCATCGGTGAAGTCAATAACATTTGTTGTATCAACATGACATCCGCCGCCGGGAGGCCGAGGCCAATATCACACGCATTACTTCTCTTTTGTTGCTGTGCCGTTAACGATTATTTCTTATCATTTGTGGAGAAGGGCTATCGTGCGTGATACTGACAGATCGTCCAGCACCGCCGGCGCACCGCGCCATCCTCACACTCTGCCGAAAACAAATCCTATTTCTACGTAATACTGACAGCGCGCGGGGGGCTCCTGTGCCGCCGGAGGGGGGTGCGGGGGGCTCCTGTGCCGCCGGAGGGGGGTGCGGGGGGCTCCTGTGCCGCCGGAGGGGGGTGCGGGGGGCTCCTGTGCCGCCGGAGGGGGGTGCGGGGGGCTCCTGTGCCGCCGGAGGGGGGTGCGGGGGGCTCCTGTGCCGCCGGAGGGGGGTGCGGGGGGCTCCTGTGCCGCCGGAGGGGGGTGCGGGGGGATCCTGTGCCGCCGGAGGGGGGTGCGGGGGGCTCCTGTGCCGCCGGAGGGGGGTGGGGGGGCTCCTGTGCCGCCGGAGGGGGGTGCGGGGGGCTCCTGTGCCGCCGGAGGGGGGTGGGGGGGCTCCTGCGCCGCCGGAGGGGGGGGGAGGGGGGCTGAGAAGTGCCAGCTTGTGAGTGGTGAAGGGAGGTACTGGAGGACAGGGGGCAGTAATGCAGGAACGCTGTGGGGAAGCACAAGAGACAGCGGTCCTGTAATACTGGGCAGGGCGTCAACAGAGTATGGGGGAGCACAGAAGGTGTCCGTGCAAGAAGGACAGGAGCCTGTGATGGTATAGGAAGGGGGCAATGCAGAGAGGCAATGGAGGACAGGAGGCGGTGGTGATGGGCAATGGAGGACAGGAGGCGGTGGTGATGGGCAATGGAGGACAGGAGCTAATGGGATTTGGCAATCGTGTAAGGGTTCTGACCTCTGTGTGTGGGCCTATTTAGAGGGGCTTCTGCATCAGAGCCCCCTCCTCCCCCGCCCCAACCTGCTGTCATCGATGAAGGAGGCAGGGGACATATGTAGCATTACCCTGACCGGGTCTTCCATGGGAGACTGCTCTCTAATGGGGTCCTGAGCAGGGGCCCCTCTATCACAGCCGTGCTCTCCAACTGGATGGGGCTGACTGATGCAGAGCTCCCCCATTCCCTGCCATATTACTGTCATCTTCTCCCGTCTACCTCTGACAGCTGTCTGTACGTCATCTGAGACGGTCGGGACCGCTGCCTGGCGCTATTTTGTGTTCCCGGTTGTGGGCTTCTATTCACATACGGTATATGGAGCAAAGCTGAGGCCACGGCTCCTGTTTGACACGTGAGGCGCGGTTGGGATGACTGATGTGGAGCCTCGGCCGGGCGGGACGTCACATGGCTCCCAGTGCCAAGTGCCTGTCTCTGCTGTGCTGCGGGTAGACGTCCCCTTCACCCCCGGGGTCACCACAGACTAATCGCCTGCAGTGCTCTAAGGGGGACAAAAAGCCAAACCCAGTCTTGACATTTTCAAGATCGCAACTTACTGTCAGTGAATTGCAACATTCTAAGTTACATTAAAGGAAACCCATCCTGATCAAAGATACCCAGAGTATCAAAGCAGCTGTAGGAAATATTCCATTTACTGACAGCAAGCACAGATCTTGAAAATGGTGAAGAACACCTCCTCAGCTGGAAAGTTGCAGACCAGTTGCTGATTCAGTGACAGGGCTTTATTTAGGAGACTGGCACCCCCACTGGATCTTCTGAGCGCGGCACCTGAGGAGTGACATTTGGGCTGCCCTGGCCATTGCACTATGCAACCCCTCCCCGGCGCCTGGACTACTCCCTCATCCTCCTCTGTCTGTTGCAACTTCACCGAGCTCCATGGGCTTATCTGTTAATGTCCGATCTAACCGCAATGCATTCTGTCTCTCCTTCCTGGTAGTTGGCAGTAAAGGCCCATTTACACACACAGATTCTTTTAAAAGATTGAAACATCAGCGATCGTTTTGCATAAAGTACTAATAGGCACGAATTGCTCTTAGTACTTTATTAGCTTGATTTGCATGCAAATGAGCTTCTGGGAGGGGTTGTGGAACCCAGCAGGAGGTCTGAGCTCTGTAATTAACCCCATTGTTCAGCCATGGCTCCCCGTGGAGAATTCAGCACCATGGACAGACACTGTGTGGTCCTGCTTATCAGCTGGGTGACAACTGAGAACAGCTGTAACAATGTTATCAGCTCTCCCCCAGCAGAGCACAGCGTGTGGTCCTGCTTATCAACTGTTCTGCTAAAGGCCTGTTTTCAAGCAGAACTGAAAACTACTTTGGCCGAACTGTAGAAGACGGGCACAATTAGACAACGAAGATGGCTTTAGAGCGATAATTGTGCCTAAATGAAGCTTAAGTCACTTGTGCACTAGGCTTGGTTTCCAACCTGGGACTGTCAGGGCATGCTGGGAGTTGTAGTGTTGCAATAGATGAATCACTGCACCACACCCTCCTCACACTAGGGGGCATCTAGAGAAGGGGTCACAGACAGTCTGACGTGGTAAAGCTGGCACCAGCACAGAGCGGCAGCTCTCTGCATCCACCTTGTGACTGACCCCCCCTTCTTCTCCTGACATCGGCCGTGGATTGTTGGCTTTGGCCGGATCTCATGCCCCGTTGTTTAACCAATTCACTGCTGCTCGTGGCCCCACAGTCTACTACCCTACAGCCTGCTCCATCTGCGGTCGCCGTGACCCCCACGTCTGGGGAAGAGCGATGGTCATTTTAAGGTGCTTATTTCTTTTTCTTTTCCTTAATCTGAAGCCTTAAGATCTCGACTTTTCTGCAGAATGAGGAAGCATTTTCTGTTCTACGTGTAAATATATTTATAATGGAGAAAACTAGACATTACTAACCGATTGTGGAAACTGGCTCCGCCTCCTGTGGTTATTCGTACGTTTAGCTGTTGGGGAGATGTCAGGGACGGCGCTGCCCCACGGGCGAAGGGTCTGTAAGCGCTCCGTGCCAAAGATGCAAAGGCCTCGTGCAGATTAAGGTGCGGCCGTGGCCCCCGTGTACCTGCTGATGGCAGGAGGGGGTCCTCTTGGCCCCCGTCAGGGTGGGAGATGTCAATGGACTGATCCATTCCCACCAGCGTATCGCTGCGCACAACACATAGATGGCAGCGCGCTCTGTTCCTCTGCGCACCACGTACACTTGTATGTGCAGACCATGTGATACTGGAGCATGTGCAGGACACGCGGTCTCTGCCAAAGACCGGTAAACCAGGGTGACCGGCAGACTGGCCCGAAGCTGGTGGCGATCCTAGCCCAAGTCCGGGCGGCTCACAGCGGGCCTGTCACATACTAGGGGAAGCGGTATGTGAAACTCCTCGAGCGCACCAATCAGAACATGCGCTCCACCGGACGCCTTTACACGCGGCTTCTCCTTCATAGTTGATGATCCCAGTGTTTAGGGCGATTCCTCCTGCACCCTTATTGCTTGTCTTCAGGGGCGATATTGGCGCTGTGCCCGAGTCTGCGGACGCCACGTTACACTTTGGATTTACTGACTTAAAGAAAATTCCCCCCGTTATGTTTCAATCACAAATATGAAACTCTGCTTGCTGTCAATGACTGGAAACATTCTTGTTCAAAATCCATTCAGACCTAATAATATACTGCTGAGGTTTTGGTACAGTGTGTCGTCTCCACCATCCTCCCAAGGAGAACAGGCCGGAGTGATGCATTATCAAGATGATGGAAACACCGAGGCCTGATAATCTGCATGAGGGCTCTGACACCGCCTATACAGTGGGGTATACACTACACTGACACCGCCTATACAGTGGGGTATACACTACGCTGACACCGCCTATACAGTGGGGTATACACTACACTGACACCGCCTATACAGTGGGGTATACACTACGCTGACACCGCCTATACAGTGGGGTATACACTACGCTGACAAAACTGTTGGCCCCCCAGCAGTCCGGTGATGTTTAAGCATTAGTTATAAAGGAGGCCCCAGTACAGAATCCATCTGATGCCCCCAGGTGTAAAACTGACGACGGTGGTGGAATGTCACCAGGTGTAGAGCTGACGACGGGGTCTGGTGGGGGATGTCATCAGGTGGAGAGCTGACAATGAGGTCTGGCGGGGGGGATGTCACCAGGTGTAAAACTGACGACGGGGTCTGGTGGGGGATGTCACCAGGTGTAGAGCTGACAATGAGGTCTGGCGGGGGGATGTCACCAGGTGTAGAGCTGACAACGGGGTCTGGTGGGGGATGTCACCAGGTGTAGAGCTGACGACGGGGTCTGGTGGGGGATGTCATCAGGTGTAGAGCTGACAATGAGGTCTGGTGGGGGGATGTCATCAGGTGTAGAGCTGACGACGGGGTCTGGTGGGGGGATGTCACCAGATGTAGAGCTGACAACGGGGTCTGGTGGGGGGATGTCACCAGGTGTAGAGCTGACAACGGGGTCTGGTGGGGGGTGTCACCAGGTGTAGAGCTGACAACGGGTTTGACGGAGGGATGTCACCAGGCGTAGAGCTGACAACGGGGTCTGGTGGGGGGATGTCACCAGGTGTAGAGCTGACAACTCGGTCTGGCGGTGGGATGTCATCAGGTGTAGAGCTGACAACGGGGTGAGATGGTGGGATGTCACCAGGTGTAGAGCCAACGACTAGGTCTGGCTGGGGGATGTACGGACATTAAAGCTTCTGGACCTTCCAGAGTCCACTGTTGGCCATGTTATTGGGGGATGGAGGCCGTCCGATGTTTGTGGTGCCGCTACATTCAGGGAGACCTTGTAAACTGAGAACGTGGACAACAAAGCCTTGTAGGGGCTGTGAAGACATCACACACATCGTCTGCCCTCGCTCAGGGGGTCTCAGGCCATTGGAACATCTATTAGCACCAGAACCCTCCGTAGGGAACGGCATGTGATGGGTTACCACGGACGAGCAGCGGCACAGCAGTGACTGCGATGGGGCTCGGAGCGACGGACTGTAAGTGAGTGGAAACAAGTGCTGTGAATGAATCACAGTCTACCATCTTCTGGTCGGATGGCGGCACTTGGGTCTGGCTATTGCCTGGAGAGCGGTTTCTACATGTCGCATCGTCTCAACAGTGAGGTTTGGAGGAGGTTCTGTTATGGGGGTGGGGGGTATTTCTGCTGGAAGGACTCAGGCCATTGGTTATAGTGAAGTCCACCCCCAACACCAATGAGTACAGAGACATCCCGGACAATGTGGCATCACCTCCCCTGTGGTAATACTCTGGTACAGCTCCGTGTCTCCACCAACATGACCGAGCGCCATGTCATACGGCACGCAGTGTGGAGGAGCAGAACGTCTGCAGACTTCAATGGCCCAAAGCCCAGATCTCAATCTCAGAACTAGAATGCTGTATCTGTGCCACCTATCATCTGAAGCTCCTCCAGAAATGGTGGCAAATTTCTCCACACCTCTATGGGGATCTGGTGGAAGTGTCCGCGGAGGAGGACTGCAGTCATGGAAGGTGAAGGCCAACACTGGGGGAAAATGGGTATAACATCGAATTCCATCCCCTTCTATGTGCGCCCCAATACTTGTGTAGAATCAAAGGACTACTTTGCACACAGCTCAATACATTGAGTGGCAGGCTTGGTGTGGACGGCAAGGGAAGGTAAGTAGAAGGGCTCACGCACCTGGGCGTATGGCACCAACAATACGCGGTGCTAAAAGCCCACTGATCCCTAGCCGGCCCTCACACTTGTGTTTTTTCACATGTATTAGGCTGCAGGGATTTAACATATGCAGCACAAATACATGTTACCTGCGTATGTGCTGTTTACTGCAGGTGACATACGGCCGTGTGAGAGAGCACTAAAACTTACATCCCTGGACCTTAGACTTGTAGGCCTCAAAGTAACAACAGATTCACCTCAATGCTCCTGAAGGTACATTTACAGCCAGGAGGTTCGGGTATGTATGGAAGGGGATGGTGGTTTGAGCCACTGTGGGGGTCACTATTACTACTGGAGCTGAAATAGCGGAATCTATTACAATTGGGGCCACAGTGGGGGTCACTATTACTACTGAGGACCACTGTGGGGGTCACTGTCACTACTGAGGCCCACTATGGGGGTCACTTTTACCACTGAGGGCCACTATGGGGGGGTCACTTACCACTGAGGGCCACTGTGGGGGTCACTATTACCACTAAGGGCCACTGTTTGGGTCACTATTACTATTGGGGCCACTATGGGGAACACTATTACTACTGAGGCCAATATAGCAGACAATATTACTACTGAGGCAACTGTGGGGGTCACTACTATTACTGGGGCCATTGTGAGGGACACTGATTACTGGGGCCACTGTGGGGGTCACTATTACTACTCAGGCCACTGTGGGGGTCATTATTACTACTGAGGCCACTGTGGGGGTCACTATTACTACTGGGGCCACTGTGGCAGACACTATTACTACTGAGGCCACTGTGGGGGTCACTATTATTACTGGAGCCACTGTGGGGGACACTATTACTACTGGGGACCACGGTGGGGAGGGGTCACTATTACAAGTGAGGCCACTGCGGAGGTCTCTATTACTACTGAGGACCACTGTGGGGGTTTCTATTACTACTAGGGGGGCACTGTGGGGGTCACTTTCACTACTGTGGGGGTCACTTACTACTGAGGCCATTGTTGGGTTTCACTATTACTACTGAGGGCCACTGTGGGGGACACAATTACTACTGAGGGCCACTGTGGGGGTCAGTATTACTAATGAGGACCACTGTGGGGGTTTCTATTACTACTGAGGACCACTGTGGGGGTCACTATTACCACCAAGGCCCACTGTGGGGGTCACTATTACCACTGAGGGCCAATGTCGGGGTCACTATTACTACTGAGGGCCACTGTGGGGATCACTATTACTACTGGAGCTGAAATAGCGGAATCTATTACAATTGGGGCCACAGTGGGGGTCACTATTACTACTGAGGACCACTGTGGGGGTCACTGTCACTACTGAGGCCCACTATGGGGGTCACTTTTACCACTGAGGGCCACTATGGGGGGGTCACTTACCACTGAGGGCCACTGTGGGGGTCACTATTACCACTAAGGGCCACTGTTTGGGTCACTATTACTATTGGGGCCACTATGGGGAACACTATTACTACTGAGGCCAATATAGCAGACAATATTACTACTGAGGCAACTGTGGGGGTCACTACTATTACTGGGGCCATTGTGAGGGACACTGATTACTGGGGCCACTGTGGGGGTCACTATTACTACTCAGGCCACTGTGGGGGTCATTATTACTACTGAGGCCACTGTGGGGGTCACTATTACTACTGGGGCCACTGTGGCAGACACTATTACTACTGAGGCCACTGTGGGGGTCACTATTATTACTGGAGCCACTGTGGGGGACACTATTACTACTGGGGACCACGGTGGGGAGGGGTCACTATTACAAGTGAGGCCACTGCGGAGGTCTCTATTACTACTGAGGACCACTGTGGGGGTTTCTATTACTACTAGGGGGGCACTGTGGGGGTCACTTTCACTACTGTGGGGGTCACTTACTACTGAGGCCATTGTTGGGTTTCACTATTACTACTGAGGGCCACTGTGGGGGACACAATTACTACTGAGGGCCACTGTGGGGGTCAGTATTACTAATGAGGACCACTGTGGGGGTTTCTATTACTACTGAGGACCACTGTGGGGGTCACTATTACCACCAAGGCCCACTGTGGGGGTCACTATTACCACTGAGGGCCAATGTCGGGGTCACTATTACTACTGAGGGCCACTGTGGGGATCACTATTACTACTGAGGGCCACTGTGGGGGTCACTATTACTAAGGGCCACTGTGGGGGTCACTATTGCTACTGAGGGCCACTGTGGGGGTCACTATTACTACTGAGGGCCACTGTGGGGATCACTATGACTACTGAGGGCCACTGTGGGGGTCACTATGACTACTGTGGGCCACTGTGGGGATCACTATTACTACTGAGGGCCACTGTGGTGGTCACTATTACTACTAGGGGCCACTGTGGGGGTCACTATAACTACTGTGGGGTGTCAGTATTACTTCTGAGGCCATTGTTGGGTGTCACTATTACTGCTGAGGTCATTGTGGGGGTCACTATTACTACTGAGGGCCACCGTGGGGGACACTATTACTACTGAGGGCCACTGTGGGGGTCACTATTACTAATGAGGACCACTATGGGGGTTTCTATTACTACTGAGGACCACTGTGGGGGTCACTATTACCACCGAGGGCTACTGTGGGGGTCACTATTACCACTGAGGGCCAATGTCAGGGTCACTATTACTACTGAGGACCACTGTGGGGGTCACTATTACCACTGAGGGCCAATGTTGGGGTCACTATTACTACTGAGGGTCACTGTGGGGGTCACTATTACTAAGGGTCACTGTGGGGGTCACTATTACTACTGAGGACCACTGTGGGGGTCACTATTACTACTGAGGGCCACTGTGGGGATCACTATGACTACTGAGGGCCACTGTGGGGGTCACTATTACTACTGTGGGCCACTGTGGGGATCACTATTACTACTGAGGGCCACTGTGGGGGTCAATATTACTACTGAGGGCCACTGTGGGGGTCACTATTACTACTGTGGGGTGTCACTATTACTTCTGAGGTCATTGTGGGGGTCACTATTACTACTGAGGGCCACCGTGGGGGACACTATTACTACTGAGGGCCACTGTGGGGGTCACTATGACTACTGAGGGCCACTGTGGGGGTCACTATGACTACTGAGGGCCACTGTGGGGATCACTATGACTACTGAGGGCCACTGTGGGGGTCACTATTACTACTGAGGGCCACTGTGGGGGTCACTATTACTACTGTGGGGTGTCACTATTACTTCTGAGGTCATTGTGGGGGTCACTATTACTACCGAGGGCCACCGTGGGGGACACTATTACTACTGAGGGCCACTGTGGGGGTCACTATTACTAATGAGGACCACTATGGGGGTTTCTATTACTACTGAGGACCACTGTGGGGGTCACTATTACCACCGAGGGCTACTGTGGGGGTCACTATTACCACTGAGGGCCAATGTCGGGGTCCCTATTACTACTGAGGGCCACTGTGGGGATCACTATGACTACTGAGGGCCACTGTGTGGGTCGCTATTACTACTGAGGGCCACTGTGGGGGTCAATATTACTACTGAGGGCCACTGTGGGGGTCACTATTACTACTGTGGGGTGTCACTATTACTTCTGAGGTCATTGTGGGGGTCACTATTACTACTGAAGATGAAAAAAGGAAAAAGGCGCCAAAGATAAAAAGAGATGAACTCCTCCTTTTCTTCCCAGAAAATGGAAAAGAATAATTACCTCAGAGTAGATCTTCCTAAGTTC
Source organism: Eleutherodactylus coqui (assembly GCF_035609145.1). NCBI lineage: Eukaryota > Metazoa > Chordata > Amphibia > Anura > Eleutherodactylidae > Eleutherodactylus > Eleutherodactylus coqui. Next base: position 3,008,488 of record NC_089849.1, read on the forward strand.
TGTATTGAAGAAAAATATCCTCTCTTCACAAGAGGAGAGTCGCTGGAAATGGCTCAGGGATCCATCAAGGGAACCCCCATATAGAAAACAAAGAAATTTTTCATTAAGTAAAAATACTTTCCTGCGCTCACAGAACTTTTTAGTTGCACAGTATAGATATTCCTTCAAATGAAGGAGACTTACTTTGAAGGAGGGGGTTATGATTCCAATATTCCCCCTCCTAATTCCCACAGGTCTTAGTGACTGCCAAAGATGAAACTTCCAGTCCAGGGTTTTCTCCTTTGCGATTTATTAAAATACAGCCAGACAATGGTGCAACAGGCCAAACCATGCACGATATGACAAGTTCACCAAACGATCATAACAACGCGTTTCGGTACAAACTGTACCCTTATCAAGTTACTTGATAAGTTATCAAGATTACTACTGAGGGCCACCGTAGGGGACACTATTACTACTGAGGGCCACTGCGGGGGTCACTTACTACTGAGGGCCACTGTGGGGATCACTATGACTACTGAGGGCCACTGTGGGGGTCACTATTACTACTGAGGGCCACTGTGGGGGTCAATATTACTACTGAGGGCCACTGTGGGGGTCACTATTACTACTGTGGGGTGTCACTATTACCACCGAGGGCTACTGTGGGGGTCACTATTACCACTGAGGGCCAATGTCGGGGTCACTATTACTACTGAGGGCCACTGTGGGGGGTCACTATTACTACTGAGGCCACTGTGGGGGACACTATTACTACTGAGGCCAATATAGCAGACCCTACTATTACTGAGGCCACTGTGCGCGTCACTATTACTACTGAGGGCCACTCTGGGGGACACTATTACAACTGAGGGCCACTGTGGGGGGGTCACTATTACTACTGGGGCCACTGTGGGGGTGTCACTATTAGTAACCTTAGGGGTTACTATGGGGAACACTATTACTACTGAGGCCAATATAGCAGACCCTATTACTACTGAGGCCACTGTGGGGGTTTCTATTACTACTGAGGACCACTGTGGGGGTCACTATTACTACTGAGGGCCACTGTGGGGGTCACTATTACTACTGAGGCCACTGTGGGGGACATTATTACTACTGAGGCCAATATAGCAGACCCTATTACGACTGAGGCCACTATGTGGGTTGCTATAATTACTGAGGGCCACTGTGGGGGACACTATTACTACTGGGGCCACTGTGGGGTGTCACGATTACTCCTGAGGCCACTGTCAGGTGTCACTATTAATACTTAGGGCCAATATTACTGCTGAGGCCACAGTGGCGGTCACTTACTACTGAGGGCCACTGTGGGGGACACTATTACTACTAAGGGCCACTGTGGGGGTCACTATTACTACTGAGAGCCTCTGTGGGGGTCACTATTACTACTGAAGGCCACTGTGTGGGTCACTATTACCACTGACGGTCACTGTGGGAGGGGGTCACTATTACTACTGGGGCCACTATGTGGTACACTATTACTACTGAGGCTAGTATAGCAGACACTATTACTACTGAGGCCACTGTGGGGGTCACTTATATTACTGGGGCCACTGTGGTTGACACTATTACTACTAAGGGCCTTTGTGGGGATCACTCTTCTGGGGCCACTGTCGGGGTCATTATTACTACTGGGGCCACTGTGGTGGTCACTATTACTACTGGAGCTGAAATAGCGGACACTATTACAATTGGGGCAACTGTGGGGATGACTATTACTAGTGAGGGCCACTGTGGGGGTCACTATTACTACTGGGGCAACTGTGTGGGTCACTATTACTATTGAGGACCACTGTGGGGGTTACTATTACTATGAGGGCCACTGCAGAATTTATTATTACTACCTGGGGCTACTGTGGGGTCACAATTACTACTGGGGCCTCTGTGGTGGTCAGTATTACTACTAAAAGCCACTGTGGGGGTCACTTTTACTAGTGAGGTCACTGTGGGGGTTACTATTACTACTCAGGACCCATGCGGGGGTCACTATCACTACTGTGACTACTATGGGGGTCACTATTGCCACATAGGGCCACTGTGGAGGTCATTATTACCAGTGAGGGCCACTGTGGGTTCACTGTTACTATTGGGGCCACTATGGGGAACATTAATACTACTGAGGCCAATATAGCAGACATTATTACTACTGAGGGCCACTGTGGGAGTCACTGTTATTACTCAGGCCACTGTGGGGATCACTATTACTACTGAGGGCCTCTGTGGGGATCACTATTACTACTGAGGGCCACTGTGGGGATCACTATTACTACTGAGGGCCACTGTAGCGGTCACTATTACCACTGAGGGCCCATATAGCAGACACTATTACTACTGAGGGGCACTGTAGCGGTCACTATTACCACTGAGGGCCCATATAGCAGACACTATTACTACTGAGGGCCACTGTAGCGGTCACTATTACCACTGAGGGCCCATATAGCAGACACTATTACTACTGAGGGGCACTGTAGGGGTCACTATTACCACTGAGGGCCCATATAGCAGACACTATTACTACTGAGGGGCACTGTGGGGGTCACTATTACCACTGAGGGCCCATATAGCAGACACTATTACTACTGAGGGGCACTGTGGGGGTCATTATTACTACTGAGGGGCACTGTAGCGGTCACTATTACCACTGAGGGCCCATATAGCAGACACTATTACTACTGAGGGGCACTGTGGGGGCCACTATTACTTCTGGGGCCGCTCTGCACATGGCAGCATACCTCCAGCTGACTTATGGTATGTTAACGTGGTGGAAATGCTGTGAAATGTTTGCAGCGGCAAATTCTGAAGCAAGAAGCCTTTGCAGGAGGTGAGGGGAGCGCCGCAACGTATGAAATCTAACCGAAATACTAGAAGCCCGCAGCACTCACTGATAACAAAAAACTGCCATCAGGGAGGAACCTCCTCAGTACAAGGAATGCAACAGCCACAAAAGGTTGTGAACGATCAACCCAGATGTCATCCAGAATACGTGCGGCGGCATATATGAGCGCAATCAGGTATTCCAAAAAGAAACAACTTTATGGATCCATGTAGCCAATTCAGGCAACGGCCTTTATCAAGCCTACAAACGATAATAGCATCGCAGTTAAATAATATATTGTCTGTATATTTTAACTATGCCGCCGCACACACATATTCGCAATGTATGAAATCAGCTGCGGATACACGGCCGATGTCCAATCAATCAGCATCAATGCTGCAGGGTTTAACTGTTTTTTGAATGCCACGCCGCAGCATATCCACCACGTGTAAATATACACATGCCCGAGAAAACCACGCGAGATCTGGCATTGCAAAACGCACGAATATGAATATGAATGATGTAATACAAATGAGCAATTGTTTTTTTCTGCATCGCTTTGCCCTTCGTCCTCGATAGGAGCGGTAAAGAATGGCACAGTGTGCGAGGCGCCCATGAGCGCAATGTCAAAAACGACTGGCATCCATGGGGACATCGCACGTTGGTCAGCGCAATATTGGGCTCCCAGTGGATATCGCACTCGTCTGGGTGAAATTAGTCCTCATCCCAGATTAAGTGAGTGTTTTCTTCAGGAGACTATACTGTGCCGCGGCGTGGGCCGTATACCAATAGCGCTCCACCCTGTCCTTCTGGAAATGGTCCGGTCCTTTTTAGAACATTGTGATAAGCCCCGCCCCTGACCACACCCATCTGCCCCGCTTTAACCCTGAGAAAATCTGGTCACCTTAGTAATACTATGGTATTACATCATACTGCAAGAGCGATCAAACCACCGCACGTTCGTGTCGTCGCTGGGGACCAAAGAATGTAAGAATTCGTTAAAAAAAAAAGTTTTATTAATCATAAAAAAAATATAAAAAGGTAAATAAAGTAAAAAATAACCTTTTGCCATAATTATAGTAAAAATTAAATAAAAAACCAAAAACATATTTGGTATGGCTGCATCCATAAAAGTCCGATCTATCACAGTAACGCGTTATTCACACCGCACAGGGAACACTGTCCGAGAAAAGATAAAGATGCCAGAAATGTGTCACCCGTCTCCAGAAATAAGGAATACAACTTGATCCAAAGCCACATCAACTGCTAATTGGTACCCAGAGAAACTACAGGGCGATCCGCAAAAATACAAGTCCAACACAAATATGCCGGTAGAAGTATAAAAAAATTAGAGCGGTCAGAAGATGGCGGCAGAAAAAAATATCTTCTTCCAAAGATTTTTTATATTTTAAAAGTAGTACAGCGAAAAACCGATATAGATCTTAGTAATCGTACCGACCCGGAGGGTGCAACTATCAGGTCATACTTCCTGCAGTCTGTGCGCTGTAGAAACGACCCCTGAGAACTGGAGACGCCTGCAAGGACCCGATGCCGCTTTCTGCGCATGTGCGCCAGATGTCAAAATGTCAGGCGCATGTACAGAAAGCCAGAGAGCCCGGGAAATGTTAAACTTCCCTGCTACCAACTGTCAAAGATAGCTGAGAGCAGGGAGATGGCCGTGGTCATGTGATCGCTGGTATCCAATGGATAACGGCGCTCGTGTAAAGTTAAAAAAACCTTAAAAACAGCTAAAGTTTCATCTCCCCTCACGGATCCTATCTCTGTGAGCGCAGATGAAATTACTTACCTAAGGCTCCGCATTTGTTCCCCGAGGGGATCTTTATCCGCAGACCTATCCCCGGCTTCTGCACATGTGCCTGTCGGCAAAATGGCGGACGCAAGCGCAAAATCTGAGAATTACCTGGGAAATTTAAGTTCTCCCTTCTCCTGGCTAGCAAAGGTCACTGAGAGCCTGGGGATGCCACGGGGGCCGCATTATGTGGTCCTCGGTCACATCATACAATGGATAACGGCCATCATGTAAAAGTTAAAAAACCCTTTGTTTCACCTCCCCACATGGATCGTATCTCTGTGCGGGGAGGTCAAATTACTTATCTAAGGGCTCGTTACCCGCGAACCTTTCCCCGGCTTCTGCACATGCACTCATCAGCAAACTGGTGGGTGCAAGTGCAGGAGCCGGGAGCCCCGGAAATTTAAAATCTCCTTGCCCCCGGCTACGAAGGGTAACCAAGAGCCTGGAGCAGTGACCGAGGGCCACGGTGATCGGTCCCCAGTCATGTGATCACCATTATCCAATGATATAGAAAGGCAGCAATCTACCATCAGGACGGTCTCACACGACCGTATAGGAATTGTGGATTCCGCATGCGTTTGATCTGTGGTAATACGCCGATCAATCAAATGCATTGGATTAAACAATTGTGCTCATATTAGCGGGTCGGAATGTACGGCAGCAACTGATTAATGAAGCTGCTAAGGACCGGGGTCGGCAGTGTAGAGAGGAAAGGGGTTGGGTGACCGTAAGTAAGTGGGAAGGAGGGGTTTAGTTAGGTGAGGAAAAGGGGAAGGGGAAGAGGAGGAGGAGGAGCAGTCCAATCAGGAGCCAGGAGAAGATAGAAGAGAACAGTAAGAAGAGTTCTGGAAGAAGCTAGAGATGGAGAACTTACCTATGAAGATCAGGGAGTCGGTGTCACAGGAAGGCCACCAATGGTTGAGTCGGTGCTGGAGGAATGTAAGTCGGTGGCGGTGTAGTGGCCCAGAGTTAGTGGGGCCCCTCCATCAGTATGAATGCATTTGTCTCCTGCTTACTGTATTGTCAGTGTCTTTGTGTGGTATGAATGTGATGTGTATTGCACCTCTGCAGCACTGAATTGGTTACTGCCTGGGTCATGTCTGGAAATGTATCTTTTGTATGTCATGTGACCTCGTTACATATATGTGATTGTAAGGGGGAGTGCAGTCTGATCTGTTCTAGGCTTGCATGAAGGAACGCCTGGGAGACGCATTCAGCTAGGACATCCCAGCCTAGCCAGAGAGTTGGCTGAAGTTGGGGTGTAGCGCTTGTGAGTAGGAGAGACTTTGCTCAGCCCTTAGAGGAGCACCAGGATGGAAGAGGCCGAGCGGATGCCTTGTGAATGCCCTGGGCCCAATGTACCCAGACCTTTGTGCTAATGGATGGGAAGGACTGAGAGAGAATGAAAGCTGCCATGCTGCGTACCCACTTTCCAAATGTTAGTGTTGACCGGTAGAGAGCTGGAGAGAGGAGAGTGGCCGAGAACAGAACCCCACCGATAACTGGGACTGTGGACTCATCTGTTAACCTGTAAATCCTCTCTGCCACACCACTTTGTGTCTTGTACTCCTTTCTTTTGGTGTATATTGCTGAGCTGTACCAAGTTATTTCCAGTAAAAGAGCTTCACTAACGGTTCTCGGTTTGGCTCTGGAAGTTAAAACCCTGCGTGTGGACTCTTTATTGTTAACAACTGGTTTCGCCTCAGAGGATGGAACGGTGGCGTCACGAGTGACAAAAGGACTAAGAAAATCTACCAGTGGGTTAACACATTTAATAGCCTGCCCTCGGCCCCTTGGACGTGTCTGAGACGGTAGAGCCACCATGAAAAGGCCCAAACTCTGCCCCGCTGTCTCCTAGGCTGGGGCTTGCAGAGGATTGCAGTGGAAGTAGCAGAGCGTGTGGTGGAAGAAGGCAGCGTGGCACAGGGTAAGCCTCAGATACGGTGGCCCCCCCACCCCAAACACGGTTAAACCCCAGCCCAGCGGCGAAACATGGTGGCAGAAGAGCCATTCTGGGGGCCAATGCGGGAGCAGGAAGCAATGGAAAGTAGGTTACAGCGAGGTCAGCGTGGAGCAGAGGCGCCGGCCGCAGGAGCAGGGCTGGAAGGTTTACAGCAGTGGGAGAGGAGGGCTGCTGGGAGGTGGTGGTCTGGCAGCAAACAATCCTCTGTCTGGCACGGGGGAAAGCCTCTACGTGATTGACCGACATGTTGGCACTGCGGCGGCGGCGCACGCGAGACGTGGATCGGGAGGGGAGCAACTGCAAGATGGAGGTTGGTGGAGGGATCCCCGTGCAGCAACGACTACAGCAGCAGGTCTCTTTTCAGCGCTGCGGCCAGTAGCAGGGGGAATTGGGGGGGGGGGGGTAGACGCAGGGAGGTTGGTGGAGCTGAAAGCAGGTGGGGGAGGCAGGTTGGAAGAGGGGAGGGGGGAGCATTGGGGGAAGGAATGACGTGCCGTGTAGAAAAGGAGTCGGGCAGCAAGGCAGTGTCACAGTTACGAGGGACAGTTAAAGAGGGGGTTCATACAAGGCAGCTGTGCAGCAGGCAGAACTGGTGCAGGGTACAGGCAGAGTGGTAGATGCAGGGCACAGGTGGATGGCGTGGTAATGGCATTGTCAGCAGCGAGGAAGGGGGGCGCTAGGGGTGGGGGGTGGAGCAAGCACGGCGACAGGTGGAAGGAAAGAGGATGCCTGAAGATCGGCCCATTTGGGCAGAGAAAGGTGTGGGGTGGCCAGTATGGGGATTCTGGTTCCTTCTTCATCTCTTTCTATGGATGAAAGGACAAGCCATCGGGTGGAGCAGCAGCAGAGGAGGATGAAACAGCCCGAAGGTAAATAACGGTGGTGTCAGGGAAAGCCTCACAGTACATAGCGCTATATTTTGCCATCGGCCCCGTCATCAGGATCGTCGAGCAATGGTCAGAATCGTTGCCAGAAAAGATGGCAGGCAACAGGGCGATCGGCCCGAGGGTCTGTCGGGCAGTGGAGAGAAGGTAGCCAGGGTGCTTCTTCAAGACGGAGCAAGGAACAGCACTTGGCGCACCATCGGAGCGGAAGGCAGTTGGCGGCAGCCGTACAAATTCCTCCCTTGGTGGAGCCGAAGAACGGAAAGGCCGTTGAGTTGACATGCCATGATGTTTGGAAAAATGTTATGTCGGTTGATAATTCTGGTGACGGTGATTTCATGGTAGCGCTAAAAGCACTGGTGAATAAGTTTTGAACATAAAAGAGGACTTTCAGCATCCTGTATTTATCCGTTATTTGTAAGAGAGAATATTAAAAAAAAACAAGAAAAAAAACAAACTTTCTCTGGCACCTAGCGGTTCGCCAAGGGTGGCCAGTCCACTGGGCAGGGAACCAGTGTCAGATGGTTGGAGGCTCACTGACTCGAGGTTTTGTGGTGTAGCCCCCTTCATTTGTGTTGCTGTGGCTGAGGAAGCCGTGAAGAAATTAGAAAAGACAGTATGTTGATATTTGGTCTTTGTTGACGGTCAATCACGTCTCGATTCATAGCGTTGCTAAAACATTCAGGAACTGGCTGCAGACCTTTTGGTGTTGACTCAGGTAACGTGTCAGCATCAACGGCAGAAAGGCGCGAGCCTCTGGTATACACAAATACCATCTATAGTGCGTACAAGCTGCAGACGTGCGGCTTGGTGGCAGTACTATGTAGATTTTAGGCCTTTGGGTGCTAGGTCAATCAACGGGGTGTCAAAGCAACGGATATCTGGATCCAGTGAATTTGGCGCAGAGGCTGCAGAAGGCCCTTTCCAGGCGGAGAAGCAGTGGCTGGATAACAGTCGTCGGCTGCGGCTCCAAGATCCAATGCCTCCTGTTGGCTTTCACCGAGGGTCATTGTCGAGTTTACCTGCATGTAAATTTCGATACAAGTGCTTGGTTTGTGGAGGATCACACGCAGCGGTTCGCTTTTGTCATAGACACAATGGGCGCACAGGAGCTCCCAGATTCATGTCTTGTCAGCCCATTAAAACCAACTTATGCATTACATGGGTTTGCTGGTGGGATCCTCTGTCTCGTCTTATTATTTTAGGCTTTTCAGTTCCTTTTTCCAAACTGGATGCTGACATATAAGATGGCCATCACCTCGGTCATTCACTGTTTGGACAAATTTTTTTTGTTTGGGGACCTGAAAGATTTGACGGTTTGCAAATTTTGTTGACGGTTTTCGGTCTTTTCTGGGGAAAATTGTCGTCCCTCTGTTCGGGGAGACAACGGTCGGTCCACTGGTGCATTTGGTCTTTTTTGGGTATCGAGATCGATTTGCAGCAGATGGTTTTTCGATTGCCGGTAGAGAAGGTGGCATGGATAATAAAAATGGCGGAGATGGTTAGCGGGTGCCGGAAGGCTATGTTACATCAAGTTCAAGTTCTTCTGGGGCAGCAAAAAATTTTGGCGTGTAAAGTTATTCCCATGGGTTGGTCTACACGTATGGAAGGTTTTTCTTCAGACGTTTAACAGGCAGGTTACATGCCAAAAGGAAGAGATTCCTAACGGAGAACTCTGCTTGTTTTCGGATGTAGCGGGAGCCGCCACTTTTGGAACGCATTGGCGCAGGTCTCCCTGGTCAAGGTTGTGATTGGAAAAGCAGTTGGTCAAGAACATTGCGCTGTTGGAGATTTTCCCATGGTGGCCAGCATGGCTGACAGGAGGATATGTTTTTTTGGTTGGACGAAAAATGGTGGTACGCCCGGTCACCTGGTGGTCTGAAGAGGGTGTCCTGAGCCCGGTCTTCTTGTGTCCCCTCACACATCCACTGGTCCCACATCTCCTAACAGTCTGGTTAGACGCTCCTCTCCAATAGTGGTCTGTAGGGGGCATCCTGAGCTCGGTCACCTTGTCGTGCCCCCATCCACTGCTCCCAACACCTCCTAACAGTCTAGTCAGATGCTCCTCTCCACTGGTGGTCTGAAGAGGGTGTCCTGAGCCCGGTCTTCTTGTGTCCCCTCACACATCCACTGGTCCCAACATCTCCTAACAGTCTGGTCAGACGGTCCACTCTACTGGTGGTCTGTAGATGGTATCCTAAGCCCGGTCACCTTGTTGTGCCCCCATCCACTGCTCCCAACACCTCCTAACAGTCTGGTCAGACGCTCCTCTCTACTGGTGGTCTGAAGAGGGTGTCCTGAGCCCGGTCTTCTTGTGTCCCCTCACACATCCACTGGTCCCACATCTCCTAACAGTCTGGTTAGACGCTCCACTTTACTGGTGGTCTGTAGGGGGCATCCTGAGCCCAGTCACCTTGTTCTGCCCCCATCCACTGCTCCCAACACCTCCTAACAGTCTGGTCAGATGCTTCTCTCTACTGGTGGTCTGAAGAGGGTGTCCTGAGTCCGGTCTTCTTGTGTCCCCTCACACATCCACTGATCCCACATCTCCTAACAGTCTGGTTAGACACTCCTCTCTACTGGTGGTCTGTAGGGGCATCCTGAGCCCGGTCACCTTGTTGTGCCCCCATCCACTGCTCCCAACACCTCCTAACAGTCTAGTCAGATGCTCCTCTCTACTGGTGGTCTGAAGAGGGTGTCCTGAGCCCGGTCTTCTTGTGTCCCCTCACACATACACTGGTCCCAACATCTCTTAACAGTCTGGTCAGACGGTCCACTCTACTGGTGGTCTGTAGGGGGCATCCTGAGCCCGGTCACCTTGTTGTGCCCCCATCCACTGCTCCCAACACCTCCTAACAGTCTGGTCAGATGCTCCTCTCTACTGGTGGTCTGTGGGGGGTCTGAGCCTGGTTAACTTTTGTGTCCTCACACATCCACTGGTCCCAACATCTCCTAACAGTCTGGTCAGACGTTCCTCTCTACTGGTGGTCTCTAGGGAACATCCTGAGCCTGGTCACATTGTGTGCCCCCATCCACTAGTCTCAACACCTACTAACGGTATGATCAGACACTCCTCTCTACTGGTGGTCTGTAGCGGGCATTCTAAGCCCGGTCATCTTGTTGTGCCCCCATCCAGTGGTCCCAACACCTCCTAACAGTCTGTTCTGACGCTCCTCTCTACTGGTGGTCTGTAGGGGGTCCTGAGCCTGGTCAACTTTTGTGTCCTCACACATCCACTGCTCCCAACACCTCCTAACAGTCTGGTCAGATGCTCCTCTCTACTGGTGGTCTGTAGGGGGTGTCCTAAGCCCGGTCATCTCGTGTCCCTACACACATCCACTGGTCCCAACATCTCCTAACAGTCTGGTCAGACGGTCCTCTCTACTGGTGGTCTGTAGGGGGCATCCTGAGCCCGGTCACCTTGTTTGCCCCCATGCACTGGTCCCAACACCTACTAACGGTCTGGTTAAACGCTCCTCTCTACTGGTGGTCTGTAGGGGGCATCTTAAGCCCAGTCACCTTGTTGTTCCCTCATTCACTGCTCCCAACACCTCCTAACAGTCTGGTCAGATGCTCCTCTCTACTGGTGGTCTGTAGGGGGTCCTGAGTCCGGTCGCCTTGTGTGCCCTCACACATGCACTGGCCCAACACCACCTAACAGTCTGGTCTGAGGCTTCTCTCTACTGGTGGTCCAACACCTCCTAACAGTCTGTTCAGATGCTCCTCTTTACTGCTGGTCTGTAGGGGGCGTCCTGAGCCCGGTCACCTTGTGTGCCCTTACACATCCACTAGTCCTAAAAGTCTGGTCAGACGGTCCTCTCTACTGGTGGTCTGTCGGGGGTGTCCTGAGCCTGGTCACCTTGTGTGCCCCCATCCACTGGTCCCAACACCTCCTAACAGTTTGGTCAGAGCGGCCCGGTGAGGGAGAGTTCATGGATATGACCATCCAGCTTCTCATATCCCAATAATGCGCCCCCTCTCAGACTCTGGTAACGGGATCTCTCTGCGTGGTAGAGGCGTCTAGTTGCCAAAAAGCTCTACAAGGGGAAGAAGAGGTCACTACACACAAGGAACCTCCGAGAGCCTCTTATAGGCCAAGGGGGGAACCACTTCTAGGGTCTTGGGTGATTAGACCGTCCATCTTATTACCACAACTCTCATCATTTATAGAGCTGCCTGAGATGGAACCATGGGACGGGTTTTACAGGAGAATGATAACTTCTTCCGGGGGCAGCCAGTTACTGACAATGAGTGTATGTTATTGGGGTGCTGTTGACTCCCTACTGTGGGGAATTAAATAGAACAATAATGGTCAGAAGCGGCGCTCCAGTGATATAATGGGGAAACAGAAAAGGCTTAATACGTATGGGGACTCACCGCAACTGAACCGGTCCTTGGATTAAGGCACCGGTCAGTTAGTTAGTCCACGTGTGCCTCTAAAGTTGAGATATAGTTACTGTCAGGTCAACGGTCTTGAGACATCCCGGAGGGAGAGCAGCAGAAGAAGATAACTCCAAACGTATGTTTAAGGAGGAAAAAATGTGCAATCAGAATAAATAAAAGTACTTCAGCGCTCCGTTGAGCTATCACGGTATATGTCAAGATCTTACTTGTTTAGGGGTGCCCGATCTCCTGGCACCCCTCACTCCAAGGAAGCAGAAAACCCAATAGAGAACACGTCACTCTCTATTGGACTGACAAGTAAGATCTTGACATATACCGTGATAGCTCAACGGAGCGCTGAAGTACTTTGATTTATTCTGATTACTGTGGGGAATTGCTCAGACATAAGAGATGATATCTGGGATGCGATCCCTTTAAGTGTCATCCTTCATTGTATAATGAAAACAAAGGTCCGCTCCGATGTCGCCAGTAGAGCAAAATGTGATTGTTCTCAGCAAGAGAAACCAAGTCATCTTGTAGATATGAGACCTTGTAATGGCCAACAAAAATACATGATGTTACAGCGAGCTTCCGAACCAACGCAGGGCTCTTCTTCAGGCTTATGGATTGGATCTGAAGAGGCATGGATATTTATACACACTTATAACACACATACTTATGACAAGGCACAGACATGGATGGGATTGGTTTGCATTTCAAAGGAATTCTGCAACAGCAAACAAACTTTTTTTGTCTAGGCACTGATAGCGGAGTGAAAGTTTTATGGTCCCTAAATTACTGTTGGGGGGGAAGGGGTCGTCAGGCTAGAAATGCTACAAGAGGTACACTGACATTTTTAGCTAAACACTGATAAGGGAGTGAAAGTTTATGGTCCCTGAATTACTGTTGATGGGGGTCTTATCTGTATAATAAATGTCTCACACTTCCCATTCACGCATAAATCCTGGGGGATAATTTAACCCCGTATTCAGCGTGTCAAAGGTTGTTATCAATTTATACTCCCAAATTCTTCTGTGGTTTTGTGACTTGAAACCACCCTTCAATATCAAAACTCTCATATCTCCTATGTCATGTCCACGGTTAGAGAAGTGCTCGGCCACAGGCAATTCTCTTTTTCTGTGTTTAATCGTGTGGCGATGAGATCTCATCCTGCTTTCAGTTTCTGTCCTGTTTCCCCAACATAAAGACCCCCAACAGGACATTTACTGCACATGATCAGGTACACAACATTGGACGAGGAACATGTGAATGTCCCCGGGATCTTATAGTCCTGCTGTGTGTTGGGGTTATGTATCCTGTCCGCGGTCCGTACATGTCAGCAGGTCTTACAGCTCCTTACATTACAGGGATCTTATAGTCCTGCTGTGTGTTGGGGATCTGTATCCTGTCCGCGGTCCGTACATGTCAGCAGGTCTTACAGCTCCTTACATTACAGGGATCTTATAGTCCTGCTGTGTGTTGGGGTTATGTATCCTGTCGGCGGTCTGTACATGTCAGCAGGTCTTACAGCTCCTTACATTACAGGGATCTTATAGTCCTGCTGTGTGTTGGGGTTATGTATCCTGTCCGCGGTCCGTACATGTCAGCAGGTCTTACAGCTCCTTACATTACAGGGATCTTATAGTCCTGCTGTGTGTTGGGGATCTGTATCCTGTCTGCGGTCCGTACATGTCAGCAGGTCTTACAGCTCCTTACATTACAGGGATCTTATAGTCCTGCTGTGTGTTGGGGTTATGTATCCTGTCTGCGGTCCGTACATGTCAGCAGGTCTTACAGCTCCTTACATTACAGGGATCTTATAGTCCTGCTGTGTGTTGGGTTTATGTATCCTGTCTGCAGTCCGTACATGTCAGCAGGTCTTACAGCTCCTTACATTACAGGGATCTTATAGTCCTGCTGTGTGTTGGGTTTATGTATCCTGTCTGCAGTCCGTACATGTCAGCAGGTCTTACAGCTCCTTACATTACAGGGATCTTATAGTCCTGCTGTGTGTTGGGGTTATGTATCCTGTCCGCGGTCCGTACATGTCAGCAGGTCTTACAGCTCCTTACATTACAGGGATCTTATAGTCCTGCTGTGTGTTGGGGTTATGTATCCTGTCCGCAGTCCGTACATGTCAGCAGGTCTTACAGCTCCTTACCTTACAGGGATCTTATAGTCCTGCTGTGTGTTGGGGATCTGTATCCTGTCCGCGGTCCGTACATGTCAGCAGGTCTTACAGCTCCTTACATTACAGGATCTTATAGTCCTGCTGTGTGTTGGGGTTATGTATCCTGTCCACGGTCCGTACATGTCAGCAGGTCTTACAGCTCCTTACATTACAGGATCTTATAGTCCTGCTGTGTGTTGGGGTTATGTATCCTGTCCGCGGTCCGTACATGTCAGCAGGTCTTACAGCTCCTTACATTACAGGGATCTTATAGTCCTGCTGTGTGTTGGGTTTATGTATCCTGTCTGCAGTCCGTACATGTCAGCAGGTCTTACAGCTCCTTACATTACAGGGATCTTATAGTCCTGCTGTGTGTTGGGGTTATGTATCCTGTCCGCGGTCCGTACATGTCAGCAGGTCTTACGGCTGCCTTACATTACGGGATCTTATAGTCCTGCTGTATGTTGGGGTTATGTATCCTGTCCGCGGTCCGTACATGTCAGCAGGTCTTACAGCTCCTTACATTACAGGATCTTATAGTCCTGCTGTGTGTTGGGGATCTGTATCCTGTCCGCGGTCCGTACATGTCAGCAGGTCTTACAGCTCCTTACATTACAGGGATCTTATAGTCCTGCTGTGTGTTGGGGTTATGTATCCTGTCCGCGGTCCGTACATGTCAGCAGGTCTTACAGCTCCTTACATTACAGGGATCTTATAGTCCTGCTGCGTGTTGGGGTTATGTATCCTGTCCGCGGTCCGTACATGTCAGCAGGTCTTACAGCTCCTTACATTACAGGGATCTTATAGTCCTGCTGTGTGTTGGGGATCTGTATCCTGTCTGCGGTCCGTACATGTCAGCAGGTCTTACAGCTCCTTACATTACAGGGATCTTATAGTCCTGCTGTATGTTGGGGTTATGTATCCTGTCTGCGGTCCGTACATGTCAGCAGGTCTTACAGCTCCTTACATTACAGGGATCTTATAGTCCTGCTGTGTGTTGGTGATCTGTATCCTGTCCGCGTTCCGTACATGTCAGCAGGTCTTACAGCTCCTTACATTACAGGGATCTTATAGTCCTGCTGTGTGTTGGGGATCTGTATCCTGTCTGCGGTCCGTAGATGTCAGCAGGTCTTACAGCTCCTTACATTACAGGGATAAGCTCCTTTTTGTGTGTCAGAGGGTAATGCACTCCTGATTATAAAGCTCCTCAAGTTAGGAGGTTGCCTGTAACACAGAAGCGGAGGGTCCGGGAATATGGTTTTCAGACGGTCATCCTTGTGCAGGGTATGGTGGAGTTTCTTTGCGGTTTTCCTTAGTACCTCTAGTTGCGGATTGTAGGTCACTACTGGAGGCACATGATTGTTTCTTTCCTTCTCCTTGTTTTGGAGTAGTTGATTGCTGGGTATCCGGGTGGCTCTTGCGATTCCTGGGTATCCGGGTGGCTCTGGTGATTGCTGGGTATCTGGGGTGGCTCTGGTGATTTGGTCATCAGTTGAGGTGGGATGGTAGCCCTGATTTATAAATGTTCTTTTAAGATGGTACAAATGTTCCTCTCTGTCTGTTCGGTTGGAGCAGATCCGGTTATATCTGATGGCCTGGCTGTAGACAATGGACTTTTTCATGTGTTTAGGATGGAACCTGTCCCATCTGAGGTATGTGGGCCGATCAATCGGTTTTCGGTACAGGGATGTCTGTATTGAGTTGTTTGAAATCTTTATAGTGGTGTCCAAAAAGTTGATTTCGGTATGCGAGTAGCTTAATGTCAGGTTTATGGTGGGGTGGAATGCATTGAATTTCTCATGGAATTTTACTAGTTCTTGTTCGGTGTTGGTCCAGATGATCATGATGTCATCAATGTAGCGGAAGTAGGCCAATGGTTTGTTGGGGCAGGAGGCCAGAAAGTCACTTTCCAGTTTTGCCATAAAAAGGTTGGCATATTGCGGTGCCATTTTCCTGCCCGGCGGTCCCTGTGAGTTACAGGAATATCTCTTTGCCAAAGGAGAAATAATTGTGTGTGAGGATGAATCTTGTGAGTTGTAGCACTGCATCAGAGGCGACGACAATGGCCTCAAGGTGCGCCTGGCAGGCAGTCAGTCCATCCTCGTGTGGGATGTTGGAATACAAGGATTCCACATCCATAGTGGCCAGAAGGGTGGTTTCAAGTCGCAAAACCACAGAAGAATTTGGGGATATAAATTGATAACAACCTTTGACCCGCTGAATACGGGGCTAAATGATTCCCCAGGATTTATGCGTGAATGGGAGGTGGGAGACATTTATTATACAGATAAGACCCCCATCAACAGTAATTCAGGGACCATAAACTTTCACTCCCTTATCAGTGTTTAGCTAAAAATGTTTGTGCACCTCTTGTAGCACTTCTAGCCTGACGACCCCTTCCCCCCCAAAAGTAATTTAGGGACCATAAAACTTTCAATTCGCTATCAGTGCCTAGACAAAAAAAGTTTGTTTGCTGTTGCAGAATTCCTTTTAAATGCAAACCAATCCCATCCATGTCTGTGCCTTGTCATAAGTATGTATGTGTATATATATATATATCCATATCTGTGCCTTGTCATAAGTATGTATGTGTATATATATATATCCATATCTGTGCCTTGTCATAAGTATGTGTGTATGTGTATATATATATATATATATATATATATATATATATATCCATGTCTGTGCCTTGTCATAAGTATGTATGTTATAAGTGTGTATAAATATGCATGCCTCTTCAGATCCAATCCATAAGCCTGAAGAAGAACCCTGCGTTGGTTCGGAAGTTCGCTGTAACATCATGTATTTTTGTTAGCCATTAAAAGGTATCATATCTAGTTTCTCTTGCTGAGAACAATCACATCTTTCATTGTGGGAGAGATTGGAGGTATGTGCAGAGCGCTGCTGCCCCCTGGTGATGAAAGAGTGAAAGAGCAATTACAGGGAGGCAAAAAGTAATATTTTTTCGAAATAGCACCAGCATATTTTGCAACGCTGCACAAATGAGGGAACATTACAGAGTAATAAACTAATCAAGCGTGTCCTACTCACAAAAGCTTAAAATCAATGATGAAAAAGGGGGAAACAAGAGCTTACAGTCTATGAGGAAATAAGGGGACACAAGAGCTTACAATCTTTGTGTCATGGTCTTATTTAGGTTTGGAGCCTCTTACTGTAACCAGTGCAAGCAGGTAGCTTAGTCAGGGGAAGCCAGAGGTCAGTACACAAGTATATCCATGTGCAGTGTGGCGGCGCTGGTCTACAGGCTTGGGAGCACAATAACCTCGCAGTGAGGGAGACGGCAGGCCAGGCTTATATAGAGCGTCCAACCAGGAGCAGAGATAGGATTCAGCAGAGGAGCTTATCAGAGGGCTGGATAGCTCTACAGGTAGAGCCGCTGCCTGGAGCATAGGAGCTTCTGGGCTCCAGCCCTGACAATATCCACCTGCTTTCAAGATGGCCTCTGGACATCTAAGTGGCCGGTATTCTTGGATACATTTTATGAAATGCCCATGTGAGCCTACAGGCATGCACATTGCAGTCCGGCTCCCATCACCTCTCTGTAAGTATTGTAGTTTCCCTCTGCAAATTCTGGAGTCCAGTATCTTGTCCACTTTAAATCCTTCCCTTGGACTTACACCAGTAGAGGAAGTGGCTGATGTCTTCCAGCAAACGTGTACTGAATGGCTTGGGCAGCGACACATGGAACACTGGGTGAATCTTCAGTCTGTCAGTCAGTGGAACACAACTTGGTTAATCCTTGTAGCAGTCTGAAAGGGTCCTATAAATCTTTGACCTAATTTGGGAGAGGGCACCTGCGTCTTAAAGGGGTTGTCCTGCGCCGAAACGGGTTTTTTTTTTTTCAATAGCCCCCCCGTTCGGCGCGAGACAAACCCGATGCAGGGGTTTTAAAAAAAAAAAAACGGATAGTACTTACCCGAATCCCCGCGCTCCGGTGACTTCTTACTTACCTTGCGAAGATGGCCGTCGGGATCTTCACCCATGGTGGACCGCAGGTCTTCTCCCATGGTGCACCGTGTGCTCTGTGCGTTCCATTGCCGATTCCAGCCTCCTGATTGGCTGGAATCGGCACACGTGACGGGGCGGAGCTACGAGGACCAGCTCTCCGGCACGAGCGGCCCCATTCAGAAAAGAAGAAGACCGGACTGCGCAAGCGCATCTAATCGGGCGATTAGACGCTGAAATTAGTCGGCGCCATGGAGACGAGGACGCTAGCAACGGAGCAGGTAAGTGAATAACTTCTGTATGGCTCATAATTAATGCACAATGTACATTACAAAGTGCATTATTATGGCCATACAGAAGTGTATAACCCCACTTGCTGCCGCGGGACAACCCCTTTAAGTTCTTCATAGATACCCAAACTTTGTCCCCGATATGAAGGGAAGGAGGAGCTTTGCGATGTTTATCCGTGGCCTGCTTCTAGTTTGCTCGGGCTTCTTGTAGCATCTCTATTAGATTCTTCTGGGAGTCCTGCAGCATTATTAGTCTGTGAATAACAGTAGGAATATTAAACGGAAGAGCGGGACTAAATACTAGATGAAAGCCAAAGTTTGGAGTTGTTCTGAGCAAATTCTGCTATAGTTAAATAGTCCACTCAATCATCCACCCAAGATGTCTCCATCCAGGGAGGGCAACTTTAACCCCTTAATGACACGGCCTATTTTGGCGTTGAGGACCAAGCGATTTTTGGTATTTTTTTATCTCTATTTTTCAAAAGCCATAACTTTTTTATTTTTCCATCAACCCGGCCGTATGAGGGCTTGTTTTTTGCGTGGCGAGCTGTAGTTTTTATCGGTGCCACTCTTGGGTACATAGATTATATCATAAAACTTTTATTTTTTTTTTATGATAACAGGGAGAGAAAACGCATCAATTCTGACAGATTTTTTTTTTTACAGCGTTAATCATGCAGCATACATGACACACAATTTTTTCTGCGGGTCGGTACGGTTACAACGATACCAAGATTCTTATTTTTTTTAAGGTTTTTACACTTTTTTGCAATAAAAAGCCTTTTTTTTGGAAATCTTTTTTTTTTCTCTATAGCTGCATTCAAAGTCCTGTAACTTTTTTATTTTTTTATGTACGGAGCTCTATAAGGGCTTATTTTTTGCAAGACGAGCTGTAGTTTTTGTTGGTACCATTTTGGGGAATGTACGGCTTTTTTGATTACTTTTATTGCGTTTTTTGGGAGGCAAAATGCTAAAAATTAGCATTTTGCCTCTGTTTTTTAGCGTTTTTTTTACGCTTTTTCCTGTACAAAAAAAAGTGTATTCAACTATTTGTACACGTCGTTACGGACGTGTCAATACCCAATATGTGGGGTTTTCATTTTTTTTTACCTTTTTTTATGCTAATAATAGAAAAAGCATAAAAAGGGTTTTTTTTAACATTTTTTTTTACATTTTTCTTTTTTTTACATTTTTCTTTTCTTTTTTTACATAATTTGAGTCCCTCTGAGGGACTAACATCACTGTACTGATGATCGCTGTCATAAGGCATGGCAGGGCTACTGCTCTGCCATGCCTGATCGCTTATACAGCGATCTCAGACACTGGTAATACAGGACGCCAGTGTCTGGCGTCCTGTTGCCATGGTGACAGGCTGGGCTCTCGCGATAGCATCGCAAGGTCCGGCCGGAGACACAGAGGGAGTGCGGTCCCTCTGTGAACTCTTTCCCTGCCGCGATCTACTTAGATCGCGACAGGGAAGGGGTTAACAGCGGGGGGCGCATCTCCGATGCCCCCCCGCTGTTGCAGTGGGACGCTGGCTGTCACTGACAGCCGGCTCCCACTGCGGGATAGCGCGGGATCATATGTGATCTCGTGCTATCCCCAGGACGTACCGGTACGTCCTGTTGCGGGAAGTACCAGGCTCCCAGGAAGTACCGGTACGTCCTGGGGTGGGAAGGGGTTAATGGCCAACAGCTTTTTATTTCTAATGTCATCGTTTCTTTCAGCAGGTGACATGATAAGAGACAGAAGTGCACATGGGTGTAGCATTTAGTTGCATCTTGTCTCTGACTCGTTGGGATCGGACGGCTCCCACAGCAGCATCTGAGGCGTCCACTTCCACAACAAAGGGTAATTCTGGATTTCGATGAACCAGTTCTGGTGCAGATGTGAACAGAGCTTTTAGTTTTTCGAAGGCGTCCTGCGCCTCTGGAGACCACGAATATGTTTTGGATTTCTTTGGGAACAAAGTGATTGATAGGATGATTTTTGAGAAGTCTTTTATAAATCTTCTGTAAAAACTGGCAAACTCAATAAAGCATTGAAAGTCTTTTAGATTTCTTGGATTGGACCAATCAAGCACGGATTTAATTTTGCAAGGGTCCATACTCAGACCATCTGGGGAGAGGACATATCCAAGGACTTGGATCCTGCTTTGTTCAAACTCACACTTTTCTAGTTTGATATGAGTCCTCTGGAGATGTTCCAAGTCTAGCTGAACGTGCGGCGGCCGAGCCATGGACCCAGCTGTTGCGGGTGAGACCACGGGGTGGTTAAGATGGTTGTCAAGGGTGGCTCTGTCCTCTCTACCCTGCAATGGCAGAAACGTGGCCAGTTCAGTTGCACACAATGTAAAATAGTAGACAAATGGTAAACAAGGATAAAAAGTCCCAAACGGTGTTGTCACGTAACGCCAGTACCTCTGTTACAACAAACAAATACTCGTCGTTAAAAGGGAGAGTCCACAAACTAAAAAGGTAGTTTTCAAACCGGAGGTATGCGGTTTCTCTTTACTCGCTGAATCCAACATTGATTCTTTCAGGAACAACAAAAGTTAACAGTCTTGGACACAACACTTCTGACAAACTTCTTCTTCTACTTCCATTCAGTTACTCACACACACGCTCTCTTAGGAGCCACCTTTCCTTCTCGTAATCTAGATGTCCTCAGTCTGTTATCTGAGATACGATCCCCGGGGGTCCTCTCCTCACACGGTGGGGCAACACACAACTCTTGCGTCTTTTCCTTGCATCTGGCTACTCCCCGTGACTCGTCATGGCACAGCTTGTTGCTCTGTGCTTTAGTTCTCAAAGGGAAGAACATGTCACAACAAATGAGATAGGCCCATGGCTCTGAGTAGGCAGATGCAAAAGTGAGCTTCAGCCTCCCGCTGCCACGTCCTTCTCTACCGGCTACATCTCTGCACTCACCTTTTCACTCCCTCTGACTCCGCCTACTTCTGCTGCATTCTCGACGGGTTTAGTCCTACTTGTAATGTTGTTCTCATAGTTTAAGTTCATAAAAGTTCCTCCTGCTCCAGGATCTAACATAGCCAGGCATTGTATGTTATGGCTCCCAATTATGACCTGTATAGGAATGACAAAATGAAAGGATGAAGAACTTATCTTGTCCTTCTCTTGAATTACTGATGGAATGGCCTGCATTACAGAATCTGACTGTTCAGAAACATCAGAATGGTTTAGGCTGCGGTCACACAGGGCATAAATCCCATGGAAATCTTGCGGAATGACCACAGCAGGACGGCACAGAAATTAGACCAAGATTTCTGTGGCAAAAAGGCCGCTTCAAAACCTACGCTGTCCGGCATGGGTTTTGAAGCGGCTTTGCTACCTGTATTCCGCTGTGGCCATCCCTCTCCATAGAGAGGAGAGAGTCTGCAGCAGAAAGTGATAAGATTGACATGCCCCGACTTTGAATTCCGCGTGGCATGCCAGTTTCAGCACGGCTTGGCCACAATGGACTGTCCGCAGCGTGTGGACCTAATTTTTGCAAATCTAATCTACTTTGCTGCTTAGGCTCGGGTTTAAGACTGCTGGCGAGACTTCAGTGTGGAAAGTCTGCGTGGAATACCTGTAGCGATTCCGCCCCATGTGAACCCAGCCTTATAGTCTTGTGGAACTTGCTGGGACAGTTAATAGCATAACTGTTGCCATGAGGCCAGTCAGGGACCACAGGTGGCAGTGGCGCAGTTCGCCGTGGCATTCTGGGATGGTGTTGTGCCCATGTTCGGGTCGGTGAGCGGCGGCGCCATGCTCCGGTGTGCGGGCGCTGCGTGTGGCGCGCGCCTGCTGTGAGAGGCGCGCGTGCTCTACCTCTGTGAGTTATATTGGCTGGCTGGGAGCTCCGGTCAGCTGGCTTGATTGGTCTCCGCCCACGGCGCGGAGGCTCCTGAATATAGTCTGGCAGCTGCGGATATCAGTTGCCAGTTATTGGTTCCGTTCCCTGTGTGTCTGACTTTGGTCCTGCTCCAGTGGAAGTCACCTTGTCTCATCCAGCTCTGCCTGTGTTCAGTGGTTCTCCCGTCATGTTGGTTTATGCTGTCGGCCTAGCCTGCCGGTATCAGTAAGTTGTCATCTGCATAGCTACGGCAGTTCCTTCCTGTCCTGCCACTAGGCAGCATAGGGTCAGTGTTGGCAGTCCGGACCTATCCACCTTTGGGGCTACCTCCAGGAAGGGACATTGGCGTGGGTGAGGGTCAGGGAGTCCCGCGCCGTGCGTACCTGTGCATCCTACTAGTACTGTAACATAATAACTGGCCCAAAAAATATTTTCCTGCATTTTCTTGTGGTGGGATTCACTGTGTGAATGGAGTCCTACAATACGATTACCAGTCAGATTCGTGACCTGGGCAGGATGGTTCAGGACCTGTGGGGCGTCTCAGCCGTCATGAGCAGTGGTTGCTTGTGCCCGCTGATCCAGTACCTGAACCTAAATGCCCATTACCCGAGGTGTTCTTGGGGGACCGAAAAAAAATTCTTTGTCTTCCGGGAGGCTTGTAAGTTGTTTTTTAGCTTGCGGCCTCGTTCCTCTGGGTCCGAGCCCCAATGAGTGGGGATTGTTATGTCTTTGCTCAGAGAAGGTCTTCAGTCATGGGCCTATTCTTTACCGTCTGATTCCGCTTGTCTGCAGTCTGTAGACTCTTTTTTTCTTGAGCTTGGGAATATTTTTGATGAACCCGATCGTGCAGGTTACGCAGTCAGTAAGTTGTTGGCCCTTCGCTAGGTGCGCCAGTCGGCAGAAGAATATTGCTGTAGTTTCAGGCAGCATTCAGGTGAATCTGCATGGAACGACTGTGCGCTCAAAGATTCGTTTTTGGTTGGCCTGTCTGACGCAGTAAAAGATCTATTGCTGCCCCATTCGTCACCCTCTACTTTGAATCAGGCTATGGAATTGGCAGTCAGAGCTGATCGTAGACTTAGGTCTAGAAGCGAAGCTAAGCTAGAGAACCGTCAAGAACGTGGTGCTAAGTCTCTGGCGACTTATACCGTCTGTACCCCATTGTCAACCCCCAGATGGTATGGAAGTGGACCGGTTGAGTCCTGAAGAACGGAGGCGCTTCCGGGTTTCTAACCAACTCTGCTTTTACTGCGGCAAGGCTGGCCATCACATGGCATCCTGCCAGGAAAGGCAGATACGGAATCAGCAGGAAAACTTCAGCTCCTAGGTGACTGTCGGGAGGGTCATCTAGAAGGTCAGGTACTCCCTAAATTACTGGTGCCTTGTGGTGTGTCTTACAAGGCTTTTCACAGGGTGAAATGGGCATTTATTGATTCTGGGTCAGCCGCGAACCTTATCCTTTTACAGTTTGTAAGACCACTGTTATCAAGTTTTACCGCGTTAGGTCTGCCGATCCACTTTACCAGTATCGATGTAACCCCTCTGTCCTCAGGGGTAGTGCGGTGGAGGATACCAGAAATTTCGTTCACGGTGGGTGCATTACATTCGGAGGTTATTTCATTTCTGGTCATGGAGAAGATATCGTTCTGGGATTGCCGTGGCTAAGGACGCACAATCCTCAGTCCTATTGGACTATGCTGGAGCAAGTTCGGTGGGGAGGGTTCTGTCAGGATCATCTAGTGCCTGTTACATTGTGCTCCACCGATACTATTAGTATTCCAGACTATTTACAGGATTTTCAAGATATGTTCTCTAAGAAGCTTTCTGAGGTATTACCCCAAACTGCGAATGGGATTGCAGGATTGATCTGGTCCCGGATAGTCCCATCCCTAAGGGAGCCATATTTAGTCTGTCGGGTCGGGAGCACGAGGCTCTTAAATCCTATATTTCAGAGGCTTTAGCCAAGGAACATATCAGACCATCAAAGTCACCAGCTGGAGCAGGCCTATTTTTTGTTGAAAAGAAAGACAGCTCATTGCAGCCTTGTGTGGACTATCGGGCTTTAAACAAGATCACCATAAAGAGTCAGTGCCCGCTCCCTCTGATCCCGGATCTGTTGAATCAGGTGGTGGGAGCACGCAGGTTCTCAAAGCTTGACTTTCGGGGGGCTTATAATCTTATACTTATTAAGTCTGGTGACGAGTGGAAGACCGCGTTCAACACCCCATTGGGGCACTTCGAGTGTCTGGTTATGCCCTTCGGGTTCCGCAACACTCCTGCGGTTTTTCAGGGGTTTATGAACACGGTCTTCCACGATTATCTAGGGGTTTTTATGGTTGTCTATTTGGATGACATTTTGGTGTATTTGTTATTGGGACACACATGTTAGACATCTCCGTTTAGTGTTAGAGCGGCTACGGGAGTACCAATTGTATGTTAAATTGGAGAAGTGCTCATTTGGGGTCAAACGCGTGTCATTCCTTGGGTATATCATTACTCCAACTGATGTGTGTATGGAGTCAGACAAGGTTGTGGCAATCGCACAATGGACTAAACCAGATAATTTGAAGGCTCTTCAGCACTTTCTTGGGTTTGCCAACTTTTACTGAAAATTTATCAAAAATTTTTCAGTGATTGCACAACCGCTGACCGTTCTCACTAAAAAAGGAGCGGATGTGACGTCGTGGTCTCCGGAAGCTTCAGAGGCATTTGAGCAACTTAAGAGGGCTTTTTCCACCACGCCGATGCTTGCTCAGCCGGATCAGAAGCCCTTTTTCGTGGAGGTAGACGCATCGGAGGTTGGAGTGGGGGCAGTCCTCTCCCAGGAATTGGGGGGACATTCAGGGTTTAGTCTGTGTGCTTTCTTTTCCCGTAAATTCTGTAGCGCCCGAGCGCAACTACGATGTTGGGAACAGGGAACTGTTGGCAATAAAATGGGCATTCGAGGAATGGCGTCATCTTCTGGAGGGGGCCCGACACCAGGTAACAGTCTTCACTGATCACAAGTGTATCTTGAGAGTGCTAAACGGCTCAATGCGCGGCAAGCCAGGTGGGCACTTTTCTTCTCGAGGTTCATTTTTACAGTCCCGTACCTGCCGGGAGATAAAAATGTGAAAGCTGAAGCCCTCTTCTGCAGTTTCGGGACTCTGGAGGTTGGGGACTCTTCTCCGGAAGGCATCCTCCTGCCCTGTGTCATGGTGGCAGCTCTGACACGGAAACTTCCAGGTCAGCTTCAGGAATATCAACAAGAATACAAGAATGGAGGGGGTTCCAGCAGGGAAGTTGTTTGTACCGATGTTGCTGCGGTTGTTGGTTCTGGAGGAGCCTCATTCCTCCGCTTTTGCAGGGCATCCGGGGGTCCAGGGGACTCTTGAGCTATGTTCCTGATTCTACTGGTGGCCCGCTATGGCACGGGAGGTCTGGGAGTTCGTAAATCGGTGTTCAGCTTGTGCATGTGGTAAGAGTCGCCATAAGAGCCCTGAGGGACTGTTAATGCCGCTGTCAGTACCTGGTAGTCCATGGTCGCACGTGTCCATGGATTTTGTCACTGACATGCCTCTGTCACAGGGTTGTTCCACCATTTTGGTAGCTGTTGACAGGTTCTCGAAAATGGCCCATATTGTTGCTTCATTTTAGTCTGCCGCTGAATTAGTGCAGATTTTCATTAGAGAGATAAGATTGCACGGAATACCGGTCAATGTAGTTTCAGATCGGGGGGTGCAATTCGTGGCCCAATTTTGGAGGGCCTTCTGTGAAAACTTGGAAACATCTCTGTCTTTCTCATCAGTGTTTCATCCGCAGACAAATGGGCAAACGGAACGTACAAATCAAGACCTAGTAGAATACTTGCGTCTTTTTGTGAGCGAGAGGGTCAGTCGGTGGGTAGAGTTTTTGCCTTTGGCCGAATTTGCCATAAATAATCGTATCAGTTCTGTGACGGGGGTGTCACCTTTCTTCTGTGTGTTCGGTCGGCATCCCCGGTTCCTGACTACCATTCCAGTACCTACAGTTTGTCCGGCGGTTGATGTTGTTACTAGTGAGTTGCGGGAGGTCTGGAATGGTCCGCACAAGAATCTGGAGGAAGCAAATGGTCGTATGCAACTACGTAGTTGTAAAGGGTCCACTGTGTCGGAGCCATTTGAGGTCGGTCACAAGGTCTATCTGTCCACGAAGAATTTAAAATTGAAGCTCCCCTCGGTAAAGCTTGTGCCTCGTTTTATCGGTCCCTTTGCCATAACGCGAGTCATTAATCCTCTAGCTTATGAGTTGGATTTACCGAGTTCTTGGAGGGTGCATAGGGTGTCTCATAAATCCCTTTTGAAGTTGTTTATCTCTCCAGTTGTGCAATTGGTTCAGGTTCAGTTTCAGTCTTTTGCTGGGTGTTTAATGCTGATTGACTGAAGAAATAGGCCGGCTTGCTTCCAGATACCCGCAGCTTCTCCTTTCTGCGTTCAATAAGTCTCTGATCGATTTGGATGTCTAACTGAATAAAGTCCTCAAAATTGTCAGGGGTCTCAACGCCAGCGAGTTCATCCTTCATCAGCCCTGATGATCCTCGTCGGGACTGACTCCCCTGGGCGTCCGGGTTCCAAGTGGTGTCAGTCACCCAGCGATGAAATTCTGCTGTATATTCAGCCATGGAGCCTCGCCCTTGTCGTAGGTTATGCAGTTTCCGCTCTGCTGTTGCACAGCGATTCAAGTCATCAAAAACATGGTCCATAGCTGTAATAAAGGTATCAAGGTCATTGAGGAGGTCATAGTTCTGCTCCACATAACAAAAGATAAAAA
Organism: Eleutherodactylus coqui; assembly: GCF_035609145.1. NCBI lineage: Eukaryota > Metazoa > Chordata > Amphibia > Anura > Eleutherodactylidae > Eleutherodactylus > Eleutherodactylus coqui. The sequence goes on from NC_089849.1 coordinate 3,035,424, forward strand.
GGAGGCTGGAACAAAACCCAGTGAGAGCGGTGAAATAGTTCTGGAGTAAAAAGTGTTTGGAATGATGGAGGTGCAGCCAACCAGATGAGGCTCCACCAGGGTGGGTGTAAGGATAGTGAATACTGGTGGTGAAGGCATAACGCTCTAAGCTAGCTGAAAGCTAAAGGTCTGAGATGCGACAGTGAAAGCACTGCCCAACATAGAGAACCAGTGAGTAAATTCAGGGTCGAACCCGTTCGGCTGGAGTAAACAGGACAGGGTGCTTCACCTCCCTCCTCCTGGCCACATACAGGACTTCTGGCACATCCAAAAACCTTTGCAATTGTGTAAGCCCCCCCCCCTCCACCCCCACCCCCGGCATCCTGTCATGTTTGATGTCACAGAAATATATTTGATGGATTTTGGTTTACATAAGAAAGGTTTGTGTCCATCACCGTGTACCAACCATATAGTGGAGCCATGCAGTAGATGTACATGATTTAGGACAACATAGGACAACTTAATAGAAATAGTAAACTTAGGGTCATGCTTAGTTTGACCAAAGATGAAACAAAGGCCCTACGTGAACTGGAGCAATGTCATGACAGTTATAGTGCCCAGGCACAGGCAAGCTACCATATTTAATGATATATATTTTATCTACAGGGGCACCATGGAACAGCTCCAGCATATGAGTTTCATATTTGGTTTACCAACATTTATACAGAACTGATAAATCAGCATTATATATTGTCTATACGGTATTATCCTCCCTAACAGGCAGCTATGAAATATTGATGTATGTAATAGACCATTTTTATTTTGCGCTATTGGTGGACTTGGCGTTATGCACACTGCACTCCGTGGTGCCTGATCAGTGTAACCTTACACAGTGGGAGGTTGTGCAATGATGAAGCGTGCAGCCTAAACCCCGACTTTCTTCATTTTAGGTCAACTGAGCATTTGTAGATGGCTCTAGTTCAAATACTGTAGGTGTATTTAAGGTATTGCTGAGCATCTACTTACTTTCAACTGATTTTATTGAGAAAAAGGTAAGTGAATTATTACATGTTGATCAGCTAGAAAGTTCCCCTCGCAGAAGGTGCAATGAAAAAATTTCACAATGAAAATAAAATGTTAGTTCTGGCAGACGTGGGCGTCACTCTCTGAATCTGTGATTGCCTTCTTTCCAGCACTGTAGATTGTTGGTCATCTCTGCACCACTATATGGAGGCCTCAGACCTGACAGCCCCCGCTGCAGTGTTGGTGTATAAGCCCTCATATACGCACATGTCACAGCTGCTCCTGTTTGTTCCTGTGTTTGTAGTTTATGCTTAGTCTACAGTTTGCTCAAGTACTTCCAGCTTGTTCCTGAACTTGCTCACTCCTTGGTTCTGCAGATGGCGGGCTGTTATCCTACTTCCTGGTGATTAGTCCTGACAGGGTTAATCAGCGCCTAGGTTCCCACGCAGGGCCGTCCTTGTCAGGGCGAATTCTCTGCTATTGATGAGCAGGCAACTTTCTATCCCCTGCTTCCAGCATAGATCCTCTGGTCAACTTGCTTTCCAAGTCACGCCTCCAACAGTGAGCATCCGGTTTTCCAGAGTCAGCTGTCTGCCCTGGCGGTCCGTTCCATCTACTGGTTGGGCAACACAGAGGATCCACATCAAATCCCTAACACAAAACAATTAACTTCCATACAGGGTTCCGATTACAGGAAATCTAAAAGGGATTTCTGTTGCTCTCTTTTAGTTCTTCTTTGGCCTAATGCACACACCCGTATTTGCACTGTGGGATCCATGCTCAACAGCGGAAATCAACTGCGATATTCTGCTCGCAGGCTGGAAATCGCAGCATGTCCTATTTTAGTGCAAGCCTTGCAAAGACTCGCATGGTCGCGTCATCTATGAAGCGCCGGCTCTGCACTGCGCATGTGTGGCTGTGTGCCAGCCGGCACATCCACAGCGTAAAGTGAAGACACTGGACAGGTAAGCCAGGGGTCACTGCAGGGGCACAGGGTTGCATCCCGTTGCGAGGATCTTGCAGTCTGAATCTGACCCGGCCGTCTGCATTCAGCCTTTCTCTCCTTTTGAGGGGAATGTGAAACCAAGATTAGAACTATTAACACTATGAAACACGGCAGGGACACTAGCGTCAGGACTTATGTCATCCTCACCACCGGGCACGTCCACCAGATGTGAGGGGGCGTCTATAGGGATTTACAGCCTCTGAAACAATTCGGTGAGGTACTTGGGGAATACTTGTGGATTATTGAGGGACTAGACATGAAGTATTTTTAATGGTGTTTCGATGAGAGTGACCTGATGGCTGCCTTTTGATATGAAAGTGGCGCAGGGATGCCATTGAGGTAGGGAGAGGGAGATATTTAGATCTGATACCCAGCGTAGCATAAGTGGGAGCTTATTACCCAATGCCGGCCCATTCATATTGGTATATAGGGAGTATATCACACTGGGCTGAAGGGGGGACCATATACAAACTCTCAAAGCCAGTGGGTTTTGCAGCAGGGTTGTTGTTGTTTATTAGGGTTGGATGAAGCTATGTACTTGTAACAATTCTAACCAGAAGCGTCCTGGGATGGAGGATTTATCTATCAGTTGTTGTGGTGCAAGGAGTCTGCCATGTGCATCCAACCGAACAGACAAAGGGGCTCAACTCCGAAACGCGTCGTCACTTGCTGGTTCTTCATGATGTTTAATAAATAACAGCAGTGCTCTGTGGCATCTTGGACCTTTAGCTGTCAGCAGCTCGCAGCGTGGCGCCTTCACCACCACATTCTCTTTTGCTGTTCCACATAAGGCGAGGCCCCTGCCAGTGCTTCATCTGTCAGGAGATTGATGATGGAAAACATCTTTTTCCTATCACTAGTAAAAGGAGCCAGGGGCATTTTAAAATAAATCCGGCATTGATTAAGGAAACCTCGGTAATGGTGACGATCCCCACTGAACTTTGCCGGCAGTGACATGCGGGCATCGGAGCCTGAATGCTGCTAATCCAGAAGTTGCCTCTGTAGGTTGGTGATTTCTTTTTGGTGGTTGAGCACCATTGTTTGTGAATTAGAAAATGTTTCCTGGTAAGTGGCACAAAATTTCTGAAGTTCTGCAACTTGCTTCCTCAGGGTGGTCACAACGGCCTCCATTTTGGGTGAGATTATTTCTGTCATGGTCTTGTTTAGGTTTGGAGCCTCTTACTGTGACCAGTGCAAGCAGGTAGCTTAGTCAGGGGAAGCCAGAGGTCAGTACACAAGTATATCCATGTGCAGTGTGGCGGCGCTGGTCTGCAGGCTTGGGAGCACAATAACCTCGCAATGAGGGAGACGGCAGGCCAGGCTTATATAGAGCGTCCAACCAGGAGCAGAGCGGAGCCAAAACAGGGAACTGGACCAAGAGCAAGAGATAGGATTCAGCAGAGGAGCTTATCAGAGGGCTGGATAGCTCAACAGGTAGAGCCGCCGCCTGGAGCATAGGAGCTTCTGGGCTCGAGCCCTGATACTGTGAGGAAATAGGGGAGATACAAGAGCTAACAGTCAATGAGGAAATAGGACGATACAAGAGCTTACAGTCTATGAGGAGGAAATATGGGGGGGGACACAAGAGCTTACAGTCTATGAGGAAATAGGGGGGACACAAGAGCTTACAGTCTATGAGGAGGAAATAGGGGGGACACAAGAGCTTACAGTCTATGAGGAGAGAATAGGGGGGCACAAGAGCTTATAGTCTATGGGGAGGAAATAGGGGGACACAAGAGCTTACAGTCTATGAGGAGGAAATAGGACGACACAAGAGCTTACAGTCTATGAGGAGGAAATATGGGGGGATTCAAGAGCTTACAGTCTATGAGGAGGAAATAGGGGGACACAAGAGCTTACAGTCTATGAGGAGGAAATAGGGGGACACAAGAGCTTACAGTCTATGAGGAGGAAATAGGGGGACACAAGAGCTTACAGTCTATGGGGAGGACATAGGGGGACACAAGAGCTTACAGTCTATGAGGAAATAGGGGAACACAAGAGCTTACAGTCTACGAGGAGGAAAAGGGAAGTCACAAGAACTTACAATTGTCAGCAAATAGGAGGGACACAAGAGCTGACAGTCTATGAGGAAATAGCGGGGACAAGTGTATGGATTATGAGATCAGCTCAGAGGGACATACCTGGGTCAGTAATGTGTGTAAACAAAAAAGGGGAAATGTGAAAGTAACTCAATAACACTGATTTAGAAGCACAATGAGCTTCCATTAGGCAGTTTATTTGCTCATAAAGCAACGGAAAAAAATAATAATAATGAATTCTTCTTTAACAAATGTCTTTGTGTTTACATTCGCACTTTTAGACCAGGACCGCGCATGCGCAAGAACACACTCCTCTCACGAGTGAGCGGGGCCAGCAGGACACATTAACACACTGCACATGCGCGAACTCCCACTCGTCTCGTGAGCATCCAGGTGCAACTGGCCATAGCCATATGAAGGGGGCGGGTCATGCCCGCGCTTACATCCTGCCCCCAAGCCCGCCCACACTGCGAGGAGTGCCGCAGTACTGCATTATCATAAGTGGGTCTATGTCCATTATACCCAACAAGATCATCCTGTGATCCTCAACAATAAGGAGCTAATCCATAGATCTAGATTCACCAATAGAGGCATATACTATCTACAGCTATCCGCTATAAATGTGAACACACCCCTTACGTAAGATGAACGGGTTAGCCATAAATCTAGACCTAAAAGCCCAGAATTATATCAACTAACATAGCAATATCATTAAATACATGCCCTGGAGATAAAAACCTCCCAATGATGATCACCACAGATAACCAGAAATGCCAACACTGTCAAAAAAGCATATGATGTCACAGAAATTGCATTCTGCACCAATGAACGCATCATAAATGACATAAACAAAATTCACCCGTGTCACACAAACGAGGAAGGAGGGAACCATAGCCAGGCGCACATCCCAAAGAGATACCTGTCAGCAGACACACATAACAGTATCAGTTAAAAACAAAAATTCGGGAGTTCGCGCATGCGCAGTGTTAATGTGTTCTGCTGGCCCCACTCGCTCGCGAGAGGAGTGTGTTCTCGCGCATGCGCAGTCTACGGTTAGTACGTGCTTGCCCCTGCTAGACATTGTGGCCATGACGCTGACTCAGACATGCGCAATGGACATCCGGTAGACGCCGTGGCGATGAGGTGGGGGCCATAGCCGGGATGCTTTTCCCTGATACCATCATGTGAGTGTAATGATTTTGCTGATTAGTTTTGTACTATTTAATGGCTGTTTTAATGCTGTGTGTATGAGCTTGACAAAGGCTTCGGAGAGGCGGCCGAAACGTCGCTGTTGGATATGCTGTACTTCTTTTGTCTTAAATAAAGTTTTGTAGGTTTTTTATGACCTGAGACTATTTGACTGATTGGATCCTTAGTGCTGCCTATCTCTTTCTTCTTTGGGTGAGAAGGAGACAACTGTTGGTGCAATAGGAAGAAAATGGCTGTCAATCGGCATCGATCTGGGGCTCCATGCAAAATCTCACCCCGTGGGGTATCCTTGATCATAAGGTGAGAGATCAGCCTAAAACTACACGGGGGAACTTGTTAATGATCTCAAGGCAGCGGGGACCAAAGTCACCAAGAAAACCATTGGTAACACATTATAAAATCCCGCAGTGGCCACAAGGTTCCTCTGCTCAAGAAGGCACATGTGCAGCCCGTCTGAAAGCTGGATGATTCTGAGAGTGATTGGGAGAAGGGGCTGTGGGCAGATGAGACAAACATTGAGCTCTTTGGCATTAACTCAACTCGCCATGTTTGGAGGAAGACATGTCTTTGACAGTGGGCAAACCTACAAAATCAGCAAGGGATCAAATACTTATTGTCTTCACTGCATAACCTCCTCAAATTTTCTTAATCTGCTAATTCGTAATCTCTCCTAATGGAAGCTTCCATGAAGTCTTTTAATCCGCTAGTCTGGAGTCCCAGATTCCAGTTACAATAATCTGGCAGTCGGGTAGCCCTTAGATCAAATAAAACCAAAGCTACCAGTATGAGACTGAAACCTTTGAAACAATTAACATGCAGCACAGATCAATCTCACAATGTGTTACCTTCAGTGGTACAAGTTATTGAAATACACTCCTCTATGATTACAAACATGTCCAGTTATTTAACTTAAATGTAGACTCTATGTCTTATGACCCAATCAAGATCTTTCTGTTGATCAGAACTAAAGAACAGTGTGCAGATTCACTAAAAAGAGATTTCTCCCTATTCTAGCCGTCTGTCAGGGCACACAGGGTAACTGAGAGCAGTCACTAAGGTCCAGTTCAAGTCGCTGTCTCTGTATTGCAGCCTCACATTGTAAACTCACTCAAATACCCTATTGTCTTAGGAAGGGGAACAACATGACAATTGTAGGTCCTAAATGCTGTGAATCTTCTAACAAAACAGATGGGAGGTCATAAACACACACAAGTCCACAAGAGCCTCTGACTGTCTCCACCTTAATAGAACCTATACACTCAGAACAACATAAAGAGACATTCAATTCCTAAAAGAGTGAAATCACGTAAACAGACGGTCAAGCATCTGACTTGCACCCCGACAGAGACTGAAGGCAGCAGCAAATAGTTGTAACAAACAGACTGTTACCACGGCTGGTGCTTCTGTCCATATCTGGCAGTTCACTGGAATCTTTAGACTGCCCGCATTCTCTACCAGAAACTGTTGGAGCGCTCGTTTCAATTTAGAGGTAGCAATAAGGCTACCGGGATCTGAGTTGTCTCATGTGTCCAAATTAGGTAGCAATAACCATTAGAGAAAAAAACAAGAGCCGTGTGAAGTCACCCGTGTGCAATAAGGAGCTAGCTCAGCTTTAACTTTATTTATAGTGCGAAGTAGAACAAAGAAATGTGTAATGTCCAATCACAGGGACAGCAACCTACATTACACCTTTACTATAGTAGAAAAATAGCATGAATGAATACATAATGTGCTGTGTGCTTACATGAGCTACTGTCAGGACTGGCGGCTCGCGGGTCCTCCGTGCCCACAGGGCCGGTCCTGTCACTCAGGCATCTTTCGTGCGGCGCAGGGGAGCCCTGGTCCTGGTTACCTCCCCTGTCCGCTGCGCTCCTCCTTGCCGCCGGGTTGTTAGGGACGCGGCGGGTGCTGCCCCATGTCCTCAGCACCATGGCAACCAGGTTCGCGTCTTGATCTCCGCCTGTCCTGCAGGGCTGGGGGTGGTTCCCCAGCGCAGCTGTGTGTATTCTGGCTGTCAGACTCCCTGCCCCAATCAGCTGCTGGGGCGGGACCTCTGACAGCATTTAAAGGTGCCTGCGTGCTCGTATCCTTGCCAGTGTTGGTTTGGTCTTCCAGCTTCACCTGCGGCTTCTTGTATTTTGACTCTCTGCTTTCTGGACCCAACTCGCCTTTGCCTGACCCTTTTGTACCGGTTACCCTCCTGTTGCCGACCCGGATAGTCTGACTTGTCCAGTGTCTGTCTGTTTGTCCGCCCCCGTGTCCCGCTTCCCTAGTGAGTGTAGGGACCGTTGCCCGGTTGTCGCCCTGCGGCCTAGCCCAGGGGGGCAGGTAGGTAGGGACAGGGGTTGTGGGCTTTCAGGGGCTTCCAGCATCCCGGACCCTGAGTCCTGACCACCCCAATGATAAGAGTAAGGAATGTGGACACAATGACTAAATATGGTCCCCAGGTCACGCTCCAGCCCCCGTTAATAAGGCGAGTTCAGTAGATGCCGCTCTTATAAACTTCGGACTGCACTAAATTAACCCCTGAATTACCAGTGTAACAGGCGTCATGGTCAAACTTTCACAAAGACTCCAAATGAAACTTCAGACGCCGATGAGACGGAGCTTCGTGTTCACAAGTAGCAGAAACGCTGCAGATTCCCAAAGCAGAGATTTCCGAGGCAAAATCTGCAGCATTTTAGCATCAAAGCTGCCCGACCCGACCCCCGCGTGGGCTGCAGATACGCACCTACCTTCAGCCCGCGAAGCGCTCCCCTCCGAATACTGGACCCTGCGGCACCCAGAACGCAGCGCACAGCGGCAACTGCTACCGAGCTCCGCCGGTCATGTGACGCAGAGGTGGCGGTACGCAGCGGCCTGGAGTCAGTGATCTTCATGCTGTGACATGTTTAACCCCTTAGGGACCACTCATACGTGTTTTCACATCCTGGGTGTCGGCTTTATTCTACAAGGCTGTAAACACACATCGGTCCTGTAGAATAAAGTCGCGTGACCGCTGCCTGCCACCGGCTGCCAGAGAAGCTACTTCCCGGAGGTCTGGGTGATTACGCTCCTCCGCGGACGTTTCCCCGGCTTCTTTACATGCGTCTATCGCAAAATGGTGGACGCAAGCGCAGAAGCTGGAAAGGGCCCAGAAAAGTTAAAATCTCCTTGTTGGAGCAGTGATCCCCCGGGGCCCCGGTGAGCGGTCCCTGGTCATGTGATTGCCGTGATCCAATGGCACAAAAAGGTAGCCATCCGCCTTATTCAGACCGCTACCGGTAATTTACCAGAAGCCCCGGGAGCGCCCGCCTTCCTGCAGCCCAGGAGCACCTTGTTGAGCGCCTTCTGTGTGAGACCGCCGCACCTCAGCGAGATTATGGGGACTCACAGAGGGACACTTTACACCCCATCCCGACCGCTGAGGGCAAGAAATACCCCCCAAAAAGTGTCACTGAGGAGGAGGGGGGGATACCCGCTGTTATTGCCCCGTGTGCCCATCCCAGCCAGCCCCCGTAATTACCGTCTGCGGACCACACCGCTTACATCATTACTTTTATCTAAGATTTAGGGCTCATGTCCACGGGCAAAATATGATTTAAGATCCGCAGCGGATCTCCCGCATGCGGATCCGCATCCCATAGGGATGCATTGACCACCCGCGGGTAGATAAATACCCGCGGATCGTCAATAAAAGGGATTTAAAAAAAAATGGAGCATGGAAAAATCCGGACCATGCTCCATTTTCATGCGGGTCTCCCGCGGGGACGGCTCCCGCGGGCTTCTATTGAAGCCTATGGAAGCCGTCCGGATCCGCGGGAGACCTAAAATAGGAATTTAAAGTATTTACCATCCGGCGCGGGCGGGGAAGGTCAGCTGTTCCTCACGGCCGCATCTTCCTTGCTTCGGCTCGGCGGATGTGCCCGGCGCATGCGCGCGGCACGTCGGCGACGTGCCGGCGACGTGCCGCCGGCGTCAGGAATTCATCCGCCGGCCGAAAATGAAGATCCGGCCGTGAGGAACAGCTGATCTTCTCCGCCCGCGCCGGATGGTAAATACTTTTAAATTCTTATTTTCGGCGCTCATGTCCGCGGGGCAGGAGGGACCCGCTGCAGATTCTCCATGTAGAATCTGCAGCGGATCTGATTTTCCCCGTGGACATGAGGCCTTAGGGAGCGCCAATAAGGGTGCGGGGGGGGGGGGGGGGGGGAGGGGATTATATTTGGGGATTCTGTGTCCTGAAACCCAGCGGGCGTCCCTCCATTACAGGCCGAGCCGTGAGTCCTGTAGGTAGATTGGGGCCACAACGGGTCTGACCACGGGACACCCAGGGGGTCCATCTTGGGGTGTAAATCCTCATTTTCATGTAAACTATAGAAAAAACAGTTTTTAAAATGATTTTTTTCTCCTATAAATTGCATTAACTGCAGAAATGACCAAACAGTGCGGCCCAAACAGTGAGGCCCAAACAGTGCGGCCCAAACAGTGAGGCCCAAACAGTGCGGCCCAAACAGTGCGGCCCAAACAGTGCGGCCCAAACAGTGCGGCCCCCCGGGGTGCAGTACGGGGTCCTGTGGGGGGCTCCATCGTTCTGACCCCGGGGAGCCTGTGCCATGTTGGCTCGGTGTTCCTCTAAGCGCCCCCAGCGCGGTTCCATCCGGCGCCATGTCAGTTCTTACGGATTTCTTTAGCAATGATGAATCGGAGGCTTTTATGGAATTCAGATGTTTTTCTAGGTTTTCGTCTTTGGGCTCGTTTATGGAGAATTACTAACATAACATTAACCCGGAGCTGAACTCTGTGAGGGTAGGACACGGGGTGGAGCTCTGATAATGGCCACTAGATGGCAGCACACTGGAGTTGAGCAGGAAGGTTCCCGGCATGATCTGTGTTCGCGCTCCTCTTCCTCACATTATGGAGTTCGGGCGGTATTTCTGTATTTAGGCGCCGCCCATATTTGGCGCTCCCGTATTCTGGTCCCTGGATCAGCGCCGTGTATCTCTGGACAGAATCCCGCACCCAACCTGTTTCCACCGGACACGGATAGAATGTCCTGAGCTGCTGCCCGGCGGCATCAATGTGACATCTGTACAACCTACATGGTTGAAGGGACCTAAAGCTTTTCCCGCCCGGTTATTAAGGGGTTAACCTGCCATAGAAGTCAGTTTTCCCACTTATGATATTCTTGAAGCCCCGCAGCTGCCGACCCCCCGACCCTCCAGCCAAACGACGGGCGGCCGAGGGAGGCTCCTTCCGCCCACTCTACACCCGACCGCGGCGCATACCGCGGCTGCGCTGCCCGCATCCAATATGGCCGCCGCCGGATACCGCTCTATCCATCCGCTGATCTCTATGGTGTCCGTCCGGCCCCGCCCCCTCTCTGTACCGCCGGCTGCGATGCCCCGCCCCAGTGACGTCACCGAGAGGCGGCTCCGGAGCACAGCAGCGCAAGATGGCGGCCACCACGGGCTCAAGTGAGACGGGAGACGGGGGGAAGCGGGGCGGAGGTGGCCGGCGGGGGCTCCGTGACAGCCGCGGCGCCGGGGGAGGACAGGGGCGCGGTGTGGAAGGGCTCCCTGGGGCCCCGGCCCGCCCCCCTCGCCGCGCTGATCGTGCTCTGTCAGGACGGGCCCTGCCGACGGACGGGGTCCCCGGGGGCCACACAGCCGGCCTGCCGCCACCACCGTGACTGGTGTAAGGGGCCCCGACTGTCCAAGCGCCTTCCTCCTTCGCCTACTCGTATCTTGGGCCCTCAGGGGCCACACGGCTCACATTTGTCCCAGGGGACCGTAAAAGGGAGACTCCCGGGGTCCGTGCAGGTCGGGGCGGTCATACGTGGGCCGTGCGGTGCGGTGACTTCTGTGGGGGTCGGTCTGCAGCCCCCGTTATCCTGAGGGGGCGCTCCCGTAGTTTGGGGTGTGTTTGGCGGTTGCTATCTGCGGTTCTCCGTTGTTCCCGCGCTCCTCTGCGCCGCCGTCTGTCCGGTTTCCCCTTTTCCCGCGGTGTCGTCCGCTGTGGCCCCCTGCGGCCCCCGGGTACAGGCTGCTCGCCGCCATCTTGATTCGCTGGCGGTCAGTTGTACGGCTGGGGTCACACAGATGCGCCCGCGGCCGCTAATCTCAGAGACCTCGTCCACCCGGGCCGGCCGCTCCGCCGCGGATGCAGGAGGTCCGTTCACTTTGTCGCTCTCCTCTATGGAGCGCCGGCCACAACGGAAAAGCGAGCGGCCAAACCGCGAGATTTCCGACGGGAATCCGCCCTGTGTGACCCGGCCTAAGAAGCGTCTGGGGTTCACTTACTTTCTGCTGCCGGGTTCACTTACTTCTGGGTGACGCAGCGTGGGGAATGTGGCTCTTCCTGCCTGCTGGGTGTTGGCGCCCCCAGGAGGTGACCGCAGTCCGTGACTCATCCGCCATGTTGGCATCAGCTGTACTATGTGCACAAACACAGCCACGTGGGGGCGCCATCCCTGAGGGGCGAGCGGGCGGAGCACCAGGGCAGAGATGTGGGTACAACATACGCCTGCGGGCGCAGAGGGTCTGTGGTGGGTGAACGCTGCGTGACTCCGATCCCGTGGGGGGGGGGGGGCGCGCGTCTCGCGGATAGAAGCGGTCAGAGATGCTGACGGGGTGAGGCGCTCGCAGGTCTTGTCCGCACTCAGACTGTGCAGTGTGCTGTGCCTACAGTAGGGGGAGCCGCACCGCTTGTCATGGTTTGTGTTGGGAGATCTGCATGCGGGGTTCATATTGTGAGGTCTGAACACGCGGGGAACACAGGCACCAATCTGCAGGTCGTCGGGATCCTGCGGGGGGGGGGGGCCTGTAGACACATCTGGCAGATTCCGCTGTGCGAACGGAACGTCGCGAGTCGTGCGGCTCTTGTGGCTCCCGTCGCCGTGAACTGTAAACTCATTGCTGCTTTCATGGGGTGGGGGGGCTCGCCCGGCCCGCGCCCCCGCTGTGGCACCTGGCTCGCCCGGCCCGCCCCCCGCTGTGGCACCTGGCTCGCCCGGCCCGCCCCCCGCTGTGGCACCTGGCTCGCCCGGCCCGCCCCCCGCTGTGGCACCTGGCTCGCCCGGCCCGCCCCCCGCTGTGGCACCTGGCTCGCCCGGCCCGCCCCCCGCTGTGGCACCTGGCTCGCCCGGCCCGCCCCCCGCTGTGGCACCTGGCTCGCCCGGCCCGCCCCCCGCTGTGGCACCTGGCTCGCCCGGCCCGCCCCCCGCTGTGGCACCTGGCTCGCCCGGCCCGCCCCCCGCTGTGGCACCTGGCTCGCCCGTCCCGCCCCCCGCTGTGGCACCTGGCTCGCCCGGCCCGCCCCCGCTGTGGCACCTGGCTCGCCCGGCACGCCCCCCGCTGTGGCACCTGGCTCGCCCGGCACGCCCCCCGCTGTGGCACCTGGCTCGCCCGGCCTGCGCCCCCGCTGTGGCACCTGGCTCGTCTGGCCCGCCCCGCTGTGGGGTCTCACTGTGTGTTGAGGCCTTTTGTCACTTTACCTCTTTCTACCTCGACTGTCTTCGTTTCACTTCCTCTTCTTGCGGCTCTCGTTCCCGCGAGGCTCAGATGTCGCATTCATCCTCCGCAGCCTCAGGGAACCGCAGCCTCTCTTCCCCATCAGACCGCCGGCGGCTGTCAGCGCTGCCGTCCGCCCAACTGTTACTTCAAGCCCGATCGGAACTTACCGGAAAGCGACAAATCCTTCCCTCCTCCAGCTCAGCCACGTGCCTGCCAACCAGCTGTCACACTGACAGCATCCTCTCTGGACTGCTCTGTGCAGAAGCAGAGAATGCTGGCAGACTTCAGCTCTGAAGCAGCAGAATAGTGAGTGCAGCTCTGCAGTATAATACAGGATGTAACTCAGGATCAGTACAGGATAAGTAATGTATGTACACAGTGACTCCACCAGCAGAATAGTGAGTGCAGCTCTGGGGTATAATACAGGATGTAACTCAGGAGCAGTACAGGATAAGTAATGTATGTACACAGTGACTCCACCAGCAGCAGAATAGTGAGTGCAGCTCTGGAGTATAATACAGGATGTAACTCAGGATCAGTACAGGATAAGTAATGTATGTACACAGTGACTCCACCAGCAGAATAGTGAGTGCAGCTCTGGGGTATAATACAGCATGTAGCTCAGGGTCAGTGCAGGATAAGTAATATATGTACACAGTGACTCCACCAGCAGCAGAATAGTGAGTGCAGCTCTGGAGTATAATGCAGGATGTAAGTCAGGAGCAGTACAGGATAAGTAATGTATGTACACAGTGACTCCACCAGCAGAATAGTGAGTGCAGCTCTGGGGTATAATACAGGATGTAACTCAGGATCAGTACAGGATAAGTAATGTATGTACACAGTGACTCCACCAGCAGAATAGTGAGTGCAGCTCTGGAGTATAATACAGGATGTAACTCAGGGTCAGTACACAATAAGTAATGTATGTACACAGTGACTCCACCAGCAGAATAGTGAGTACAGCTCTGGAGTATAATACAGGATGTAACTCAGGATCAGTACAGGATAAGTAAGGTATGTACACAGTGACTCCACCAGCAGAATAGTGACTGCAGCTCTGCAGTATAATACAGGATGTAACTCAGGATCCGTACAGGATAAGTAATGTATGTACACAGTGACTCCACCAGCACAATAGTGAGTGCAGCTCTGGAGTATAATACAGGATGTAACTCAGGGGCAGTACAGGATAAATAATGTATGTACACAGTGACTCCACCAGCAGAATAGTAAGTGCAGCTCTGGGGTATAATACAGGATGTAACTCAGGAGCAGTACAGGATAAGTAATATATGTACACAGTGACTCCACCAGCAGAATAGTGAGTGCAGCTCTGGAGTATAATACAGGATGTAACTCAGGATCAGTACAGGATAAGTAATGTATGTACACAGTGACTCCACCAGCACAATAGTGAGTGCAGCTCTGGAGTATAATACAGGATGTAACTCAGGATCAGTACAGGATAAGTAATATATGTACACAGTGACTCCACCAGCACAATAGTGAGTGCAGCTCTGGAGTATAATACAGGATGTAACTCAGGAGCAGTACAGGATAAGTAATATATGTACACAGTGACTCCACCAGCAAAATAGTGAGTGCAGCTCTGGAGTATAATACAGGATGTAACTCAGGAGCAGTACAGGATAAGTAATATATGTACACAGTGACTCCACCAGCAGAATAGTGAGTGCAGCTCTGGGGTATAATACAGGATGTAACTCAGGGTCAGTACAGGATAAGTAATGTATGTACACAGTGACTCCACCAGCAGAATAGTGAGTGCAGCTCCGGAGTATAATACAGGATGTAACTCAGGATCAGTACAGGATAAGTAATGTATGTACACAGTGACTCCACCAGCACAATAGTGAGTGCAGCTCTGGAGTATAATACAGGATGTAACTCAGGATCCGTACAGGATAAGTAATGTATGTACACAGTGACTCCACCAGCACAATAGTGAGTGCAGCTCTGGAGTATAATACAGGATGTAACTCAGGATCCGTACAGGATAAGTAATGTATGTACACAGTGACTCCACCAGCAGAATAGTGAGTGCAGCTCTGGAGTATAATACAGGATGTAACTCAGGATCAGTACAGGATAAGTAATGTATGTACACAGTGACTCCACCAGCACAATAGTGAGTGCAGCTCTGGAGTATAATACAGGATGTAACTCAGGATCCGTACAGGATAAGTAATGTATGTACACAGTGACTCCACCAGCACAATAGTGAGTGCAGCTCTGGAGTATAATACAGGATGTAACTCAGGATCCGTACAGGATAAGTAATGTATGTACACAGTGACTCCACCAGCACAATAGTGAGTGCAGCTCTGGAGTATAATACAGGATGTAACTCAGGATCAGTACAGGATAAGTACTATATGTACACAGTGACTCCACCAGCAGAATAGTGAGTGCAGCTCTGGAGTATAATACAGGATGTAACTCAGGAGCAGTACAGGATAAGTAATATATGTACACAGTGACTCCACCAGCAGAATAGTGAGTGCAGCTCTGGGGTATAATACAGGATGTAACTCAGGATCAGTACAGGATAAGTAATGTATGTACACAGTGACTCCACCAGCAGAATAGTGAGTACAGCTCTGGGGTATAATACAGGATGTAACTCAGGAGCAGTACAGGATAAGTAATGTATGTACACAGTGACTCCACCAGCAGAATAGTGAGTGCAACTCTGGAGTATAATACAGGATGTAACTCGGGAGCAGTACAGGATAAGTAATGTATGTACACAGTGACTCCACCAGCAGAATAGTGAGTGCAGCTCTGGAGTATAATACAGGATGTAACTCAGGATCGGTACAGGATAAGTAATGTATGTACACAGTGACTCCACCAGCAGCGGAATAGTAAGTGCAGCTCTGGAGTATAATACAGGATGTTACTCAGGAGCAGTACAGGATAAGTAATGTATGTACACAGTGACTCCACCAGCAGAATAGTGAGTGCAGCTCTGGAGTATAATACAGGATGTAACTCAGGATCCGTACAGGATAAGTAATGTATGTACACAGTGACTCCACCAGCAGAATAGTGAGTGCAGCTCTGGGGTATAATACAGGATGTAACTCAGGATCAGTACAGGATAAGTAATGTATGTACACAGTGACTCCACCAGCAGCGGAATAGTGAGTGCAGCTCTGGGGTATAATACAGGATGTAACTCAGGATCAGTACAGGATAAGTAATGTATGTACACAGTGACTTCACCAGCAGAATAGTGAGTGCAGCTCTGGAGTATTATGCCCTTTATATTGTGGTTCGGGGTGACATGATGAGATTGGCTTCTCGCTGGCGCTGGTGATGATCTTTGTTCCCCTGGCAGCCATGTTGATTGCTGATCATACTGGTTGTTGCTGTCGTTGGCACACGGATTGGTTGGACTGGATTTGATAGGTTGTGATATCATGTGACGGTGCAGTTACGGTCGGGATTCGGCCCGCTCATCTGACCAGATGTAAATGGTGGCGCTCGGGTGGCCAGCGGAGGGCGCTGCTCTGATCTCCTCTTTTTCTTTTTAGGCGTCAAAGTTCCTCGTAATTTTCGGCTTTTGGAAGAGCTTGAAGAAGGTCAGAAAGGCGTTGGCGATGGGACGGTTAGCTGGGGGCTGGTAGATGATGAAGACATGACACTCACAAGATGGACCGGTATGATTATTGGACCACCTAGAGTAAGTATGGGCTGAGACGTGCCGCCATGCGGTGCTATACACTATAATACGCATGACGTGAGGCGTCCGCCGGCCTCTTCAGGCGGCACAGTATAGCTCCTCGCACGCTGGATGAGCGGGTGTGTCGACCGTAGGCACAGAGTTGGCACAATTCATTATCCTTAACCCTTTCAGGACTTCATGATGTAACTATACCTGGCTGCTGACACCTGCTGGTAACGGCTGTGATCAGCGCTCCGCCTGTGGCTAAGTCCTGACCGCAGCGTCAAGTGTTCGTGGTCGGGCCTCCTCTTTCACCCCATTGGCCCTGCAGTGGTGCCAATGTAGAGTGCCAAGCGATATCATGGCAACCTATGGCTGCGCTTAATAGAAGGTGCAAAATACAATATACTGCATGACAGACGTGTACAGCGCAGCAGATTGCAAGTTCATGGCTCCCACGAGCTAAAACAGTTGTAAAAAGTTGGTTGGCCACAAAGAAAGAACTTGGTGTGTGACGTCTGTGACTGTGTCCCCCCCCAAGGTAAGCCCACCGACCCAGAAGCACTTTGCTGCGTAGGTCCCAGCGCTTGGAGGTGCGGCTGCCTATACCGCCCTGTAGGGACTGTGCTGTAGCTCCAGGACAATGCTATAGACGCACATGCATGGCAAGAAGTGCCCTGATCACTGCCTCTCCGTGTCACACACCGCGGGCGACGAGAGCGCCAACCAGTCAAAGTGCTTCTGAGTTGGGGCGTAACTTGGAGAGGCAGAGATTGTACAGAAAGCCTGCAGTGATTGAGCCCCGCGCAGCGCCAGCAGCAGGAAAGTCAAATTATCTGGTTCTTGCTGCTGGTTCACGCGAGCCCCGACGCTGCGAAGATCCACACACAACATTCTGACATGTCTGAGATTTGCATGTGGATTTTGCCTACTGGCCGAACCAAAAACCGCAGATTTTGCCGTGGTTCTTACAGGTGGCATTCACGTGCAAAACTTGTGCCGAACTCCACGGTGTGAACTTGTACTGGAAGCGATAGAACACAAGGGCGCATTTACTCACCTTATAAGCTAAATCTCAGCAAACTCTTCTAGCCCCCCTACACTCCACAGAAACTGTCCTTACTAATATGTCAGAGGTCCTCCTGACAGCCAAATCGAGAGGTGATTACTCCCTACTGATCCTCCTCGATCTCTCCGCAGCATTTGACACTGTTGACCACAAACTCCTCCTCAGTATGCTACGCTCCATCGGCCTAAAGGACACTGCCCTCTCCTGGTTCTCCTCCTACCTATCTGACCGCTCCTTCAGCGTCTCCATTGCTGGCTCTACCTCCCCTCCTCTTTCCCTCGCTGTTGGGGTCTGCCAGAGCTCGGCCCCCTCCTCTCCCCCTTGCTATTGGGCTACCCCTGGGCTCGGTCCTCGGCTCCCTCCTCTTTTCCTCTTGCTATTGGGCTACCCCTGGGCTCAGTCCTCGGCTCCCTCCTCTCTTCCTCTTGCTGTTGGGGTCCCCCAGGGCTCGGTCCTCGGCTCCCTCCTCTCTTCCTCTTGCTGTTGGGGTCCCCCAGGGCTCGGTCCTCGGCTCCCTCCTCTCTTCCTCTTGGGCTACCCCTGGGCTCAGTCCTCGGCTCCCTCCTCTCTTCCTCTTGCTGTTGGGGTCCCCCAGGGCTCGGTCCTCGGCTCCCTCCTCTCTTCCTCTTGCTATTGGGCTACCCCTGGGCTCAGTCCTCGGCTCCCTCCTCTCTTCCTCTTGCTGTTGGGGTCTCCCAGCGCTCAGTCCTCGGCTCCCTCCTCTCTTCCTCTTGGGCTACCCCAGGGCTCGGTCCTCGGCCCCCTCCTCTTCTCCATCCACACGGCCCCTATTGGACAAACCATCAGGAGTTTTAGCTTTCAGTACCATCTCTGCACAGACGACACCCAGTTATACACCTCCTCCCGTGACATCACAGCGCCGGTCCTCCAGAACTGTCCGCTGTCTCTAACACCATGTCCTCTCTCTACCTAAAACTAAACCTCTCTACAACTGACCTGCTGGTGTTTCTGCCCTCTACTAACCGCCCTCCTCCTGACATCTCCATCTCAGTGTGTGGCACCATAATTCCCAGCACGCCCGCTGCCTTGGGGTTATATGCGACCCCGATCTCTCCTTCACCCCCTACACCCAATCTGTGTCCCGAACATGTCAGCTGCACCTCAAGAACATCGCAAGAATCCACCCTTTCTCGTCCGTATCATTGGGGGCCACAGCCTAGACCATGGGATATAGCCACTGCCCTAGGAGGCAACACTAAGCAGAAAGTGTTAGCTCCTCCCACCTGGCTATATACCCCCTGCAGGCACTCAGCTAATCAGTTTTTAGCTTAGTGTCTGCAGGAGGCAGACGTGGCTATACGCGGGAATACGGGGAGTCGGGGCTTTTCCCTGGCTCTTCCTTCCTCCCAGGGGAGACGCAAGTAGAGGGTGTCTCCACCATTTCTGCGGCGTCTCACCCAGAGAAGAAAAAGGGGCCCGACCCTGCAATGCGCATTGTCGTCGGTAACCCGCCAGCTATAGGGCTCCCCCTCCCTGGAGTGGCGCACTTGGACCAGTGACGCATAGGGGGAAGCCCTGCTGGAACAAGTCGACGTGGTGGCCAGGCTACGGACCCTTTTTCCCCTTTCCTGACGGACGCGCGATACCGGGCAGATACCTTGAGGAGCAGGACGGACGGCAGCGGCAGCAGAGAGCGGCGTGGAACAAGGTCCCTCCAGCAGCAGGCGTGCGGGCACGGCATCCCAGCATGACGCCGAGGCGTTGGCCGGGCAGGACACCGCCGGGCGCGGCGCCGGCGCTAGGCCGGGAAACTGGACTTTCGGGGCAAGCCACGCCCCCTCCGGCCGCAGTGAAGTGAAAAAGGGCGGTCAGGCAGCAGAATGGCCGCTCCCAACAGCAGGACAGGTCCTTTCCTGTCTCTGCTGAGCTCGACACTGTGCTCAGTCTACAGCAGCCATCTTTGACAGGGTCCTGTAGTCGGCCCGATTGCTGTGGAATTAGCACCCGAACAGCAGCAGCACCTGCCTAACAGGCACCAGCCGCGACAGCAGCACCCGCAGCAGTGCTAACCGGACGCCTGCCAGACCACCAACGCCATCTCTTCCGTGTGGTGGACCCGCGTCGACGCCTGACTGCCTCAGGCTTCAGGACTAGAGGCTCTAGCTGGATGAGGGGAACCGCTTAAAGGAGATGTCCCGCGCCGAAACGGGTTTTTTTTTTTTAAAACCCCCCCCCCGTTCGGCGCGAGACAACCCCGATGCAGGGGTTAAAAAAACCACCCGCACAGCGCTTACCTGAATCCCGGCGGTCCGGTGACTTCAATACTTACCGCTGAAGATGGCCGCCGGGATCCTCTATCTTCGTGGACCGCAGCTCTTCTGTGCGGTCCACTGCCGATTCCAGCCTCCTGATTGGCTGGAATCGGCACGGGGCGGAGCTACACGGAGCCCCATAGAGAACAGCAGAAGACCCGGACTGCGCAAGCGCGGCTAATTTGGCCATCGGAGGCCAAAAATTAGTCGGCACCATGGAGACGAGGACGCTAGCAACGGAGCAGGTAAGTAAAAAACTTTTTATAACTTCTGTATGGCTCATAATTAATGCACAATGTATATTACAAAGTGCATTATTATGGCCATACAGAAGTGTATAACCCCACTTGCTGCCTCGGGACATCTCCTTTAAACAGCTGCTAGACTGGGTAAGCCCTGCCAAGGTAGCATTTCGCGGTGTTCCCGTCCCCCCTGCAGGTACTCCTGCGGCAGTTTGAGGAATTCCCTTTTTCCTGAGGTTTCCATCTGCGCCATGATCAGAGGGTTCCAGCCCGGCGAAGGGGAGGGTGAAGTATTATGCATGCACCGCATGCAGCATCAAGTTTGCCTGCGGTCAAATGGACCCCTGCTGCGTAAAGTGTACCACGACACGCCCAGTTCCAGGGACCCCGGTGCCCCCCGCCGCCCCTGTGGAACTAGGGGCCGAACCCGAATGGGCTAGGTCCTTGGCCGCTGCCGTTTCCGGCCTGGCCACCTCTTCGGCGGCAATCTTACGCCGGTTAGAATCCAGCTCTGAAGTTTCCTCTTCGGAATATGCGCGCGGGAGGGCACGCAAAAGGAGGAGGTCCCGCAGCAGCGAAGACGCCTCCCGTAAGTCTAGCCATGCCAGAAAGTCTTCTAGGCCCTCCAGGTCCAGGCGGTCCAGGGACTCTCATGGCTCCCATGGTTCCAGGGAGTCCGTCCGGACATATCACCGGTCCAGACATTCTTCTCGGTCCCGGTACTCAGCAAGACCGTCCCGAACCCCCCCACTCCCCCCGGGCATCATGCTCCTGGGCTTCGCAGGACACGGCCCAAACAGCGGGCGAGAGTAGTGGGTCAGAAGATGATGAACGGTCGGCAGCCTCGTCTCTTTCTGATGTGGATGACGGAACAGGTTTCGCGATTGACGACCCTAATGGACAGCTTAGTAATAGCTGTAAAAAAAAAACTCTCCAAGTGACGGAAGAACCGGCAGAAGCAACCCCGTCCACGGTGTCATTTAAACGCCAGAAGAGGCCACGTCAGGCCTTTCCGGGCCATCAGGACTTCGTGGATGTCATTAACAAAGAGTGGCAGAATCCTGATAAAAAATTTAGGCAACCCGGAAAGACTTGGGAGGTCACATACCCCTTCCCAGGGAATCTGATAAAAAAATGGTCAGCCTCCCCCCCCAGTGGTGGACTCACCGGTGTCGCGGCTATCCAGAGGTACGGCGTTACCCACAGCCGAGGTGGCAACTCTGACAAATCCTCAGGACAGAAAACTCGACACATTAGCTAAATCAGTTTTTCAGTCCGCAGGCACCGCCCTGCAGCCGATTTTTGCGGCCGCATGGGTAAGCAAAGCCTCGGTAGCCTGGGCCAAACAACTGCGGAGGACATCTTGGCGGGCGCTCCACCTAGTGAGCTACTGGAAGCGACAGACAACATTATACAGGCGAACAAATTCGTGTGCGCGGCAGAACTGGATGCAGCTAAATTCGTGGCTCGAGCATCCGCCGCAGCAAGACAAACCCTTTGGCTAAAAAGCTGGTTGGCCGTTCGGCATCGAAAATGGTCCTGACAAAATTACCCTTCGAGGGTAACAGGCTCTTTGGGTCTAAGTTAGATGACTTGACAAAGGACGCCACAGGCGGCAAAAGTACATCCCTTCCACTAATACCACCGAGGAAAGCAAAGGCCCCATTAAAGAAAAAAACGTTCTTTCGGTCCTTTTGCCGTTTCACGTCCCGCCCTGGCACAGGGCAGTGGCCCCAAACTAGGAGGGCCCCAACTGACCCAGGAAAAGGTCCAATCTTCAAGTCGAAACAGGCATGGCGATCCCGGCCGGGAACATCAAGGGCCTCGGGGTCGAAAAATGCAGCATGAGTTCCCGCCCCCACCCAGTGTCACCTGGGTGGGGGGCAGGCTGTCCAGATTTCGGGAGACATTAGTGGAGTCGCGTGAGCGATGCCTGGGTGCGGGAGATCGTGGCCTTCGGGTACGCGATCGAGTTTGCGACTCTATCACAAGAATCGTTTTGCAAGTCCAGGGTGCCAGTCACCCCAGAAGGAGTAGCCAATCTACGATTAGCAGTGGAGAACCTTCTGGCACAGGGGGTAGTGAAACCAGTGCCAGCTGCGCAAGAGAAGCAAGGTTTCTATTCAAATCTCTTCCTAGTACCCAAGAAAGATGGCAGGCTCAGACCGGTACTGGACTTAAGGCAATTGAATCAGTTTGTCAAAACAAGGAATTTCCGGATGGAGTCGATCAAATCCGTGATAGCCTCCATGGAGCTGGGGGAATTTTTGTCCTCAGTAGACATCAAGGACGCATACCTCCATATTCCCATTCGGGAAGCGCACCAGAAGTTTCTTCGCATCGAGACGCAAGGAAGGCATTTCCAGTTCACGGCATTGCCGTTCGGCCTTTCAACCTCCCCAAGGGTATTTACAAAAGTCCTGGCAGCAGTGATGGCTCTCCTCCACTCAAGGGGTACAGTGGCCATACCATATCTGGACGATGTCCTAATAAAAGCACCATTACGGGACAGCAATATCAGGAATTTACGCATCACGTTGGAAACATTGGAAGAATTTGGCTGGATAATAAACCACGACAAATCATGCCTAGTACCAGCACAACACCTAGCGTTTCTAGGCATGATGTTCGACACCAATCAACACCGGGTTCTACTACCTCAAACAAAGGTAGACCAGCTTCTACACTGTGTCCGGTCTCTGATGCAGAAGAGACCGTTGACCATCAGGCACTGCATGAGTATTCTGGGCCAGATGGTGGCAGCCTTCGAGACGGTACCCTTTGCCCAGTTCCGATCGAGGGCTCTTCAACATCTGATATTGGCCCACTGGAACAGGTCCGCACTGACTCTGGAACAACGAATCCGGGTAACCCCTCAGGTTCAGGACACACTGAAGTGGTGGCTGAAGCCCGGGAGGCTTCAGGTGGGACGGTCATTGGGCCCAAAACGGTGGGTAATACTGACTACAGACGCCAGATGCTCGGGCTGGGGTGGAACACTGGGGGGCCAGTCCACTCAGGGATTGTGGTCTCAGAGAGAGACTGTTACATATCAACATTCTGGAATAACGAGCCATATACTTGGCACTTCGGGTACAGCCTCAAGGGGAAGGATGTGCGTATTCAGACGGACAACACTACAGCCGTAGCCTACGTCAACCACCAAGGGGGCACACGGAGCACGGCAGTAATGAACGAGGTAGCTCGTATAATGACGTGGGCGGAGAGTCACCTAAACTTGATATCAGCAGTCTACATCCCAGGCGTAGACAATTGGGTGGCAGATTATCTAAGCCAGGAGACCGTGGATCCCGGCGAGTGGGCTTTACACCCAGAGGTATTCCAGATGATATGTTGGAAATGGGGCACTCCAGACGTGGACCTCATGGCGTCCAGAATGAATTACAAGATCCGTCCGTTTGTGGCCCGAGCCCGGGACCCGCAGGCGGCAGCAACAGACGCACTGACCATCCCGTGGGGGGGATACAAGCTTCTGTACATATTTCCTCCGATTCCTCTCATACCAAGAGTACTAGGGAAGATCAAACAGGAAGGACGGCCAGCAACATTAATAGCACCAGACTGGCCAAGAAGAAGCTGGTATGCGAGCGTCATGGAAATGCTGATCGCACCATGGCAACTGCCGGATCGAAGAGACCTGCTGTCCCAAGGGCCTTTACTACATCCGGATTCCAGGTCTCTACGTTTAACGGCTTGGCCGTTGAGACCGAGGTGTTGAGAAGGAAAGGCTTCTCTGAAACTATAATTCGAACAATGGTACAGGCCAGGTAGCCGGCCTCGTCGGTTATCTATTACAGGGTCTGGAAACGTTTCTTTGGCTGGTGTGAAGAACAACACGTCCAGCCAATGCAATTTTCGTTGGCAAGAATCCTGGCATTCCTACAGTCGGGCCTCGAAGCAGGATTAAGATTAGGTTCGCTAAGAGGGCAGGTATCAGCACTGACGGTGCTATTTCAGAGACCAATTGCAAGCAGAATGGCTGTGCGAACGTTCCTACAGGGAGTCGCCCATACGACGCCCCCGTTAAAACCACCGGTCCAAGCATGGGATCTCAACCTTGTATTGAAGGCTATGACAGACCAGCCGTTTGAACCAATGAGAGAAATTCCTATGCGGCTGCTAACCTGGAAGGTAATATTCCTGGTCGCTATTACCTCCATTCGTAGGGTCTCGGAACTGGCGGCCCTGTCGATACAGACCCCCTATATGACTTTCCATCAGGATAAAGTGGTGATGGGGCTGTCGCCCGAGTTCCTGCCGAAAGTAGTCTTGGCTTTTCACATCAATGAAGAGATCATCTTGCCTTCCTTTTGCCCGACACCAGTACACGCGAAGGAAAAGGCACTGCACCGCCTGGACCTGGTGAGGGCGCTGAAAATTTATGTGAAGAGAACCAAAGAGTTCCGTAAAACAGATGCTCTTTGTGATATCGGAGGGGCTCGGCAGCCTCAAAGGTAACCATATCTAAGTGGATAAGGTCCTTGATAGCAGAGGTATATCGCACCTCTGGACGCTCTCCACCATTTCGGATTACGGCCCACTCCACACGGGCGGTAGGGGCCTCCTGGGCGGTCCGTCACGGAGCCTCGGCGCTTCAACTATGTAAGGCAGCCACCTGGACCTCCTTACACACGTTTTCAAAGTTCTATAAGGTCCACATATCCATCATCGGACGCCGCTCTCGGCCGGAAGATTTTGCAGGCGGCGGTCCATTGACCACATGGTCAACCTTGTAAATAACCCACCCAATGTGTTTTTTCGGGACTGCTTGTGGACGTCCCATGGTCTAGGCTGTGGCCCCCAATGATACGGACGAGAAACAGATATTTTTGGTATAACTTACCGTAAAATCTCTTTCTCGTCACGTTCATTGGGGGACACAGCACCCACCCCTTTGTTTAAGAGCGGTTGCTGGAACTTTCTGTTCAGTCATTTTTTGGCGGAAAATTAATCCAAAACATTGTTTGGTATGTATAAAATCTTTATAATCGCCCTCCCGCTGGCTGTTACTGCTTGCATACAGACTGATTAGCTGAGTGCCTGCAGGGGGGATATAGCCAGTGGGAGGAGCTAACACTTTCTGCTTAGTGTCGCCTCCTAGGGCAGTGGCTATATCCCATGGTCTAGACTGTGTCCCCCAATGAACGTGACGAGAAAGAGATTTTACGGTAAGTTATACCAAAAATATCTATTTTCTCACCGTGAACGCGCTAAAAATGCCCTACCTTGTGTCCCTCCTCCACCGCCCCGCCCTACCCATGTGTCCCTCCTCCACCGCCCCGCCCTACCCATGTGTCCCTCCTCCACCGCCCCGCCCTACCCATGTGTCCCTCCTCCACCGCCCCGCCCTACCCATGTGTCCCTCCTCCACCGCCCCGCCCTACCCATGTGTCCCTACTCCACCGCCCTGGCCTACCCTTGTGTCCCTCCTCCACCGCCCTGGCCTACCCATGTGTCCCTCCTCCACCGCCCCGCCCTACCCATGTGTCCCTCCTCCACCGCCCCGCCCTACCCATGTGTCCCTCCTCCACCGCCCCGCCCTACCCATGTGTCCCTCCTCCACCGCCCCGCCCTACCCATGTGTCCCTACTCCACCGCCCCGGCCTACCCATGTCTCCCTCCTCCACCGCCCCGCCCTACCCATGTGTCCCTCCTCCACCGCCCCGCCCTACCCTTGTGTCCCTCCTCCAAGACTTTTCCAGAGTACCACTAGTCCTCTGGAACGCGCTACCAAAAACTATCCGGACAATCCCCGACACACACAACTTGCTCTGAAAACGCCCCTCTTCAGGGAGGCATACCATATGCGCTCGGAGCATGCTGCGGGTGTTTTCCCGCACGTGCGATCCGCGCGGCAGGGAAAATTGACATCCGCAGGTATCTACCTACCTGCGGGTATCCAATGCATCCCTAAGGGCGCGGGACACCTGCGCGGATTTGCTCATTCTGATTGCCCAATGGACATGAGGCCTGAACATCCTTATACTGCAGTGTAACTACAGGGCCGCTTCATGTGCCGCTCACGGGGGGAAAGGGTAAAAACCCAGGAGTTTTGAATCTGTTCTTCCCAAAGCTTGTATATATCTGTAGGGCGGCTTACAGTCCGGCGGACAGAAAAACCAAGTAGACTTGTTTTTCAATCCCACGAAAAAATCCCCACAAACGCCGGCGCAGCGACGTTATCCGTAAAATGCTACGGATTCATCTGTTTGCATTTCACGGATGAACATGTGCCGGTGTGGTCGGCCCCTAACATGACTTGTTGCTGTGCTCTGCCATAGTGTATGATCTGCCACATGAAACTGTCTTCCACAACCTCCCCTTCGTAGCGGTTTGGCTGCTCTTCACCCACTTCCAAGCCTCCTGCACTGCTGTATCTGTGTCAGTTCATGCTACATATGAGTGGTGATTATTGGTTCCTCACACACCTACATCCTACAGAAGCCGTGACCGAGTGTCCCTGGAACCGCTGCAGCTGAAGGAGCGGCGCACCAAATGCTGATTACACGTCTCTCCTTCAGTCACTTTGCATTTTGTTAATTGACAAACTATTAACCCTTCTATTTCTGGACGCCTTCTTACTGTGCACCATTTTTCCTCACCAGCCTGACTCTTGCACAGCACTGTGGACTACAAGTCCAATCATGCAGTCACTCATTACTCAGCACCAGGTATTCCAGGATCCATTTGGCTTAAAGGGGTTTTCTGGTAATGAAGTATTGATGGCCTGTCCTCGGGATGAGTCATCAGTAGTAGATTGGTGGAAGTCTGTTGTCCAGGCCCCCTGCCGATCAACTCTTCATCAGGCTTTCCATTCGTGCTGAACTGAATTCTGCATGAGGATGACGGCTCCGTTCTTACTGTAGTGGCCAGGCTTGGTATTGTAGGCCAAGCTCCAATTGAAATGGATGAAAACTTTGCCTGCAATAACCAGCCTAACCACTGCAGTAAGAATCGAGCTGTCTACTTCCCACAGAAACCAGCTGAGGTTCGTTGCGCTCAGCGCAGTGTGGAGGAGTTTGTAAGAGGCCGAGTCCTGTGATGTAAGTTTATTCACCGCTATTCTGTTGGGTTTGTTGTAACTTATTGTTTTTCTTTTTTTTTTCTTTCAGACAATCTATGAAAACAGGATATACAGCCTTAAAATAGAGTGTGGCCCTAAGTACCCGGAGGCCCCGCCCTTCGCCAAATTTGTAACAAAAATAAATATGAATGGCGTGAATAATTCTAATGGTGTGGTGAGTAGGACGCGTCTCGTGTAAAGGATGTGATGAGGGAGGGCCGGACCCTGCAGCTCCACTGCCCTCCTGACAATGTGTCCTATGGGCATGGTGAACAGGAAGTGTTGTCATGGGAGCTGAGGAGGCTCGGGCCGTACCGCTTCTCTACACCGATGTTGAGGCAGGGAGAGTGAGGTACTGCGTCCCGTGTAAGGGGAATTACACAGCGCTCCTGTCAGTGTCACTGATTCAGTTGATAAGCGGCGACGTTCCCCCACGTGAGCTGCCACCCGTCAGTATGTCCAGCCCACGTGAGCCTCCGCTGCCCCCCCCCGGTCAGTATGTCCAGCCCACGTGAGCCTCCGCTGCCCCCCTCGTCAGTATGTCCAGCCCACGTGAACCTCCGCTGCCCCCCCCCCCCCAGTCAGTATGCCCAGCCCACGTGGGCCTCAGCTGCCCCCCCCCCCCATGTCAGTATGTCCAGCCCACGTGAGCCTCCGCTGCCCCCGCCCCCCTCCCCAGTATGTCCAGCCCACGTGGGCCTCAGCTGCCCCCCCCCCCCCGTTAGTATGTCCAGCCCACGTGAGCCTCCGCTGCCCCCCCCCCCCCCGTCAGTATGTCCAGCCCACGTGAGCCTCCGCTGCCCCCCCCCCCCGTCAGTACGTCCAGCCCACGTGAGCCTCCGCTGCCCCCCCCCCCCCGTCAGTACGTCCAGCCCACGTGAGCCTCCGCTGCCCCCCCCCCCCCCCCCCCGTCAGTACGTCCAGCCCACGTGAGCCTCCGCTGCCCCCCCCCCCCCCCGTCAGTACGTCCAGCCCACATGAGCCGCCGCTGCCCCCCCCCCGTCAGTACGTCCAGCCCACGTGAGCCTCCGCTGCCCCCCCCCCCGTCAGTACGTCCAGCCCACGTGAGCCGCTGCTGCCCCCCCCCCCGTCAGTACGTCCAGCCCACGTGAGCCTCCGCTGCCCCCCCCCGTCAGTACGTCCAGCCCACGTGAGCCTCCGCTGCCCCCCCCCCGTCAGTACGTCCAGCCCACGTGAGCCTCCGCTGCCCCCCCCCCGTCAGTACGTCCAGCCCACGTGAGCCGCCGCTGCCCCCCGTCAGTGCGTCCAGCCCACGTGAGCCTCCGCTGCCCCCCCCCCCCCCGTCAGTACGTCCAGCCCACGTGAGCCGCCGCTGCCCCCCCCCCCCCCCCCCGTCAGTACGGCCAGCTTACGTGAGCCGCCGCTGCCCCCCGTCAGTACGTCCAGCCCACGTGAGCCTCCGCTGCCCCCCCCCCCCCGTCAGTACGTCCAGCCCACGTGAGCCGCCGCTGCCCTCCGTCAGTACGTCCAGCCCACGTGAGCCTCCGCTGCCCCCCCCCCCCGTCAGTACGTCCAGCCCACGTGAGCCGCCGCTGCCCCGCGTCAGTGCGTCCAGCCCACGTGAGCCGCCGCTGCCCCGCGTCAGTGCGTCCAGCCCACGTGAGCCTTCGCTGCCCCCCCCGTCAGTGCGTCCAGCCCACGTGAGCCTTCGCTGCCCCCCCCGTCAGTACGTCCAGCCCACGTGAGCCGCCGCTGCCCCCCCCCCGTCAGTACGTCCAGCCCACGTGAGCCGCCGCTGCCCCGCGTCAGTGCGTCCAGCCCACGTGAGCCGCCGCTGCGCCGCGTCAGTGCGTCCAGCCCACGTGAGCCGCCGCTGCGCCGCGTCAGTGCGTCCAGCCCACGTGAGCCGCCGCTGCGCCGCGTCAGTGCGTCCAGCCCACGTGAGCCGCCGCTGCCCCGCGTCAGTGCGTCCAGCCCACGTGAGCCGCCGCTGCCCCGCGTCAGTGCGTCCAGCCCACGTGAGCCGCCGCTGCCCCGCGTCAGTGCGTCCAGCCCACGTGAGCCGCCGCTGCCCCGCGTCAGTGCGTCCAGCCCACGTGAGCCGCCGCTGCCCACCCGTCAGTGCGTCCAGCCCACGTGAGCCGCCGCTGCCCACCCGTCAGTGCGTCCAGCCCACGTGAGCCGCCGCTGCCCACCCGTCAGTGCGTCCAGCCCACGTGAGCCGCCGCTGCCCACCCGTCAGTGCGTCCAGCCCACGTGAGCCGCCGCTGCCCACCCGTCAGTGCGTCCAGCCCACGTGAGCCGCCGCTGCCCACCCGTCAGTGCGTCCAGCCCACGTGAGCCGCCGCTGCCCACCCGTCAGTGCGTCCAGCCCACCCGTCAGTGCGTCCAGCCCACGTGAGCCGCCGCTGCCCACCCGTCAGTGCGTCCAGCCCACGTGAGCCGCCGCTGCCCACCCGTCAGTGCGTCCAGCCCACGTGAGCCGCCGCTGCCCACCCGTCAGTGCGTCCAGCCCACGTGAGCCGCCGCTGCCCACCCGTCAGTGCGTCCAGCCCACGTGAGCCGCCGCTGCCCACCCGTCAGTGCGTCCAGCCCACGTGAGCCGCCGCTGCCCACCCGTCAGTGCGTCCAGCCCACGTGAGCCTCCGCTGCCCCCCCCCCCCCGTCAGTACGTCCAGCCCACGTGAGACGCCGCTGCCCCGCGTCAGTGCGTCCAGCCCACGTGAGACGCCGCTGCCCCGCGTCAGTGCGTCCAGCCCACGTGAGCCGCCGCTGCCCCGCGTCAGTGCGTCCAGCCCACGTGAGCCGCCGCTGCCCACCCGTCAGTGCGTCCAGCCCACGTGAGCCGCCGCTGCCCACCCGTCAGTGCGTCCAGCCCACGTGAGCCGCCGCTGCCCACCCGTCAGTGCGTCCAGCCCACGTGAGCCGCCGCTGCCCACCCGTCAGTGCGTCCAGCCCACGTGAGCCGCCGCTGCCCACCCGTCAGTGCGTCCAGCCCACGTGAGCCGCCGCTGCCCACCCGTCAGTGCGTCCAGCCCACGTGAGCCGCCGCTGCCCACCCGTCAGTGCGTCCAGCCCACGTGAGCCGCCGCTGCCCACCCGTCAGTGCGTCCAGCCCACGTGAGCCGCCGCTGCCCACCCGTCAGTGCGTCCAGCCCACGTGAGCCGCCGCTGCCCACCCGTCAGTGCGTCCAGCCCACGTGAGCCGCCGCTGCCCACCCGTCAGTGCGTCCAGCCCACGTGAGCCTCCGCTGCCCCCCCCCCCCCCCGTCAGTACGTCCAGCCCACGTGAGACGCCGCTGCCCCGCGTCAGTGCGTCCAGCCCACGTGAGACGCCGCTGCCCCGCGTCAGTGCGTCCAGCCCACGTGAGACGCCGCTGCCCCGCGTCAGTGCGTCCAGCCCACGTGAGCCGCCGCTGCCCACCCGTCAGTGCGTCCAGCCCACGTGAGCCGCCGCTGCCCACCCGTCAGTGCGTCCAGCCCACGTGAGCCGCCGCTGCCCACCCGTCAGTGCGTCCAGCCCACGTGAGCCCCCGCTGCCCACCCGTCAGTGCGTCCAGCCCACGTGAGCCGCCGCTGCCCACCCGTCAGTACGTCCAACCTTGCTGATGGTCACTCGGGAGAACAAGCGGGCGTTTAGTGTCCTTCACACTAGTGCAGGCATCAGCCGCCTCCTCTGACAGCGCCGACGTCCCTTCCATCCTCCTATCAGGAAGTGCGAGGATGGAGATCGGGGTGTGTCGTCCGTTGCTGTATAGCGCTCCTGTCAGGCCGCTCTCACACGGATGCGCGCTCACATGTAGCGGGGATGCAGGCTATATAGTTACAGGGAACCTCTGCGGCCGGTCCCTTGCCCTCCTCTGCGTGTGAACAGGATTCGCTTTAAATGGTAACCGTTTCCGTAACCCATGAACGCACCGCGAACGCACCCTTGAGGGGTTTTCTGGTAATTCTAAATCGATGACCTGTCCTTAAGAGAATTTATCAGTATCCAATCATTGGAGGGTCTTCTGCTTAGGACCCTCACTAATCAGCTGTTTAACCCCTTAGTGACGCAGCCGATTTAGATCCTAAGGACGCGCCAATTTTTATTTGGGGGCGGGGTAATTTTAAATCCAAAGTTTAGAAACTAAACTTTATTTTTCCGTTGACGCCATGAGGGCTCGTTTGTGCGCGGCGAGCTGCGGGTTTTATCCCTTCCCCTTTTTTTTCTTGTATGTGTGTGTAAATGGAAAAAATATACTTTTTTTGTTTTTTTAGGTTTTCCTACTTTTGCACAATTTTGTTTTTTTTTCCTTTTTGGAAAAAGTGCATATATTTTTGCTTCCAAGTCCCATAACGTTAAGTATTCCATGGCCGGAGCTCCGTGAGGGCTTGTCTTTTGGGTGACTAGCTGTAGTTTCTATTGGTACCATTTTGGGGTACATAACACTTTTTTTTGTGGTTTTGGAGGCAAAATGGACAGAGTATTTTGTTTTTTGTTTGCTGGGCAGGATGAAAAGTCTGTTCAGTTTATTGTGCGGATCATTACAGATGTGAGGACACCAAACCCAGGCTTAATAATTTTTTTCTTGAAAAAGAGGGGAATGTGCAAAAAAAGTCCCTTTTACTGTTTATAAATGTCCTGTGATCCCACTGATAATATACTGCATTACTACTTTACTGCGGTGCATTATCGCTAATGTTGGCATTCACAGGCCATGACAGAACCCCCACAGTTCTTGGGAAAGCGTCTGTTTCTTTCACCGTCCATGGGTATTTGTTGGGGGTCCCCGCAGTGAACGGACAGTCGTGGCCACTTGATTTCACGGGCAGAATTGCTGTAATATATGGCAGAACTCTGAAACTGTCCGTTTCACGCTGCAGATGCTGCAGCTACTAAAGACTGGAGGGAGCGCCAATCATGGGGCACTGGTGGGTCACTATGCAGCCGGGGAGCCAACAAAGGGTGCTGGGCCTGCCACAGCTGTATGCCAATTAATGCGCCTAGAAGTGGCATAGATCAGCGCCCTGTCTAGACAATTGTCGGGGCAACCACTAGGGGGCGGCCAGATCAGAGTTGTTGTGATGAGGAGGAGTCCTGAGACGGCGCCCGCTGACTCCATCTTGTTCTCTTCCCCCAGGTGGATCCCAGAGCCATATCCGTTCTAGCAAAATGGCAGAATTCCTATAGCATCAAAGTCGTCCTGCAAGAACTGCGGCGTCTAATGATGTCCAAAGAGAACATGAAACTCCCGCAGCCCCCCGAAGGACAATGTTACAGCAACTAAAGAAAAAAACACAAAAAACAACAAAAACCACAAAAACCGAGAAGAGAAAAAATTGTTGATTGCCCTGAGAGGCGTCTCGGCTCTCGTCATTCTCCACAGTAGTGATTTCTAGATACATCTTGTAGACCTCCGACGTCCTGGAAGTTTCCCGAGATGGCGCCAGTTTATCTCGAGACGCTGTAAATTATACTAATATTTTTTTGTTTGTTTTTTCCCATTTTCGAAACAGAAATCTAAGTTTGTGCTGCGATGATCCTGTCCGCGTCGACGTCCGCTGTCAAGACGAGCGTTGTATTTAAACTCCTCCTGTGTGCGCGGCGCGCTCCGACTGTGAAGCCGATCACACAATCACTGATGCTGCAGTTTGTTTTATAAGGTTTCCTTTCCTCGCTATAGACGTTTTAGTTCCGAGTCCATCGAGGCGCCGATTGTTTCCTCAATTCAGACTTTTTTTTCTGCTATCTTCTTTTTGTGTGTCCGGTCGTCCGACTGGGATTCATGGACTACTAATGAAATGCGTGCTAACTTGGGTCATCCCCTCCCCCCTTTGTGTCGTCTCTAATAAATGCTGGATGTGGCAGATTGCGAGTCGTGGCGTCTCATTTAGTGCCGCTGCTTCTGATGGGTTGTGGCGCGGTTCTCAAACGTGCGGTGGCTGATGGGAAACGTGTCGGCATCATCGGCGGGGGAGGGTCATGTTGAGGTCTGCACAGCTCTCGCACCTCTCTTTATACTTCCTTCAGTCCGTATCACACGAGTGATGAAATGCATTAAAGCAACGCTCCACCTGTCCCAGGAGCGGGGGAGGGGTTGTTACCTGCCATGACTTTCCACGTCCAAGACGGCCACCGTGTTCTTGTGACTAAGGCACTCTGTGCTGATCTCTGACATCACATGAGCAGTGCTGACCAATCAGCGAGCAGGTATAGTCTAGCACATGGCCGCTGCACAGTGCATTGGGTAGTAGGAAGAGTGCAGTCGCCGTCTTGGACAAGTGAAAGTGGGGCGCCATCTGTAGGACCTTAGTGCAGAAGACAACAGCAGGTAATAGAACGCCCCCTCCAGCACTGGGACAGAATTTTGCCCGGGGCTCAAATGATTGCTTTAAAGGAACGCTGTGGCCAGAACTGACCCTGGTTGCTGGTTTTGAGTGGGTGACGCATGCCGTGGGTTATAGGAAATCATTGCTATGCTCCGCCCCCTTCAGCGGTGCCCCCTGTAAACTCTGTGGCGTTGGCACTATGTAACATAGTAACATAGTTCATAAGGCCGAATGAAGACAATGTCCATCTAGTCCAGCCTGTCTATCCTACTGTGTTGTTGATCCAGAGGAAGACAAAAAAAAAACCCCAAGAGGCAGAAGCCAAGTAGCCCTTTTGGGGATAAAATTCCTTCCCGACTCCCTAATGGCAATCAGACTGTTCCCTGGACCAACCCCTAATAGTTCCTACCTGCCTGTATACCCGGATTAACAAATAACCTAAGATTTATATCCTATAATATCCTTCCTCTCCAGAAAGACATCAAGTCCCTTTTAAACTCCTCTATGGATCCTGCCATCACCACGTCCTCAGGCAGAGAGTTCCACAGTCTCACTGCTCTTACAGTAAAGAACCCCCTTCTATGTTGGTGATGAAACCTGCTTTCCTCTAGACGTAGCGGATGCCCTCTTGTTACCGTCGCAGTCCTGGCTATAAACAGATCATGTTTGTGGGATCAGATGTGGGAATCTCCACCAGCGAGTTTGCAAGAAGCTTTTTCTTCCCTGCTATTTAAAGTCCTACGTCGCCCATCTGTACACAGGGGTGCATTATATGCGCCGCGCCGAAAATACCGTTCATCAAGAATCAACTGCTGTCTTTACGGGGAAGATGAGATGTGGACAGATCCTCCTGCAGCCGTCTGTAAAGGGGGTTTCACACAGGACTCCACGCAAAAATCAGCACGTCGGGATTCAGATTTTGATGCAGAATTCCTAGAACTGTAGAGTTAAAAGGGTCATCGGGTCCGACCCCCTGCTCAGTGCAGGATCAGTAAATCATCCCAGACAGATGTCTGTCCAGCGTTTGTTTGAACACTTCCATTGAAGAAGAACTCCCCACCTCCCGTGGCAACCTGTTCCACTCAGTGATTCCCCTCACTGTCTAATATCTAATCTGTCTCCCCATTGTCAGCAGAGTTCTGCAATGCCGTTTCTGGTGCAGGATACTCCGTACCACGTGGAAGTGCCCTCAGTCTTCACTGATTTTGTAGGAGGTTTCATTGGTTTCTCTGCTCCTCCATGAGCCACTGGGCTCGGCTCCTACTGGTTGTAGTGCTACATCCTCCGGTACTGATGCATTCTCGGTGGAGTATGCTGTGGAGTGCAACAATCTGCAGATCCCAGACTGCAACTTCCACCCTCCATGCACACAGGTGGGGCCGAGTATTGGGGGCACTTGTGATGGTTCATAGATGATTCAGTTAATTTGTGAAAAGGTGGAGCGTGCTGGTTGTGGGGGAGTCCCTATAGAGAGGAACAGAGGCCGCTGTCTGCAGACCTGACATAACCTCACGAGAGGGCTGCTGTCTTCCAGGGGTACAAATCACAGATGTGTCTGATAGGCTGACAAGACTCTTCAGTCCTACAGAACACCACCCATTCCTACTAATACATGTAGGACAAATGACACTGCAAAAAAGGACCTTGCAACTATCTGCAGAGACTTTGAAGACCTCAGAAAGCAGGTGAAGGAACTAGGAGCTCAGGTGGTCTTCTCATCCATCCTCCCAGTGGATGGTCATGGAATAAGAAGGTGGAACAGGATTCTAGAGGTGAACAACTGGCTACGTCAATGGTGCCGTCAGCAAAGATTTAAATTCCTAGACCATGGAGTGAATTACCTATATGATGGACTGCTTGCTAGAGGCGGGTTGCATCTTACAGACAGGTAAGCATATATTTGGTGGGCGCCTTGCTTCACTCATTAGGAGAGCTTTAAACTAGAGCATTATTGGAAGGGAAGTGAAAGGTAAAAATATCCAGCTAATTAATACATCTGAGAACCTCATTATTAGAAGTGGGAAGAAAGAACAAGGACAGACAATTCAGAAGGCAAGTAGAGGAACAAGAGACCCCGATCACAAACTAACATGTTTATACACAAATGCCCAGAGCTGGGAAACAAACGAGGGGAATTGGAGCTCCGAACACAGGAAGAGAAATATGATGTCACAGGCATCACGGACACTTGGTGGGATGATACACATGATTGGATACAAGGCTTGAAGGATACAATGTATTTATAAGGAACAGACCCAATAAAAGGGGAGGAGGTGTTGTGTTGTATGTTAGGAGAACATTCATCTCCACAGAGATTCAAGCTTCAGAGCTGGTAGTTCTGTAGAAACTGTTTGGGTGAGAATACAAGGAGAGAACAACAGAAAGGACCCCATTGTAGGCATTTACTATAGGCTGCCTGGACAAGCAGAAGATATGGAGGAACTCTTTCTACATCAGATGGCCAAGCTCTCAAAGAAGCCCAACATAGTGATCATGGGAGATTTTACCCATCCAGACATTTGTTGGGAATCTCTCAGGTAAAAGTAATGGATCCAACAGATTCTTATCCGCTCTTGTGACAACTTTATCTTCCAGAAGGTGGAAGAGAAAACAAGGGGATCTGCTATCTTGGACTGAATTCTTACCAACAGGGAGGGAATGGTTGGGGAAGTAAGGGTGGCTGGGACCTTAGGAGGCCGCGATCATGATATCCTTGGATGTTGGATAACAAGGGAAGGAAGACCTGAGAAGACTCAGACCTCAAGGATGGATTTCAGAAAGGCAGATTTTAATGAAGTCAGAAAGAGGAAGAATCCAACGGCTGGATGTTCTTAAGGACAGAAATGTCCAAGAAGGTTGGGAAATATTGTGAAATGAGATTCTCAAAGCACAATCGTTACCAATCCCTAAAGAAGGAAGAATGGGAAGCATTTAAAGAGACCCAGATGGATGAACACAGAACTTCTACACATGTTAAAGAGGAAGAAAAATATGTTTATCAAATGGAAAGAGGGGGGAATATCTAAAGAAGAATATAATGGGATCTGCAGAAACTGTAGGACAAGGGTCAGAAAAGGTAAAGCTGATAATGAACTGAGGCTTGTAAGAGAGGCCAAAAGCAATAAAAAAGGATTTGGGGGGTCAAAAGAAAAGTCAAAGATGCTATTAGCTGCTTACAGGATGAAAATGGTGAATTGGTTAAGAATGATGTTGAGAAGGACGAACTTTTAAATTCCTATTTTGTATCTGTTTTCTTTCAGAAAGTAGAAGGAGCATCAGCTGATCTTCCCTGTGCTATTGGAGGAATAAAAGAATGCAGGCTATCTATAAGCAGAGAGATGGTGAGGGAACACTTAGCTAATTTACATGAATCCAAGTCTCAAGGTCCAGATGAATTACATCCTAGGATACTAAAGGAAGCAGCGGAGGTAATTGCTTAACCACTCGCCATAATCTGTGGCAATTCCTGGAGAACAGGAGAAGTCCCAGAAGATTGGAAAAGTGCAAATGTTGTCCCCATCTTCAAAAAAGGGAAGAAGGTAGATCCAGGAAACTACAGGCCTGTGAGCCTGACTTTTATACCGGGAAGGATCGCTGAACAGATTATTAAACAGCATGTATGCAAGTACTTGGATGAGAATGGAGTAATTAACCAGAGCCAGCATGGGTTTGTAACAAACAAGTCATGCCAGACAAATCTAATGTCCTTCTATGATAGAATCACCGACTGGGTTGATCAGGGAAATGCGGTGGATATAGTATATCATGACTTTAGTAAAGCATTTGACAAAGTATCTCATACCATACTTATTGAGAAAAATTACCAAATCTGGGATTGACAAGGCAACTGTTAGGTGGATTCA
Source organism: Eleutherodactylus coqui (assembly GCF_035609145.1). Taxonomy (NCBI): domain Eukaryota; kingdom Metazoa; phylum Chordata; class Amphibia; order Anura; family Eleutherodactylidae; genus Eleutherodactylus; species Eleutherodactylus coqui. The sequence goes on from NC_089849.1 coordinate 3,072,674, forward strand.
CAACTGGCTGAGTGATCGTACTCAAAGAATGGTCATAAATGGCTGCACATCCAAGTGGAAGAATGTATCAATTGGGACCACAAGGCTCTGTCCTGGGCCCAATGTTGGTCAACATTGTTATAAATGATCTGGAGGAGGGAATTGTGGGAAACTGATCAAATGTGCCGACGACACAAAGCGAGGAGGGATAGCTAACACTAGGGAAGAGAGAGGGAGGATTTAAAAAGATCTAGAAAAGCTTGCACAGTGGTCGGCGACTAACAGAATGGTATTTAATAAGGAGAAATGCAAAGTCCTACATCTGGGCAAGAACAATGAAGAAAGCGCATATAGAATAGGAGGAATTGGGCTAAGCAGCACATGTGAAAAAGACTTGGGTATACTAATAGATCATAGACTGAACATGAGTCAACAATGTGATGCAGCAGCCAAAAAGGCAAACACAATTCTGGGATGTATTAAGAGAAGCATAGAGTCTAGATCCCGTGGGGTCATTATCCCCTCTACTCTTCCTTAGTCAGACCTCATCTGGAATACTGGGTCCAGTTTTGGGCACCCCACTTTAAAAAAGACAGACAAACTGGAGCAAGTTCAGGGAAGAGTTACCAAGATGGTGAGCGGTCTGCAAATCATGTCCTATGAGGAACGGGTAAAGGATCTGGGAATGTTTAGCAGAAGAGAAGGCTGAGAGGAGACTTAATAGCTGTCTACAAATACCTGAAGGGCTGTCACAGTGCAGAGGGATCAGCCCTATTCTCATCTGTACAAGGAAAGACTAGAAGCAATGGGATGAAACTGAAAGGGAGGAGACACAGATTAGATATTAGGCAGTGAGGGGGATCAGTGAGTGGAACAGGTTACCACAGGAGGTGGGGAGTTCTCCTTCAATGGAAGTCTTCAGAGGCCGGACAGACATCTATCTGGGATGATTTAGTGATCCTGCACTGAGCAGGGGGTTGGCCCCGATGACCCCCGGAGAACCCTTCCAACTCTATCATTCTAGGATTCTATGACTTTTTAAAAAACTTTTTTAAATACATTTTCTGGTTTTATATAATGAAAATTTCTCTACATTTTTACTGACTATTTTCAAGATCTCTGCTTGCTGTCAGTAAATGAGACTATTTCTCTTTTCCTCCAGAGACTGAAGACCTCCCCTCACCTGTTATTTTGCACAGCTGAGTTTCTTAAAATGTAGCCAGTGATACAAACGGCTATTGTGGCAGGACAGATTTGGGCTTGTGGGCGCTCGGCTACACTCGCCTGGACTGATACACTGTAACGAGTTCAGCGCTGAGCAGTTGGGCTATTCTTACACGGCGTAAAAATTATGCTGAAAATCCAGACAAAATTTGGTGTAACCGTCGCCGGTTGTGGTGCGTCCTGCGCTGTGGATCACGCTCCTTACACCTTGAGTGATTACCACATTGGCGCGGCCGGGACAGAGCGGAGAATCTCAGCGCCACCAATCTGCAGGGCCCGCTCATTCACCGGGGAATTTTTGTATGAATTTCGCTTCTAAGAATCCTGTTAAAATCCACGTCTTTCTAACCTTTATGGTGTGAAGAATGCGGGCAGGGAGAGTCGTGGCGCCGCGGCGGAGTTCTGCATGCAGCTTTTGTCCATCGACCGGACTTAATCGCTGGGCGGATCTGCAGCCAAGAAGAAGCGGATTTGGAAGAGGGGTTTGTAATGGAGCTGCTCGGAGATTCCATGGTGCGTTCCACCGCAATAACGTACCCTGAGAAGGTCACAAACCTCGTAAAGCGCGGAATCATCAGCCAGTCTGAGAGGATGACCCCCAACACGCTCGCTTGTAAGCTCGGGAAGGGGTTCGACTCTCCGGGTGAATGAGAAGACTTGGGCTGATTTCACGCGGCCGGGAGCGATGTCAGGCTGTGGCGCTCGGCCCGATATCGCCTTCACTAACATGCGATTTCCTCGCGGTTGTGAGGCGGTTTTGTGTCAAAAACACATTGCTTCACTTCAGGGAAGTAGCGATCCTTCGCCGCGGCGTTGCTGGACTGATTGAAACAATGAGGGATAAGATAGGACATGCTGCCATTCTATTCCCATGATGCAATGCGGGAGAAAATCGCTCATGTAGATGACGCCGTTCAAAAGGTGGCGTTCATATTCGGGTGAGATTTGTGCATCTCGCAACGCACAAATGTCACACGATATTCTCGGCCTTGTGAGGCCATCCACGCTCCTCTGGGAAATGTGCACATAAGGGAGATGGGGAACACCTCTGCAGCGCCACCTACTGGAAGGCAGCACTCCTGCAAGTCAACCACCGGCCCTTATACAAGCCTTCTAACCATTCCCAGTGATTGTATATAGCCTGAGGTTGACCTGCCCTCCAGTGGGTGGCGCTGCAGAGCTAGTCTCCCATCCTCCTTATTTGCAGAGTCAGATTAAAAAACACTACTGTGTTTTTTTAATGCGAACACAGACTGCCTGAGCCGCCGCCGCCGCATGCGCTATTCTGAATGGTTTCATGGATGAGACTTGCCCATTAAAGTCCCTCGGCTGGAGACGCCTGTCCGCCCTCGGCCCCCGCATGGTTTCCGTCTCTATTTTTTTGCAGATATAAAAACCAGATACCGGAAGTAAAACAAACCCGCCGGCCGCAGACACGACCGCACGCGGCCCGAAATACATCCTTTTTTGCAGATGTAATCTGGCCACTTTATTTAATGCAGTTGTGCAGCTACCCGAACCCGGAGCTCCTGTGAGACTGCACAGCGGTGGTCATGGCTGTTGTGGGGGTCATGTAGGACGGGGTCTGTGCAAACAAAGCATCATGGCCGCTACAAGACGCTCCTGATGTTACTCACCTGCTCCGGGGGTGGACATCACACAGGCATGTATTCTGAGGCTTGGGCCAGTAGGGGGCGCCACACAAGCAGTAGCCAGGAATCTGTACATAGTAATGATGTCCTGCAGGTCTGGGGATTCAGTGACTCCACATTCACACCCGGATGTGGTTAATAACCTTTATGTTCCCGCGTTGCCCTCAATTTATGTACTTATAGAAATTTCTGCAAACTAATCAGTGACTTGGAAGGGGGCGGGACTTCCTACGGGTCAGTTATGTTCACTGGACGAGCTCTCGATCGTTGGGGTTGAGTGGCCAGTAATGTCTTCCATCATCATGCTGAGCGCTGTATATGCAAAGGAAATGCTGCTGTTGGTCCTTGTAGTCACATGATCCTTACGGACTATCTGAAATGCGAAGGAGGTGCAAATCCTTCCATTGTACTTCTATGCAGGCGCCACTCCTAGTTTTGGCTCTGTTCAGCGTTTCCATTTAATTCCCCATGGATGTAAATGAGATTGTTTGGGGCCTCCGTTGGCGGCGGTTGCCTCGGGTCTCCTCCGTTGGCGGCGGTTGCCTCGGGTCTCCTCCGTTGGCGGCGGTTGCCTCGGGTCTCCTCCGTTGGCGGCGGTTGCCTCGGGTCTCCTCCGTTGGCGGCGGTTGCCTCGGGTCTCCTCCGTTGGCGGCGGTTGCCTCGGGTCTCCTCCGTTGGCGGCGGTTGCCTCGGGTCTCCTCCGTTGGCGGCGGTTGCCTTGGGTCTCCTCCGTTGGCGGCGGTTGCCTAGGGTCTCCTCCGTTGGCGGCTGGTGCCGCGGGTCTCCTCCGTTTGCGGCGGTTGCCTCGGGTCTCCTGCATTGATGGCGGTTGCCTCGGGTCTCCTCCGTTTGCGGCGGTTGCCGCGGGTCTCCTCCGTTTGCAGCGGTTGCCTCGGGTCTCCTCCATTGATGACGGTTGCCTTGGGTCTCCTCCGTTTGCGGCGGGTGCCTTGGGTCTCCTCCGTTGGCGGCGGTTGCCTCGGGTCTCCTCCGTTGGCGGCGGTTGCCGCGGGTCTCCTCCGTTGGCGGCGGTTGCCGCGGGTCTCCTCCATTGGCGGCGGTTGCCTCGGGTCTCCTCCGTTGGCGGCGGTTGCCTCGGGTCTCCTCCGTTGGCGGCGGTTGCCTCGGGTCTCCTCCGTTGATGGCGGTTGCCTCGGGTCTCCTCCGTTGGCGGCGGTTGCCTCGGGTCTCCTCCGTTGGCGGCGGTTGCCTCGGGTCTCCTCCGTTGGCGGCGGTTGCCTCGGGTCTCCTCCGTTGGCGGCGGTTGCCTCGGGTCTCCTCCGTTGGCGGCGGTTGCCTCTGGTCTCCTCCGTTGGCGGCGGTTGCCTCGGGTCTCCTCCGTTGGCGGCGGTTGCCTCGGGTCTCCTCCGTTGGCGGCGGTTGCCTCGGGTCTCCTCCGTTGGCGGCGGTTGCCTCGGGTCTCCTCCGTTGGCGGCGGTTGCCTCGGGTCTCCTCCGTTGGCGGCGGTTGCCTCGGGTCTCCTCCGTTGGCGGCGGTTGCCTCGGGTCTCCTCCGTTGGCGGCGGTTGCCTAGGGTCTCCTCCGTTGGCGGCGGTTGCCGTGGGTCTCCTCCTTTGATGGCGGTTGCCGCGGGTCTCCTCCATTGATGGCGGTTGCCTCGGGTCTCCTCCGTTGATGGCGGTTGCCTCGGGTCTCCTCCGTTGGCGGCGGTTGCCTCGGGTCTCCTCCGTTGGCGGCGGTTGCCTTGGGTCTCCATTGATGGCGGTTGCCTCGGGTCTCCTCCGTTGGCGGCGGTTGCCTCGGGTCTCCTCCGTTGGCGGCGGTTGCCTCGGGTCTCCTCCGTTGGCGGCGGTTGCCTCGGGTCTCCTCCGTTTGCGGCGGGTGCCGCGGGTCTCCTCCGTTGGCGGCGGTTGCCTCGGGTCTCCTCCGTTGGCGGCGGGTGCCGCGGGCCTCCGTTTCGTACAGACGGTGGTGTTGGCTGCTGCTCTATGTTCCCAGTGATGGCCGCCTCGTTGTTTGTACATTGTTGTGGATGAAGCGCCTTCTGTTTCCATTTTCATTCTAATGGATCCGTTTTTTCTGCTGCACAATATCAGAAGGAAACTGAAAACAATGTATTTACACTAAAAACGGATTTGTTAAAATGGATATTCGTGTTTCCTAGTTATATAGCTGCATTTATTAGGGAGGGGGCACACATACGTCCTGCACTGGCTGTACTGAGGCTGAACACCAGGGGGCGCTCTGTGACCACATGTGAAGCCTCTGCACCTTCAGATCCTATAAAACTTGTGAATAAAGGTATAAATGGTGAGAACACCCGGCTCCGTATCATTTCTCCCAGGACTCTCCATGTATTGGGCGCATCAGCTGTGGCCGCCGACCTGCCGTAAGTGATATATCCATGTGCTATGCCCCCTGCAGACAAGCCACACCCCCTTTGGGAAAGTGCCCATGGTGATGTAGAAACAAAAAAAGTTTCAGATGCTGTCATAAGTGCGTCTTATGCCGAAATATGTGACTCTAATGATCTTGTTGTTAGCCGTTTAGTTGTTCAGGACCCTACAGGCGAGCTCCCGCCATGTTTTCCGGTTTTGCTTCTTACACTTGTGTGATATCCATCCCAGTATCCACTCTGTCAGTATCCGCCATCGTGTCCTTTGGCTCCAGGTCTTTTGCCACTGATCTGTCCTAGCATTATAGATTTTTTTTTTGCGACACTGCTCGCATTACATGGCCAAAATCCGTGAGTTTGAGCCCGGTCATCGTGTCTTCCCGTGAGGCTGAGCCCGGTCATCGTGTCTTCCCGTGAGGCTGAGCCCGGTCATCGTGTCTTCCCGTGAGGCTGAGCCCGGTCATCGTGTCTTCCCGTGAGGCGGAGCCCGGTCATCGTGTCTTCCCGTGAGGCGGAGCCCGGTCATCGTGTCTTCCCGTGAGGCTGAGCCAGGTCATCGTGTCTTCCCGTGAGGCTGAGCCCGGTCATCGTGTCTTCCCGTGAGGCTGAGCCAGGTCATCGTGTCTTCCCGTGAGGCTGAGCCAGGTCATCGTGTCTTCCCGTGAGGCTGAGCCCGGTCATCGTGTCTTCCCGTGAGGCGGAGCCCGGTCATCGTGTCTTCCCGTGAGGCGGAGCCCGGTCATCGTGTCTTCCCGTGAGGCGGAGCCCGGTCATCGTGTCTTCCCGTGAGGCGGAGCCCGGTCATCGTGTCTTCCCGTGAGGCGGAGCCCGGTCATCGTGTCTTCCCGTGAGGCGGAGCCCGGTCATCGTGTCTTCCCGTGAGGCGGAGCCCGGTCATCGTGTCTTCCCGTGAGGCTGAGCCCGGTCATCGTGTCTTCCCGTGAGGCTGAGCCCGGTCATCGTGTCTTCCCGTGAGGCTGAGCCCGGTCATCTTGTCCTCCCGTGAGGCTGAGCCCGGTCATCTTGTCCTCCCGTGAGTCTGAGCCCGGTCATCTTGTCCTCCCGTGAGTCTGAGCCCGGTCATCTTGTCCTCCCGTGAGTCTGAGCCCGGTCATCTTGTCCTCCCGTGAGTCTGAGCCCGGTCATGTAGTCCTCCCGTGAGTCTGAGCCCGGTCATGTTGTCCTCCCGTGAGGCGGAGCCCGGTCATGTTGTCCTCCCGTGAGGCTGAGCCCGGTCATGTTGTCCTCCCGTGAGTCTGAGCCCGGAAAACTTGTCCTCCCATGCGTCTGAGCCCGGAAAACTTGTCCTCCAGTTATATATTAGGTCTTCAATAGTTATACATTCAGGACTTTCCATGGTGTAGGGTCCTATCGCTTCTTCCCCGCAGGGCGCTGTAACTTCCTCCTCTTGGGGCGCTGTTACTTCCTCCTCTTAGGGTGCCACTACTTCTGCCTCTTGGGGTGCTGTTACTTCCTTCCCTCAAGGTGCTATCACTTTACCTTCTTGGGGTTCCGTTACTTCATCTCTGCGGGGTGCTATTATTTTTTCCCGTTGGCGGTACTATTACTTCTCCCTTGTGGGAGGCGCTGTTACTTCTACCTGTCGCTCTTCTTGTATTTTATTTTGCTTCCAGCTGTGCCTATATTTCGGAGGTTGGGCTCTAGAGCGTCGGCCGTCCCTCCTTGCATGTCGCACGGCCTCCGTCCTCTGAGGTTTCCATTTCTCTAGACAACTTAAGAATCACGGATGGCGAAAATGTTTAACGGACACCCAGAGCCTATAGTCCGGACATGAAGATGGCGGCAGCCTGCACTGTGAGATGATGGGGGTTCCAGTCCCCTTTACAGACCATCCCCTAGAGAGGAGGACCGCCGACAGGCCACAATGACCCCCAGAAGTCCTCCGCTGCTGTTGCTGTCAGCAGATGTTGCTCAGCTGCGCCGGACGGTGTGTAATAACATCAGCTATTCTGGAGCCCCCCGAGCAGCAATGAAAACTTCCCACGATCCTCCTCGCAGCAGCCGGGATGTCCTGCGGGGGTCAGGCTGCCACCTGCCAGCTCCACAAACACGTCTCCTGCTCTGATCAGTGGCGCCAGCGAGCCGCACTGCAGCCACAGATGATTATTTGTGTTAGCCGATCACTGGGGGAGATGATTGTATCCGTCATCCCAACGAGCAGAAATCACTTAAAGGGGAAATTACACTCGTAACGAGACGTTTCCACCAGCAGCGCTAATCTCATACAAGCTCCCACAATGCATTGCTTTCTGTTAACAGGTATATAGCTGAATTGTGACTGCAGCTTTGGATGTAACTAGAGCAGTGATGGCGAACCTTTAAGAGACCGAGTGCCCAAACTGCAACCCAAAACCCACTTCTTTATCGCAAAGTGCCAACACGTCAGGGGGCGGGGCTTATCACAACGTATGATTTTACCCCCGTCGTTCTACAAAGGAAAGGGCCGCTTCACAATAGACGGGGTGCAGATTGTGACTGCTTTTAGGATGCGGAAATACTGCAGGACGTCCTCAGCGGGGATTACTGGGGAAAGTCAGCAGCATTTCACATCCAAAAAGCAGTCAAAATCTGCACCCCGTCTATTATAAAACAGCCCTGCCCACGTCTGCCACATGTAAACATACCCCAATGGTAATAGTGATCCCCCACAGCGGCCGCAGCGGTAATAGTGACCCCCCACAGCGATAATAGTGATCCCCACCCAGCAGTAATAGTGACCCCCACCACTGACCCCAGCGATAATAGTGACCCCCACCCCAGTGGCCTCCAGCGTAATAGCAACACCCCCCAGCGTAATAGCGACACTCCCCAGTAACCCCCAGTGTAATAGCAACACCCGCCAGCGGCCCCCAGCATAATAGTGACACCCCACAGCGTAATAGTGACACCACACAGTGGCCCCCAGTGCAATAGTGATATCCCATAGCAGCCTCCCCTCCCCCACTCACTCACCTCAGTTGTGGTGCGCTCTTCTCCTGCACCTCAGCCTCTGCCGCCACAGCTCCCCGGGTTGGCGCTGTCCTCTGTCCCGCTACTGTCCTCTATGCCGGGGCCACTGGCTAGGCCCTGCACTGCCTGTGCCAGCGCTCCCAGCCTCGGGCCCACAACTCTCAGGCTCGCCGCAGTCCTCCGCCCCCAGCCAGTCAGAAGCAGGTGTATTATGTCACCACCCCTTACTTCCGGTGGCGACATAATACACTAGTGCCGTCCGATCCTGGCTGCACACTGACGCCACAGTGGGCGGCAGATGGCAGCACGTGCCAGAAGGGAGGGCTCTGTGTGCCATAGGTTTGCCACCACTGAACTAGAGCAAGAGGCATCATAGGACGTCAGAAGTAGGAAGCTCTGGGTGTGACTGGAGTATGTGTGGTGCAGTAACTGAGGATCAGGAGCGGGTGGCGATGTAACACAGCTCAGGGCTTCACTCTGATGTAGAATTAGGGGTTCTGTATTTGACACTGAGGGATGAGGGGAACCCGGCCCCCAAAGAATCTGCCCAATAGCTTTAGTACATGTGACTTAGGGAGATTAGATTGTGAGCTCCTGGGGTCAGGGATGATGGGAGTGATACATTGTGTGTGATGGGGGGATTAGATTGTGAGCTCCTGGGGTCGGGGATGATGGGAGTGATACATTGTGTGTGATGGGGGGATTAGATTGTGAGCTCCTGGGGTCGGGGATGATGGGAGTGATACATTGTGTGTGATGGGGGGATTAGATTGTGAGCTCCTGGGGTCAGGGATGATGGGAGTGATACATTGTGTGATGGTGGGATTAGATTGTGAGCTCCTGGGGTCAGGGATGATGGGAGTGATACATTGTGTGTGATGGGGGATTAGATTGTTAGCTCCTGGGGTCAGGAATGATGGGAGTGATACATTGTGTGTGATGGGGGGGATTAGATTGTGAGCTCCTGGGGTCGGGGATGATGGGAGTGATGCATTGTGTGTGATGGGGGATTAGATTGTGAGCTCCTGGGGTCAGGGATGATGGGAGTGATACATTGTGTGATGGGATTAGATTGTGAGCTCCTGGGGTCAGGGATGATGGGAGTGATACATTGTGTGATGGGATTAGATTGTGAGCTCCAGGGGTCAGGGATGATGGGAGTGATACATTGTGTGTGATGGGGGATTAGATTGTGAGCTCCTGGGGTCAGGGATGATGGGAGTGATACATTGTGTGTGATGGGGAGATTAGATTGTGAGCTCCTGGGGTCAGAGATGATGGGAGCGATACATTGTGTGTGATGGGGAGATTAGATTGTGAGCTCCTGGGGTCAGGGATGATGGGAGTGATGCATTGTGTGTGATGGGGGATTAGATTGTGAGCTCCTGGGGTCAGGAATGATGGGAGTGATACATTGTGTGTGATGTGGGATTAGATTGTGAGCTCCAGGGGTCAGGGATGATGGGAGTGATACATTGTGTGTGATGGGGGATTAGATTGTGAGCTCCTGGGGTCAGGGATGATGGGAGTGATACATTGTGTGTGATGGGGGGATTAGATTGTGAGCTCCTGGGGTCAGGGATGATGGGAGTGATACATTGTGTGTGATGGGGGATTAGATTGTGAGCTCCTGGGGTCAGGGATGATGGGAGTGATGCATTGTGTGTGATGGGGGATTAGATTGTGAGCTCCTGGGGTCAGGAATGATGGGAGTGATACATTGTGTGTGATGGGGGATTAGATTGTGAGCTCCTGGGGTCAGGGATGATGGGAGTGATACATTGTGTGTGATGGGATTAGATTGTGAGCTCCTGGGGTCGGGGATGATGGGAGTGATGCATTGTGTGTGATGGGGGATTAGATTGTGAGCTCCTGGGGTCAGGAATGATGGGAGTGATACATTGTGTGATGGGATTAGATTGTGAGCTCCTGGGGTCAGGGATGATGGGAGTGATACATTGTGTGATGGGGGATTAGATTGTGAGCTCCTGGGGTCAGGGATGATGGGAGTGATACATTGTGTGTGATGGTGGATTAGATTGTGAGCTCCTGGGGTCAGGGATGATGGGAGTGATACATTGTGTGATGGGATTAGATTGTGAGCTCCTGCGGTCAGGGATGATAGGAGTGATACATTGTGTGATGGGATTAGATTGTGAGCTCCTGGGGTCAGGGATGATGGGAGTGATACATTGTGTGTGATGGGGGGATTAGATTGTGAGCTCCTGGGGTCAGGGATGATGGGAGTGATACATTGTGTGATGGGGGATTAGATTGTGAGCTCCTGGGGTCAGGGATGATGGGAGTGATACATTGTGTGATGGAGGGATTAGATTGTGAGCTCCTGGGGTCAGGGATGATGGGAGTGATACATTGTGTGATGGGGGATTAGATTGTGAGCTCCTGGGGTCAGGGATGATGGGAGTGATACATTGTGTGTGATGGGATTAGATTGTGAGCTCCTGGGGTCAGGGATGATGGGAGTGATACATTGTGTGAGATGTGGGGATTAGATTGTGAGCTCCTGGGGTCAGGGATGATGGGAGTGATACATTGTGTGTGATGGGGGATTAGATTGTGAGCTCCTGGGGTCAGGGATGATGGGAGTGATACATTGTGTGATGGGATTAGATTGTGAGCTCCTGGGGTCAGGGATGATGGGAGTGATACATTGTGTGTGATGGGGGATTAGATTGTGAGCTCCTGGGGTCAGGGATGATGGGAGTGATACATTGTGTGTGATGGGATTAGATTGTGAGCTCCTGGGGTCAGGGATGATGGGAGTGATACATTGTGTGATGGGATTAGATTGTGAGCTCCTGGGGTCAGGGATGATGGGAGTGATACATTGTGTGATGGGATTAGATTGTGAGCTCCTGGGGTCAGGGATGATGGGAGTGATACATTGTGTGATGGGATTAGATTGTGAGCTCCTGGGGTCAGGGATGATGGGCCCAACTGACACTACTGAGTTCTCACCCAGCTTTTACAACCCCAGAATGGAACTTGCCCCTGTAGTTATAGCTCACCGCTCTCACGCAAGCTTTTCACTGCGTTTTTGTGCTGCAACAACGCAGGTGCAGTAAGCTGATGACGTCCCCATCGCCCCCCCTTTCCCCGATGCATAAGTAAGCACACAGTATTTTTACCGCACCCCATTTATTTCAGTCGGCGGCGCAGGATGTTTAAAACGTGCTGCAAACAGAACATACGGCGTTTGGTTTAGTATTGGTTAAGAAGACTTTGCTAAAACGCTCGTCTGCGAGGCCGACTGGATGAATGGAGGCTTACTGCGGTTCTGGCATTCTATTCAGGCTGAGCTGCCCTCTTGCCCGCACACCACTGGTAGCTTTCCCGTAGTGCTGGCGTAGATTAGTATTCGCGCCCCGGGCGCAGGAACGCTGGAGACACTTGGTAATGGCATCATGTGTTTAACTTAGAAGGCAGCGAAGACTTGAAGCGTTCGGCGAGTTGTCGCATAATAAACTTGATTGATTGGCTGAGGGAAAAGAAAACAGGTGAAGTCCCCGGCGGCGGGCGCCATTTATTTATCCACGGTGCGCCGGCCTCTCCAAATATACAAGTGATGAGAGCGCCGCCCCGGAGGATTCTGGGAATATTCCTGCTTCTTTCTGCTTTTCTTTCAAACACTCAGTAAGAAACGGAAACAAAGTGCAAATTAGCTTTTAATGTCTGTGAAACAGCAATAGTGGAGCCGTAGGGGGGGCCACCACCGGAGTCACCGACCCCCAGGGGGGCCACAGCCGGAGTCACCGACCCCAGGGGGGCCACAGCCGGAGTCACCGACCCCCAGGAGGGCCACAACCGGAGTCACCGACCCCCAGGGGGGCCACAGCCGCAGTCACCGACCCCCAGGGGGGCCACAGCCGGAGTCACCGACCCCCAGGGGGGCCACAGCCGGAGTCACCGACCCCCAGGGGGGGCCACAGCCGGAGTCACCGACCCCCAGGGAGGCCACAGCCGCAGTCACCGACCCCCAGGGGGGCCACAGCCGGAGTCACCGACCCCCAGGGGGGCCACAGCCGGAGTCACCGACCCCCAGGGGGGCCACAGCCGGAGTCACCGACCCCAGGGGGGCCACAGCCGGAGTCACCGACCCCCAGGAGGGCCACAACCGGAGTCACCGACCCCCAGGGGGGCCACAGCCGGAGTCACCGACCCCCAGGGGGGCCACAGCCGGAGTCACCGACCCCCAGGGGGGCCACAGCCGGAGTCACCGACCCCCAGGGGGGCCACAGCCACCGTCCCCCAGGGGGGCCACAGCCACCAACCCCCAGGGGGGCCACAGCCACAGTCACCAACCTTCAGGGAGTCACAGCCGCAGTCACCGACCCCTAGGGGGCCCACAGCCACAGTCATTGACCTCCAGGAAGTCACAGCCACAGTCACCGACCCACAGGGGGGCTACAGCCACAGTCACCGACCCCCAGAGGGGCCACAGTCTTCTCCTCCAGTCACCCCCAGAGCTGCGGTCTCTATCCTCCTGTTACATCCTGTCTTCTCCTCCAGTCACCCCCAGAGCTGCGGTCTCTATCCTCCTGTTACATCGTGTCTTCTCCTCCAGTCACCCGCAGAGCTGTGGTCTCTATCCACCTGTTACATCAAGTCTTCTCCTCCTGTCACCCCCAGAGCTGCGGTCTTTGTCCTCCTGTTACATCAGGTTTTCTCCTCCAGTCACCTCCAGAGCTGTGGTCTCTATCCTTCTGTTACATCCTGTCTTCTCCTCCAGTCACCCCCAGAGCTGCGGTCTCTATCCTCCTGCTACATCAGGTCTTCACCCCCAGAGCTGCGGTCTCTATCCTTCTGTTACATCCTGTCTTCTCCTCCAGTCACACCCAGAGCTGCGGTCTCTATCCTCCTGTTACATCCTGTCTTCTCCTCCAGTCACCCCCAGAGCTGCGGTCTCTATCCTCCTGCTACATCAGGTCTTCACCCCCAGAGCTGCGGTCTCTATCCTCCTGTTACATCGTGTCTTCTCCACCAGTCACCCCCAGAGCTGCGGTCTCTATCCACCTGTTACATCAAGTCTTCTCCTCCTGTCACCCCCAGAGCTGCGGTCTTTGTCCTCCTGTTACATCAGGTCTTCTCCTCCAGTCACCTCCAGAGCTGCGGTCTCTATCCTTCTGTTACATCCTGTCTTCTCCTCCAGTCACTCCCAGAGCTGCGGTCTCTATCCTCCTGTTACATCAGGTCTTCTCCTCCAGTCACCCCCCAGAGCTGCGGTCTCTATCCTCCTGTTACATCGTGTCTTCTCCTCCAGTCACCCCCAGAGCTGCGGTCTCTATCCTCCTGCTACATCAGGTCTTCTCTTCTAGTCACCCCCAGAGCTGTGGTCTCTATCCTCCTGTTACATCCTGTCTTCTCCTCCAGTCACCCCCAGAGCTGCGGTCTCTATCCTCCTGTTACATCCTGTCTTCTCCTCCAGTCACCCCCAGAGCTGCGGTCTCTATCCTCCTGTTACATCCTGTCTTCTCCTCCAGTCACCCCCAGAGCTGCGGTCTCTATCCTCCTGTTACATCGTGTCTTCTCCACCAGTCACCCCCAAAACTGCGGTCTCTATCCACCTGTTACATCAAGTCTTCTCCTCCTGTCACCCCCAGAGCTGCGGTCTTTGTCCTCCTGTTACATCAGGTCTTCTCCTCCAGTCACCTCCAGAGCTGCGGTCTCTATCCTTCTGTTACATCCTGTCTTCTCCTCCAGTCACCCCCAGAGCTGCGGTCTCTATCCTCCTGTTACATCGTGTCTTCTCCTCCAGTCACCCCCAGAGCTGCGGTCTCTATCCACCTGTTACATCAAGTCTTCTCCTCCTGTCACCCCCAGAGCTGCGGTCTCTATCTTCCTGTTACATCCTGTTTTCTCCTCGAGTTATCCCCAGAGCTGCGGTCTCTATCCTCCTGTTACATCGTGTCTTCTCCTCCAGTCACCCCCAAAGCTGCGGTCTCTATCCTCCTGTTACATCAGGTCTTCTCCCCCAGTCACCCCTAGAGCTGCGGTCTCTATCCTCCTGTTACATCAGGTCTTCTCCTCCAGTCACCCCCAGAGCTGCAGTCTCTATCCTTCTGTTACATCAGGACTTCTCCCCCAGTCACCTCCAGAGCTGCGGTCTCTATCCTCCTGTTACATCCTGTCTTCTCCCCCAGTCACCCCCAGAGCTGCGGTCTCTATCATTCTGTTACATCCTGTCTTCTCCTCCAGTCACCCCCAGAGCTGCGGTCTCTATACTCCTGTTACATCAGGTCTTCTCCTCCAGTCACCTCCAGAGCTGCGGTCTCCATACTCCTGTTACATCAGGTCTTCTCCTCCAGTCACCTCCAGAGCTGCGGTCTCTATCCTACTGTTACATCCTGTCTTCTCCTCCAGTCACTCCCAGAGCTGCGGTCTCCATCCTCCTGTTACATCCTGTCTTCTGCTCCAGTCACCCTCAGAGCTGCGTTCTGTATCCTCCTGTTACATCCTGTCTTATCCTCCAGTCACCCCCAGAGCTGCGGTCTCCACAGTCGCCGACCCCCAGGGGGACCACAGTCGCAGTCACCAACCTTCAGGGAGTCACAGCCGCAGTTATCGACCCCCAGAGGGGCCACAGCCACAGTCACCGACCCCCAGGGGGGCCACAGCCGCGGTCACTGAACCGTAGGGGGGCCACAGCCATGGTCATCGACCCCCAGGGGGTCACAACCGCAGTCACCGACCTCCAGGAAGTCACAGCCACAGTTATCGACGCTCACGGGGTTACAGCGGTAGTCACCTAACCCTAGGTGGGCTACAACCACAGTCACCGACCCCCAGTGGGGCTACAACCACAATCACCGACCCCCAGTGGGGCTACAACCACAGTCACCGACCCCCAGAGGAGCCACAGCCACAATCACCGACCCCCAGGGAGTCTCAGCCGCAGTCACCTTCCCCCAGAGGGGCCACAGCCACAGTCACTGACTCCCTTTGGGGCCACAGCCGCAGTCATTGACCCCCAAGGGGGCCACAGCCACCGACCCCCAGGGGGTCACAGCCGCAGTCACCTCCAGAGCTGCAGTCATTGTGCTGCTGTTGCATCATGTCTTCTGCTTCTGTAACCTCCAGAGCTGCGGTAACCATTCTGCTGTTACATGAGGTCTTCTCCTCCAGTCACCCCCAGAGCTGCGGTCTCTATCCTCCTGTTACATCAGGTCTTCTCCAGTCACCCCCAGAGCTGCGGTCTCTATCCTTCTGTTACATCCTGTCTTCTCCTCCAGTCACCCCCAGAGCTGCGGTCTCTATCCTCCTGTTACATCAGGTCTTCTCCTCCAGTCACCCCCAGAGCTGCGGTCTCTATCCTCCTGTTACATCAGGTCTTCTCCTCTAGTCACCCGCAGAGCTGCGGTCTCTATCCTCCTGTTACATCAGGTCTTCTCCTCCAGTCACCCCCAGAGCTGCGGTCTCTATCCTCCTGTTACATCAGGTCTTCTCCTCCAGTCACCCCCAGAGCTGCGGTCTCTATCCTTCTTTTACATCTGGTCTTCTCCTCCAGTCACCCCCAGAGCTGCGGTCTCTATCCTCCTGTTACATCAGGTCTTCTCCTTCAGTCACCCCCCAGAGCTGCGGTCTCTATCCTCCTGTTACATCAGGTCTTCTCCTCCAGTCACCCCCAGAGCTGCGGTCTCTATCCTCCTGTTACATCAGGTCTTCTCCTCCAGTCACCTCCAGAGCTGCGGTCTCTATCCTCCTGTTACATCAGGTCTTCTCCTCCAGTCACCCCCAGAGCTGCGGTCTCTATCCTCCTGTTACATCAGGTCTTCTCCTCCAGTCACCCCCAAGAGCTGCGGTCTCTATCATTCTGTTACATCAGGTCTTCTCCTCCAATCACCTCCAGAGCTGCGGTCTCTATCCTCCTGTTACATCCTGTCTTCTCCTCCAGTCACCCCCAGAGCTGCGGTCTCTATCCTCCTGTTACATCCTGTCTTCTCCTCCAGTCACCCCCAGAGCTGCGGTCTCTATCCTCCTGTTACATCAGGTCTTCTCCTCCAGTCACCTCCAGAGCTGTGGTCTCTATCCTCCTGTTACATCCTGTCTTCTCCTCCAGTCACCCCCAGAGCTGCGGTCTCTATCCTCCTGTTACATCCTGTCTTCTCCTCCAGTCACCCCCAGAGCTGCGGTCTCTATCCTCCTGTTACATCAGGTCTTCTCCTCCAGTCACCCCCAAGAGCTGCGGTCTCTATCATTCTGTTACATCAGGTCTTCTCCTCCAATCACCTCCAGAGCTGCGGTCTCTATCCTCCTGTTACATCCTGTCTTCTCCTCCAGTCACCCCCAGAGCTGCGGTCTCTATCCTCCTGTTACATCCTGTCTTCTCCTCCAGTCACCCCCAGAGCTGCGGTCTCTATCCTCCTGTTACATCAGGTCTTCTCCTCCAGTCACCTCCAGAGCTGTGGTCTCTATCCTCCTGTTACATCCTGTCTTCTCCTCCAGTCACCCCCAGAGCTGTGGTCTCTATCCTCCTGTTACATCCTGTCTTCTCCTCCAGTCACCCCCAGAGCTGCGGTCTCTATCCTCCTGTTACATCAGGTCTTCTCCTCCAGTCACCCCCAGAGCTGCAGTCTCTATCCTTCTGTTACATCAGGTCTTCTCCTCCAATCACCCCCAGAGCTGCGGTCTCTATCCTCCTGTTATATCCTGTCTTCTCCTCCAGTCACCCCCAGAGCTGCGGTCTCTATCCTCCTGTTACATCAGGTCTTCTCCTCCAGTCACCCCCAGAGCTGCAGTCTCTATCCTTCTGTTACATCAGGTCTTCTCCTCCAATCACCCCCAGAGCTGCGGTCTCTATCCTCCTGTTATATCCTGTCTTCTCCTCCAGTCACCCCCAGAGCTGCGGTCTCTATCCTCCTGTTACATCAGGTCTTCTCCTCTAGTCACCTCCAGAGCTGCGGTCTCTATCCTCCTGTTACATCCTGTCTTCTCCTCCAGTCCCCCCTCAGAGCTGCGGTCTCTATCCTCCTGTTACATCCTGTCTTCTCCTCCAGTCACCCCCAGAGCTGCGGTCTCTATCCTCCTGTTACATCAGGTCTTCTCCTCCAGTCACCCCCAGAGCTGCGGTCTCTATCCTCCTGTTACATCCTCTCTTCTCATCCAGTCACCCCCAGAGCTGCGGTCTCTATCCTCCTGTTACATCAGGTCTTCTCCTCCAGTCACCTCCAGAGCTGTGGTCTCTATCCTCCTGTTACATCCTGTCTTCTCCTCCAGTCACCCCCAGAGCTGCGGTCTCTATCCTCCTGTTACATCCTGTCTTCTCCTCCAGTCACCTCCAGAGCTGTGGTCTCTATCCTCCTGTTACATCAGGTCTTCTCCTCTAGTCACCCCCAGAGCTGCGGTCTCTATCCTTCTGTTACATCCTGTCTTCTCCTCTAGTCACCCCCAGAGCTGCGGTCTCTATCCTCCTGTTACATCCTGTCTTCTCCTCTAGTCACCTCCAGAGCTTCGGTCTCTATCCTCCTGTTACATCCTGTCTTCTCCTCCAGTCACCCCCAGAGCTGCGGTCTCTATCCTCCTGTTACATCAGGTCTTCTCCTCCAGTCACCTCCAGAGCTGCGGTCTCTATCCTCCTGTTACATCCTGTCTTCTCCTCTAGTCACCCCCAGAGCTGCGGTCTCTATCCTCCTGTTACATCCTGTCTTCTCCTCTAGTCACCCGCAGAGCTGTGGTCTCTATCCTCCTGTTACATCCTGTCTTCTCCTCTAGTCACCCGCAGAGCTGTGGTCTCTATCCTCCTGTTACATCCTGTCTTCTCCTCCAGTCACCCCCAGAGCTACGGTCTCTATCCTCCTGTTACATCAGGTCTTCTCCTCCAGTCACCTCCAGAGCTGCGGTCTCTATCCTCCTGTTACATCCTGTCTTCTCCTCTAGTCACCCGCAGAGCTGTGGTCTCTATCCTCCTGTTACATCCTGTCTTCTCCTCTAGTCACCCGCAGAGCTGTGGTCTCTATCCTCCTGTTACATCCTGTCTTCTCCTCTAGTCACCCCCAGAGCTGCGGTCTCTATCCTCCTGTTACATCAGGTCTTCTCCTCCAGTCACCTCCAGAGCTGTGGTCTCTATCCTCCTGTTACATCCTGTCTTCTCCTCCAGTCACCCCCAGAGCTGCGGTCTCTATCCTCCTGTTACATCAGGTCTTCTCCTCCAGTCACCTCCAGAGCTGCGGTCTCTATCCTCCTGTTACATCCTGTCTTCTCCTCTAGTCACCCGCAGAGCTGTGGTCTCTATCCTCCTGTTACATCCTGTCTTCTCCTCTAGTCACCCGCAGAGCTGTGGTCTCTATCCTCCTGTTACATCCTGTCTTCTCCTCTAGTCACCCCCAGAGCTGTATCTGCATGTAACTGTGCGCTTTGTGTGATTTGTGTATTTTCCCAGTAAAACAACTTGCGTTTGTTATTTGCGCAGCGTCGCCCTTTTCTGACGCATCGCCCTCCGCCGGGTGTGCCCGGTCAGCTACACGACTGCAGCAGCGGGTGACGTCGCCGCCAGGTGTTCGCGCTCCTGCAGGGCCTTTAGACCGGCTGATCACCGCTGACTTGTTGCTCCTTCGTGAAGCGCTGAATGTTGTTGCATTGTAACGCTTGTCGCACACATTCGTCTGTTTGTGCGCATCACTCGCCCGTCAGGGTGTGTTCACACGGGGATATCTGACCAATAGACATATGGCCGGACATCGCGCCCGCGGGCGACCAGGGATCTGAGGCAGTGCTATGCCCTTGCGCCGGTCGCTGCCGCTCTCCGGCTCATCCTGCTAAACACATTGTCCTTCGTTTTCTTTGCGTTGTAAATAATTTGCGCCGCGGGATTTTACACAAGTGCAGCTTTAAAAACGCCTCGCTCTCGCTGCAGGACTGCTAGCCGTCGGGCCGACCTCGCGCTCACCCGTGTGCTTCCCCCCTGAGGCCGGCTTCACACGGCCCAGACAATGGCGCAGGATTTGTGTGTTGTGTCATACACACGGGCGGCAGCGAGGCCTCCCCCCATAAACAATGGCAGACAATCCGCGATGCTTCTCCCCGGCCGCGACGTCCCCGAAGATGAGAAGCGGTTTGATGTAAAAACGTCTGGCATCTGCGGGGGCATCACATGGCGAGCGCGATATCACGGCCCGACACTGCAGTCGCCATGTGAAGCCAATGACTGCTACATTGTACGGGAGATGTCTCTGCGCTGATACACTGTGAAAACCTCATGGGGCTCACAGTGTCCCCCGCTCCTCCCCTCATGGGGCTCACAGTGTCCTCCTGGTCTGGCTCCTCCCCTCATGGGGCTCAGTGTCCTCCAGGTCTGGCTCCTCCCCTCGTGGGGCTCACAGTGTCCCTAGCTCAGGCTCCTCCCCTCATGGGGCTCACAGTGTCCTCCTGGTCTGGCTCCTCCCCTCATGGGGCTCACAGTGTCCTCCTGGTCTGGCTCCTCCCCTCATGGGGCTCACAGTGTCCTCCTGGTCTGGCTCCTCCCCTCATGGGGCTCACAGTGTCTTCCTACTACTGGGGCCACCGATAGAGGGGTCACTATTACTACTGGGGCCACCAATATAGGGGTCACTATTACTACTGGAGCCACTGATAGAGGGGTCACTATTACTACTGGGGCCACCGATAGAGGGGTCACTATCACTACTGGGGCCACCGATAGAGGGGTCACTATTACTACTGGGGCCACCCATAGAGGGGTCACTATTACTACTGGAGCCACTGATAGAGGGGTCACTATTACTACTGGGGCCACCGATAGAGGGGCCACCGATAGAGCGGTCACTATTACTACTGGGGCCACCGATAGAGGGGTCACCCTTACTACTGGGGCCACCGATATAGGGGTCACTATCAGTACTGGGGCCACCGATAGAGGGGTCACTATCAGTACTGGGGCCACCGATAGAAGGGTCACTATCAGTACTGGGGCCACCGATAGAGGGGTCACTATCAGTGCTGGCGCCACCGATAGAGGGGTCACTATCACTACTGGGGCCACCAATATAGGGGTCACTATCACTAGTGGGGCCACCGATATAGCGGGTCACTATCACTAGTGGGGCCACCAATAGAGGGGTCACTATCACTACTGGGGCCACCGATAGAGGGGTCACTATTACTACTGGGGCCACCGATAGAGGGGTCACCCTTACTACTGGGGCCACCGATAGAGGGGTCACTATCAGTACTGGGGCCACCGATAGAGGGGTCACTATCAGTACTGGGGCCACCGATAGAGGGGTCACTATCAGTACTGGGGCCACCGATAGAAGGGTCACTATCAGTACTGGGGCCACCGATAGAGGGGTCACTATCAGTGCTGGCGCCACCGATAGAGGGGTCACTATCACTACTGGGGCCACCAATATAGGGGTCACTATCACTAGTGGGGCCACCGATATAGCGGGTCACTATCACTAGTGGGGCGACCAATAGAGGGGTCACTATCACTACTGGGGCCACTGATAGAGGGGTCACTATTACTACTGGGGCCACCTGTATAAGGGTCACTATCACTTCTGGGGCCACCGATAGAGGGGGGTCACTATTACTACTGGGGCCACTGATGGAGGGGTCACTATCACTACTGGGGCCACCAATAGAGGGGTCACTATCACTACTGGGACCACCGATATAGTGGGTCAATATCACTACTGGGGCCACCGATAGAGGGGTCACTATTACTACTGGGCCACCGATAGAGGGGTCACTATTATTACTGGGGCCACCGATAGAGGGGTCACTATCACTACTGGGGCCACCGATATAGCGGGTCAATATCACTACCGGGGCCACCGATAGAGGGGTCACTATCACTACTGGGGCCACCGATAGAGGGGTCACTATTACTACTGGGGCCACCTATATAAGGGTCACTATCACTTCTGGGGCCACCGATAGAGGGGTCACTATCACTACTGGGGCCACCTATATAAGGGTCACTATTACTACTGGGGCCACCAATAGAGGGGTCACTATCACTACTGGGGCCACCGATAGAGGGGTCACTATCACTACTGGGGTGACCGATAGAGGGGTCACAATTACTACTGAGGTCACCGATAGAGGGATCACTATTACTACTGGGGCCACCTATAGAAGGGTCACTATCACTACTGGGGCCACCAATAGAGGGGTCACGATTACACTGGGTCCACCGATGGAGGGGTCACGATTACTATTGGGGCCACCGATAGAGGGATCACTATTACTACTGGGGCCAACTATATAAGGGTCACTATCACTTCTGGGGCCACCGATAGAGGGGTCACTATCACTACTGGGGCCACCTATATAAGGGTCACTATCACTACTGGGGCCACCTATATAAGGGTCACTATTACTACTTGGGCCACTGATAGAGGGGTCACTATCACTACTGGGGGCAGCAATAGAGGGGTCACTATCACTACTGGGGTCACCGATAGAGGGGTCACTATCACTACTGGGGTCACCGATAGAGGGGTCACTATTACTACTGGGGTCACCAATAGAGGGGTCACTATTACTACTGGGGCCACCTATATAAGGGTCACTATCATTACTGTAGTCACGAATAGAAGGGTCACTATCACTACTGGAGTCACCGATGGAGGGGTCACTACCACTACTGAGGCCACCGATAGAGGGGTCACTACCACTACTGAGGCCACCGATAGAGGGGTCACTATTACTACTGGGGCCACCGATAGAGGGGTCACTATTACTACTGGGGCCACCGATAGAGGG
Source organism: Eleutherodactylus coqui (assembly GCF_035609145.1). Lineage (NCBI taxonomy): Eukaryota > Metazoa > Chordata > Amphibia > Anura > Eleutherodactylidae > Eleutherodactylus > Eleutherodactylus coqui. Next base: position 3,094,579 of record NC_089849.1, read on the forward strand.
GTCACTATTACTACTGGGGCCACCGATAGAGGGGTCACTATTACTTCTGGGGCCACCGATAGAGGGGTCACTATTACTACTGGGGCCACCGATAGAGGGGTCACTATCACTACTGGGGCCACCGATAGAGGGGTCACTATCACTACTGAGGTCACCGATAGAGGGGTCACTATTACTACTGGGGCCACCGATGGAGGGGTCACTATTACTACTGGGGCCACCGATAGAGGGGTCACTATCACTACTGGGGCCACAGATAGAGGGGTCACTATCACTACTGAGGTCACCGATAGAGGGGTCACTATCACTACTGGGGCCACCGATAGAGGGGTCACTATTACTACTGGGGCCACCTATATAAGGGTCACTATTACTTCTGGGGCCACCGATAGAGGGGTCACTTTTACTAATGGGGCCACCGATAGAGGGGACACTATCACTACTGGGGTCACCTATATAAGGGTCACTATTACTTCTGGGGTCACCGATAGAGGGGTCACTATCACTACTGGGGTCACCGATATAGGGGCCACCGATAGAGGGGTCACTATCACTTCTGGGGTCACTGATAGAGGGGTCACTATCACTACTGGGGCCACCGATATAGGGGCCACCGATAGAGGGGTCACTATCACTACTGGGGTCACCGATAGAGGGGTCACTATTACTACTGGGGCCACCGATATAGGGGTCACGATCACTTCTGGGGCCACCGATAGAGGGGTCACTATCACTACATTGGGCGGATATGCTGTGGAGTAAACAGGAGCAGCGGACTGGATGATATTCGGACAGTGGTCCCTATCCTGTGGGAGCCTCTGCAGCCCCCCGGGGACGCCGACCTGGGGTTTAATTCCGCAGGATGGTAATGTTAAATTTGATGTGTATCATTAGCCGATCCAGCGCTCCAGCCGTCCTGCGGGTCCTATTTATAAGGAGGGAGGTAAAGATCACATGCTGTGTTAAGCCACGCCCCTAGCCCTCCCCTGACCACGCCCTCTGTCCCACTTCTAAAAGGTTTCCAAGGCTGAAAACGTTTGGTAAGCGCTGATGTGAAGGGAATATCTGGTGAGCGGCGGCGGCGGCGATGATGAGCGGGGTCACCTGACTAACCAGACCTTGTTAGACATTCCCAGAGTTCACCACAGTGCGGGGCAGATCCATCACATGACCCGCTGACTAATAATGGGGGGCTGGGCCTCCATGGTGTCCATCGTCCGGACAGACGAGACTCCAGCGGGCAAAAGGGCGCAAAACTTGTATCACTGAGCAGCGGGAAAACATCCCCTGACCAGATGGGTCAGATCTCTGTGGCTGATGGGAGGGCAGAATTTGGTGCAAGCAGCATGAATCGCTGACCCATTCCTGCAGGCTGGTGAAGGTGCAGTAATGGTGGGGAAGGTGTTCTTGGCACATTCTGCCCCTCTGATACCTGCGGATGGACGCCATGATGAACTGCTGAGGTTCTGAAGACCAGAGAAGGTCCAGCCACTACTACATGGGGGTCCCTGATAAAGGGGGCCGCTCAGCCCTTCCAGTTAATCACTTCCTGATTAGCACCTCTCTATGGGATTGCAGATGGATGTAAGCGGCCAGGATGTGACTTGTTGGTCCCCCCAGCCTGGGCACCTTGTAAGGTGACAGCGGGTGAGCTGCCCCCAGACCCCCCCCCCCCCCTCCTCCCCCAGTCTCGGGGGTCTTCCTGTTATTGTGGACACTTAAAGCTCCAGGTGTTAATCCACAGATAAGGTGAAGGTGTGAAGCGTCCATCTGCTGAGACCCCCAGCCTGACGGACCCCTGGAAGGATTGCTGATGGATGACAAACTGGTTTTGGAGTCTGTAAGCTTTTTTCCACATGTGACATAAGCCTGGAGGGGAGCCCCAGCGGGGGAGGGGCCCCTATAGCGCTGCACGACACTTCATGTCCCCATGGGGGCGCCCAGTCCAAGTTCACCCAAGTGAGAGGGGAAACCCCCACAAACATGAGTGGACTATACAAACTCCATGCAGATGTTGTCCTTGGTGGGTCCAGGACCCCAGAGCAGCAAGTCAGCAGCACCAACCGCTCAACGGCCCATGTGCCCAGTGCTGTCCATAATGGAGGATGGTGGTGATGGTCCGTATCAGACAGGGAGCCTTTCTCTATATTTACCGGATCGGTCTGGTGTCCTCAGGCCTCAGCGGCTCATCCTCACATGGAGGTGGTGCTGGAGTTCAGCTCCGGGTGACGTCTTGGTATCAGAGGCCTCTCTGTCGGCTGAGGAGCTTCCTTAAAGGGGTTGTCCCGCGGCAGCAAGTGGGGTTCAGCACTTCTGTATGGCCATATTAATGCACTTTGTAATATACATTGTGCATTAAATATGAGCCATACAGAAGTTATACACTTACCTGCTCCGGTGCTGGCGTCCCCGTCTCCATGGCGCCGACTAAAGCCGCCTTCTCCCTCGATTAGACGCGCTTGCGCTGTCCGGTCTTCTGTTCTCTTGAATGGGGCCGCTCCGGCGTGCTCGCGCCGGAGAGCTGGTCTGCGCATGCGCAGAAGACCTGTGCAGCGCGAGCACGCCGGAGCGGCCCCATTCAAGAGAACAGAAGACCAGACAGCGCAAGCGCATCTAATCGAGGGAGAAGGCGGCTTTAGTCGGCGCCATGGAGACGGGGACGCCAGCACCGGAGGGGTAAGTGAATAACTTCTGTATGGCCAATATTTAATGCACGATGTATATTACAAAGTGCATTAATATGGCCATACAGAAGCGTATACCCCACTTGCTGCGGCGGGACAACCCCTTTAAGGAATAGTGCAGCATGCTGAACCCGCGGCCATGAACTGCTACTTGTTATTAGAGCAGCCGGGGATACGGCTAAGGGCTCCTGTCCACGGGCGATTGGACATTGCGTTACTGGCGGCGGTAGCGGTGCTATATAAAACACAGCCCCCTGTCCGCTCGCGGGACTCAAATCGCTCACCGCGGAGAACTAACAGTTCTGCCCCTGCTCCACCGCGGCGGATTATCACAAGCGATATCCCGCCAGATTTTGATCTTCCCAACATCTATGTTATTAGAGCGCCCCCTTGTTACAATTCTGGGTATAATAGATGATGGGAGAGATCTCTGTACTGACCCCTGATATATTATACATAGTTATTAGAGCGCCCCCTTGTTACAGTCCTTGGTATAATAGATGATGGGAGAGATCTCTGTACTGACCCCTGATATATTATACATAGTTATTAGAGCACCCCCTTGTTACAGTCCTGAGTATAATAGATGATGGGAGAGATCTCTGTACTGACCCCTGATATATTATACATAGTTATTAGACCGCCCCCTTGTTACAGTTCTGGGTATAATAGATGATGGGAGAGATCTCTGTACTGACCCCTGATATATTATACATAGTTATTAGTGCGCTCCCTTGTTACAGTCCTGAGTATAATAGATGATGGGAGAGATCTCTGTACTGACCCCTGATATATCTATACATAGTTATTAGAGCGCCCCCATGTTACAGTCCTGGGTATAATAGATGATGGGAGATCTCTGTACTGAGCCCTGATATATCTATACATAGTTATTAGAGTGCCCCCTTGTTACAGTCCTGGGTATAATAGATGATGGGAGAGATCTCTGTACTGACCCCTGATATATTATACATAGTTATTAGAGCGCCCCCTTGTTACAGTCCTGGATATAATAGATGATGAGAGAGATCTCTGTACTGACCCCTGATATATTATACATAGTTATTAGAGCGCCCCCTTGTTACATTCCAGGATATAATAGATGATGGAGAGATCTCTGTACTGACCCCTGATATATTATACATAGTTATTAGAGCGCCCCCTTGTTACAGTCCTGGGTATAATAGATGATGGGAGAGATCTCTGTACTGACCCCCGATATATTATACATAGTTATTAGAGCGCCCCCTTGTTACAGTCCTTGGTATAATAGATGATGGGAGAGATCTCTGTACTGACCCCTGATATATCTATACATAGTTATTAGAGCGCCCCCTTGTTACAGTTCTGGGTATAATAGATGATGGGAGAGATCTCTGTACTGACCCCTGATATATCTATACATAGTTATTAGAGCGCCCCCTTGTTACAGTCCTGGGTATAACAGATGATGGGAGAGATCTCTGTTCTGACCCCTGATATATTATATATAGTTATTAGAGCGCCCCCTTGTTACAGTCCTGAGTATAATAGATGATGGGAGAGATCTCTGTACTGACCCCTGATATATCTATACATAGTTATTAGAGCGCCCCCTTGTTACAGTACTGGGTATAACAGATGATGGGAGAGATCTCTGTACTGACCCCTGATATATTATGCATAGTTATTAGAGCGCCCCCTTGTTACAGTCCTGAGTATAATAGATGATGGGAGAGATCTCTGTACTGACCCCTGATATATTATAGATAGTTATTAGAGCACCCCCTTGTTACAGTCCTGAGTATAATAGATGATGGGAGAGATCTCTGTACTGACCCCTGATATATTATACATAGTTATTAGAGCGCCCCCTTGTTACAGTCCTGGGTATAATAGATGATGGGAGAGATCTCTGTACTGATCCCTGATATATTATACATAGTTATTAGTGCGCTCCCTTGTTACAGTCCTGGGTATAATAGATGATGGGAGAGATCTCTGTACTGATCCCTGATATATTATACATAGTTATTAGTGCGCCCCCTTGTTACCGTCCTGGATATAATAGATGATGGGAGATCTCTGTACTGACCCCTGATATATTATACATAGTTATTAGAGCGCCCCCTTGTTACAGTCCTGGGTATAATAGATGATGGGAGAGATCTCTGTACTGATCCCTGATATATTATACATAGTTATTAGTGCGCCCCCTTGTTACAGTCCTGGATATAATAGATGATGGGAGATCTCTGTACTGACCCCTGATATATTATACATAGTTATTAGAGCGCCCCCTTGTTACAGTCCTGGGTATAATAGATGATGGGAGAGATCTCTGTACTGATCCCTGATATATTATACATAGTTATTAGAGCACCCCCTTGTTACTGTCCTGGGTATAATAGATGATGGGAGAGATCTCTGTACTGACCCCTGATATATTATACATAGTTATTAGAGCGCCCCCTTGTTACAGTCCTAAGTATAATAGATGATGGGAGAGATCTCTGTACTGACCCCTGATATATTATGCATAGTTATTAGAGCGCCCCCTTGTTACAGTCCTGGGTATAATAGATGGTAGGAGAGATCTTTGTACTGACCCCTGATATATTATACATAGTTATTAGAGCTCCCCCTTGTTACAGTCCTGGGTATAATAGATGATGGGAGAGATCTCTGTACTGACCCCTGATATATTATGCATAGTTATTAGAGCGCCCCCTTGTTACAGTCCTGGGTATAATAGATGGCAGAGATCTCTGTACTGACCCCTGATATATTATACATAGTTATTAGAGCTCCCCCTTGTTACAGTCCTGGGTATAATAGATGATGGGAGAGATCTCTGTACTGACCCCTGATATACATAGTTATTAGAGCGCCCCCCTGTTACAGTCCTGGGTATCATAGATGATGGGAGAGATCTCTGTACTGACCCCTGATATATTATACATAGTTATTAGAGCCCCCCCCCCCTTGTTACAGTCCTGGGTATCATAGATGATGGGAGAGATCTCTGTACTGACCCCTGATATATTATACATAGTTATTAGAGCACCCCTTTGTTACAGTCCTGGGTATAATAGATGATGGGAGAGATCTCTGTACTGACCCCTGATATACATAGTTATTAGAGCGCCCCCCTGTTACAGTCCTGGGTATCATAGATGATGGGAGAGATCTCTGTACTGACCCCTGATATATTATACATAGTTATTAGAGCCCCCCCCCCTTGTTACAGTCCTGGGTATCATAGATGATGGGAGAGATCTCTGTACTGACCAGATGCCAAATATTTGGGGGATTTTATCTGGGATTTTTTACTGGGAAAGATGGGCAAAGGGTTTTTTCTAAACTTTTAATATTTCTTTCTTTTATTGTTGAATATAGCCATCAGGTCTGCCAGCTACGGCGGCCTATGAGGCCCAACCTCTGGCTTAGCTGAGGTTCCCAGGTTCAATGGGAGACAAAGGGGTGTGGTCAGGGGCGGGGCTTATTACAACATATGATTTTTACCTTTATCTTTTCAAAAAAAACAGGAAGCAAATTTTGCAGCACTTTGCATCCAAAAACAGTCACAATCTGTACCATTGGTTCGGATTTTGACTGGAAATCTGCAGTCTCTGCTCCTGATTTTATACTATGCAGCGCTCACCCTCACCACCAGGGGAGCGTTGACCGTGTAAAGCCTACGGAGGAAGGGAGTTGGAGTGCTAAATAGTAAAAAATCATTTGGGGATATGCGGCTGGTGTCCCGTCACAATGCACACCAATCATCCGGATTTTGACTGTTTTTGGATGCAGCATTTACAACAGAAATTTTCGCTCTGCGCATTGAGGCATGCTGCCACATGCAAAGTGGCCCCAGTAGTAATAGTGGCCCCAGTAGTAATAGTGGCCCCAGTAGTAATAGTGTCCCTTATATTGGCCCCAGTAGTAATAAAGGCCCCAGTAGTAATAGTGGCCCCAGTAGTAATAGTGTCCCCCACAGTGGCCCTCAGTAGTAATAGTGTCTCCTACAGTGGCCCCAGTAGTAATAGTGGCCCCAGTAGTAATAGTATCTCCCACAGTGGCCCTCAGTAGTAATAGTGTCTCCTACAGTGGCCCTCAGTAGTAATAGTGTCTCCTACAGTGGCCCTCAGTAGTAATAGTGTCTCCTACAGTGGCCCCAGTAGTAATAGTGTCTCCTACAGTGGCCCCAGTAGTAATAGTGTCTCCTACAGTGGCCCCAGTAGTAATAGTGTCTCCCACAGTGGCCCTCAGTAGTAATAGTGTCTCCCACAGTGGCCCTCAGTAGTAATAGTGTCTCCCATAGTGGCCCTCAGTAGTAATAGTGACTATAGTAGTAATAGTGTCTCCTACAGTGGCCCCAGTAGTAATAGTGTCCCCCACAGTGGCCACAGTAGTAATAGTGACTATAGTAGTAATAGTGTCTCCTACAGTGGCCACAGTAGTAATAGTGTCCCCCACAGTGGCCACAGTAGTAATAGTGTCCCCCACAGTGGCCCTCAGTAGTAATAGTGACTTAGTAGTAATAGTGTCTCCTACAGTTGTTACCATGAGGCTGGTCAGGGACCACGGGTGGCAGTGGCACGGTTTGCCGCAGCATTCTGGGGTGGTGTTGCGCGCACGTTTGGGTTGGCAAACGGTGGCGCCGTGCTCCAGTGCGCAGGCACGGCGTGTGGCACACATGCCTGCTATGAGAAGCACGCGCGGTCTACCTCTGTGATTTATAGTGGCTGGCTGGGAGCTCCGGTCAGCCGGCCTGATTGGTCTCTGCCCACGGCGCGGAGGCTCCTGAATATAGTCTGGCAGTTGCGGATATCAGTTGCCAGTTATTGGTTCCGTTCCCTGTGTGTCTGACCTCTGTCCTGCTCCAGTGGAAGTCACCTTGTCTCATCCAGCTCTGCCTGTGTTCAGTGGTTTTCCTGTCATGTTGGTTTATGCTGTCGGCCTAGCCTGTCGGTACTAGTAAGTTGTCATCTGCATAGCTACGGCGGTTCCTTCCTGTCCTGCCACTAGGCAGCGTAGCGTCAGTGTTGGCGGCCTGGACCTGTCCACCTTTGGGGCTACCTCCAGGAAGGGACATTGGCGTGGGTGAGGGTCAGGGAGTCCCGCGCCGTGCGTACCTGTGCACCCTACTAGTACTGTAATAACAGTGACCTGAGTAGTAACATTGTCCCCCACAGTGGCCCTCAGTAGTAACAGTGCCCCCCCCCACAGTGGCCCTCAGTAGTAACAGTGATCCCCCCCACCTCCAGTGGCCTTAGTAGTAATTGTGTTCTCCACAGTGCCTATAGTAGTAATTTTGACCCCCCCCCCCCACACACACAGTGGCCTCAGTAGTAACAGTGTCCCCCCACAGTTGCCCTCAGTGGTAAAAGTGTCCCCCCACCCCCACAGTGGCTTCAGTAGTAATTGTGACCCCCCCACCACCAGTGCCCTCATAGTAATAGTGTCCATTATATTGGCCTCAGTAGTAATAGGGATTCCCACAGTTACCTTGGTAGTAGTAGTAGTATCCCCTATATCGACCGCAGTAATAACAGTGTCCCCCACAGTGGCCTCAGTAGAAATAGTGTCCCCCACGGTGGCCCGTAGTAGTAATAGTGTCCCCCACGGTGGCCCGTAGTAGTAATAGTGTCCCCCACGGTGGCCCGTAGTAGTAATAGTGTCCCCCACGGTGGCCCGTAGTAGTAATAGTGTCCCCCATGGTGGCCCGTAGTAGTAATAGTGTCCCCCACGGTGGCCCGTAGTAGTAATAGTAGTAATAGTGTCCCCCATAGTGGCCCTCAGTAGTAATAGTGACCTCTACAGTTGCCCTCGGTATTAATAGTGTCCCCCACAGTGGCTTTCAGTAGTAAGTGACCACCACAGTTGCCCTCAGTAGTAATAGTGACCTCTACAGTTGTCCTCAGTAGTAATAGTGTCTCCTACAGTGGCCCTCAGTACTAATGGTGGCCCCCACAGTGGCCCCAGTAGTAATAGTGTCTCCTACAGATGCCTGAGTAATAACAGTGTCCCCCCCCAGTGGCCTGAGTTGTAACAGTGTCCCCCCCCAGTGGCCTGAGTAGTAACAGTGTCCCCCCCACAGTGGCCCTCAGTAGTAACTGGCCCAGCACAGTGGCCCTCAGTAGTAATAGTGTCTCCTACAGTGGCTTCATGAGTGATAGTTTATCCTACAGTGGCCTGAGTAGTAACAATGTCTCCCCCAGTTTCCCTCAGTAGTAACAGTGCCCCCCCCAGTGGCCCTTGGTAGTAAGTGTCCCCCCACAGTGGCCCTCGAAAGTAACAGTGCCCCCCCCCACAGTGGCCCTCAGTAGTAACAGTGCCCTTTCCCCCCACAGTGGCCCTCAGTAGTAACAGTGTCCCCCCACAGTGGCCCTCAGTAGTAACAGTGTCCCCCCACAGTGGCCCTCAGTAGTAACAGTGTCCCCCCACAGTGGCCCTCAGTAGTAACTGGCCCAGCACAGTGGCCCTCAGTAGTAATAGTGTCTCCTACAGTGGCTTCATGAGTGATAGTTTATCCTACAGTGGCCTGAGTAGTAACAATGTCTCCCCCAGTTTCCCTCAGTAGTAACAGTGCCCCCCCCCCAGTGGCCCTTGGTAGTAAGTGTCCCCCCACAGTGGCCCTCGAAAGTAACAGTGCCCCCCCCCCACAGTGGCCCTCAGTAGTAACAGTGCCCTTTCCCCCCACAGTGGCCCTCAGTAGTAACAGTGTCCCCCCACAGTGGCCCTCAGTAGTAACAGTGTCCCCCCACAGTGGCCCTCAGTAGTAACAGTGTCCCCCCACAGTGGCCCTCAGTAGTAACAGTGTCCCCCCACAGTGGCCCTCAGTAGTAACAGTGTCCCCCCACAGTGGCCCTCAGTAGTAACAGTGTCCCCCCACAGTGGCCCTCAGTAGAAACAGTGTCCCCCCACAGTGGCCCTCAGTAGTAACAGTGTCCCCCCACAGTGGCCCTCAGTAGTAACAGTGTCCCCCCACAGTGGCCCTCAGTAGTAACAGTGTCCCCGCACAGTGGCCCTCAGTAGTAACAGTGTCCCCGCACAGTGGCCCTCAGTAGTAACAGTGTCCCCGCACAGTGGCCCTCAGTAGTAACAGTGTCCCCTCACAGTGGCCCTCAGTAGTAAGTGTCCCCTTACAGTGTCCCTTGGTAGTAACAGTGTCCCCCCACAGTGGCCTCAGTAGTAATAGTGTTCTCCACAGTGGCTTCAGTAGTAATTGTGACCCCCCCACCCCCACCAGTGCCCTCATAGAAATAGTGTCCATTATATTGGCCACAGTACTAATAGGGACCCCCACAGTTACCTTGGTAGTAGTAGTAGTATCCCCTATATCGACCGCAGTAGTAATAGTGTCCCCCAGAGTGGCCTCAGTAGAAATAGTGGCCCCCCAGTAGTAACAATGACCCCCTACAGTAGCCTCAGTAGTTATAGTGTTCCCCATGGTAGCCCGTAGTAGTAATAGTGTCCCCCACGGTGGCCCATAGTAGTAATAGTGTCCCCCACAGTTGCCCTCAGTAGCAATAGTGACCCCCACAGTTGCCCTCAGTAGTAATAGTGACCTCTACAGTTGTCCTCAGTAGTAATAGTGTCTCCTACAGTGGCCCTCAGTAGTAATGGTGGCCCCCCACAGTGGCCCTCAGTAGTAATAGTGTCACCCACAGTTGCCCTCAGTAGTAATACTGTCCCCCCACAGTGGCCCTCAGTAGTAATAGTGTCTCCTACAGTGGCCTCAGTAGTAAAAGTGCCCCCCCAGTGGCCCTCAGTAGTAACAGTGTGCCCCCCCTAGTGGCCCTCAGTAGTAACAGTGTGCCCCCCCCAGTGGCCCTCAGTAGTAACAGTGTGCCCCCCAGTGGCCCTTAGTAGTAACAGTGTCCCTAGGTAGTAACAGTGTCCCCCCACAGTGTCCCTCGGTAGTAACAGTGTCCCCACACAGTGTCCCTTGGTAGTAAGTCTGCCCCCACAGTGTCCCTCGGTAGTGAGTCTGCCCCCACAGTGTCCCTTGGTAGTAAGTCTGCCCCCACAGTGTCCCTTGGTAGTAAGTCTGCCCCCACAGTGTCCCTTGGTAGTAAGTCTGCCCCCACAGTGGCCCTTGATAGTAAGTCTGCCCCCACAGTGGCCCTTGATAGTAAGTCTGCCCCCACAGTGGCCCTTGGTAGTAAGTCTGCCCCCCCCCAGTGGCCCTTAGTAGTAACAGTGTCCCCCCACAGTGTCCCTAGGTAGGAACAGTGTCCCCCACAGTGTCCCTAGGTAGTAACAGTGTCCCCCCACAGTGTCCCTCGGTAGTAAGTGTCCCCCCACAGTGTCCCTCGGTAGTCACAGTGTCCCCCCACAGTGTCCCTCGGTAGTCAGTGTCCCCCCACAGTGTCCCTCGGTAGTAACAGTGTCCCCCCACAGTGTCCCTCGGTAGTAACAGTGTCCCCCCACAGTGTCCCTTGGTAGTAACAGTGTCCCCCCACAGTGTCCCTTGGTAGTAAGTCTGCCCCCACAGTGTCCCTTGGTAGTAAGTCTGCCCCCACAGTGTCCCTTGGTAGTAAGTCTGCCCCCACAGTGTCCCTAGGTAGTAAGTCTGCCCCCACCGTGGCCCTTGGTAGTATGTCTGCCCCCACAGTGGCCCTTGGTAGTATGTCTGCCCCCACAGTGGCCCTCGGTAGTAAGTCTGCCCCCACAGTGGCCCTCAGTAGTAACAGTGTCCTCCACAGTGGCCCCAGTAGTAACAATGACCCCCCCCCCAGTGTCCTCAATAGTAATAGTGTCTCCTACAGTGGCCCCAGTAGTAACAGTGTCCTCCTCAGTAGTAACGGTGTCCCCCCCCCTAGTAGCCCTCAGTAGTAACAGTGCCCCCCCCCCACACACACAGTGGCCCTTAGTAGTAACAGTGCCCCCCCCCCCCCACAGTGGCCCTCAGTAGTAACAGTGCCCTTCACCCCCACCCCCCACAGTGGCCCTCAGTAGTAGCAGTGTCCCCCCCCACAGTGGCCCTCAGTAGTAACAGTGTCCTCCACAGTGGCCCCAGTAGTAACAATGACCCCCCAGTGTCCTCAATAGTAATAGTGTCTCCTACAGTGGCCCCAGTAGTAAAAGTGCCCCCCCAGTGGCCCTCAGATGTAACAGTGTCCCCCCCCCAGTGGCCCTCAGTATTAACAGTGTGCCCCCCAGTGGCCCTCAGTATTAACAGTGTGCCCCCCCAGTGGCCCTCAGTAGTAACAGTGTGCCCCCCCAGTGACCCTCAGTAGTAACAGTGTGCCCCCCCAGTGACCCTCAGTAGTAACAGTGTGCCCCCCCAGTGACCCTCAGTAGTAACAGTGTGCCCCCCCCAGTGGCCCTCAGTAGTAACAGTGTGCCCCCCCCCAGTGGCCCTCAGTAGTAACAGTGTGCCCCCCCAGTGGCCCTCAGTAGTAACAGTGTGCCCCCCCCCAGTGGCCCTCAGTAGTAACAGTGTCCCCCCACAGTGTCCCTAGGTAGTAACAGTGTCCCCCCACAGTGTCCCTAGGTAGTAACAGTGTCCCCCCACAGTGTCCCTCGGTAGTAACAGTGTCCCCCCACAGTGTCCCTCGGTAGTAACAGTGTCCCCCCACAGTGTCCCTCGGTAGTAACAGTGTCCCCCCACAGTGTCCCTCGGTAGTAACAGTGTCCCCCCACAGTGTCCCTCGGTAGTAACAGTGTCCCCCAACAGTGTCCCTCAGTAGTAACAGTGTGCCCCCCAGTGGCCCTCAGTAGTAACAGTGTGCCCCCCAGTGGCCCTCAGTAGTAACAGTGTGCCCCCCAGTGGCCCTCAGTAGTAACAGTGTGCCCGCCCCCCGTGACCCTCAGTAGTAACAGTGTCCCCCCCCCCCAGTGGCCCTCAGTAGTAACAGTGTCCCCCCCAGTGGCCCTCAGTAGTAACAGTGTGCCCCCCCCCAGTGGCCCTCAGTAGTAACAGTGTCCCCCCACAGTGTCCCCCCACAGTGTCCCTAGGTAGTAAGTGTCCCCCCACAGTGTCCCTAGGTAGTAACAGTGTCCCCCCACAGTGTCCCTCGGTAGTAACAGTGTCCCCCCACAGTGTCCCTCGGTAGTAACAGTGTCCCCACACAGTGTCCCTCGGTAGTAACAGTGTCCCCACACAGTGTCCCTCGGTAGTAACAGTGTCCCCCCACAGTGTCCCTCGGTAGTAACAGTGTGCCCCCCAGTGGCCCTCAGTAGTAACAGTGTGCCCCCCAGTGGCCCTCAGTAGTAACAGTGTCCCCCCCAGTGGCCCTCAGTAGTAACAGTGTGCCCGCCCCCCGTGACCCTCAGTAGTAACAGTGTCCCCCCCCAGTGGCCCTCAGTAGTAACAGTGTCCCCCCCCCCAGTGGTGCTCAGTAGTAACAGTGTCCCCCCCCCAGTGGCCCTCGGTAGTAACAGTGTCCCCCCCCCAGTGTCCCTAGGTAGTAACAGTGTCCCCCCACAGTGTCCCTAGGTAGTAACAGTGTCCCCCCACAGTGTCCCTCGGTAGTAACAGTGTCCCGCGGTAGTAACAGTGTCCCCCCACAGTGTCGCTCGGTAGTAACAGTCTCCCCCCACAGTGGCCCTTGGTAGTAACAGTGGCCCTTGGTAGTAAGTCTGCCCCCACAGTGGCCCTTGGTAGTAAGTCTGCCCCCACAGTGGCCCTTGGTAGTAAGTCTGCCCCCACAGTGGCCCTCAGTAGTAACAGTGTCCTCCACAGTGGCCCCAGTAGTAACAATGACCCCCCCCCCGTGTCCTCAATAGTAATAGTGTCTCCTACAGTGGCCTCAGTAGTAAAAGTGACCCCCCCTCAGTGGCCCTCAGTAGTAACAGTGTCCCCCTCAGTGGCCCTCAGTAGTAACAGTGTCCCCCTCAGTGGCCCTCAGTAGTAACAGTGTCCCCCTCAGTGGCCCTCAGTAGTAACAGTGTGCCCTCCAGTGGCCCTCAGTAGTAACAGTGTCCCCCCACAGTGGCCCTTGGTAGTAAGTCTGCCCCCACAGTGGCCCTTGGTAGTAAGTCTGCCCCCACAGTGGCCCTTGGTAGTAAGTCTGCCCCCACAGTGGCCCTTGGTAGTAATTCTGCCCCCACAGTGGCCCTTGGTAGTAAGTGTGCCTCCACAGTGGCCCTTGGTAGTAAGTCTCCCCCCACAGTGGCCCTTGGTAGTAAGTCTCCCTCCACAGTGGCCCTTGGTAGTAAGTCTCCCCCCACAGTGGCCCTTGGTAGTAAGTCTCCCCCCACAGTGGCCCTTGGTAGTAAGTCTCCCCCCACAGTGGCCCTTGGTAGTAAGTCTCCCCCCACAGTGGCCCTTGGTAGTAAGTCTCGCCCCACAGTGGCCCTTGGTAGTAAGTCTCGCCCCACAGTGGCCCTCGGTAGTCACATTGTCCCCCCACAGTGGCGCTCGGTAGTCACATTGTCCCCCCACAGTGGCCCTCGGTAGTCACATTGTCCCCCCACAGTGGCCCTCGGTAGTCACATTGTCCCCCCACAGTGGCCCTCGGTAGTCACATTGTCTCCCCCACAGTGGCCCTTGGTAGTCACATTGTCCCCCCACAGTGGCCCTCGGTAGTCACATTGTCCCCCACAGTGGCCCTTGGTAGTGACATTGTCCCCCCACAGTGGCCCTCGGTAGTCACAGTGTCCTCCCACAGTGGCCCTTGGTAGTCACAGTGTCCTCCCACAGTGGCCCTCGGTAGTCACAGTGTCCCCCCACAGTGGCCCTCGGTAGTCACATTGTCCCCCCACAGTGGCCCTCGGTAGTCACATTGTCCCCCCACAGTGGCCCTCGGTAGTCACATTGTCCCCCCACAGTGGCCCTCGGTAGTCACATTGTCCCCCCCACAGTGGCCCTCGGTAGTCACATTGTCCCCCCACAGTGTCCCTCGGTAGTCACATTGTCCCCCACAGTGGCCCTTGGTAGTGACATTGTCCCCCCACAGTGGCCCTCGGTAGTCACAGTGTCCTCCCACAGTGGCCCTCAGTAGTCACAGTGTCCTCCCACAGTAGCCCTCGGTAGTAACAGTGTCCCCACACAGTGTCCCTCGGTAGTAACAGTGTCCCCACACAGTGTCCCTCGGTAGTAACAGTGTCCCCCCACAGTGTCCCTCAGTAGTAACAGTGTGCCCCCCAGTGGCCCTCAGTAGTAACAGTGTGCCCCCTAGTGGCCCTCAGTAGTAACAGTGTGCCCCCCAGTGGCCCTCAGTAGTAACAGTGTGCCCGCCCCCAGTGACCCTCAGTAGTAACAGTGTCCCCCCCCCCAGTGGCCCTCAGTAGTAACAGTGTCCCCCCCAGTGGCGCTCAGTAGTAACAGTGTCCCCCCCCCCAGTGGCCCTCGGTAGTAACAGTGCCCCCCCCCCCAGTGTCCCTAGGTAGTAACAGTGTCCCCCCACAGTGTCCCTAGGTAGTAACAGTGTCCCCCCACAGTGTCCCTCGGTAGTAACAGTGTCCCCCCACAGTGTCCCTCGGTAGTAACAGTGTCCCGCGGTAGTAACAGTGTCCCCCCACAGTGTCGCTCGGTAGTAACAGTCTCCCCCCACAGTGGCCCTTGGTAGTAACAGTGTCCCTTGGTAGTAAGTCCGCCCCCACAGTGGCCCTTGGTAGTAAGTCTGCCCCCACAGTGGCCCTCAGTAGTAACAGTGTCCTCCACAGTGGCCCCAGTAGTAACAATGACCCCCCCCCCCCCGTGTCCTCAATAGTAATAGTGTCTCCTACAGTGGCCTCAGTAGTAAAAGTGACCCCCCCCCCCTCAGTGGCCCTCAGTAGTAACAGTGTCCCCCTCAGTGGCCCTCAGTAGTAACAGTGTCCCCCTCAGTGGCCCTCAGTAGTAACAGTGTCCCCCTCAGTGGCCCTCAGTAGTAACAGTGTCCCCCTCAGTGGCCCTCAGTAGTAACAGTGTCCCCCTCAGTGGCCCTCAGTAGTAACAGTGTCCCCCTCAGTGGCCCTCAGTAGTAGCAGTGTCCCACTCAGTGGCCCTCAGTAGTAACAGTGTCCCCCTCAGTGGCCCTCAGTAGTAACAGTGTGCCCTCCAGTGGCCCTCAGTAGTAACAGTGTCCCCCCACAGTGGCCCTTGGTAGTAAGTCTGCCCCCACAGTGGCCCTTGGTAGTAAGTGTGCCTCCACAGTGGCCCTTGGTAGTAAGTCTCCCCCCACAGTGGCCCTTGGTAGTAAGTCTCCCTCCACAGTGGCCCTTGGTAGTAAGTCTCCCCCCACAGTGGCCCTTGGTAGTAAGTCTCCCCCCACAGTGGCCCTTGGTAGTAAGTCTCGCCCCACAGTGGCCCTTGGTAGTAAGTCTCGCCCCACAGTGGCCCTTGGTAGTAAGTCTCGCCCCACAGTGGCCCTCGGTAGTCACATTGTCCCCCCACAGTGGCGCTCGGTAGTCACATTGTCCCCCCACAGTGGCCCTCGGTAGTCACATTGTCCCCCCACAGTGGCCCTCGGTAGTCACATTGTCCCCCCACAGTGGCCCTCGGTAGTCACATTGTCCCCCCCACAGTGGCCCTCGGTAGTCACATTGTCCCCCCACAGTGGCCCTCGGTAGTCACATTGTCCCCCACAGTGGCCCTTGGTAGTGACATTGTCCCCCCACAGTGGCCCTTGGTAGTCACAGTGTCCCCCCACAGTGGCCCTCGGTAGTCACAGTGTCCTCCCACAGTGGCCCTCGGTAGTCACAGTGTCCTCCCACAGTGGCCCTCGGTAGTCACAGTGTCCTCCCACAGTGGCCCTCGGTAGTCACAGTGTCCCCCCACAGTGGCCCTCGGTAGTCACAGTGTCATCCCACAGTGGCCCTCGGTAGTCACAGTGTCATCCCACAGTGGCCCTCGGTAGTCACAGTGTCATCCCACAGTGGCCCTCGGTAGTCACAGTGTCATCCCACAATGGCCCTCGGTAGTCACAGTGTCCTCCCACAGTGGCCCTCGGTAGTCACAGTGTCCTCCCACAGTGGCCCTCGGTAGTCACAGTGTCGCCCCACAGTGGCCCTCGGTAGTCACATTGTCCCCCCACAGTGGTCCTCGGTAGTCACAGTGTCCCCCCACAGTGGTCCTCGGTAGTCACAGTGTCCCCCCACAGTGGTCCTCAGTAGTAATAATGTCCCCCCACAATAGCTTTAGTAGTAATAGTGATGCCCACAGTGGCCTAAGTAGTAATAGCACACCCACCTTAAAACCATATACTCACCCTCTCCCTGGCCTTCTGAGCGCTGCTGCTCCTCTTCTAGGCACTGCTGCGTGTGGATGTGTGTGCGCCTACAGCAGCGCCTCCTCCCTTTCTTTCCTTTTGCGAAACTAAAGAGGCGAGGGGGGGGGGGGGGGGGGGACACACACGAAGATCCAGGATGCACACACTGACTTCAGTGTGTGAACGGATGGGGTGTGATTACCAGCTGGGGAGCTTCTGCACCCTGGACGCTAATCACTGTAACCCCTTATCCCCTTCAGTGGCGAGCACCACTACCCATAGCGATATAGCCCCGAAGATTTCCGGGCTATGTATCACTATGGGAGCTGCAGAGCACAATGCCACAAGCTGTACATTGTGCTCTGCCTGCACAGACCCACAGAGAACAAAGCAAGGGCTTTGAAAAGCCAGTAGAAGATATTGCCGATTTGCCGGCAATCTCCTGCTTCTAAGTCTCCTGCTTTGTTTACAGGTTGCCATAGAGACCATCGGCTTTTCAGAAGCAAGCCGATGGCCTCTGTGGCAGGGAGAGCTGGTGCTTGGCTGTCAGAGGACAGCCAGGCATCAGCTCTTACAGCAGAGATCAGAGAAAACCTCCGATCTCTGCTGTGTTAACCCTTTACATGCTGCAGTCTATGTGACTTCAGCATGTAAAGGGCTGTCACTGCAGCATGTAAAGGGCTGTCACCATCGGACCCCCAGAATGTGATCAGGGGTCCTGATGGGTCCCTGTGGAAGTCCCCTAAAGGGACAAAAATAAAAAAAGTTAAAAAGAAAAAGAAAAAAGTAAAAAAATTATAAAAATAAATAAAAATAAAAACACTTGTCTTCCTTTACTTTGTAAAAAATGTAAAATACAATCACATGTGGTATCCGTGCGTCGTAATGACCCAGAGAAGGAAGTTGGTACATTATTTAACCCCTTAATGACACAGTCCTTTTTTTTCTTTTTTCCCCCATTTCTTTTTTTCCTCCCCGAAACATAAAAACTGTATAAACTTGGTATCGCTGGAATCGTGTGACTCGGAGAATAACGTCATCACACTATTTATTCTGCACGCCGAACGCCGTAAACATGAAATCCAAAAAACTAATGGCAGAATTTCTTTTTTTTCCCCAATCTCCCTACAAATGTTTTTACAAAAGTTATGCAATACATTATATACACCCAAAAGTGATGCCATCAAAAAGTACAACTTGTCCCGCAAAAAACAAGCCGTCATACGGCCGCGTCAATGGGGAAATTAAGAAGTTATGGCTCCTGGAACGCAACTGCAAAATTAGTTGAAATTCAATGATTAGACCATTTAAAAAACCTGCCCTGGTGGGCACGACAGGGGGGTAAGAAACCCGCCACTCAAGGGGTTAAACAACCTGCCCTGGTGGGCACGACAGGGGGGTAAGAAACTCGCCACTCAAGGGGTTAAGGAAACTGCCCTTTTTTTCCATCTTCGTTTTTTCCTCCCCCCTTTTAAAAAATCGTTATTATTTCTCCATCGCCGTCGCGGTCGGAGCGCTCGCTATTTCTCCATCGCCGTCGCGGTCTGAGCGCTCGTTATTTCTCCATCGCCGTCGCGGTCGGAGCGCTCGTTATTTCTCCGTCGCGGTCGGAGCGCTCGTTATTTCTCCATCGCGGTCGGAGCGCTCGTTATTTCTCCGTCGCGGTCAGATCGCTCGTTATTTCTCCATCGCCGTCGCGGTCGGAGCGCTCGTTATTTCTCCATCGCCGTCGCGGTCGGAGCGCTCGTTATTTCTCCATCGCCGACGCGGTCGGAGCGCTCGTTATTTCTCCGTCGCGGTCAGATCGCTCGTTATTTCTCCATCGCCGTCGCGGTCGGGGCGCTCGTTATTTCTCCATCGCCGTCGCGGTCGGAGCGCTCGTTATTTCTCCATCGCCGTCGCGGTCAGATCGCTCGTTATTTCTCCATCGCGGTCGCGGTCGGAGCGCTCGTTATTTCTCTATCGCGGTCGGAGCGCTCGTTATTTCTCCATCGCTGTCGTGGTCTGAGCGCTCGTTATTTCTCCGTCGCGGTCGGAGCGCTCGTTATTTCTCCGTCGCGGTCTGGGCGCTCGTTATTTCTCCATCGCCGTTGCGGTCTGAGCGCTCGTTATTTCTCCATCGCTGTCGTGGTCTGAGCGCTCGTTATTTCTCCATCGCCGTCGCGGTCTGGGCGCTCGTTATTTCTCCATCGCCGTCGCGGTTGGAGCGCTCGTTATTTCTCCGTCGCGGTCTGGGCGCTCGTTATTTCTCCATCGCCGTCGCGGTCTGAGCACTCGTTATTTCTCCATCGCCGTCGCGGTCTGAGCGCTCGTTATTTCTCCATCGCCGTCGCGGTCTGGGCGCTCGTTATTTCTCCATCGCCGTCGCGGTCTGGGCGCTTGTTATTTCTCCATTGCCGTCGCGGTCTGGGCGCTCGTTATTTCTCCATCGCCGTCGCGGTCGGAGCGCTCGTTATTTCTCCGTCGCGGTCTGAGCGCTCGTTATTTCTCCATCGCCGTCGCGGTCTGGGCGCTCGTTATTTCTCCGTCGCGGTCTGAGCGCTCGTTATTTCTCCGTCGTGGTCTGGGCGCTCGTTATTTCTCCATCGCCGTCGCGGTCTGGGCGCTCGTTATTTCTCCATCGCCGTCGCGGTCTGGGCGCTTGTTATTTCTCCATCGCCGTCGCGGTCTGGGCGCTCGTTATTTCTCCATCGCCGTCGCGGTTGGAGCGCTCGTTATTTCTCCGTCGCGGTCTGGGCGCTCGTTATTTCTCCATCGCCGTCGCGGTCTGAGCGCTCGTTATTTCTCCATCGCCGTCGCGGTCTGGGCGCTCGTTATTTCTCCATCGCCGTCGCGGTCTGGGCGCTTGTTATTTCTCCATCGCCGTCGCGGTCTGGGCGCTCGTTATTTCTCCATCGCCGTCGCGGTCGGAGTGCTCGTTATTTCTCCGTCGCGGTCTGAGCGCTCGTTATTTCTCCATCGCCGTCGTGGTCTGGGCGCTCGTTATTTCTCCGTCGCGGTCGGAGCGCTCGTTATTTCTCCGTCGCGGTCGGAGCGCTCGTTATTTCTCCGTCGTGGTCTGGGCGCTCGTTATTTCTCCATCGCCGTCGCGGTTTGGGCGCTCGTTATTTCTCCATCGCCGTCGCGGTCTGGGCGCTCGTTATTTCTCCATCGCCGTCGCGGTCTGAGCGCTCGTTATTTCTCCATCGCCGTCGCGGTCTGGGCGCTCGTTATTTCTCCATCGCCGTCGCGGTCTGGGCGCTTGTTATTTCTCCATCGCCGTCGCGGTCTGGGCGCTCGTTATTTCTCCATCGCCGTCGCGGTCGGAGTGCTCGTTATTTCTCCGTCGCGGTCTGAGCGCTCGTTATTTCTCCATCGCCGTCGTGGTCTGGGCGCTCGTTATTTCTCCGTCGCGGTCGGAGCGCTCGTTATTTCTCCGTCGCGGTCGGAGCGCTCGTTATTTCTCCGTCGTGGTCTGGGCGCTCGTTATTTCTCCATCGCCGTCGCGGTTTGGGCGCTCGTTATTTCTCCATCGCCGTCGCGGTCTGGGCGCTCGTTATTTCTCCATCGCCGTCGCGGTCTGAGCGCTCGTTATTTCTCCATCGCCGTCGCGGTCTGGGCGCTCGTTATTTCTCCATCGCCGTCGCGGTCTGGGCGCTTGTTATTTCTCCATCGCCGTCGCGGTCTGGGCGCTCGTTATTTCTCCATCGCCGTCGCGGTCGGAGTGCTCGTTATTTCTCCGTCGCGGTCTGAGCGCTCGTTATTTCTCCATCGCCGTCGTGGTCTGGGCGCTCGTTATTTCTCCGTCGCGGTCGGAGCGCTCGTTATTTCTCCGTCGCGGTCGGAGCGCTCGTTATTTCTCCGTCGTGGTCTGGGCGCTCGTTATTTCTCCATCGCCGTCGCGGTTTGGGCGCTCGTTATTTCTCCATCGCCGTCGCGGTCTGGGCGCTCGTTATTTCTCCATCGCCGTCGCAGTCGGAGCGCTCGTTGTTTTTTGCGGGGCGACTTGTAGTTTTCAGTGTTACTATTTATTGTACCTTATAATGGACTGAAAAGCTTTTAAAGAATTCTAAGTCCAGAGCGACGGGAAACTAACCGACATTCGGCCATCTTTCGGTGCGTCTTGTTTCTACGGCGCACAAACTGTAACACAAGTGCCCTGATGACTTTACTCTGCGGGTCGTGCGATTCCTATAACACCACACCTGTACAGTTTGGGTTTTTTGCTGCACTACTCGTATTTTTCTTCAAGGACATTTAATTTTTTTACATCTTCTGCGCACAATAACTTTTTGACTTTTCCGTTGCTGTAGTGGTGCGAGGGCCCATTTTTGTCAGACATCCTGTAGCTTACGTTGGTTCCAGTTCGCAATACATTCGACTTTTTGATTGCTGTTTATTGCATTTTTTCTTGTAGACGGGGTGACAGATAAAGCGCATTTCTGGCATTCTTTTTTTCTTTGGCCTACATTCACCCTGCGAGGTAAATAATGCGTTACTTTGGTAGAGCGGACTGTTACAGACGTGGCGATTCCAAATATGTATTTTTGTTTTAGGATTATTTTTTTTTAGATTTTTTTTATTATAGATATGGCAAAAGGGGGGTGACATCTCTCTGCTCCTCGCTACACATGGGAGTCGGGAGCCAAAGAGATTTTTGAATTTCTCCAACCCGCTCGCCCTCCTGTGCGCGTGCCGGACGTATGACCTACAATGCCGGACGTACAAAAAGGTACTCGGACAATGTGGGGTATAGCGGCAAGAGGCTGATCCAGTCTCTGTATACAGACCGTACAACCTCCTGAAAGATGGGACGTGCTATGCTACTCTGTCGCTGAAGAAGACACAAGTATCCCGAACTGCAGGCATTAGCAAAGCCACCGCCTCTGTGGACCTCGCTCGGCCTTTTCCTAACCGCGGTCCTTCCTGTCGGCAGGGGTTGATAAGCGTTTGTTACTAAAGAGTCGCCCCAGTTAATAGACCCGTTGGTTACATCTCAAGCAGGAAGCAAAGAGCTCTCGGTACTTGTTGGTTCCACCGTTCAGTAAAGGCTTGCAGAAGATGTAGAGCCTGGAACCAACTACTGGTGCGGCCGGGGATGGGACCCATTATGGTAGGAGTGCCTGCAGGGACCCTGACATCCGAGCCTGCCGTACGCCGCGCTACCATCCAGGGGCCCCTCACCTGCACTTATGTTCAGAGACAATACTGTAGTTTAGACTCGTTTTTCCATCTCGATGAAAAAGATTTTCAAGTAGGAAAGCAAAACCAGGGAACCCTGACAAAGTCCGAGGCGCTCCTGTACTGCAGGAAACGTCTGAACAGATCCTTCAGCCCTGGTGTAACCTGCCAGCTCGGTGTAGTAATGTCCCCTTGTACTGGCGCCTCCTTCAGCCCTGGTGTAACCTGCCAGCTCGGTGTAGTAATGGCCCCTTGTACTGGCGCCTCCTTCAGGCCTGGTGTAACCTGCCAGCTCGGTGTAGTAATGGCCCCTTGTACTGGTGCCTCCTTCAGGCCTGGTGTAACCTGCCAGCTCGGTGTAGTAATGGCCCCTTGTACTGGCGCCTCCTTCAGCCCTGGTGTAACCTGCCAGCTCGGTGTAGTAATGGCCCGTTGTACTGGCGCCTCCTTCAGGCCTGGTGTAACATGCCTGCTCGGTGTAGTAATGGCCTGTTGTACTGGCGCCTCCAGCCCTGGTGTAACCATGGCAGCTCGGTTTAGTAATGGCCCCTTGTACTGGCGCCTCCTTCAGCCCTGGTGTAACCTGCCAGCTCGGTGTAGTAATGGCCCGTTGTACTGGCGCCTCCTTCAGGCCTGGTGTAAGCTGCCAGCTCGGTGTAGTAATGTCCCCTTGTACTGGCGCCTCCTTCAGCCCTGGTGTAACCTGCCAGCTCGGTGTAGTAATGGCCCCTTGTACTGGCGCCTCCTTCAGCCCTGGTGTAACCTGCCAGCTCAGTGTAGTAATGGCCCCCTGTACTGGCGCCTCCTTCAGGCCTGGTGTAACCTGCCAGCTCGGTGTAGTAATGGCCCCTTGTACTGGCGCCTCCTTCAGGCCTGGTGTAACCTGCCAGCTCGGTGTAGTAATGGCCCCTTGTACTGGCGCCTCCTTCAGGCCTGGTGTAACCTGCCAGCTCGGTGTAGTAATGGCCCCTTGTAATGGCACCTCCTTCAGCCCTGGTGTAACCTGCCAGCTCGGTGTAGTAATGGTCCCTTGTACTGGCGCCTCCTTCAGCCTTGGTGTAACCTGCCAGCTCGGTGTAGTAATGGCCCCTTGTACTGGCGCCTCCTTCAGGCCGTGTGTAACCTGCCAGCTCTGTGCAGTAATGGTCCCTTGTACTGGCGCCTCCAGCCCTGGTGTAACCATGCCAGCTCGGTGTAGTAATGGCCCCTTGTACTGGCGCCTCCTTCAGCCCTGGTGTAACCTGCCTGCTCGGTGTAGTAATGGCCTGTTGTACTGGCACCTCCTTCAGGCCTGGTGTAACCTGCCAGCTCGGTGTAGTAATGGCCCCTTGTACTGGAGCCCCCTTCAGCCCTGGTGTAACCTGCCAGCTCGGTGTAGTAATGGCCTGTTGTACTGGCGCCTCCTTCAGGCCTGGTGTAACCTGCCTGCTCGGTGTAGTAATGGCCTGTTGTACTGGCGCCTCCAGCCCTGGTGTAACCATGGCAGCTCGGTTTAGTAATGGCCCCTTGTACTGGCGCCTCCTTCAGCCCTGGTGTAACCTGCCAGCTCGGTGTAGTAATGGCCCGTTGTACTGGCGCCTCCTTCAGGCCTGGTGTAACCTGCCAGCTCGGTGTAGTAATGTCCCCTTGTACTGGCGCCTCCTTCAGCCCTGGTGTAACCTGCCAGCTCGGTGTAGTAATGGCCCCTTGTACTGGCGCCTCCTTCAGCCCTGGTGTAACCTGCCAGCTCGGTGTAGTAATGGCCCCTTGTACTGGAGCCCCCTTCAGCCCTGGTGTAACCTGCCAGCTGGGTGTAGTAATGGCCCCTTGTACTGGCGCCTCCTTCAGCCCTGGTGTAACCTGCCAGCTCGGTGTAGTAATGGCCCCTTGTACTGGCGCCTCCTTCAGCCCTGGTGTAACCTGCCAGCTCGGTGTAGTAATGGCCCCTTGTACTGGTGCCTCTTTCAGCCCTGGTGTAACCATGCCAGCTCAGTGTAGTAATGGCCCGTTGTACTGGCGCCTCCTTCAGGCCTGGTGTAACCTGCCAGCTCGGTGTAGTAATGGCCCCTTGTACTGGAGCCCCCTTCAGCCCTGGTGTAACCTGCCAGCTGGGTGTAGTAATGGCCCCTTGTACTGGCGCCTCCTTCAGCCCTGGTGTAACCTGCCAGCTCGGTGTAGTAATGGCCCCTTGTACTGGCGCCTCCTTCAGCCCTGGTGTAACCTGCCAGCTCGGTGTAGTAATGGCCCCTTGTACTGGTGCCTCCTTCAGCCCTGGTGTAACCTGCCAGCTCGGTGTAGTAATGGCCCCCTGTACTGGCGCCTCCTTCAGCCCTGGTGTAACCTGCCAGCTCGGTGTAGTAATGGCCCGTTGTACTGGCGCCTCTTTCAGGCCTGGTGTAACCTGCCAGCTCGGTGTAGTAATGGCCCCCTGTACTGGCGCCTCCTTCAGCCCTGGTGTAACCTGCCAGCTCGGTGTAGTAATGGCCCGTTGTACTGGCGCCTCCTTCAGGCCTGGTGTAACCTGCCAGCTCGGTGTAGTAATGGTCCCTTGTACTGGCGCCTCCTTCAGCCCTGGTGTAACCTGCCAGCTCGGTGTAGTAATGGCCCGTTGTACTGGCGCCTCTTTCAGGCCTGGTGTAACCTGGCAGCTCGGTGTAGTAATGGCCCCTTGTACTGGCGCCTCCTTCTTTTCTCTTAAAGCAAATTGCCAAACCTCTCATTTTTCTAAGGGATAAGTCGTCTTGCACAAATAAAGGGGTCTTCTCCAGGCTGGAGGGAGCTGACAACGTCTTTTGAACTTTGTGTCCAGCTAGTGCTGAGCTGATTAGTCCCCCACTGTGACCGATCCTCATCCTGAACCTGAGCTGGTTTTCGGGAGCTGAGCGCCCGTCTCCCACCGTGAGGGTGTAAAGGTCGTCCTCCTTGCACTGAATTAAAGGACAAGAAAGTCTTTTATGAAAGCCACCCAGATCCGCAGAAGCCCCGAAGAGATGGCCCGAATTATTCCTAAATTCCCCCCGGCACCTCGACCTGCAGTTTCCATGTGCTAATGTTGGGTAGACAACCAGTCTCTGTGTAAGACGAGCCCCGTGTTGCTTTAGGGATTCTTTAGACATTCCACATGGCAATATTTTTTTTTCTTCTCCATCAAATGCTTTTTTAATGATGCAGCGCTATTGGCTCGCTGTCTACTTATCGCTTGCGCGGGTCGGTGCCTCCCACAGGCATCCAGTATAATCGGAGCCCTGTTCCCCGTAGCCGGGCCGGGCGCGCTGCACTGCTGAGGGGAGCCCCATCTACGCAGCTATCTTGGGAAAATATTTAGTTCTTGCGTTTTACTGCTTGCCCGGCTCTGTCATAGACTTGGCCACGGCCCGAACCCCATGGCTGTCTGCCAAAGTCGTGTATGTAAAGTGTAAAGCCTTGCCCTCCATGAAATCATCAGGACACTATGATGTGGCGGAGGGGACATGGGGACATATTGGTAATCACTAGTGGAGAGTCTGTACATCCCCTGCAGACCTCCTCGCACAGCGGCCTGCACCATGCACCTGCTACCAGCGGCGGCGCTGTACAGAGGAGGAGAGGGACACTGCCTGCACCGGGGCAAGAGCTATACACAGTGATGGGGGTGCTCTGCCAAGGTCAGTGTTATCAAAGGGATCTAATATACCACCTCATGTAACTGTGCCCAAAATTCAGACTACAAAGCAAATGAACAAGCAGGGGATACTGGGAGACCAGTTCTTGCAGAACAATGAGTGCAGCTCTAGAGTATTATACAGGATAAGTAATGTATGTACACGGTGACATCACCAGCAGAATAGTGAGTGCAGCTCTGGGGTATAATACAGGATAAATAATGTATGTACACAGTGACCCCACCAGCAGAATAGTGAGTGCAGCTCTGGAGTATAATACTGGATGTAACTCAGGAGCAGTACAGGATAAGTAATGTATGTACACAGTGACTCCACCAGCAGAATAGTGAGTGCAGCTCTGGAGTATAATACAGGATGTAACTCAGGATCAGTACAGGATAAGTAATGTATGTACACAGTGACTCCACCAGCAGAATAGTGAGTGCAGCTCTGCAGTATAATACAGGATGTAACTCAGGAGCAGTACAGGATAAGTAATGTATGTACACAGTGACTCCACCAGCAGAATAGTGAGGGCAGCTCTGGGGGTATAATACAGGATAAGTAATGTACGTACACAGTGACTCCACCAGCAGAATAGTGAGTGCAGCTCTGGGGTATAATACAGGATGTAACTCAGGAGCAGTACAGGATAAGTAATGTATGTACACAGTGACTCCACCAGCAGAATAGTGAGTGCAGCTCTGGAGTATAATACAGGATGTAACTCAGGAGCAGTACAGGATAAGTACTGTATGTACACAGTGACTCCACCAGCAGAATAGTGAGTGCAGCTCTGGGGTATAATACAGGATGTAACTCAGGAGCAGTACAGGATAAGTAATGTATGTGCACAGTGACTCCACCAGCAGAATAGTGAGTGCAGCTCTGCAGTATAATACAGGATGTAACTCAGGAGCAGTACAGGATAAGTAATGTATGTACACAGTGACTCCACCAGCAGAATAGTGAGTGCAGCTCTGGAGTATAATAGAGGATGTAACTCAGGGTCAGTACAGGATAAGTAATGTATGTACACAGTGACTCAACCAGCAGAATAGTGAGTGCAGCTCTGGAGTATAATACAGGATGTAACTCAGGTTCAGTACAGGATAAGTAATGTATGTACACAGTGACTCTACCAGCAGAATAGTGAGTGCAGCTCTGGAGTATAATACAGGATGTAACTCAGGTTCAGTACAGGATAAGTAATGTATGTACACAGTGACTCCACCAGCAGAATAGTGAGTGCAGCTCTGGATTATTAAGGCCCATTTACACTGAGCGATAATCACTGCATCTAAACACGTGGCCATCATTCACTTTTTGTGCACTGCTAGTTGATCATTAAATTCAAGCCAGCCTAATAACCGTCGGACTTTCGCACCCATTGAAAACATAGAACATTCACATGTCCGCTCAGATGAGCAGATAGAGATTTCTGCGAGCATATTTAAAATCGCATCATGTCTTATTTTGTGCGGAATCTGCACAGACGGCTTCCATTGAAGTCAATGGAAGCCGTCCGACCCGCAGCCCAACCCACGTGGCAGGTGGGTCACTGGTGGCCCCTGTTTCGGAAGCACATCTGGTGGCTGACATTTTGAGGGATAGCGAGTTAGATAAGGAGGACAGGAGTATCCAGAGGGAGGAGACCAACTCTGCAGATTCCTCCCACGATGAAAGTGTGGATGAGGAAGGCAAGAGGTGGTTAGAGAAAAGGCGTAAGCTAAGGGCCACGAGGAGGACATTAAAGGGGGATTCAAGATCTCCCACTCCGGGCCAGGTGCTGGAATGAGAAGCCTGCTCGCCACCAATGGCTTCCAGGCTCCCCAAGACATCTCTTCTGAGGGGGAGGTGGAGGGCAAAGTTCCTAGGATGAAGAAAGGGTCAATGGGGGGGGCACTGTCTCCTTCTGGTAGAGGCGTAGTTTCTTCCAAGGAGTGGGCGACTCAAGGGCCTGGAGACAAGAAAAGAAGCAAGGGGCTTTCCTCTGACCCCAAAGAAGGGGGTGTGAGGGGAAGACAGACGTCTAATTTAATCACTCATGATGGCGGCACCCACTCCGCTGACTCTGGCATCAATTAACGTTGCCAGCATTAAGTCAGATACGACTAGATTTGCGGCCTTTGATTTTCTCGGCCGCGTTGAAGCCGACATTTTATTTTTGCAGGAGACCAGGCTGTCCGATTTGGCAGCCATACATAAGGCAAAAAGGGAGTGGAGGTCAGGCCCTTCCTACTGGTCTCTTGCGGCCGAGCCGTATAGCGGAGTGGCGGTACTTTTTACCGCAGCGGTTGAACGCCGACGAGTTATTGAATTAGAAATGGGAAGGTGCCTGATCTTAGATGTCCTCATGAAGGGACAAGAATTAAGACTTGTCAACATCTACGGTCCCCAGTCAAAAAAGGACAGGAAGAGTCTCTTTATGAGGATCAAGCCCTACCTTTTTACCAGCCGCCAAGTTGTCTTTGGAGGTGACTTTAATGCAGTCACAAGAGCCCGCGATAGGGGAGGCTCTGGAGACAGGCGGTTGACTTTTGACAGCGTCGCACTCAATAGCATAGCTAGCGAGGCTCGCCTGGTGGATGTCCACATCCGGCACACCCCAGGCCACGAGGGGTTCACCTATTATAGAGATCAGAGCAGGTCTAGAATAGACAGGTTTTATTTGAAGGAGGAAGCCATCTCTTCACCAGTGTCCGTTGTTGAGGTGGAATTCTCCGACCACTGTCTAATATTGTTTTCTCTGAATGTTGCAGAGACCCCCCGGATGGGCAGAGGCTTATTGAGGCTGAATTCATCACTCCTGGAGGAAGCAGAGATAAGACAGTCCTTTGAGGATTTTCTGCAGAGCCAGGTACCATTACTGGATCTCTGTAGCAGTAAGTCAGAGTGGTGGGAGATGTTCAAGAGGAGGGCGGCGAGGTTCTTCCGAGAGCTCTCCAACCTCAGATGCCTGGACAGGTACCGCCTGTACAACGGCCTGAGGAGGAAACTCGAACATCTCGTTTCAACTGAAGGTAGCTGTCAGGACAGGATCCGAGATAATGGAAGTCCCTGAGGAAACCCGCAACCCCTGTCCCTGCCTACTTGCCCCCCTGGGCTAACCCCCAGGGCGACAACTGGGCGGCGGTCCCTACACTCACTAGGACACAGGAAGACAAACAGTAGAATGGTCAGACTATCCGGGTCGGCAATAGGAGGGTACGCGGTACAGAGGGGTAAGGCAAAAACGAAGTCAAGTCCAAAAGCAGAAGTCAGAAAGCCGGGGTACACAGGAGTCAAAACAATACGCTGGTGCAGCTGGAAGACCAAACTAACACTGGCAATGCTGGAAGGAAACAGAGACATTTAAATGCTGTCAGAACTCCCGCCGGGCAGCTGATTGGGGCGGGGAGCCTGACAGCAGCAGGACCCAATCAAGGAAACGCTGGGAACACCGCCCCCAGCCTGGCTGAGCAGATGGATGTCAAGGAAGCACGCCTGGTAGTCATGGAGATGGGGACGCGCGGGGCAGCACCCGCTGCGGCCTTAGAAACCCGGCGGCGACCAGGGTTACAGCGGCTAGGAGAGATCACTAGAACCGGGGCTCCACTGCGCCGCACTTCTGCAACCCGGGTGGTAAGACTGGCAGTGCGGGCACAGCGGCCCCGAGAGTTGCCGGTTCTGACAGTTGCCGTGAGGAGAGCTCCAGAGTAAAATCTTTACTCAGGAAGTGCCAGTATGACAGACACGCATCCTTGGTTTTTTAGAGTGATTTCGGGAAGTACCGCTCGCCCGACCCTTACAGAAACTGTAGGCTGTCAGTGAATAGAAAAGTGGTTACTGGACTGATAGATAGTACAGGATCCCTGAATCGATCCAGATCAGGGATTCTGGAGGTCGTCAGATCCTACTACTCGCAACTCTTGGGAAAGAGGGATCTAGATTCGGAAGTGATGTCGGCTTTCCTGGCTGAAACTGTCCCTGAGCCGGGGGTGGAACCTCTCTTGATGTTTTGACAGAAGAGATCAGAGTAGAGGAAGTTAAACTGGCGATTGATGGGCTCCGGCTCAAAAAATCACCAGGTCCCGATGGCTTAACATCTTAGTATTATAAGATCTTCAAGGACCCCTTGAGTCCCCTCTTGACGGAGGTATTAAATGAGTGTCTTTCCTCCTGCACTCTGCCAAAGTCAATGGGGAGGTCGGCCTTGATCATTTTATCAAAGGGTAAAGATTTGAGCCGCATTGATAACTGGCGTCCCATAGCGCTTCTCAATACGGACAGGAAGGTTCTGGAACCCTTAATCGGCTGGTCAAGTTTGCACCCCGGCTCCTCTCGGGCGCCCAGCATTGCTGTGTTCCAGGCCGTAGCACCTTTAGTGCTGTTCTTGGTGTCTGGGAGGCAGTGGAGCAGGGTAGGGCTGGTCACTGGGAGGGGTACTTGCTGACCCTGAATTGGTCAAAAGCGTTTGATTGGGTTAATCACAAGTGCCTCTGGTCAGTCCTTCTGTGATACAGTCTGCTGGAGGGGTTTGCCGATTTGCTACGAATATTATACGCAGGGGCTGAGTCTTTCCTGCTGGTTAACAGTTGGCTCAGCTGCCCTTTTGAGGTAGGTTCCAGTGTCTGTCATGGCTGTCTTCCAAGTCCCCTGTTGTATGTGCTTGCTATAGATCCCTTCCTTAGGAGGGTTGATCGCAGACTTTCAGTGGGGTGGACTGGAGGGTTCTGGGGGCCACTCTGAGGGCGATAGTGTACTCCGATGATGTCACGCTCTTCTTGTCCTCAAAAGGGCAGCAGAGTTTGTGGTGTTAAAGGTGGACCGCAACTCAGAGGCATCTGGGTCAACTGGGATACGTGCGAAAGTCTCTGGTTAGGAAGGGGGGATCCTGTGTTTGATCTCCCGGACACTTTTCCGGTGCCCCAGACTTCGGCAAGTTTCCATCATCAAATTTGGCCAGGGGGATTACCCCATGCATAATTGGGTAGACAGGCTGGATGGTGCCACTCACATGGTAAATCAGTGGAAGGGTTGGTCTTTGATCCTTCGAGAAAGAGCCTGATCAAAACATACCTGCTCCCGTTATTCATCTACCTGGGCAGCGTATGCATTTTTCCAAAACCTTTTTGGACCCGGAGCTTGAAAGCAGCGCAGAGCATTTCCTGTCTCAGTGTCCCTTTAATACAGAGGTACTCGAACCTGGGAATTCCTGTACTGTGGACGGTGTCTCTCCCTAGTGAGCTATCCAGCCTGCTGGACAGCTCCCCTGCTTAACTTGGCCCAGTTCCTTGCTCCTGCAATCCAGCTCCTAATTAGCTCCAGCCGCACTTATTAGACTTCCTATATAAACCTGGCCCTGCCACTCCCTCAGTGCCTGCTTATTGTACTCTGAGCCCTCAGCCTTTAAACCAGCTCCTTCCTAAATCTGCTCCCTTTAAAAAAAGATTGTTCTCTTGTGTCCCGATCGCTGGCTTGTTTCTGACTACGTCTCTGCTGAATTCTCTGTACTGCATCGCCCTCTCTGTGTACCGACCACAGACTTGCCTGACCACATTGCCCGCCCTTGCTGGCTACCACCCGAGACTCCAATCCAGTGCCAGAGCATGGCAGTCAGACTGAGGGGCAGATTAAGGACAGTCTGGAGTAAATTAGGCAAAGAATAGGGAGACCTTTTAAAAAGATAAGGAAATTAAATTGCTGTGTCTGTGCCTGGTTTATTATTCCCAATCTCGGTGGGGGGCTGTGCGGGCACAATAAAGCTTTTTGTTTTTGGTTTGGGCACAATGGAAAGAAGTTGGGCTGCAGTGAGCCGACCTTAGGCTTTTGGGTTATATGAATATTGTATAATATGTATATTGGAGTTTATGATGTGTTTGTATATATTGTATACACGTTTTGGGTGGTAGGTAGGTTGGGTGGGGAGTTGGGGTAGTAGGTTGGACACCTTCAGCCATAGCCTGGCACTACTTGAACATTGAACTCTGGGCAGGGACTGGTGGAGCGGTGTGGCCCCCAGGCTGAGGCGGGCACAGGGTGGTTTGTGGGTCAGAACATTATGCTTGGTCCTGAGATTCTGATGGATGCTCCTCAGTCCTTCCAGCAGATCTTGCTCCTGGGGTCATCCCAAGTCAAGGCCCCTCTCTGTGACCCATGGTGACCCAACTGCCGAGCTCTGATTAGAGGCTGAGAGCGACTGCCAGGATTGTCTCGCTTCTTACCAGGTCTGTCACAACATGGGCTAAATGTCAGCAGATCCAGGCCAGCTACTAAGATAATGTGACCTAATGTGCAGTAGTGAGCGGGGCTGTACCTGACTGGGGTGTTATAGGGGCGTCAGTATAAGGGGATGGAGATCTGCAGGGAATCAGGGGAAGATGATAATAGCACAGTGTTATTACATGGCTCACGCTATATTGGTAATTGTCTGAGCTGATACCCTAGACTATGACTGCATCGGGTAAACTTGTGCATCTCCATGTAGTTCTCTTGTTCTTAGATCAGATAGCAATGCCCATCTGCTCACTGACCAATTGACCCCAGGATGGAGGGGTGTCTGGGCCTCGGAGCCTACTGGCCAGCAGGACATGGACACCTAGAACAAGGGAGCAATTAGTTATTTATGGGCCTGATGGAATAGCTAATCCCGGAGACCAGTAAACAACGTGGTGGGTAGGTCATCCTCCAGTGGGCGCAATTAACCACATTATCACTGGTCAGTAACTGATCTAGATGTACTACACATGGAGGAAGGGTGGAGCAATGCCAGCAGTCCATCCAGGCCCGTGCAACCCACCCAATAACCTGATAAGACAAGACAGATAAGGAGACAGGTCTGAAGCCCCCCCATAAATTACCCCTCGGTGTTTACAGTGGTGTCCAGGCTGCACCCTCCAATGCTTGTATACATCTTGTAATTTACTTCTGGAGGGCAGTGACCTATAGCTGCCCCTACAAGACATCTCCTCCATTATGTCTTCTTGAGGAGTGAGCAGGACGGAGGTGTGTAGGTAGATATTACTGTATGTACCCACATTGAGGGCTTCTATATACACCAGCGGTGTTCTGTAAGACCCTGTTCACATGTGTGGTGTAGCTAAACGCCTGAAGAAAACTGATGCCCAAACCAATCCACTAGTTTTCTATGGCGTCCAGCAGCCTCCCTGTGCTGAATGATGAACGTTACAAGTAACGTTTTTCTTCCCAGCTAAAGATGCTGCCCGAACATTAGATCAGTCTTTGTGTGAGTCGGGTATATAACCGCTTGGCAGACTTACCCGCCTCACCTGGGTATCACCCGTAAAGATGCCTGTGCTATGTTAGGGATATTTCGTATACAGCGGGTTCGGAAGGTTTTCAGATCCTTTCAATTGTTTACCTTTTGTTATGTTGTGTCCCCCACATTCTGCACTCGGCGCCCCATAATGACAAAGGGACAACACAACAGGAGAAATTAGCAAATTGAAAAACTACCATTCTGCGTTGAAATAAGTATTCCTACCCTTTGGTATGACAGATTCAGCTCTGGGGGCTCCACCTCTCTTGTTCCCATTTGAAATGTTTTTACACCCTGTTTGGAGTCACCTGGGGTAAATCCAGCTGGTTGGACATAAGGCCCCCATCTATATAAGGTCTCACCGCTCGCAATGCATATCAGAGCCAAAACCAATGCATGAGGAGGACAGAACTGCCTGCAGAGCTCAGAGAGAGGATTGTGTGGAGGCGCAGATCAGGAGAAGCCACAAAAACATTTCTACTGCCCTGAAAGTTCCCAAGAGCCCAGCGGCCCCCATAATACTTACATGGAAGAACAACAGGGCTATTCCAGAGCCGCCAACCCACCAGACTAAGGGGGAGAAGGGTCTTGTAAGAGAGGAGACCAAGAACCCAGCGGCCCCCATAATACTTACATGGAAGAACCACTAGGACTCTTCGTAGAGCTGCCAACCCCCAAACTAAGGAGAAGAAGGGTCTTGTAAGAGAGGTGACCAAGAGCCCAATGGTAACTCTGGCTGAGCTCCAAAGATCCTGTGTGCAGATGGGAGAAACTTCCATATTTACATGGAAGAACAACCAGGACTTTTCCCAAAGCCGCCGACCCCCACAAACTAAGGGGGAGAAGGATCTTGGTAAGTGGGGTGACCAAGAACCCAGCAGCCCCCGTAATATTTACATGGAAGAACCACCAGGACTCTTCCTAGAGCTGCTGACCCCCAAACTAAGGGGGAGAAGGGTCTTATAAGAGAGGAGACCGAGAGCTCTGGCTGAGCTCCAAAGATCCTGTGTGCAGATGTGGGAAACTTGCAGAAGGTCAACCACCCCTGCAGCCTCCATCAGTCTGGGCTTTATGGCGGAGGGGCAAGAAAGAAGCCTCCTCAGTAAGAGACATGAAAGCCCCCTGGAGTTACCAAAAAGACCCTAAAGAAACAAGATTGACTGCTTTGATGACACCAAGATGGAATTTTTTGGCCTCTTAAGTGTTCTGTCTGGAGCATCATGCTGGGGGAGGGGATACCGGTCAGGGTGGATGGAAGCCAGGCGCCGTTCATCACCGGCCCAATACCATCCCTACAGTGATGCCTGGTGGTGGTGCATCATGCTGGGGAAGGGGATAACGGCCTGGGTGGATGGAAACCAGGCGCCGCTCATTACCAGCCCAATCCCATCCCTACAGTAAAGCCTGGTGGTGGAACATCATGTGGGGGAGGGGAGACCAGTCAGGGTGGATGGAAACCAGGTGTCGCTCATCACCCGTCCAATACCATCCCTACAGTGAAGCCTAGTGGTGGAGCATCATGCTGGGGGAGGGGAGACCGGTCAGGGGGGATGGAAAGCTAAATGGAGTGAAGTGCAGAGATAGTGACCACCTGATCCAGAGTACAAGGGACCTCAGACCGGGCAAAAGGGTCACCTTCCAAGAAGACAATGACCCTGAGACCCCAGCCAAGACCACCCAGGAGGGGGGGAGAACTCTGTGAATGTCCTTGCGGGTCGGCCAGAGCCCTGAACCCAATGGAGGTATTATTGTATCTTGACACCACCGGAAGCTAGGGGCTTGACAAAACACACCCCTAGCTCCCGATAGGGCCAAGGTTGGAAGGTCCTAGTAGGTGCATTCCATGGTAACGGATAGGACATGTACACACAAATTTTTTCACATTTTTTTTTTATATATATTTTTGTCTGAAACTTTAAAAATAGCTATAGATAGTTAAACTAAGCAGTGTGACAAATGTATCTATGTCATACCTACCTCCTAACTTTCTATCAACTCTTAGTAAATGACATGTGACTTTTAGTAATAGAGTGGACATGCAAATGAATAGCAATTGCAGAATGCTTGTTTTTTCCAAAATTTCCATTCTCCTAGTTAATACATAATCAAGACTCTTGCGCATTATTTGTTTTGATCTGTTAGTTATAAACACCCCTAATTTATTTTTCCATATGGTAACAGACAGGACGTACAGGTAACAGACAGGACGTACAGGTAACAGACAGGACGTACGGGTAACAGACAGGACGTGTTTGAATGCAAACTTACTAAAAATAAGAATAATCATTTTTTAGAGGTTTTATTCAGTAAGAGGTAACTGCAATATATATGAACCTTATAAGACTTAAAGTAAGAACTTTTGTTGTGAATTATGACCATTAACTAACAGAACGATTAATTACACTTTCTTGGTAACAGACCGGACATCTAGTTGGTGGGCTATTGATTCTACTGTAATATAACACATATAATAACGGACTTATTTTTGGTCACATCTGTTAGTTAAATCCACTCACTTCTATACTGAAATGCAGACTGAATAAATCTCTCTCTTCAATCTGTGAAAACTTGTGGAAACACGTGAAATCTAGCGAAGTGTGAGTGCGGTACTAGAGAGGAGTGTTAGAAGAAATCAGTTATAATCAGGTGAACAGAGTGGCCCCTAGGATTCAGTATTCAGCAGCTGTCTGGACCGTCAGCTCTATGATGCTGGAGGACCCAAAAGTATCTGTTCAGTTCCAGAACCTTCGGAGGGTCAGTAGAGCCCACAAGGTGCAGCCAGAGATAAAGTCTTACTCCTGGCTCTGAGGAAGAGGAGCGGTGCCAGATGTGAGGCTGAAGTAACGTTCTCCGGGCCCCAGTCAGAAATCTGGACAAAGCCGTACAGGAACTTTATGTAGAAACCGTCACCAACTCTGGACTGGGATACATGAGGACGGCCGGTGCAGAGCATCGCCGGTGCAGAGCATCGCCGGTGCAGAGCATCGCCGGTATAGAGCATCGCCGGTGCAGAGCATCGCCGGTATAGAGCATCGCCTTGTCTGCCTGAAACAGCAAATCAGAATAGGTTTAGCTGTTCTGAAACCCCATTCCTGACTGCTGGAGCTCCTTCCCGCTGCACCATGCTACAGCACCACACCCTCCCGGACCCGAGACCAGGACCTAATATCCAGTTCCCCCATCTTAGTCACTGGAGTGGAGTCGGTGGGAGTCAGAGACATTACCGTGAACCTAGCTGTTCCCACTGTGGCTCACCACATCCGGAAAAAAACGGAAAATGGATGTCCACCGATGGCCCTTATCCAACCTGACAAATCCTCAAAGTCAGGGGCACAAAAGTTGTGGCGTCGTCCCCAAAACGACTGGAATCGCTGCCAAAGGGGCTTCACCATAGTGCTGAGTACAGGGGTGGAAATACTTACGTCTCTGAGGTTCCTTGGTCTGGTCCATCTGCCGATGGCTGTGGAGAATACTCTGCGGGGAGGGCTTCTTGGTCCAGGCCATCTGCCGGCCGCTGTGGAGAATACTCTGCGGGGAGGGCTTCTTGGTCTGGTCCATCTGCCGGCAGCTGTGGAGAATACTCTGCGGGGAGGGCACCTTGGTCCGGTCCATCTGCCGGCCACTGTAGAGAATACTCTGCAGGGAGGGCACCTTGGTCCGGTCCATCTGCCGGCCGCTGTGGAGAATACTCTGTGGGGAGGGCACCTTGGTCCGGTCCATCTGCTGGTCGCTGTGGACAATACTCTGCAGGGAGGGCACCTTGGTCCGGTCAATCTGGCAGCCGCTGTGGAGAATACTCTGTAGGGAGGGCTTCTTGGTCCGGTCTATCTGCCGGCCGCTGTGGAGAATACTCTGCAGGGAGGGCTCCTTGGTCCGGTCCATCTGCCGGCCACTGTAGAGAATACTCTGCAGGGAGGGCACCTTGGTCCGGTCCATCTGCCGGCCGCTGTGGAGAATACTCTGTGGGGAGGGCACCTTGGTCCGGTCCATCTGCTGGTCGCTGTGGACAATACTCTGCAGGGAGGGCACCTTGGTCCGGTCAATCTGGCAGCCGCTGTGGAGAATACTCTGTAGGGAGGGCTTCTTGGTCCGGTCTATCTGCCGGCCGCTGTGGAGAATACTCTGCAGGGAGGGCTTTTTGGTCTGGTCCATCTGCCAGCCGCTGTGGAGAATACTCTGCGGGGAAGGTTTCCTGGTCCGGTCCATCTGCCGGCGGCTGTGGAGAATACTCTGCAGGGAGGGCTTTTTGGTCTGGTCCATCTGCCAGCCGCTGTGGAGAATACTCTGCGGGGAAGGTTTCCTGGTCCGGTCCATCTGCCGGCCGCTGTGGGGAATACTCTGCGGGGAAGGTTTCCTGGTCCGGTCCATCTGCCGGCGGCTGTGGAGAATACTCTGCAGGGAGGGCTTCTTGGTCCGGTCCATCTGCCGGCCGCTGTGGAGAATACTCTGCAGGGAGGGCACCTTGGTCTGATCCATCTGCCAGCCGCTGTGGAGAATACTCTGCAGGGAGGGCACCTTGGTCCGATCCATCTGCCGGCCGCTGTGAAGAATACTCTGCAGGGAGGGCACCTTGGTCCGGTCCATCTGCCGGCCGCTGTGGAGAATACTCTGCAGGGAGGGCACCTTGGTCCGGTCGATCTGGCAGCCGCTGTGGAGAATACTCTGCAGGAAGGGCATCTTGGTCCGGTTCATCTGCCGGCCGCTGTGGAGAATACTCTGCAGGGAGGGCTTCTTGGTCTGGTCCATCTGCCGGCCGCTGTGGAGAATACTCTGCAGGGAGGGCTTCTTGGTCCGGTCCATCTGCCTGCCACTGTGGAGAATACTCTGCGGGGAGGGCTTCTTGGTCCGGTCCATCTGCTGGCCGCTATGTAGAATACTCTGCAGGGAGGGCTTCTTGGTCCGGTCCATCTGCCGGCCGTGGGGTGAATGCTCTGCGGGGAGGGCATCTTGGTCTGGTCCATCTCCCAGCCGCTGTGGAGAATACTCTGCAGGGAGAGCACCTTGGTCCGATCCATCTGCCGGCCGCTGTGGAGAATACTCTGCAGGGAGGGCTTCTTGGTTCGGTCCATCTGCTGGCCGCTGTGGAGAATACTCTGCGGGGAGGGCACCTTGGTCCGGTCGATCTGCCGGCCACTGTGGAGAATACTCTGCAGGGAGGGCACATTGGTCCGGTCCCTCTGCCAGCCGCTGTGGAGAATACTCTGTGGGGAGGGCATCTTGGTCCGGTCCATCTGCCGGCCGCTGTGGAGAATACTCTGCGGGGAGGGCACCTTGGTCCGGTCCATCTGCCGGCCGCTGTGGAGAATACTCTGCAGGGAGGGCTTCTTGGTCCGGTCGATCTGGCAGCCTCTGTGGCGAATACTCTGCAGGGAGGGCTTCTTGGTCCGGTCCATCTGCCGGCCGCTGTGGAGAATACTCTGCAGGGAGGGCTTTTTGGTCCGGTCCATCTGCCGGCCGCTGTGGAGAATACTCTGCAGGGAGGGCTTCTTGGTCCGGTCCATCTGCCGGCCGCTGTGGAGAATACTCTGCAGGGAGGGCTTCTTGGTCCGGTCGATCTGGCAGCCTCTGTGGCGAATACTCTGCAGGGAGGGCACCTTGGTTCGGTCCATCTGCCAGCCGCTGTGGAGAATACTCTGCAGGGAGGGCTTCTTGGTCCGGTCCATCTGCCGGCAGCTGTGGAGAATACTCTGCAGGGAGGGCTTTTTGGTCCGGTCCATCTGCCGGGTGCTGTGGAGAATACTCTGCAGGGAGGGCTTCTTGGTCCGGTCCATCTGCCGGCAGCTGTGGAGAATACTCTGCAGGGAGGGCTTCTTGGTCCGGTCCATCTGCCGGCCGTGGGGTGAATGCTCTGCAGGGAGGGCTTCTTGGTCCGGTCCATCTGCCGGCCGTGGGGTGAATGCTCTGCAGGGAGGGCTTCTTGGTCCAGTCCATCTGCCGGCCGTGGGGTGAATGCTCTGCAGGGAGGGCTTCTTGGTCCGGTCCATCTGCCAGCCACTGTGGAGAATACTCTGCAGGGAGGGCTTTTTGGTCCGGTCCATCTGCCGGGTGCTGTGGAGAATACTCTGCAGGGAGGGCACCTTGGTCCGGTCCATCTGCCGGCCGTGGGGAGAATGCTCTGCAGGGAGGGCTTCTTGGTCCGGTCCATCTGCCGGCCGTGGGGTGAATGCTCTGCAGGGAGGGCTTCTTGGTCCAGTCCGTCTGCCGGCCGTGGGGTGAATGCTCTGCAGGGAGGGCTTCTTGGTCCGGTCCATCTGCCGGCCGCAGGGGGGTAGATGTTGGGTGTGAGGACAGATTGGGTCAAAGGAAAAGCTTTTGTTTGTAATCCAAATGACAGAAGGAAAATGGGGAAACAAAGGGAGGACATGAGCCAGGAAGCCGCGCAAGAGGTATGTAGGGCTGGAGATAGCGGCACGGGCACAGGATGTCCACCCTGCCAGCGGATGGGTCCAGGTTGTATACTACTGTGTGATGTATAAGGGGAAAGGAGCTGCATGCAGTGACCTCCACCCGCACCTTTAATTATATGTGCGCCTTTAATTATGTGTGCGCCTTTATTTATGTGTGCGCCTCTTTGGCACCAATACATCTGCATTACCAAGTAAACGATAAACTTTTTTAGATAGTGAATTGTTTTTGTGGCTGCAGCTCCTTTGCAGAGCGATGCGTCTCCATGGTTACAGTCTACTAACAAACATGGGCAGTCGTCCTCCGCTTTGTAGCTTATCAAGAACATGTGACTGCAGGAGCGGACCACTCAGAGACCGCCTCTGTTCTGTCACCATGGTAATCCATAGATCTGCATAGGAGCTGTATACACAAAACCAAAGGGTTGCAAAACTACACATAGTGTGAAGAAACAGGAGCAGTGTAAAGCATGGCGGACGAACGGTAGAGCAACACGAGAATGTGATGAGATGGGAGGTGGATTTCAGATATCATTTAGCAGAAAATGCGTTGTTACCGGTCTATGCGGCGATAGCAACTTTGTTGGAGGTCACATGACAAGGCGGAGCTTCAGAGTCCCTTTTATGTTGATGAGGACTGGATGAACTGCAGTCAGTATTCCAGCGCAGCCAGCGACCAATGAGAATTGCGCGGTGCTCATTGGCCGTTCAGTTTCAGTAGCGCCGGCCCGAACCCTCGTTGTGCGGTTTATACGCCGATCGCTCACATAAGAATGTGGAACCCTGAACGATTAGTGCGCGAGAACGGCACCATTATCAACAGGAATCACGCAGTCTACACACGCTGCCTGAGCGTGAACGAGCGGCCGATGACGTCACCACTGCGGCAAATGAGAATCGCAAGATTCTTAAACCGTGTAAAAGGGGTAAAAGACATGATGTTATTGAATAACAAGAGCAGAGCTGCAGTGTAAAGCATATGGGAGGGGCAGCTCAGCGATCCGAGTCTCTGATGAAGCAGGAGGTGTATTTCAGACCGCCGCAGACCCCAACAGACAATGCAGTAGGTCACTGGTCATCTCTTGCTCTGTCTGTTGTGGCAAACTTTACCAGAAGGGGTTAATGTAAGTAAGGTGTAGCGGCCATTTAACGTGTCCCTATGGAGGCCGCTGCAGGGGGTTATGGCGCTGCGGCCTTCTGACTATACTGCCCCATAGGTGCCTGTAAAGCAGACATCTCGGTCAGTAGTCAGCCGGCCCTCGGGCCCCGGAGCTGCTTCTAATACTTGGAGTGTTTTCAGATGATATGTATTTACTTAAACCCCACGATGAAGAAAGTGGCGTGAGAGCGGGGCCCGGCGACTGCTGCATCCGGGGGCCCGCCACCACCCTGTCAGAGCTTATCTACTAATCCAGATCTAAAGACCCCCAAATCATGTTCTCATAGTGCAGATAATAAGGGGGCTTACTGTTAGAGGAAAATGTAGCTCTGCAGGTGGGGGGCAGAGAGGACGGAGCCGGTCGTGGAAGGGGGGGGGGGTGCAGAGAGGACGGAGCCGGTCGTGGAAGTGGGGGGGAGAAAGGGCAAAGCCAGTAGTAGAAGTGGGGAGCCGAGAGGATGGAGTCAGTAGTGGGAGTAAGGAGCAGAACGCACGGAGCCGGTAGTGAAAGTGGAGACAGAGATGACAGAGCTGGTAGTGGAAGTGGGGGGGAAGAGAGGACGGAGCCAGTAGTGGGGGTGTGGGGAGAGAGGACAGAGACGGTAGTGGAAGTGGGGGGGAGGAAGAGAGGACCGAGCTGATAGTGGAAGTGGAGGGCAGAGAGGACGAAGCCGGTAGAGGAAGTGGGGACAGAGATAACGAAGCCGGTAGAGGAAGTGGGGGTGTGGGGAGAGAGGACAGAGACGGTAGTGGAAGTGAGGGGAGGAAGAGAGGACAGAGCCGATAGTGGAAGTGGGGGGAGAAAGAGAGGACGAAGCCGGTAGAGGAAGTGGGGGTGTGGGGAGAGAGGACAGAGACAGTAGTGGAAGTGGGGGGGGGGGGGGAGGAGGACAGAGCTGATAGTGGAAGTGGAGGGCAGAGAGGACGAAGCCGGTAGAGGAAGTGGGGACAGAGATAACGAAGCCGGTAGAGGAAGTGGGGACAGAGATAACGAAGCCGGTAGAGAAAGTGGGGGCAGAGAGGACGGAGCTGATGGTGGTAGTGGGGGCATGGGGAGAGAGGACAGAGACGGTAGTGGAAGTGGAGGGACTAAGAGAAGACAGAGCTGGTAGTGGAAGTGGGGAGCAGAGAGGATGGAGCCGGTAACAAAAAGTAGAGTCTTGAGGCCTGTATACTACATTTTCAGGACTGATTATGCGGTGACGTTTGACCACTGATATCCGCTTGTATCATCTCCAGGGCCATATATAAGATGCTGACTGGTAACTGCGGACCCCACAGTACCGAGTACAGCTCCTGGCGGGCCTCCCTGTGACTCGGGTCATTGAAGTAACCGGGCTGCGGGCTTGTGGAAGAATGTAGTGATTGGATATAATAATTGTGCAGTCCATCACACGTTACATGGGGGGGATTGTACGGCATGTGGACCCCCGAACATGCCCTAACTCACCGCTTGGACCCAAGTGATATCAACATCATATGTCCTTCACATCCTCACTTTCTTACATCTTGTGTTCCCCTCATTCTGTACTCAGCACCCCATAATAACAAAGTGAACACAGAATGGAAGAAATCGTTGTACCTTTAAAAAAAACAACAAAAAAAAGAGTACTATTTAGCGCTGACCTAAGTATTGACACCCCTTGGTATGACACGTGTAGCTCTGGGGTCTTCCATCCCTCTTGATCATCTCTGAGGGGTCTCTTCTGATTGGAGTCACCTGGGGTAAATCCAGCAGGTTGGACATAAGGCCTATGTAATAAGTAAAGTCCCACCTTAAGCTGGTCTGCTTCTCCTTATTCCATTCACAGGTGAGTAAACAGCCTTCCGGTCATTGTGGCTTCTTATAAAAGATACAGCCAAAAGATCGGGAATACATCCTTGTGAACTGAAACGCGTTCTCTACATGTTTCTGTGATCAAGCACAATTTTTAATAATAAAACAGGAATTTTGCACACAAAGATGTATTTCCGATCTTTTGGACATAAGGCCCCCCCATCTATA
Organism: Eleutherodactylus coqui; assembly: GCF_035609145.1. Classification (NCBI taxonomy): domain Eukaryota; kingdom Metazoa; phylum Chordata; class Amphibia; order Anura; family Eleutherodactylidae; genus Eleutherodactylus; species Eleutherodactylus coqui. Next base: position 3,136,998 of record NC_089849.1, read on the forward strand.
TAGGGTCTCACCGCTCACAATCCATATCAGAGCCAAAACCAATCCATGAGGCGGACAGACCTGCCTGCAGAGCTCAGAGACCGGATTGTGTGGAGGCGCAGATCTGGATAAGCCACAAAAACATTTCTACTGCCCTGAAAGTTCCCAAGAGCCCAGCAACCCACATAATACTTACATGGAAGAACAACCAGGACTCTTCCTAGAGCCGCCGACCCACCAGACTAAGGGCGAGAAGGGTCTTGGTAAGAGAGGTGACCAAGAGCCCAGCAACCCCCATAATATTTACAAGGAAGAACAACCAGGACTCTTCTAGAGCTGCCGACCCACCAGACTAAGGGGGAGAAGGCTCTTGTAAGGAAGATGACCAAGAGCCCAGCGGCTCCTATAATACTTACATGGAAGAACAACCAGGACTCTCCCTAGAGCCGCCGACCCACCAGACTAAGGGGGAGAAGGGTCTTGGTGAGAGAGGTGACCAAGAGCCCAGCGGCCCCCACAATACTTACATGGAAGAACAACCAGGACTCTTCCTAGAGCCGCCGACCCCCAAACTAAGGGGTAGAAGGGTCTTGTAAGAGAGGTGACCAAGAGCCCAGCGGCCCCCATAATACTTACAGGGAAGAACAACCAGGACTCTTCCTAAAGCCACCGACCCCCAAACTAAGGGGGAGAAAGGTCCTATAAGTGAGGTGACCAAGAACCCAGCGGCCCCCATAATACTTACATGGGGGAACAGCCAGGACGCTTCTTAGAGCCGCCGACCCCCCCAGACTAAGGGGGAGAAGGGTCTTGTAAGAGAGGTGACCAAGAGCCCAGCGGCCCCCATAATACTTACATGGAAGAACAACCAGGACTCTTTCCAGAGCCGCCAACCCCCAAACTAAGGGGGAGAAGAGTCTTGTAAGAGAGGTGACCAAGAGCCCATTGGCCTCCATAATACTTACATGGAAGAACAACCAGGACTCTTCCTAAAGCCACCGACCCCCAAACTAAGAGGAGAAGGGTCTTGCAAAAGAGGTGACCAAGAGCCCAGCGGCCCCCATAATACTTACATGGAAGAACAACCAGGACTCTTTCCAGAGCCGCCAACCCCCAAACTAAGGGGGAGAAGGGTCTTGGTGAGAGAGGTGACCAAGAGCCCAGCGGCCCCCATAATACTTACATGGAAGAACAACCAGGACTCTTTCCAGAGCCGCCAACCCCCAAACTAAGGGGGAGAAGAGTCTTGTAAGAGAGGTGACCAAGAGCCCATTGGCCTCCATAATACTTACATGGAAGAACAACCAGGACTCTTCCTAAAGCCACCGACCCCCAAACTAAGAGGAGAAGGGTCTTGTAAAAGAGGTGACCAAGAGCCCAGCGGCCCCCATAATACTTACATGGAAGAACAACCAGGACTCTTTCCAGAGCCGCCAACCCCCAAACTAAGGGGGAGAAGGGTCTTGGTGAGAGAGGTGACCAAGAGCCCAGTGGCCCCCATAATACTTACATGGAAGAACAACCAGGGCTCTTCCTAGAGCCACCGACCCCAAACTAAGGGGAGAAGGGTCTTGTAAGAGAGGTGACAAAGAGCCCATTGGCCTCCATAATACTTACATGGAAGAACAACCAGGACTCTTCCTAAAGCCACCGACCCCCAAACTAAGGGGAGAAGGGTCTTGTAAGAGAGGTGACCAAGAGCCCATTGGCCTCCATAATACTTACATGGAAGAACAACCTGAACTCTTCCTAGAGCCGCCGACCCACCAGACTAAGGGGGAGAAGGGTCTTGGTAAGGAAGATAACCAAGAGCCCAGCGGCTCCCATAATACTTACATGGAAGAACAACCAGGACTCTCCCTAGAGCCGCCGACCCACCAGACTAAGGGGGAGAAGGGTCTTGGTGAGAGAGGCGACCAAGAGCCCAGCGGCCCCCACAATACTTACATGGAAGAACAACCAGGACTCTTCCTAGAGCCGCCGACCCCCAAACTAAGGGGTAGAAGGTCTTGTAAGAGAGGTGACCAAGAGCCCAGCGGCCCCCATAATACTTACAGGGAAGAACAACCAGGACTCTTCCTAAAGCCACCGACCCCCAAACTAAGGGGGAGAAAGGTCCTATAAGTGAGGTGACCAAGAACCCAGCGGCCCCCATAATACTTACATGGGGGAACAGCCAGGACGCTTCTTAGAGCCGCCGACCCCCCCCCAAACTAAGGGGGAGAAGGGTCTTGCAAGAGAGGTGACCAAGAGCCCAGCAGCCCCCATAATACTTACTTGGAAGAACAACCAGGACTCTTTCCAGAGCCGCCAACCCCAAATTAAGGGGAGAAGGGTCTTGTAAGAGAGGTGACCAAGAGCCCATCGGACCCCATAATACTTACATGGAAGAACAACCAGGACTCTTTCTAAAGCCACCGACCCCCAAACCAAGGGGAGAAGGGTCTTGTAAGAGAGGTGACCAAGAACCCAGCGGCCACTCTGGCTGAGCTCCAAAGATCCTGTGTTCAGATGGGAGAAACTTCCAGAAGGTCAACCATCCCTGCAGCCTCCACCAATCTATGCTTTATGGCGGAGGGGCAAGAAAGAAACCTCCCCAGTTAGACACATGAAAGCCCCCTGGAGTTACCAAAAAGACCCCAAAGGACCCTCAGACTGCGAGCAACAAGCTTCTCTGCTCTGATGACACCAATATGCAGCTTCTTGGCCGCTAAGGGTGCGTGTGATATGGAGCTGTGAATCGCGGCCCGATATCGCGCTCACCAACATAGGATTTCCCCGCAGATGTAAGGTGTTTTTATATCAAAACCACATCCATCACTTCAGCGGCGGCCGTCAGCGGCGGCGGACTGTGGAGCTGCTCCCGCTGTGTCCATTGCTGCGGTGGACACCCCGCCCGTGTGAAGCGCGCTTCGTGTAGTAAACGTTGTTAGTGTTACCACTAAAGTAAATGCTGTCGTCTTCTTGCCCCAAACACGTGGACGTTGCAGTGCGGCCGGCGCTCCCAGAACGCAGCCTGCCGTTTAGTTCCCAGCAGCACTCGGCAGTTTTGTGGACGGACGTTACATTTTCCTTAGTTATCACCGTGAAGACTTGGCGGATGAAGGTTCGGCGTGCTGGAGCGCCATCAGCAGAGCACATAAAGCAGCGAGGACGCGCCATTACCCGCTCTGCAGACTTATTTTCATTTTTTCCTCCCTACTTTCAAAACATCCTAACTTCTTTTTGTGGTGACGGCCACGGGGCTTTGTTCACGGCCTGATATCGCGCTCGCGAGCGTGGGGACCTGCGTTAAATGTCCCTATGAGATCAATGAGTGATGCGTTCTGAGGAACGTGAAGAGCTGGGACGGTGCGGGAAAACATCGCTCGTGTCTATGACCCCATGCAAAAGAATGAGATTCATATTCACGCGCCTCGCAACGCACAAATCTCGCCGGTTTCTTGACCGTGTGACAGCGGCCGGCAGGTTCAGAGAGTTTTTATCTTGTACTGTTGAGAAAAATTAAATACATTTTTGTTTTAAGAGAACGCTTTCCGCCGCCATCTTGTAACGTGGATAATGTAGTATGTCTCCACCGTCTGCGCCGCCGCAGGCTCGTGGCCACCTGTGTTATTGGGGTGCAGAGGTCTCTTCAGTCAGCGTTTATTCCAGGTCTCAGTCTATTCTTGGAGCGCGGCGTTCTGCGCTGCACGCTGTTCGCTATCCGCGGTGTTACGATAATCTCGTCTCTTACAGACGCAGCCATATCAATATGTAATTTGGGGATTTTTTTGGGACAAAAAGAGTTGGAAAAAGGGATTTTATAAGCTGGTAAAATTTGTTACATTTCTTAACAATTGAAAAAGCCTTTATTCCCGTCCGGACCCCATAGGAAGCATCCATGGCAGGCGAGGGGCTTCACAAGACCCCTGGCTGCATCTAAAGGGTTACCCCGGATCCCAGCAGTAGGGGGAGCCATCCGCTTGTGCATGTATGTCGGAACGTGTTCATTTGAGAAGCAGGCAGGAAAGGGTTAAAAAAGAATTCCTTGTGCGCTCTGTAAAGGCTTCCCTCCTCCCTTTCACACAGGACAGAATTGGGACGCAGCCAAATCCGCAGCTGCACTAAAATCCAGCTGTAGACGCGCGCTGCGCCCTATTCCGTGCCGTGTGAAAGGTTCCCTACAGGACACGCAGTGGGAGGGGCTGTGCTCAGGGGGCGGGGCTTAGTCACTTGCCGCTCCGTTTTGGATTTCTATTTCTCTTTCCCAATGGGGCTTAAAAAAAAAGTGGATGTTCGTTTGCGTCTATTGGAACAAATGGCGCGGTGGCGGGCGGGGGGGGGGGGGGCGAGGGGGGGGGGGGTTGTTCCAGTAAATAAAAGCGGAAGCATTCAGTTTTTTTTTAAACCCATTGAAGTTCCCTCAAAATCCGAGCAGAGAGACGCAAATACAAAACTGCAGCTTAATGCAGCTGTGAAAGCGGACAAGGGCCAATGCGGCGGCGTTGGGGCCACTGCGGGGATCCCGTCTCTCTGCTCGGGGAAACAGCAATAAAACGGAGCCTTTTGTTCCCCATTCATTTATAAGGCTTCTCTTCCATTTCTGTAACAGCGCCCCCCCCCCCATCCTGGCAGACAGGAGCCCTACAGCCGCGCCGTTGTATCTAAAGCTCCCTGACGTCAGCGGCTAAAAAAAACGGATAGCATTTTTTCCATTTTGTTTCAGTTTTTCTCAAAGAATGGGGCAAAGAGACTGAAATACGGGGTACACGGAGGAGGTCGGACTCGTCCTGCCGGCGCCCCCGGTGATATACGGGATACATGGAGGAGGTCGGACTCGTCCCGCCGGCGCCCCCGGTAATATATACGAAGTATGCGGAGGATGTCGCACACATCCCGTTGGCGCTCTCCGGTGATATATGGGGTACGCGGTGGGTGTCGCACTCGTCCTGTGGGCGCTCTCTGGTGATATACGGGTACACGGTGGACGTCGCTGTCTACCTGTTCTACCCCTATCTGTACACCCCAGGGCGGCTGTGGTCGGGGGGGGGGGGGGGGGTGGCGCTGTAATTCCGTCCCTGGAAAGCATGAGCTTTCGATAAAGCTCTGTCAAACAAGAGGCTGAATAAATGAGGATCTGTTAGCGGCGGCGGCTCCCCTGCGCCATTCTACCCCACGGACTGATGTTCCATGAGATGCCAGTTCCTGCAGCCACGCTGGAGCCGCCGCACATCTGGATTGCAGTAAAACTACCCAGAAGCAAGAAAGCAGTTGTAGGAGAGGTCAGGCAGGAGGAGCGCTGACAGGAGGCGCCACCCGCAGCCCACATGCATTTCCTTCTGTAAACACATGTGGCCAAGAGGCATCCGTGGTCACCTCTCCCTCCAGAGCAGCGCTCCATAAAACAGCCAGACAATGTCACTATTATGGCCCTGTATTAACTCTTACGGAGCGCCCCCACCCAGTCCTATGGCAGGTGGAGACCCCCATGTATCCGACAATCCCTTCCATCTGCTGAGGGGTTAATACTCACCTGGAGCTCCGGACACCGCGTAGCAGTTCAGCACGGCGCTTCCTATTATTTTGCGCCCTTCCTGGTTTTCTCGTAACTTTTTATAGTATTTTTTTCTTGTTTCACTTTTAGTGGGGAAATTGTACAAAGGAGTTTAAAGAACTGGGGGGGGGGGGGGGGGCTGAGAGCGACTGGCGGTCCTGAGGCGGACCCTCGCGAGGGCGACTGCTGGCGGGGTAGTTGGGGCACAACTTGTGGATTGTAGGGGGGGAGGGGGCGATCTTCTGTCTGTATAGATTTTCCTTCAGCAATACTTTGCCGCAGCCGTGCGATCCGTCCCAGCGGCCCCGTAAAGGGCAGATTCCCTGTCCGTATGCGCACGGACCCCTTATAGTCAACTACACTATTCACGCCGATGGTCCGTGTGACATTGCCGCATGTCCTACTCTGGTCGTTACCACAGACCGCAGTCGGACATGCGATATGCACTTTCAGGTGCATTTCCTGACCTAGTCACATGACTGCTGCAGCCAATCACACGCAGATGAGCATTACTTCTATATTACTAGAATAGGATCTGACCGGTACGGCAAACAATCGGTGAGGTTTGGGCAGATCACGGCACACACTTACAAATTCGGCTGCTTGTCCAAAGCCTCCCGTCGGGATGGGTCAGGGAGCGCTCTGCCGCCATCATGCATCGTCAGGCAATCATTTGTATTCCTATTTCAAGCAGCATTCGCCTGAAATGGCCAAAATCAGGTGTTTGTAGCCACCTTCCTCTTGTACAGCGTGCCCAGAGCCCTGTGGTGACAACATGCCCTGGCAGCGCTCATCGGGGTGCAATATGACCCTGCAGCACTTGGGTCCACAGAAGTATTACCGCCACCTCTCTGCACTGTCCCGAGGACAGACGTAGCAGCAGACCGCTTCTAGCTTGTCGGGGTTCCCGGCTGTCGCTGACTGCAAGAGCCTTAAATCACCGTACATTTACAATGGCGCCAGTTTAAAGCCCAGGACTCTGCGCCGTACATGTAAGGCAGCCGCTCGCAAACAGGTTGGGAAGTGCCAACCGACTTTCTTCCTACTTTCCATGTTTCTGGGGGAGTCTGGTTCCAGGCTATGAAGAGTTAAACTGTTGGGAAGAAGTTTTAAAAAGTTGTGTGATGGAATTTCCTGTCCGGGGTCCCACTGAGTGATTGGGTGGGATGACTGCGCTGCTGGGGGGGCCAGGAAATGCCCCTCGCTGGAGTCCTCCTGACATGTTCAAAAATGGTCAGTGCTCAGCTTCCCTGCGCTGCTCCCAGGTGATCACATGTCACCCGCCTGCTTCCAAGCAGTAGGAATCAGCAGAACAGTGAGTGCAGCTCTGGAGGAAAAGGTGATGCCCCATGACCTCCACATCGATCCTCGGCCTTATAGCTGCTGTCCCCAGTGTTGTGATGGTCGTGCGTCTTGTTAGGCGTCTCTAGATTGCGGATGCTTTCTTACCATTAATCTTCGCCGCTGCTTTCGCTCCTCCGCGGTTTTCCTGCGAAATGACATCAGTTTCTGATTAAAGCTCTGCAGAGAATCTGTTCCACCGCCAGAACTGTACGCTACGTGAAAATAGAGCGGGGTCAATGAAATTAGTTTTAGGCGGCCTCTGATCCCTCTCTTATTGGATGCTTAATTGTGACCAGGTGCAACCTGTTGCTGCGTCCTCCGGCCGCTGGGAGCCTGACTCACGCCCGCGTTACAGGAAGGACACTTCCTGCTCGCTGACCGCGGTCGTCTGACGATTGATGGTTCTTATTCTGTTCCCATGAATGCTAAAAAATTAGGAGTCACCAGGATGTGCTGCGGCGGGGGTCATCCACAGGTGCCAGCGGGGGTCTCCAGGGATGTTCCCGGGATCTGCTGCGGTGGGGGTCATCCACAGGTGCCAGCGGGGGTCTCCAGGGATGTTCCCGGGATCTGCTGCGGCGGGGGTCATCCACAGGTGCCAGCGGGGGTCTCCAGGGATGTTCCCGGGATCTGCTGCGGCGGGGGTCATCCACAGGTGCCAGCGGGGGTCTCCAGGGATGTTCCCGGGATCTGCTGCGGCGGGGGTCATCCACAGGTGCCAGCGGGGGTCTCCAAGGATGTTCCTGGGATCTGCTGCGGCGGGAGTCATCCACAGGTGCCAGCGGGGGTCTCCAGGGATGTACCCGGGATCTGCTGCGGCGGGAGTCATCCACAGGTGCCAGCGGGGGTCTCCAGGGATGTTCCCGGGATCTGCTGCGGCGGGAGTCATCCACAGGTGCCAGCGGGGGTCTCCAGGGATGTTCCCGGGATCTGCTGTGGCGGGGGTCATCCACAGGTGCCAGTGGGGGTCTCCAGGGATGTTCCCGGGATCTGCTGTGGCGGGGGTCATCCACAGGTGCCAGTGGGGGTCTCCAGGGATGTTCCCGGGATCTGCTGTGGCGGGGGTCATCCACAGGTGCCAGCGGGGGTCTCCAGGGATGTTCCCGGGATCTGCTGCGGCGGGAGTCATCCACAGGTGCCAGTGGGGGTCTCCAGGGATGTTCCCGGGATCTGCTGTGGCGGGGGTCATCCGCAGGTGCCAGTGGGGGTCTCCAGGGATGTTCCCGGGATCTGCTGTGGCGGGGGTCATCCACAGATGCCAGCGGGGTCTCCAGGGATGTTCCCAGGATCTCCTGCGGCGGGGGTCATCTACAAGTGCCAGCGGGGGTCTCCTGGGATGTTCCCAGGAACTCCTGCGTCAGGGGTCATCTACAAGTGCCAGCGGGGGATCTCCAGGGATGTTCCCAGGATCTCCTGCAGCGGGGGTCATCCACAGGTGCCAGCGGGTGTCTCCAGGGATGTTCCCAGGATCTGCTGCGGCGGGGGTCATCTACAAGTGCCAGCGGGGGTCTCCTGGGATGTTCCCAGGAACTCCTGCGTCAGGGGTCATCTACAAGTGCCAGCGGGGGATCTCCAGGGATGTTCCCAGGATCTGCTGCGGCGGGGGTCATCCACAGGTGCCAGTGGGGGTCTCCAGGGATGAACCCGGGATCTGCTGCGGCGGGGGTCATCAAGTGCCAGCGGGGGTCTTCAGGAATGTTCCCGGGATCTGCTGTCGCGGGGGTCATCCACAGGTGCCAGCGGGGGTCTCCAGGGATGTTCCCAGGATCTCCTGCAGCGGGGGTCATCCACAAGTGCCAACGGGGGTCTCCACGGATGTACCCGGGATCTGCTGCGGCGGGGATCATCCACAGGTGCCAGCGGGGGTCTCCAGGGATGTTCCTGGGATCTGCTGCGGCGGAGGTCATAAAGTGCCAGCGGGGGTCTCCAGGGATGTTCCCGGGATCTGCTGCGGCGGGGGTCATCCACAGGTGCCAGCGGGGGTCTCCAGGGATGTTCCCAGGATCTGCTGCGGCGGGGGTCATCCACAGGTGCCAGCGGGGGTCTCCAGGGATGCTCCCAGGATCTGCTGCGGCGGGGGTCTCCAGGGATGTTCCCAGGATCTGCTGTGGCGGGGGTCTCCAGGGATGTTCCCAGGATCTGCTGCGGCGGGGGTCTCCAGGGATGTTCCCAGGATCTGCTGTGGCGGGGGTCTCCAGGGATGTTCCCAGGATCTGCTGCGGCGGGGGTCTCCAGGGATGTTCCCAGGATCTGCTGCGGCGGGGGTCTCCAGGGATGTTCCCGGGATGGATGGTGTATTAAAGGTTGGAAGGTCTCCCCATCCACAGAGGGGATGACTTGTTGATCGGTGGGGGTCTCCCTGCTGAGAGATTGTGACTCTTGTGTCCCCCTCAGCCCGTCCCTGTGGAGCTGCTGCTCCCCACGCAGTGACCTCCGTATGAACGGCGTGGTGGCTGACCATACGCGGTCGGCACTCCAGTCATTTCAAGGGGGGCTGACGGGAATACCTGAGCGGGTGTCGCTTGGCATCTCGAGTCCCACTGCAAGTGAGCGGTGCGCTCCACTCCGGTAACCCTGCAGGGACTGTGTGATACATGTTATAGCTACTTGTCACAATGTATCAGTCTACGGGGCGGCCCGCTGCCATAAGACCACTGCAGGAGATGTTTAGGGGGTTTCAGTCTCCAGATGTAAATGAAAGTTTTCCTATTCACTGACTGGAAGCGGAGATAGTGAAAGTGATGAGGAAGTCTGAGCGCTGCAGAGCTCTTTCTTGTGCCTGGTTCACACGAGGCGCTGCAGCCGATACCTGTATACACAGCTGGGATACATTGCCTTATCTCCGGTGACCCCTGACCCCGTCCGTCAGCGCTGGTGGCGCCCGTTTAATTATAAGACGGGTGTTATTATTACTAGACTTCAGTTACATACTGTAAGACGCCGCAGCCAGTCAGTGTTGTCATAGGGCATCTGTGCAGCATACTCCCACCCCTGTAGGTCCCCCATTACAACTGTGCAGGGCGGCCCTATAGTGTGCTGCCCGCCGGCTCATGCCCGCTACTACCTGCGCCTATTTGGGGTCTTGAGTCAGCGGCTTTAGTGCCTTTCCTTGTGACTCCACCGTTAACCCTTTGAGGACGCGGCCCTCTATTTTAGCTTCGCTCGGTCGCAGGACTTCTGCGTTGTGTTTCTCAGAGTTCCCATGTAATGCACCGAAAAACCTTTTCAAAAGTTGAAATGGAGAAAAACGTAATTGCGCCATCTTCTGGGCGGTCTGATGCGCACCGCGCCACACGTGCCATGATAACTATGTTCCGCGGGTCGCTACGGTTACGGCGATACACCATGTATTTAGGTCTCTTTGTGGCACCGGCTGCTCGCGGCTCCGGGCCCCTTGGAGTTTATACGGCGCCATCATCAGTTTTTACTACATTTTTCTCTTGGTGAATAAGCCGCGCAAAAGCTCCAAATGGTAGCGGTTCCAGGCCCTTCAGTGCCCGGGGCTCCTGTGTGGGAGTGGGGGCCACGAGTATGGCTTAGACTGCGTTTACATCAGTGCTGGAACTCGCCCATCGATAGTAGATCACTTTGGGTCTGCCACCCAGGACCCCTGCTAATCAGCTTGTTCACTGGACAAGTGGGTTTGTAAACTGAGCAGACAGCTCCATTCTTACTGCAGTGGCCAGAATAGGTATTACATGCAAAGTTCCCATTGAAGTGAATGGCCTGCAAAACTCAGTCTGGCCACTGCAGTGAGAGCGGAGCTATCCGCTTCCTGCACAAATCAGCTGAGTGCATGAACACACTGAACGGCTGAACAGTGCGCCTCCGCCGATCCACTACTGATGGCCGGAGGGAAGGAGCCGCCGCTCACAAATAACCTGATATTAAGGATTAATACCGCCTGTTAGCAGGCCGCGTCCGGAGCGCCGGTGATGTGATGCCGCTGCAGCGGGGAGCTCTGGACGACATCTCCTATCAGGGAGAATGTGAGCGGCCAAGGAATGGACGCAGCTCCATCTTTATTCTTACTAGGCGGCTGTGATTCCAGGTCAGCACAGAAATGCCAGTAAGGCGAGACTGTGCAGACGAGGGGCGGCCTGCACAGGGAACATGACTGCAGCTTCTGGACCGCATCCATACAGCACTAGCCCTGCCGTATCCTCCAGTCACCACAAGAGCTGCAGTCACTATTATATTACATCCTGCCTCATCCTCCAGTCACCCCCAGAGCTGCAGTCACTATTATATTACATCCTGTCTTATCCTCCAGTTACCACCAGAGCTGCAGTCACTATTCTGTTACATACTGTCTTATCCTCCAGTCACCGCCAGAGCTGCAGTCACTATTATATTGCATCCTGTCTTATCCTCCAGTCACCGCCAGAGCTGCAGTCACTATTATATTGCATCGGGTCTTATTCTCCAGTCACCACAAGAGCTGCAGTCACTATTATATTACATCCTGCCTCATCCTCCAGTCACCCCCAGAGCTGCAGTCACTATTATATTACATCCTGTCTTATCCTCCAGTTACCACCAGAGCTGCAGTCACTATTCTGTTACATCCTGTCTTATCCTCCAGTTACCACCAGAGCTGCAGTCACTATTCTGTTACATACTGTCTTATCCTCCAGTCACCGCCAGAGCTGCAGTCACTATTATATTGCATCAGGTCTTATTCTCCAGTCACCCCCAGAGCTGCAGTCACTATTCTATTACATCCTGTCTTATCCTCTATTCACCCCCAGAGCTGCAGTCACTATTATATTGCATCCTGTCTTATTCTCCAGTCACCCCCAGAGCTGCAGTCACTATTCTATTACATCCTGTTTTATCCTCTAGTCACCCCCAGAGCTGCAGTCACTATTATATTACATCCCGTCTTCTCCTCCAGTAACCCCCAGAGCTGCAGTCCCTATTCTATTACATCCTGTCTTATCCTCCAGTTACCACCAGAGCTGCAGTCCCTATTCTGTTACATCCTGTCTTATCCTCCAGTCACCCCCAGAGCTGCAGTCACTATTATATTACATCCCATCTTATCCTCCAGTCACCCCCGGAGCTTCAGTCACTATTACTGTATATTACATCCCATCTTATCCTCCCGTCACCCGCACTGCTGCAGTCACTATTACTGTATATTACATCCTGTCTTATCCTCCAGTCACCTCCAGAGTTGCAGTCACTATTCTATTACATCCTGTCTTATCCTCTAGTCACCCCCAGAGCTGCAGTCACTATTATATTACATCCCGTCTTCTCCTCCAGTCACCCCCAGAGCTGCAGTCACTATTCTATTACATCCTGTCTTATCCTCTATTCACCCCCAGAGCTGCAGTCACTATTATATTGCATCCCGTCTTATTCTCCAGTCACCCCCAGAGCTGCAGTCACTATTCTATTACATCCTGTCTTCTCCTCCAGTCACCCCCAGAGCTGCTGTCATTCTTCTATTACATCCTGCCTCATCCTCCAGTCACCCCCAGAGCTGCAGTCACTATTCTGTTACATCCTGTCTTCTCCTCCAGTCCTCCCCAGAGCTGCAGTCACTATTATATTACATCCTGCCTCATCCTCCAGTCACCCCCAGAGCTGCAGTCACTATTATATTACATCCTGTCTTATCCTCTAGTTACCACCAGAGCTGCAGTCCCTATTCTGTTACATCCTGTCTTATCCTCCAGTCACCCCCAGAGCTGCAGTCCCTATTATATTACATCCCATCTTATCCTCCAGTCACCCCCGGAGCTTCAGTCACTATTACTGTATATTACATCCCATCTTATCCTCCAGTCACCCCCACTGCTGCAGTCACCATTATATTACATCCTGTCTTATCCTCCAGTCACCTCCAGAGCTGCAGGCACTATTATATTACATCCTGTCTTATCCTCCAGTTACCCCCAGAGCTGCAGTCACTATTCTGTTACATACTGTCTTATCCTCCAGTCACCCCCAGAGCTGCAGTCCCTATTATATTACATCCCATCTTATCCTCCAGTCACCCCCGGAGCTTCAGTCACTATTACATCCCATCTTATCCTCCAGTCACCCCCACTGCTGCAGTCACTACTCTGTTGCATCCTGTCTTATCCTCCAGTCACCTCCAGAGCTGCAGTCACCATTATATTACATGTCATCTTATCCTCCAGTCACCCCCAGAGCTGCAGTGAGAGTTCACGTGGACTGTGCTGTGACGACCCATTATAATGTGCTGCCTTGTACTGCAGGGTTGTATGTAGTGTGGCGGATTACTGAAAGCTGTAAAGACTGCATTACCCAGAATGCAATGCGACAACCTGCTCCTTACTTCTGTGTTCACACTTGGCGGCAGCCGTGTCATCTCTGGGATAAGTGGGGACTTACAGAGGAGCTCAAGAAGATACTAACTGCAGCTCTGGGGGTGACTGGAGTATAACTCATGCTGTAAGAGGAGACTAGGGACTGTGGCTATGGATATGACTAGATTGTAAGAGGTAATGCAACTATAGAATAGTGACTGCAGCTCTGGAGGTGACTGGAGGATAAGGTAGGATGTACTAGAATAGTGACTGCAGCTCTGGGGGTGACCGGAGGAGAAGACAGGATGTAACAGCAGAATAGTGACTGCAGCTCTGAAAGTGACTGGAGGAGAAGACAGGATGTAATATAGTGACTGCAGCTCTGGAGGTGAGTGGAGGATAAGACAGGATGTAACAGCAGAATAGTGACTGCAGCTCTGGAGGTGACTGGAGGATAAGACAGGATGTAATATAATAGTGACTGCAGCTCTGGAGGTGAGTGGAGGATAAGACAGGATGTAATATAATAGTGACTGCAGCTCTGGAGGTGAGTGGAGGATAAGACAGGATGTAATATAATAGTGACTGCAGCTCTGGAGGTGACTGGAGGATAAGACAGGATGTAATGTAATAGTGACTGCAGCTCTGGGGGTGACTGGAGGATAAGACAGGATGTAATATAATAGTGACTGCAGCTCTGGAGGTGAGTGGAGGATAAGACAGGATGTAATATAATAGATGTCATGATGTAACTCAAGGTCAGTATAAGAAATGTTGCCCTGTTCTTTGTAGACTAGGGAACTGAATGAGACTAGAAGGTGAGACGTTCTCACAAATGGCGCTGCTCCTATATTTAAATTGGGGTTGTGCTGCTGTACCAGATGCCGCCACGGATACGAGTGGCGCTGTTCCCAGAGTGGTCAGCCTTCATTTAAGGCTCCTTTTACAGAGCGCGATCCCAGTGATATAAAGAGCCATCCACATGGCCGAGCGCTCAGCTGTCCGATCATCAGGAGCCGCCATTCACCCCACAAGGGAGCAAACGCTTGTCTGCCGGAAGTAGTCGCTCATATGAACACGTGCATTTAAGAGACGCACAAAACTCGCCCGACATTCTCGCCCGTGTGACTGCAGCCCAACACTCCATAAAGGATCCCGCTGAGATGTATAGCATCTGCAGGCCTGGCGTGCATCCATCCGCTTCTTCCTTTTGGAGGAGGGTTATTAGGGTTCTTCCTGTGAGAAGGGGGGTTAGGGTTCTTCCTTTGGGGATTGGGTTAGAGTTCTTTCTCAGGGGGCAGGGTTATTAGGGTTCTTCCTGTGAGGAGGGTGGTTAGGGTTCTTCCTTTGGGGATTGGGTTAGAGTTCTTTCTCAGGGGGCAGGGTTATTAGGGTTCTTCCTGTGAGGAGGGTGGTTAGGGTTCTTCCTTTGGGGATTAGTTTAGGGTTCTTCTTTTGGGGAGAGAGGGTTAGGGTTATTCCTTTTGGGAGAGAGGGTTAGGGTTCTTCCTGTGAGGAAGGGGGTTCGGGTTTTTACTATGGGGGAGAGGGTTAGGGTTCTTCCTGTGAGAAGGGGGGTTAGGGTTCTTCCTTTGGGGATTGGGTTAGGGTTCTTCCTCTGGGGGGAGGGTTATTAGGGTTCTTCCTGTGAGGAGGGGCTATAGGGTTCTTCCTTTAGGGGGAAAGGATTAGGGTTCTTCTTGTGAGGAGGGTGGTTAGGGTTCTTCCTTTGTGGGGAGGTGGTTAAGGTTCTTCCTGTTACGGTTCTTCCTTTGAGGGGAGGGGTTTAGGGTTCTTTCTGTGAGGAGGGGGGTTAGGGTTCTTCCTTTGGGGCGAGGGGTTTAGGGTTCTTCCTGTGAGAAGGGGGGGGGGGTTAGGGTTCTTCCTTTGGGGATTGGATTAGGGTTCTTCCTCTGGGGGAAAGGTTATTAGGGTTCTTCATGTGAGGAGGCGGCTTAGGGTTCTTCCTGTGAGGAGGGGGGTTAGGGTTCTTCTTTTGGGGAGAGAGGGATAGGGTTCTTCCTGTGAGTAGAGGGGTTAGGGTTCTTCCTGTGAGGAGAGGGGTTAGGGTTCTTCCTTTGGGGGATGTGGTTAGAGTTCTTCCTTTGGGGGACGGGGTTAGGGTTCTTCCTTTGGGGGACGGGGTCAGGGTTCTTCCTTTGGGGGACGGGGTCAGGGTTCTTCCTTTGGGGGACGGGGTCAGGGTTCTTCCTTTGGGGGACGGGGTCAGGGTTCTTCCTTTGGGGGACGGGGTCAGGATTCTTCCTTTGGGGGACGGGGTTAGGGTTCTTCCTTTAGGGGATGGGGTTAGGATTCTTCCTTTGGGGGACGGGGTTAGGGTTCTTCTTTTGGGGAGAGAGGGATAGGGTTCTTCCTGTGAGGAGAGGGGTTAGGGTTCTTCCTTTGGGGGACGGGGTCAGGGTTCTTCTGGTTCTTCCGGTTTAGTACTCTGTCTCTTATAGGATCCTTTGCATTTTGATGCCGGTGTTTCTAATGCGATGCAATGTGCGGTCAGTAGTGATTCCTTCCAGCACCATGCAGGGGCGCTCCTCCCTTCCAGCACCATACGGTTTTATCTGCCCCAACCGCTACACGGTGACTGAGGCGTGCGTCAGCGAGGGATCCGCGGCTCCTGTGTGGTAGTGAGTTTTCTCCTCTTAGTCGCTCACATTGCTAAAAACCACCATGAGCCGATAAAGGGCTGCGCTGCTGCGGAGTCGCTCCACTGTTGTGCAAAAACCGCCCCATGTGCACGTAACCTCCGCGGTCCCCGCCGCGATCTCCTGTACTAATACTGAGCCTTCCTACAGGGGGCGCTGTGGACTCTGCACCTGCCGGGTGTCCGCGGCTGTGGGAGGATAAAAAGATAATCCGTGATCCAGAGCTGCGCTGGTTAATCTCCACCTACCGCACGCCGATAGGTTTTGACGTGGAGCATTAGCGTTGCTATAGCGCACCTGCAGGCCGCGGCGCTCCGTCCTCTTATATCGTGCAGTGCCCGGCGTATCGCTGCAGGACGCACGAACAGTGCTATAGAAAGTAACCGCGCCGCTGGTGAACCAAGATGAACAGAGAAATTGTGGAGGAGCCAACATCTATAACCTTCAGTAACCAAGGCTCCTGGGAGCGGGGGCCTGCGGGGCCACATCTGTATGTGTGCTGTGCAGCATTGTGCGAGGAGCTCACAGGAGATGTTTTTCCGCTGCTCAGTGATACAAGTTTTGCGCTCTTTTGCCCGCTGGAGTCTTTCTGTTTCTCTTAGACACAATGGCGCTGGAACTGGTCGCCTGCTGTTATACCATCCGTGCGGAGGAACAGCGAGTTGTGCGTTCGGACACGTTAGTTGGAGCTCTAGTGTGAGAGGGCCGGGGGCTCTAATAAAGGGGTCGGGAGGCTGTAATAAAGGGGTCGGGGGGCTGTAATAAAGGGGTCGGGGGGCTGTAATAAAGGAGTGGGGGGCTGTAATAAAGGAGTGGGGGGCTGTAATAAAGGGGTCGGGGGGCTCTAATAAAGGGGTCGGGGGGCTCTAATAAAGGGGTCGGGAGGCTGTAATAAAGGAGTGGGGGGCTGTAATAAAGGGGTCGGGGGGCTGTAATAAAGGGGTCGGGGGGCTGTAATAAAGGAGTGGGGGGCTGTAATAAAGGGGTTGGAGGCTGTAATAAAGGGGTCGGGGGGCTGTAATAAAGGGGTCCATGGCTCTAATAAAGGGGTTGGGAGGCTGTAATAAAGGAGTGGGGGGCTGTAATAAAGGAGTGGGGGGCTGTAATAAAGGGGTCGAGGGGCTGTAATAAAGGGGTCGGGGGGCTGTAATAAAGGGGTTGGAGGCTGTAATAAAGGAGTGGGGGGCTGTAATAAAGGGGTTGGAGGCTCTAATAAAGGGGTCGGGGGCCTGTAATAAAGGGGTCCGAGGCTGTAATAAAGGGGTCCGAGGCTGTAATAAAGGGTTCAGGGGGCTGTAATAAAGGGGTTGGAGGCTGTAATAAAGGGGTCCGAGGCTGTAATAAAGGGGTCGGGGGGCTGCAATAAAGGGGTTGGAGGCTGTAATAAAGGGGTTGGAGGCTGTAATAGGGGGGTCGGGGGGCTGTAATAAAGTGGTCGGGGGGCTGTAATAAAGGGGTCGGGGGGCTGTAATAAGGGGGTTGGAGGCTATAATAAAGGGGCGGCACACATTATTCCTTCCTGTGACTCTGGGTGAGCATTACCTTTGACCTCGCTGTGATGTCATCTCTGCTGTGACCTCATGGCGGCGGCAGGACGTCACACTGGTGTCATTCTGATGGGACTGACATTCTTTGGATGGGGGGCCGATAGCGCCGGCCGTCGCCTGTTCTCCACCTGTTGTTGTTTCGGTCTGGCCCAATCAACCTGCTAGCCAGGCTGGAGCCACCGACCATCTGGAAAAGCTGCCGTGTTTATAAAACTGCCAGCAGAGTCGGCGACCGCCCACACAAGTCTGGAAGTCATTAGGCGCTCTCAGCGCTCCCCGCGCACATTTGGAGATCTCGTTAGCTGCAGAGCGGCTCGTTGGCCCTAATTGTCTGTTTTTGTTAGTTTTTAAGCAGACAGGAGCTTCCAATATGGAGGCAGAGGAGCGGCGCTGCGGCGGAGGGCTCCACACGGCGGGGCTCCACACGGCGGGGGGCTCCACGCGGCGGGGCTCCACACGGCGGGGGACTCCACACGGCGGGGGACTCCACACGGCGGGGGGCTCCACACGGCGGGGGGCTCCACACGGCGGGGCTCCACACGGCGGGGGGCTCCACACGGCGGGGCTCCACACGGCGGGGGGCTCCACACGGCGGGGCTCCACACGGCGGGGGGCTCCACGCGGCGGGGGACTCCACACGGCGGGGCTCCACACGGCGGGGCTCCACGCACCCACACCTTCCCCGAAGGCTTAGGAATGATCCCGGAGGAGGCTCAGTGTCACCCCCCGAGCCGTGCGGCGTCATGAAACACTTGTAAGACGGAGCGCTGCGGTCGTCCTTTGGGGCAGCGCGGAGGAGCGCGGCATCAGGTTGTTTCTTGAGGCCTTCAGTAGCGCCAGCATACTCCACAGCGCAGTACAGACATAGCAGAATAGACGGGCGGCCTCATCTGTCCCTCGCCGCCTCCTCTGCGGGAACGGTCACACGGCTCCGTGCAGAAGGAAAGTGGCGCAAATCAGCACCAAAACGGGTCAGCCTGGCACACTCTGGTGCCTCTCGGCAGAGATATTCCACCCGCGTGAACGGACGGATTCGCGCCCGCGGTACGCAGTGAATAGAGCCCGCTGACTGCACTGGATTCGTCACACTGCGGATTTAGTTTGCGCATTTCAGCAGCACAAAAAAGGATAGAACGGGCTCCATGTTTCTGCACATTTACACACCAACAGTCCCCACAGAAGCCCATGGGGGGCGCCCAAGAGCACGCGGAGCGCGCAAGCAGAGGCGTCAACGCTGTGTAATTCCTCTGGGAACAGAACACATCTGGAACTAATTAGCCACTTCAATCGGTTTGTTTGCCGCCAATGAGCATGCCCTGCGGGGGGGGGGGGGGGGGGGGGGGACACGTACGGTAACACGCCGAGCGCAAAACAGCCGAGCTCAGTCCGCAAAACATGTAGCACTGAGGCGTGCGCAATTGTGTGAGCCGTCCTCAGACCTGGGCACATAGACTTCTGTGATACGAAGAGTCTGCGATGAGCTGAGCGCCCCGCCGGCTTCTGTTAGGACCCCCAGAACGTGGAGCCCCCCATTCAGATGGGAGCAGAGCCTGAGGGCGCATTCACACGGGCCAGCGTGATGGCGGTCTGAGGATCAGGGCTGATGGCGCACCCCTACACCGCCGTTCTGTCTTGGAGGGGGATGGCTTGTTGTTTTAATAAGAACACCTAATAATCACATCGCGCCTTCAGGAAACTCGCATGCAGATGCGACTGCGAAGTGAGTGCGACGCAATATTCTAAATCGCCCATAAAAAAAATAATGGCGTGCATCGCTGCGGGAGAAGAATCTGTACGTAGGCCAATCATAGCATAATGCGTCTCGCAATGTCCAAACCCCCCTCCCCCGCCCGTGTACATACGGCCTCACAGGCTGCCCTTTCTGACTCCTGGGCGGCCATGTTGGGTACTGGCATTGGTTTGGCATTAATACATTGGCGCTATTAGGTCTGATGGATTGGATCTCGGAGCGCAGCCAAAAGGGCGGCGGCGTCCTCCTGCGTGTCATGTGATTAAGGCCGGCTGTACATGGGCAGATTACAATTCAGAAATCCACGATCGTCCCCCACGCGGATGATCCACGGTCATCTGCACCTACTGGAATAACAGAAGCATGCCGTCAGCTGACCGGAGCGCAGCGATCGCGATGTCCATTAGCAGATGTAATATCGCAGTCTGCCTTTGTGCGTTATCCGTAAGGACAGCAGAAGTCAATGGAAGCGTCCGCCCTACAGCGCATCCGTGATTGGCATTGTGGATAGGCTACGGGCACCGCGCCATCGCCAGCAACTGTGCAGGAAAAACTAATATGGAAGAAATCCTTACTGCACATGACCGACGGCGAGCATCTGCGGTCATCCACAATACAGGGAGGGTATGAGCGGTCGCCGGGCCGGGGTAGGCTCCGCATGCAGAGTCCGACTCTCCCGCGTGCAGCCGGCCTTATCGCATGGGGGGGATATCACCCCTTCTATTGTGGTTGTCACGTGGAGCCAGGTGGGAGGCCACCATCATCTGGACGACTCCGGGGCCCCCTGGGGACCGTTTGTTCTGTACCTGTATGAGTAGTGATGTCACTTGTAGCTTGCAGTTCATAGCCCCCCCTCCCCCATATGAACCTTTGGAGCCTGGTGTAAGATGGCTCCCGTGGGGGTCATTCACCGATGCGCCTCGCCACACAACAGCTTATGTGTAGATAATGTAGGTTGGACTGGACTTCACCGCGTCTCCCAGTCCTCAACCCACAGGACTGACGGGAGCGTCAAGTAGTGTCACCAGTAGGTGACAAAACAGGAACACGGCAGCGATGGCAGAAGCCGATGGTGGTGATTGCAGATAATGGTGCTGGTAGTCAGTGGAGCAGGCGGGTGATGGGGAACCGATATTAACATCTTGGCACAAACTGACCCTAACGCTAGCTCTCCTTAAGTCTTGCCCTAATCCATCCCTGATGCTGCCCCTCACATCAGATACCACTGTCCCTGTCTATCCCTAATGGAAACACTATCTGAGACCCCTATTGAAGCCACTGACAAACAATGAGATAGCACTAAGACCCAGAGATACAAATACCAACCTAAGCAGAACTGAAGACACAAACAACAGGTAAAGAGCAAGAACCAACGGCAAGGCTAGGAGGCAAGGACTGGACTCAAAATAACTACAAGAACAGGACTACACAGACATGAAACAAAGCTAGAGTAGGAACAAGATACTATAAAGGAATACCATCTATAAATGCACATAGCTTACGCTGTAACCAGCAACACTCTGCAGAAGCCAGGAATATATAAAGAGAGGCTAACCAATCAGGGACTCCTCTACAAACGAGGCTGAGCTGCATTATGTGGTCAGCTGACCCATCGTAATGCATTATAGCAACAGCCCCAACAAGCTAGAAGATGAATGAGCAGCAGAGTTTCTGGTGACCATAAGACCCCTCCGTCCAGCTGCAGACTAGTACAGGAGCGCTCAGCGGTGCGATGTCCTGTGGTTACATCGAGGGGCCCATCTAATGGACCAACCCCTCCGTCCAGCTGCGGACTAGTACAGGAGCGCTCAGTGGTGCGATGTCCTGTGGTTACATCGAGGGCCCATCTCACGGACCAACCCCTCCGTCCAGCTGCGGACTAGTACAGGAGCGCTCAGCGGTGCGATCTTCTGTGGTTACATCGAGGGGCCCATCTCACGGACCGACCCCTCCGTCCAGCTGCAGACTAGTACAGGAGCGCTCAGCGGTGCGATCTTCTGTGGTTACATCGAGGGGCCCATCTCACGGACCAACCCCTCCATCCAGCTGCGGACTAGTACAGGAGCACCCAGCGGTGCAATGTCCTGTGGTTACATCGAGGGGCCCATCTCACGGACCGACCCC
This sequence comes from Eleutherodactylus coqui, assembly GCF_035609145.1. NCBI lineage: Eukaryota > Metazoa > Chordata > Amphibia > Anura > Eleutherodactylidae > Eleutherodactylus > Eleutherodactylus coqui. Next base: position 3,158,222 of record NC_089849.1, read on the forward strand.
TCCATCCAGCTGCGGAGTAGTACAGGAGCGCTCAGTGGTGCGATGTCCTGTGGTTACATCTAGGGGCCCATCTCATGGACCAACCCCTCCATCCAGCTGCGGACTATTACAGGAGCGCTCAGCGGTGCGATGTCCTGTGGTTACATGGAGGGGCCCATCTCACGGACCTACCCCTCCGTCCAGCTGCGGACTAGTACAGGAGCGCTCAGCGGTGCGATGTCCTGTGGTTACATCGAGGGGCCCATCTCACAGACCGACCCTCCGTCCAGCTGCGGACTAGTACAGGAGCGCTCAGCGGTGCGATGTCCTATGGTTACATCGAGGGGCCCATCTCACGGACCGACCCCTCCGTCCAGCTGCGGACTAGTACAGGAGCGCCCAGCGGTGCGATCTTCTGTGGTTACATCGAGGGGCCCATCTAATGGACCGACCCCTCCGTCCAGCTGCGGACTATTACAGGAGCGCTCAGCGGTGCGATCTTCTGTGGTTACATCGAGGGGCCCATCTCACAGACCGACCCTCCGTCCAGCTGTGGACTATTACAGGAGCGCTCAGCGGTGCGATGTCCTGTGGTTACATCGAGGGGCCCATCTCACAGACTGACCCTCCGTCCAGCTGCGGACTAGTACAGGAGCGCCCAGCGGTGCGATGTCCTGTGGTTACATCGAGGGGCCCATCTAATGGACCGACCCCTCCGTCCAGCTGCGGACTAGTACAGGAGCGCTCAGCGGTGCGATGTCCTGTGGTTACATCGAGGGGCCCATCTCACGGACCGACCCCTCTGTCCAGCTGCGGACTAGTACAGGAGCGCTCAGCGGTGCGATGTCCTGTGGTTACATCGAGGGGCCCATCTCACGGACCGACCCCTCCATCCAGCTGCGGAGTAGTACAGGAGCGCTCAGTGGTGCGATGTCCTGTGGTTACATCTAGGGGCCCATCTCATGGACCAACCCCTCCATCCAGCTGCGGACTATTACAGGAGCGCTCAGCGGTGCGATGTCCTGTGGTTACATGGAGGGGCCCATCTCACGGACCTACCCCTCCGTCCAGCTGCGGACTAGTACAGGAGCGCTCAGCGGTGCGATGTCCTGTGGTTACATCGAGGGGCCCATCTCACAGACCGACCCTCCGTCCAGCTGCGGACTAGTACAGGAGCGCTCAGCGGTGCGATGTCCTGTGGTTACATCGAGGGGCCCATCTCACGGACCGACCCCTCCGTCCAGCTGCGGACTAGTACAGGAGCGCCCAGCGGTGCGATCTTCTGTGGTTACATCGAGGGGCCCATCTAATGGACCGACCCCTCCGTCCAGCTGCGGACTATTACAGGAGCGCTCAGCGGTTCGATCTTCTGTGGTTACATCGAGGGGCCCATCTCACGGACCGACCCCTCTGTCCAGCTGCGGACTAGTACAGGAGCGCGCAGCGGTGCGATGTCCTGTGGTTACATGGAGGGGCCCATCTCACAGACCGACCCCTCCGTCCAGCTGCGGACTATTACAGGAGCGCCCAGCGGTGCGATGTCCTGTGGTTACATCGAGGGGCCCATCTAATGGACCGACTCCTCCGTCCAGCTGCGGACTAGTACAGGAGCGCCCAGCGGTGCGATGTCCTGTGGTTACATGGAGGGGCCCCTCTAATGGACCGACCCCTCCGTCCAGCTGCGGACTATTACAGGAGCGCTCAGCGGTGCGATCTTCTGTGGTTACATCGAGGGGCCCATCTCATGGACCGACCCCTCCGTCCAGCTGCGGACTATTACAGGAGCGCTCAGCGGTGCGATCTTCTGTGGTTACATGGAGGGGCCCATCTCACAGACCGACCCTCCGTCCAGCTGTGGACTATTACAGGAGCGCTCAGCGGTGCGATGTCCTGTGGTTACATCGAGGGGCCCATCTCACAGACTGACCCTCCGTCCAGCTGCGGACTAGTACAGGAGCGCCCAGCGGTGCGATGTCCTGTGGTTACATCGAGGGGCCCATCTAATGGACCGACCCCTCCGTCCAGCTGCGGACTAGTACAGGAGCGCTCAGCGGTGCGATGTCCTGTGGTTACATCGAGGGGCCCATCTCACGGACCGACCCCTCTGTCCAGCTGCGGACTAGTACAGGAGCGCTCAGCGGTGCGATGTCCTGTGGTTACATCGAGGGGCCCATCTCACGGACCGACCCCTCCATCCAGCTGCGGAGTAGTACAGGAGCGCTCAGTGGTGCGATGTCCTGTGGTTACATCTAGGGGCCCATCTCATGGACCAACCCCTCCATCCAGCTGCGGACTATTACAGGAGCGCTCAGCGGTGCGATGTCCTGTGGTTACATGGAGGGGCCCATCTCACGGACCTACCCCTCCGTCCAGCTGCGGACTAGTACAGGAGCGCTCAGCGGTGCGATGTCCTGTGGTTACATCGAGGGGCCCATCTCACAGACCGACCCTCCGTCCAGCTGCGGACTAGTACAGGAGCGCTCAGCGGTGCGATGTCCTGTGGTTACATCGAGGGGCCCATCTCACGGACCGACCCCTCCGTCCAGCTGCGGACTAGTACAGGAGCGCCCAGCGGTGCGATCTTCTGTGGTTACATCGAGGGGCCCATCTAATGGACCGACCCCTCCGTCCAGCTGCGGACTATTACAGGAGCGCTCAGCGGTTCGATCTTCTGTGGTTACATCGAGGGGCCCATCTCACGGACCGACCCCTCTGTCCAGCTGCGGACTAGTACAGGAGCGCGCAGCGGTGCGATGTCCTGTGGTTACATGGAGGGGCCCATCTCACAGACCGACCCCTCCGTCCAGCTGCGGACTATTACAGGAGCGCCCAGCGGTGCGATGTCCTGTGGTTACATCGAGGGGCCCATCTAATGGACCGACTCCTCCGTCCAGCTGCGGACTAGTACAGGAGCGCCCAGCGGTGCGATGTCCTGTGGTTACATGGAGGGGCCCCTCTAATGGACCGACCCCTCCGTCCAGCTGCGGACTATTACAGGAGCGCTCAGCGGTGCGATGTCCTGTGGTTACATGGAGGGGCCCATCTCATGGACCGACCCCTCCGTCCAGCTGCGTACTATTACAGGAGCGCCCAGCGGTGCGATCTTCTGTGGTTACATGTAGGGGCCCATCTCATGGACCGACCCCTCCGTCCAGCTGTGGACTATTACAGGAGCGCTCAGCGGTGCGATGTCTTGTGGTTACATCGAGGGGCCCATCTCACAGACTGACCCTCCGTCCAGCTGCGGACTAGTACAGGAGCGCCCAGCGGTGCGATGTCCTGTGGTTACATCGAGGGGCCCATCTAATGGACCGACCCCTCCGTCCAGCTGCGGACTAGTACAGGAGCGCTCAGCGGTGCGATGTCCTGTGGTTACATCGAGGGGCCCATCTCACGGACCGACCCCTCCGTCCAGCTGCGGACTAGTACAGGAGCGCTCAGCGGTGCGATGTCCTGTGGTTACATGGAGGGGCCCATCTCACGGACCGACCCCTCCGTCCAGCTGCGGACTAGTACAGGAGCGCTCAGCGGTGCGATGTCCTGTGGTTACATGGAGGGGCCCATCTCACGGACCGACCCCTCCGTCCAGCTGCGGACTAGTACAGGAGCGCTCAGCGGTGCGATGTCCTGTGGTTACATGGAGGGGCCCATCTCACGGACCGACCCCTCCGTCCAGCTGCGGACTAGTACAGGAGCGCTCAGCGGTGCGATGTCCTGTGGTTACATCGAGGGGCCCATCTCACGGACCGACCCCTCCGTCCAGCTGCGGACTAGTACAGGAGCGCTCAGCGGTGCGATGTCCTGTGGTTACATGGAGGGGCCCATCTCACGGACCGACCCCTCCGTCCAGCTGCGGACTAGTACAGGAGCGCTCAGCGGTGCGATGTCCTGTGGTTACATGGAGGGGCCCATCTCACAGACCGACCCCTCCGTCCAGCTGCGGACTAGTACAGGAGCGCTCAGCGGTGCGATGTCCTGTGGTTACATGGAGGGGCCCATCTCACGGACCGACCCCTCCGTCCAGCTGCGGACTAGTACAGGAGCGCTCAGCGGTGCGATGTCCTGTGGTTACATGGAGGGGCCCATCTCACAGACCGACCCCTCCGTCCAGCTGCGGACTAGTACAGGAGCGCTCAGCGGTGCGATGTCCTGTGGTTACATGGAGGGGCCCATCTCACAGACCGCCCCCTTTATATGCTGCCTGGCGCCTGCTCTGTCTGCTATATTTGAGCTGCTCTTGCTGGGCACAGGTGCCGCCGGCTGCGCCCCACTGGTGGATTCCTCCTTCCCGGGAGCATCTGGTGGGGTCGGAGCCGCTCACTAATTTTGGCCATATTTCTATTAGAGGTGCGTGTCTAATGAATTCTCCAGGCCGGCCGTGGCTAATTGAAATCTCCTGCGGTCTGGGCTGCGAGCGGCAACCTGTTCAGGGGCCACCAGAGCGAAGTCCTGCTGTTTGCTTCCAAGATTCGGATGTTTTTCAAGTCGAGGCTTTATTTACAGTAATGGCGAATCTCCGTACGAACGTGGCGGGCGCGGCCGACGCCTGGGCGCTGTACTTGTGCCCGGTCAGCTGGATGGCGCCAAGTGACAGAGCGGACGGTTCACGCTGCTTCTCCATCCCACCCGCTGGGTCCTAAATACCGCACTGTGCCTGGAGGCGTCCCCCAGCTGTCCACGGGTCCTGAATGGCGCCTCCTACAGGATCTCGGGACGCAGCAGCCCTTGTATGGCGCCATTTTTCTTCCTTTGAAGGGCAGTCCCGATGTGTTTACAAGATGCGAGACGTGCGGAGATCCCGCCTGTGGTTGTCAGTGGGCTGGTTACACGTGTGATCCTGGCGCAGTGATGCCGCGCGTCCCATGTGTCTGTGTGTTCGCATTATTTGCTATGAGCGCACATGGCGCCCACGTACGGTTCACGGGGGGGGGGGCGATGCCATGTTTTCCTATTGAAAAAACGTGATTTTTACATGTGCGACAAACGTGCGTTCAGCGATGGAACCTGATTATCTCACATCGCAGGGGAAGTCACATTTCTCGGCCGGATATCGCGCTGGCGGGGTGGTAACCTAAGAGGCGCTCGGGCGGACTCTTCGGAACAAGGTGGTATGGTTATGTACGCAGGACCCCAGTAGTAGGCCGCGAAACGACACCGCGCTCATGACAGCGCCGCGCTACTGCGGTAGGAAAATGTACAACAGCGCCGCAGGCTGCGAGAGAAGAGTCACCCCTGGAAAGGCGGAGCTCCACTGTGCGGATGTGAAGCCCCCCGCAGACGGGCGGTCCGATCACTTGCTGCAAACTAGTAGAAGGGCGCGGTGTTCCAGAACGTCCCGCGGCCGCACGCCGCACATGGCCCGCTCCTCCTTCTGTTGCAACATCCGCCGCCCCATGTTGACATTGCACACGGACGCCACATGTGCGCAGCAGACCTGCAGCTCCGTCAGCCGTGCCTATGAGGACCCCACGCTGCAACGGCCTTAACCCTCTCCTCCCTGGAGTGACCGCCGGACACAGACTCCTGAGCGCTGCAGCACACCGTGGTCCTGCATAGTGACATGGGGTTTGGGGGAAATACGCAGTATGTGGCGGTACGCGCGGTATGTGGCGGTACGCGCGGTATGTGGCGGTACGCGCGGTATGTGGCGGTACGCGCGGTATGTGGCGGTACACGCTGTATGTGGCGGTACATGCGGAATGTGGCGGTACACGCGGAATGTGGCGGTACACGCGGAATGTGGCGGTACACGCGGTATGTGGCGGTACGCGCAATATGTGGCGGTACGCGCTGTATGTGGCGGTACACGCGGTATGTGGCGGTACGCGCGGTATGTGGCGGTACACGCGGTATGTGACCGTACACGCGGTATGTGGCGGTACACGCGGTATGTGGCGGTACACGCAGTATGTGGCGGTACACGCGGAATGTGGCGGTACACGCTGTATGTGGCGGTACACGCGGTATGTGGCGGTACGCGCGATATGTGGCGGTACGCGCGGTATGTGGCGGTACGCGCAATATGTGGCGGTACGCGCTGTATGTGGCGGTACACGCGGTATGTGGCGGTACACGCGGTATGTGGCGGTACACGCGGTATGTGACCGTACACGCGGTATGTGGCGGTACACGCGGTATGTGGCGGTACACGCGGTATGTGGCGGTACACGCAGTATGTGGCGGTACACGCAGTATGTGGCGGTACACGCGGAATGTGGCGGTACACGCTGTATGTGGCGGTACACGCGGTATGTGGCGGTACACGCGGTATGTGGCGGTACGCGCAATATGTGGCGGTACGCACGGTATGTGGCGGTACACGCGGTATGTGGCGGTACACGCTGTATGTGGCGGTACACACGGTATGTGGCGGTACACGCGGTATGTGGCGGTACACGCGGTATGTGACCGTACACGCGGTATGTGGCGGTACACGCGGTATGTGGCAGTACACGCGGTATGTGGCGGTACACGCGGTATGTGGCGGTACGCGCGGTATGTGGCGGTACGCGCAACATGTGGCGGTATGTGGCGGTACACGCGGTATGTGGCGGTACACGCTGTATGTGGCGGTACACGCGGTATGTGGCGGTACACGCGGTATGTGACCGTACACGCGGTATGTGGCGGTACACGTGGTATGTGGCGGTACACGCGGTATGTGGCGGTACACGCAGTATGTGGCCGTACACGCAGTGTGTGGCGGTACGCGCAGTATGTGGCGGTACACACGGTATGTGGCGGTACGCGCGGTATGTGGCGGTATGCGCCATGCATGATTTCATTAGTGAAAATAAGAGTCCCGTCTGTAAGTTGGAAGTAATGGGGACATCAGCCAGAAAACGGGACGTGCCGCAATCCTTCCATCGTGTAGCGTCGCTGCCCGCTATACACCTACTGCAACTGGTGGATGAGGAGACGGGCGCTGGAAGTGCAGAACGCTGCGGGTTGTCGGCCACGAAGATATACGGACAGACAGCCCGACCGCTTCGCTTGTCCAGAGAGGTCTGGAGTCGTGAGGGTCTGTGCACGGGCCGGGAAGGAATGTGACGGCCGTCGTTCTGTCCAAGGCGATGTGGGACGTTCCTTCCCTGCTGGATGGTAAAGAATCCTTCCCTCATGGGCAGCCAGTGCAATGTGCCAGTAAATGGGGTATTCTCAACCAGGAACGCCGTTCCACTGAACCTTACATGGCGGGGAAGACCTGAAGTCCAGAGGGCGGTCATCAGCCCCCCAATCTAGTCAGCAACACTTCATTTCCTTCCTCTGGATCCACACTGTTATTCTTTATCAATAGCACCATAAATTTACTTTCCCTCGAACATCAACAAATCTGCATCAGTGGGGCTAGATATCACATGTGCTGGATTATTGGGCTGCGGGGCTAGATATCACATGTGCTGGATTATTGGGCTGCGGGGCTAGATATCACATGTGCTGGATTATTGGGCTGCGGGGCTAGATATCACATGTGCTGGATTATTGGGCTGCGGGGCTAGATATCACATGTGCTGGATTATTGGGCTGCGGGGCTAGATATCACATGTTCTGGATTATTGGGCTGCGGGGCTAGATATCACATGTGCTGGATTATTGGGCTGCGGGGCTAGATATCACATGTGCTGGATTATTGGGCTGCGGGGCTAGATATCACATGTGCTGGATTATTGGGCTGCGGGGCTAGATATCACATGTTCTGGATTATTGGGCTGCCCTCCTGCTACCAGTACTGACTGCTGCTCAGATACTCAGTACGCCTCTGCAGCGCCCCCTACTGGAAGGCAGCCAACCTTCCAACAAACCCTGTGACCTAAGCCATGTTGTTGCAAGGCCTGTGAGAAGCTCAGACATTGCCTTATAGGGAAGCTGCATCCAGTAGGTGGCGCTGCAGAGGCGTTGTACCATCTGTCACTTGTGTACTCAGTTACCCAGGGAGCATTGCATGAGCTGTAAGTCTCTACTTGGCACTCTCCACAAGGAGAAACATCTCCCTCCTGGAATCCCACATCCATTACACCGCGGACCTCCAACGGGAGGAATAAACCAGCAGATCTGACAAAATCACCACCATTTCTGGTGACTAAACATGGCTTATTTTTGTAGCACATGCAATATGCTAATGATTTACCTCGCGTCAAAGGGGCGGAGCTCTAGAGTCATGGAGTCATCCTCCTTGACATTCCTGGGCACTAGTAGCCCTGAGGTCCTGCACACGCTCTGTTCGGAGTCCTGTGGGATGTGGCGCGGAGCGGGGCAGGAGCTACAGCTGCAGGCGGGGCTTCAGAATAAAAAAAATGGCGACAGGGTCCCTTTAACCCCTTCAGGATCAGAGATTTATCACTTTTTTATTTTTGTTTTTTACCCCCGCCTTCCAAGAGCCGTAACTTTTTCTATTGACGCGACACAAGAGGGCTTGTTATTTACAGGATGAGGTCTAATTTTTTAACCCCTTAAGGACCAGCCTGTTTTTAGGGGTTCTACCCCTCTGGTGGTTTTACTGCCCTATATTTATTTCTTCCGGCACCACCATTATTTTCGCGCTGTTTTTCCGTATACGGCGATATTATTATGTCTTTAGTTTTTTGTGGATTAAAAAGATTTGCTGAAATTTATAAATGTTTTTTACAGTAAAATAAAGTGGGGGAGGGGTTTAGTTCTGGACTTTTTGATATATACGTTGTACAGTTTCGGATAGTTGTGGTTGGCGTCGGCTCATGTTCTTTTTTATTTATATATTTTGATGTTATCAGTAATTTTTTAAACTCTTGTACCTATTTTTCCCATCTGTGACCCCTATGATGTCATATAAGACCTCTGGGGGTCATTCACACTGTCTTTTTATTTCCTACTTCTCCCCTCTAGCTGAGGCATCCATAGGAGCCCCAGTTACGGGGGAACATCCCCAGTAGTGACAATAGTCACTGGCAGAGCTGATCGGGGTCTGCTAAGACCCTCCAGCTCTTCTGTAACAGGGGCTCCCAGCGGTCACATGATCGCCGGGTCACATAGTGGAAGAAACACTTTCACTTCTCATCGAGTGCTATGTACCCGAGAAAGGGTTAAAAACCGGCTCCTCGGCTGTAACTAAGAACCTACAACCCGATCTGCTTGATGGCAGCAGCAGAGGCGTTATTCGCGCACCGTACATCCGCTATCAGTGAGGATTTAAGAGCCGTACATTTACCACGCTTGGTCCTTAAAGGGGTTGTCCCGCGCCGAAACGGGTTTTTTTTTAAATTCAATAGCTCCCCGTTCAGCGCGAGACAAACCCGATGCAGGGGTTAAAAAAAAAACAGTTTAGTACTTATCCGAATCCCCGCACTGCGGCGACTTCTTCCTTACCTTAGTAAGATGGCCGCTGGGATCTTCACCCACGATGCACCGCGGGTCTTCTCCCATGGTGCACCGTGGGCTCTGTGCAGTCCATTGCCGATTCCAGCCTCCTGATTGGCTGGAATCGGCACACGTGACGGGGCGGAGCTACGAGGACCAGCTCTCCGGCACGAGCGGCCCCATTCACCAGGGAGAAGACCGGACTGCGCAAGCGCGTCTAAAAACGCCAGAAGAAAGCGAAATTAGTCGGCACCATGGAGACGGGGACGCCAGCAACGGAGCAGGTAAGTGAATAACTTCTGTATGGCTCATAATTAATGCACAATGTATATTACAAAGTGCATTAATATGGCCATACGGAAGTGTATAGACCCACTTGCTGCCGCGGGACAACCCCTTTAAGGGGTTAATGGTACCGTATAATGTACAGAAAAACTTTTACAAAATTTTTATGCCGGGAGAAATGAAAAGGAAGGCGATTGCGCCATTTTTTGTAGGTTTCGTTTTACAGTGCAGTAAAAATAGCAGATCGTCGTCACGGTTACCATAAAACCGAATGTGCCGTTTTTTAAAATGATTTTCTGTTTTTGAAAAGTAAATTCCATTTTTTCTTCCACCAGCATTGCTCCCGTCGCCCCTGAGACCTGCGGCTTTGGTGTGATTCATCGATCGCGCTGTGCGAGCCGTAGTACGTATTTGGGGCGCAGGCATTTTTTCATCCTTTTTTAAACATTTTTGGGAGCCAGGATCCCTCCATAAAATCTAAATTCTGTGATTCCGTCTTTCTTTACGGCCTTCACCATGTGGGATACATACTGCAATGTGTTAACGGTTCGGACCTTCGTGTGCGCGGCGATACAAGTGGGGGGGGGGGGGTATTTATGGAAGAAATGGTAAAAGGGTTTGTTGAATTTTTAGCATTCTTTTAATTTTAACTTCATTACATTTTTGTTACACTTTTATTTTGCCCTCACAGGGGCGTGAACTTGTGATCACATGATCGCTTGTACCATATACTGCAATGCCTCAGTACTGCAGTATATAGTGATTCTTGATGTTGCCGCAGACAGGACTTGTTAGACATCCAAGCGCGGCAGCCCTGGGGGTCTTCAGTCGGCTCTGAACTGCCATGCTAGCCCATCAGCACCCTCCGATTGTGCTGCGGGGGGCAGGAAGGGATTCCCCCTGACTACTTATATGTGTGGCCACTCTGATCCCTACAGTTACTGGTGGTCGGCGGTTGTCAGAAAGAGCTGATGGCTGCCAGGCATGGGGCGGACTCGGCTCCATACACCCTTCACGACCGCAGGACATTACAGTCATTCAGGGGTCCTGAAGTGGTTAATAAACGTGCACCTACGTGTCCGGGCCGCCGGGTGGCCGCAGTATGGCCGTCGTATAATTCCGCATTCCCAGCAGCGTTCTTTACAGCGTTTAGCGTCACAGTTGAAACGCCGCAACAAACACTGGCTTCTCAGATGAGCGTCTGAGCGCGGCGTGTCTGAGCGCGGCGTGTGTCCGAGCGTGGCGTGTCTGAGCGTGGCGTGCCTGAGCGTGGCGTGCCTGAGCGTGGCGTGTCTGAGCGCTGCATGTCCGAGCGTGGCGTGTGTCTGAGCACGGCATGTCCGAGCGTGGTGTGTGTCTGAGCGTGGCGTGTCTGAGCGTGGCGTGTGTCTAAGCGCGGCGTGTGTCTGAGCGCGGCATGTCCGAGCGTGGCGTGTCTGAGCGCGGCGTGTGTCTGAGCGCGGCATGTCCGAGCGTGGCGTGTGTCTGAGCGCGGCATGTCCGAGCGTGGCGTGTGTCTGAGCGCGGCGTGTGTCTGAGCATGGCGTGTGTCTGAGCGCGGCATGTCCGAGCGTGGCGTGTCCGAGCGCGGCGTGTGTCTGAGCGCGGCATGTCCGAGCGTGGCGTGTCCGAGCGCGGCGTGTGTCTGAGCGCGGCATGTCCGAGCGTGGCGTGCCTGAGCGCGGCGTGTGTCTGAGCGCGGCGTGTGTCTGAGCGCGGCGTGTGTCTGAGCGCGGCGTGTGTCTGAGCGTGGCGTGTGTCTGAGCGCGGCGTGTGTCTGAGCGCGGCGTGTCCAAACGCGGCGTGTCCGAGCGCGGCGTGTCCGAGCGCGGCGTGTTTGAGCGTGGCGTGTTTGAGCGTGGTGTGTCTAACGCAGCGATTTTCTTCTGCCGTCTGCTCTATTTTACCGTTCCAGTGGTTGTTCGCGCACCTCATCACCCGCTGCAATGGGGGGGGGGGGCGTTTAAAATGGCCGTTGAAGGTGTTTGTAAACGCTGTTCTTACGGACGCCTGTGGGCGCCTACGCCACTTCCGAGCGTTAGTAAAGCCCGCTATAACATGTGGCGCCCGCTGACAGCGATGTCCCTGTCAGCTCCGAGCTGCCTCCAGCTTGTCTCAGCCGCACTCCTTGGCATCTGTGAAATAATCTTGGAGATGTCGAAAACCCGTAGCGGCGTCGTTCAGCCCGCGAATGGCGTCATTGTGTGTTCAGATAGACCTGTGGGCGCGTTCATATCTGTCAGCCCCCCAGCTAATCACGTCTCCCTTTCCTGCCGAGATCATTAAAGCCATTGTTCTGAGGGTCCGCCTGATACCTTCCTGCGCTGCGATGGCGTGCGGCTCTGTCCTCTGCGCCCGCTGCCCCCAGAGTTTTCGGTGAGCACCGTGTAGACGCGGCCCAGTCTGACGAAGGACATTTATTTGCATCATTCCCCCTCGGACCCCCTCTCTGCGGCGCCGCTGATCTCCATATTGTTCCCGTACATCACAGATGTCATCATATACTGGGACCTACATGAGTGGCTCCATCCTAGATTCTCTGCTTGCTGGCTGTGAATGGAAAACGTCATTACAGAAATCTGTTCAGGTCACGTGATGATCACCAGCGAGAGCGGCTCCGTAGAAAGGAGGCGGGGCATGCGCCGAAGTGGTGATCACATGACCGGACAGATAGTCATCCGCCAGAAGTAAACATTGAAGGTTCCTGACGGAGCGATCAGAGGAGGAGCAGCTCACAAAGCCTGATGTTCTTCTTCATGCAAATGTCCGCCCTTTACCGTAAACTGATTCCTCCATAATCCTCTCCTTTATACCTCCTGCTCATCACTTGCTGGGGGGCCAATACTTCTGACATCATCGTGTAGAGGCTGCCATATTAGATATCCTGGGGGTCCCACTGATCCGGAGATTGCGGGGAGACGCAGGGAAGAACTTCTTACGATCCGCATTTCCAGCGCTGCTCTCTATGTAGGACGACACTCGCCTCCTCGTACTTCAGGCCCCATAAGGAGAAAGCCATGCTACTTGTAAACTAGAATTTAGGCCAAGCTTAAATGTGTCCGGCTGGGAGACCACACCCCTCCAGATAAGCCACACCTACTTTACGGGGAAAAACCTGCTGTGAGACGCATACATTGAAAAAAGGTGCAATTTTTGTACCAAAATTTGCACCGTTTTACACTAATTTTGGCGTCATAAATTCCTTTATAGTCCCTACAGAAATCCCTCTAACCTGTAGTGCCTTGAAGGAAGAACGGCAAGAAAGCGTGATTTGCGTCTCCCGCTGGTGATTTGCGTCTCCCGCTGGTGATTTGCGTCTCCCGCTGATTCGCGTCTCCCGCTGGTGATTTGCGTCTCCCGCTGGTGATTTGCGTCTCCCGCTGGTGATTTGCGTCTCCCGCTGGTGATTTGCGTCTCCCGCTGATTTGCGTCTCCCGCTGGTGATTTGCGTCTTCCTCTGACATCTGTCGCCCCGGAATCCTCTTGGTGTCATTGTAGTATTTCGTGGCGCCTGCAGCAGTCCCGTTACACGCGGCGCACCGCTCTGCAGAGAACATAGGTGCATTATCAGCCATCTGCCTTCTAGCCCTCCATGCAAGGTGACACACTTGTATCCCAGCGCGTTCCGTGTACCTGGTGCCACCTTCAGGCTCCTCCAACCTGTCCACAGAAAATCATGCACTGTCCCCCTGAGCATGGAGGACAAGGCTGCACCAGGTGCCGGGGGATGGGGCCGCTCCAGATGCCGGGGGATGGGGCCGCTCCAGATGCCGGGGGATGGGGCCGCTCCAGGTGCTGGAGGATGGGGCTGCACCAGGTGCAGGGGGATAGGGCTGCACCAGGTGCAGGGGGACGGGGCTGCACCAGGTGCAGGGGGACGGGGCTGCACCAGGTGCAGGGGGATGGGGCTGCTCCAGGTGCTGGAGGATGGGACTGCACCAGGTGCAGGGGGACGGGGCTGCACCAGGTGCTGGAGGACGGGGCTGCTCCAGGTGCAGGGGGACAGGGCTGCTCCAGGTGCTGGAGGACGGGGCTGCACCAGGTGCAGGGGGACGGGGCTGCACCAGGTGCAGGGGGACGGGGCTGCACCAGGTGCAGGGGGATGGGGCTGCTCCAGGTGCTGGAGGATGGGGCTGCACCAGGTGCAGGGGGACGGGGCCGCTCCAGGTGCAGGGGGACGGGGCTGCACCAGGTGCAGGGGGACGGGGCCGCTCCAGGTGCAGGGGGACGGGGCTGCTCCAGGTGCAGGGGGACGGGGCCGCTCCAGGTGCAGGGGGACGGGGCTGCTCCAGGTGCCGGGGGACGGGGCTGCTCCAGGTGCAGGGGGACGGGGCTGCTCCAGGTGCAGGGGGACGGGGCTGCTCCAGGTGCAGGGGGACGGGGCTGCTCCAGGTGCCGGGGGACGGGGCTGCACCAGGTGCCGGGGGACGGGGCTGCTCCAGGTGCAGGGGGACGGGGCTGCTCCTGGTGCAGGGGGACGGGGCTGCTCCAGGTGCCGGGGGACGGGGCTGCACCAGGTGCCGGGGGACGGGGCTGCACCAGGTGCCGGGGGACGGGGCTGCTCCAGGTGCAGGGGGACGGGGCTGCTCTAGATGCTAAGGGACAGGACTGCTCCAGATGCTAAGGGATGGGGCTGTTCCAGATCCTGGGGACTATGCTGCTACAGGTACTGGGGGTACAGGCCCACACCAGGTGCTGGAGGGACTAGGCTGCTCCCGTGCTGGGGACAAGTCTGATCCAGATCCTGGTGGATGGGGCTGCTCAAGGTGTTTAGGGGTGGGGCTGCTTGTTTGGTTACGAAGCTGCTCCAGGTGCTGAGACACCTGGGAGGGGGGGGGGGGGGGGCGCGCAGTGTAAGGAGGAACAAGTCATTCTGCCTAGCCCAGGGTATTTAGATACAGGATTAGGGAAACAGTGAAGGCAAGCCTGGCCACCAGTGTCCTATGTGGGAATGAAGACTACTCCGGGGTGATGTGAACATCTCTGTAGTTCATATGTTCTCAGGATGGAGCTTCCTTTTTGTCGCACAGGGCTGCTCCATCTCTGTTGACAAACTAATTAGCAGACAGTTCTACTGAATAGAAGTGTTTGTTCCAATAGCCAAGCCATAGAAATGCCATGAAACTCACCTACTTGCAGCTCCAGAGATTGTGAGCTCTGTGGCTCCAACATGAAGATCTTCCTCTCACTGCTGATCAATACCATCGTAGAGGGGATGTATCACCTATAGTTTTACTAATTCCAACCAGTGTGAAAGTCGTTAGGTTGTGCTGCTAGAGTTTGTTGTTCTACAGGGTTCCAGGAGCACACCTGCACAGGTGAGGGTTAATTGAGCCGGCTGGGTGTGGTTGTTCTGGTCAGCCAATCTCCTGGGTTTGGGGGTAGATATATACCCCAGCCCCTCTGCAAGATAAAGCTGTATTTCCTCAGTCTTATGTGCTGTGTGAGTAGTGTCTGGTCAACTTGCAGCTTACTGTGTGTGTAGTGGCAGGTCAGCTTGCAGCTTGCTGGGTGTTTTGTGTCCTGTGTCCTGTGCTGCCTGTTTAGTGTCTTGCTAAAGTAGGGACTGCAAGACACGAGGAGCCTTGTCACGGCCTTGCAGATAAAGGTAATTGGCCAATGTACGAACTAATCCCTCGCTTTTATATTCAGCTTTACCTGCTTTAGTGTGCGAGGTTGTGTGGTGAAGTGAGTTTGTGCATTGTGTCAGTCCCGCCTGGTTGCGAGTATCACCCTTTCCGGGAAAGCAGGGCCGAAGTTCCAGCGTGGGGCCGCCCTCATAGAGGCGATTGCTCTGCTTGTTGGTAGGGCCAAGTCATCTTCCCTGCAGCACAGGGCCAGTTTCCCCAAATCCGTGTCTTTGGGTCACGTTCGTGTGGGCCTAGTGCTTATTTGCCCACACGAACGCAACAAAAGTATCAAAGGAGATTTCTGTGTTGCACTTGTTATTTAAGGGTTAATACAACTTTGACTGAAACTTTTAAAGCCGCACTGACCTGACTGAACTATTCTTGGTAGTAGGGTAATCCGAGCAGCTTTACTATGATGGTGTGAGCAACAAGCCACATAATTATGCATTAAACCTTGTCATGATTTGTTATGTTCAGGAAGATGGTCCATCATGATAGGCCACTCTGCTCTGTTTGTTTGCTTGCACTAAAATTAAAGTCAAAACTGGGCTGGGCTCTTTAGAAAGAGCACAGTGGTGACTTCACACAGTTGATGTCTCTTGTTCTTTCTCCGATGATCATCGTTAATTAATTTGGACACATTAAAGAATTTATATCCTGGCACCTTATTAAAAATCTAACTTTAAAGGGTCACACCCAACAGTTTTTGGTGGAGAATAGCGGGCAGACTAAGAAATCTACTTAATTGCCAAACACAGGCGGAGGCTAAGAACGCGGTAAGTAACAAAATTTATTTTGTTACAACTTTTACTGCTGTCTTAGCTTTTGTCATGGCGCAATTAATGGATTCACAGTCAGAGGCTCTTGTAGACTTGTGTGTGTTTATAACCTCCCATTTGCTGTTAGAAGATTCACAGGCAGACATGACTAAAAATGTATGAATTTCAGTTGTCAACCTCCTCTCCTGAATTTTCTGTTTTTCTCCCATATAGAGATAAACTAGACTTGATCTGGCATGTACTGGCTGTATTTAGTAACCCTGTGTGCCCTCACAAACTGCTAGAATAGGGGAAATCTCTTGTCTTGTGAATCTGGATCATAAGACATAGAGCCTACGTTTGAGGTTGAATAATCAGGCTTGTTTGTAATCATAGAGGTGTGCACGTGAATAACTTGTACAAGTGAAGGTAACACGTTGTGAGATTGATCCATGCTGGATGTACATCGTGTGGGAGATTTCAGTCTCATACTGGTAGTTTTGTGTTTATTCAGTCTAAGTGCTACCCAATTGCTACATTGGAGTCTGGGACTCCACTAATATATTAAAAGTTTTCAGGGAATTTGTTAGTTTGTCATTCTGGGAATTACAATTGTAGCAGGAATTCCGAATTAACAGATTAAAAGACTTCGGGGAAGTGTCTGTTAAGTAATTGTTCGGGTAGCGATATTTGCAGCTGATCTGAAATGAGTAAATAAATGTCTGAGGGACAAAGGAGATGACCCAATGGAAGTCATGTTAAATTCAAATATACACTTCAGTAGTGCCAAAAGATGGGTACCCCAAAGACTGGATGTTTGCTTATGGATAGGTAGAGAACATTTGTAAGTGTTTGTAAAGGCAGAATGAAGGGTCTCATATAGAATTCCCTTTTTGGAAAGATGTGAGATTATGGTCAGCATGTAGACATTAGTAAGAAAACAAAGACATTTGTTATACAATTCTGTTACTTCCCTAGATGCAGTTATTTTCCCCTTGCCTTCAAGAGATGAGGTGAGTCAGTAGAGTCTGTGATATTACTGCACAAAAGACAGGATATAATTTTTGTTACTTGATCATTAATAATGTAGATTTGTTATTTTTGTGTGAATGTGTGAAGGGCCTGTGTACATGTCGTTGTCTTGTCTGTATCAGTGATATGGTTCATGTGTACCATTGGATGGCTGGGCATAGACGGGGAGAGACACGCCTAAGCAGTTAGCCACACCACAAGGGGTGGAGCTAGGTGATGTAAGGGGAGGGAAAATAGAGACAAGGGAAGACAAGTGTAAGCAGAAAATTAAGAAATGTCAAAGAGAATTCCATTGCTAATGTAGTTTTAAAATTTTTTTTTAGATGGCTTCAGATATTACAAAGACGGGTCGTGCAGCACAGGATATGCAGTGGCCATGCAAGGTGAAGTACTACTCCGACAACCACTCCCATATAGTATGTCAGCCTAGGAGGTAAAGCTGCAGGCACTCACTGAGGCCGGAGGTAAGACTGTAAGCTACACGCAAGGTTTGGGTACTCTTTGAGCACTGCTCACAATTATGGGCCCATTGGTGAAGTAGAAGGTTTGTAGCATCCTTGGGTAAAACAAACCAGAACACAGAAGCAGTGTCTTTGTTGTTCAAGGGTTTAGCTCTTCCCAAACAAGTATTCATCATCAAATCCAGGCTCAGACCAAGGAGACAACTCGTGAGACTCTAGGGAACCGAAAAGCAGACGCAGCAGCCGAAGCAGCGGCCCCGACTCCCCTCGGATGAGGTAACAGCCAAACCAAACCTGCAACCAAACGGGCGTGGATATCTCACTATTGTTTATTTTGCAGGAAGAGGCATGAAAGAAAGAAAAAGAGGGGTGGCACAAAGAGGGTGCAGAGCCGGATGAGAAGGGAGTCTGGAGGAAAGGTAAACCCCTGTGCCTCTCCTGAACGCTCTACTCTATGATGTCCCATTTGAGCCACTGACCAACTCATTAGTCAAAGGAGGTAATATGTAGAGTAGTTTCTTCTTGGATTGGCCCAGGGTTCAACGCTGTTGCAGCAAGGTTTGTCCAGGCCGGTATTATCTGTGCCTGTCATAGAGCAGGTAGATCGGTGAAGATATCTGCTCAACACTGTATGACCATGTTACCCTCATCCAACTGCCAGCGGTGGCCAATATGAGTGTATCCTTGTCTGTTTTGATCTCTTTTTAGGTTGTGACCACAGCTACAGACAGGAATATGGCTAAGAAGCTGTTGTATGAGGTCGTATGTCAACATGGAGCCCCCTGAGGTGATAGAGGGTGGTAGGGGATCACATCTTGTTAATGGAGTTCTAGAGAGGATTCAGAATCTCTTGATGATTGTACAAGTGTCAAACACTTCATGGTTCACAAAGTAGCGGCAAGGAAGACTGACTTATCGAGAGCTTCAACCTTTAAGATTAGCAAGGCCAAAGAGGAAAAACGGAAATCGAGGATGATAGCTACTCATTACTGTATACTCAGGAACCCAATGGAAAGATGTCACTTCATCCTTGGGGATCTTGTTTGGCCGGTAATAGAGCTGTGACACAAGCCATGCACACAAGAATGGTACGAAGCTCCTGCATCTGATGGGGATTTATAGTCGAACCCTACAAAGTTGGGTCGGGGGCATTGCAAGATGCTTGTCCTGGAGTTCTATATATTAGTTCAGACATTGATAACGGCACGAGCCTGCTTCACGGATATTGGCTATCAGATGTATAATGCAAATATTTACGCCTCGTTTTCCTTTTCATAGCAGTAGACCTGTCAGTGATGCCAGTCCGATACTTACAAGCACCTCCCCTCTTTGTAAGACAACTATGTCCAACAAAGAGACACGCCCAAATGTAGATCACCTCTTAAGACGCAACCTAAGACGGTCCAAGATAGTGTCTGATAAGGCAATCTTATGGAACAAAGCAGTGTTTTCCAATGGACAACCATAAGACCTTTATCCTCACTCACCGGAGGATGGGGTCATTAGGCCCACCCTTACTCGTCAGAGGTGGGATGAATTAGTAGAAGCCGCTGATTGTGGAGATCAGGGGTGTCAAACTGATTTTCTCTGAAGGTCGCATCAGCATTATGGTTGCCTTTAAGGGCCGATTGTAATTGGGAGGCTGTAGTTTAAATGTTTTGAAGGATATATTAAAAAGGAGGTGGAGAACAGCCCCCCCCCCCCCCCCCCCCCCACAGACACTTGACTCTAAACTGCCAGGTAGTCAGAGAAAAGGAATAATGATGGGAGTTGGCAGAAGCCGGTGAACGGTTCCTAAAAGATCCGTAGGACTGAGCTCTTCCTCACTGGGTCAAGCAGCGGTATAACACAAGCTCCTCTCCGAACCGCGCAGCAAGCTTACAGGCTGTGGAGAGGCTGGGGCAGACTGATCTCTGCGGGAGGGCAGCGAGGACCAGCCGCTGTATTACAGGATAGGCTCCGCGGGAGAAGCAGACAGGGGAGTGCGCGCCAAAGGCTGCAGTAAGAGCCGCAGTGCTCCGTCCGCATGCACCAACGTCGCAGTGATGATGACGGCCGCGTTCCCGGTACCCCATGGTGAGCGGCAGACAAGTTCACAGTGTGCTGGCGGGACTTCCTGGCACAGCCCATGACCCTCCGATCTAGAAGAGGATTTTCTGGATCTGGACCTCGTGGGCCACATAAAATAACGTGGCGTGGCCCCGTGATCTAGATGACCAGACTTATACAGTGGTGGATACAGTTCAGGTCTTATCCTAAATATCATTGCTACCCTGAGATGTCTATGTTATTTAGAATCTTAATGGTTTGTAGCCCTTATTGGCTTACAGTGTGTACGCCCCAGAGAACGCCCAGGTGAGGGGGCTCCGCCGTCACAACTAATCTGCCTCATCTACCACTCAGGGGTTTCCTAACCCTAAGGAGTTCTCAAATTGGGGAACGGAATAAAGTCCTCACTACTTCCAGGAAGGTCTCCCCTGTGGGACTAACCCATGGGATATACCGAGTTTGGGGATAAAAGTGTAATCAAAAGGGGGGAAGATGTCAGAGTATTAAGATGATTGTTACACTCGTCATTCATGGGTTAATACAACTTCAAGTCGGAAACTTTTAAAGCAGCACAGACCTGACTCGACTATTCTTGGTTGGGGGGAATATAAGAATCAGGACAGCGCCCCTTGAAATGGAAAGCAGCCCAAATGGGCAATAAATCAAAATGGACTCACCCGGTGTATAGTGGAGCCCGGTCCTGAGCCCCACCAACACCTCCAAGTCCAGGGTTGCTTTGATATATATAATGCCAAGCGTCTCCCTGCGTATCCACGTAATCCCGATGGGCTATATCAGGAGAGCAGCCAGGGGTCTGTCACACTCAAGGTGACCCACTTGAACACTTAATCAGAAAAACAATAAAAAATTCCTGCGCTCCTTTTTGGATCCAATTCACCAGGGAATGGAGGTGCCAATTCTTGGTTGGGAGGGATTTGGACTTTCCCTAGAGATCGTATTTGGACATTGTGTTCGCATTCCTTTACTCGGATGGTGAAGGCAACAAGTCACATAATTATTCATTAAACTCAGTCATGATTTGTTAAATACAAGGAGATGGTCCGCCATGACAGCCCACTATACTCTGTTTGTTTGCCCGCACTATAAATATAGTTAAAACTGGGCTGGGTTCTTTAAAAAGAGCACAGTGGTGACTTCACACGGTTCGTTTCTCTTGTTCTTTCTCCAATGATCGTCGTTAATTAATTTGGATACATGAGAGAACTCCGATCCTGATAATCTTATTACCAAATCTAAATTTAAAGGGCTACTCCAGCAGCTGGGTAGAGAAACGTTTTCCATTTTCAGTTTTTATTTCCTGGTTTCAGATTTTTTGTGGTATTGTCTGTACATGACTGTTGGTCGTCCACCTCCTCTGAGCTGCATTCATAGCATTTACAGATGAGCTTTACAGCAGCCTCATGTATTGACTTCTATGGGAGAGTGCGGTGCACATGCTTTGTGATCTGTTCGGGGTGGAGGAGGTGAGCTGTGACATCCCTTATTGTGAATGGTGGATCCTGTCTTATTAAGCTTAGTGATCAGTGTGAGAGCTGCAGGGATTTAGGTTTGATAGGTGTAGATCATGACAATAAAATAACAAAACCACCAAAAACATTTGAAAAGATGTCTAATACAACAACCTGATTTCTGCCAGGGCCGTTTTCTTGCGACGGCTTCCTTTTAACACATCATCATTTTTCTATTTCTTGAAGATGTCTGTTTGCTTTCAGTGAATTGCGGCTTTCTGCGGGGAGGAGGATCGGGTCTGTGCAGGTATTTAGCAGGAATGGTGAAGGCAGTAAGTGAATGGAACACAAAGTCTGCGGTGGTGATTGGGGGGATCCCTGGTGGTCTGGGGGTGCATGCTGGGAGTTGTAGTTTTATATACTCCCTCAGTCCCAGTCTCTGCTCGCTGGAGGTTATGAAGATCCATTGACCAAGAATAAACTGAACCGGATCTCATTTTTTCCAACCACACAAATTGCACTTAATGGATAAGTTATGAGTCAGGATTAGTGACATCGCGTACCTGAACCGCCGCCAAGTCAAAGTCTGAGCGAGCGCACATGTCCAGTGAGTAAGAGGCTCCAATTAGTGCAATCCACCTCCGTGACGGGGCGGCGGGCATGATGTGCAGCAGTCTGACAAAGTCCTGTATATTTGGGGAGGGTCCCCCCGAGATGTTACCTCGTTACTAGCCGCACCCCGATACTGCATGTGTGTAGGTACACAACCATTACTATGCCCCCTCCCCAATAACAGTAAGCGGCACCCACCAGGCGGTAAGAGGCTGCATTGTCGGATGCCGCGGTGCAGGTGGGGCTCGTCTCGTGACGGCCGACATTACAGAATGGGATTCGGTTTTCCTCTTCCTTATATCAGTCCCATTCAGTCCTCACCGTCTGGTAACATAATGGCGCATATTGTGTCCGGTCCGCGGTGTATTATGTGATCAGCCCTTGATGGCCACACGAAGCAGCTTGTAGCGAGCGCTGCTGGGGGAGCATAGCGGGTCATTGTCCCTACACTTTATACTGCAGATCACAGCAACCAAGTATATCCAGCGTATTCTTCATGACTTACAAGGCGGCCGTCTTGGGGCTCGTGCATTGTGCGCAGAGGCTGTGCGGCTCCGCAGTAAGGCAGCCATGACCCTCCTTATGGCTCAGTATGGGATCATTGACCCCTATGGCCGCCCCATTATGGCTCCATACAAGATGTAATACTGCCCTGTGCCTCGCTCTTCATTAACACCTCAGCCAGTAGCTGCTCAACATCTTTAGAAATGTCCTGAACATCCCAGGCAGATGGCGGCCATATAACAATACATACCTGATCAGAGGCGGGGCCAGGCCTTCTGTCCTCTGGGGCAAAGAATTAGTTTGCCTTAAAAACGTCAGTCTTTACTTCTAGGGAGACCCCCAACCACTTCCTAGGGGACCCCCAACCACTTCCTAGGAGACCCCCAAGCACTTCCAGCGAGACCCCCAACCACTCCCAGGGAGACCCCAAACCACTTCCAGGGAGACCCCCAACCACTTCCAGAGAGACCCCCAACCACTTCCAGGGAGACCCCCAACCACTCCCAGGGAGACCCCCAACCACTCCCAGGGAAACCCCCAACCACTTCTAGGGAGACCCCCAACCACTTCCTAGGAGACCCCCAACCACTTCCTAGGAGACCCCCAACCACTTCCAGCGAGACCCCCAACCACTCCCAGGGAAACCCCCAACCACTTCTAGGGAGACCCCCAACCACTTCTAAGGAGACCCCCAACCACGCTGTGCAGCAGACCTCACAGCTGTACAGTCAGTGTTCCGACCCCAGTTCACATGGTTGCAGCTCTGATTCTTTAAGGGCCGCAGACATGATTAATGTATCATTTTTAATCCTGGCAGGTCGGTAGCCCTAATGGCAGCCACAGCCGTTTGAATGTGCTCAGCTTGTCTAGAACTGCAATGTTCTTTTCTTGCAGACCAGCTCTATTCCAGGTCAACTGTAGGGGGGTTACATTACTAGGCTCCCCCCCCCTAATTCTTGGCTGCACCTGGGGCACATGCCCCACCTGAGCCCCCTGGCTACCCCCTGATCTGATGCTGTAATGTGGAGGAATGTGCTGCATCCCCTACATGACTCCTCATCCACTTGTGTGTCCAAATATCAGTGCTGTGCGCCCCGCCAGGCCCCATCCGATGTTTGGCAGCGTTGTGGCACCTTCTCAGTAGGCTGCAGCATAAATCTGTGCATCCAGGGCAGAGGTCCGAGGAGCGTCCCCCTGCCCAATCATTGGGCCATAGGAAGGGGCTAGTTAGCCAACAGATGAGCAGATACAGATGATTGTGAAGAATCCCCCGTAGCGGTGGATGTGGGGGGGTGCCGCAGTGGGTATGGGTTGTTAACCCCTACCTTTCTTTAGTCTCGTGAGAGCAAGACCCCCGAGGCGTGTCCGGGACCCCCTGCATCACGAATCCTTAAGGAACAATTGTCATAAAAGCATAAACATCAGTAACAACAGCAATAAACATGCAGAGTCCTACATTACAATTGATGGGGTGACGTGCTGCGGACCTGGGGGCGCGACGTGCTGCGGACACGGGGGCGAGACGTGCTGCGGACACGGGGGTGCGACGTGCTGCGGACACGGGGCGCGACGTGCTGCGGACACGGGGCGTGACGTACTGCGGACACGGGGGTGTGACGTGCTACGGATATGGAGGTGTGACGTGCTGCGGACACGGGGGTGCGACGTGCTGCGGACACGGGGGTGCGACGTGCTGCGGACACGGGGGCGAGACGTGCTGTGGACACGGGGGTGCGACGTGCTGCGGACACGGGGGTGCGACGTGCTGCGGACACGGGGGTGTGACGTGCTACGGATATGGAGGTGTGACGTGCTGCGGACAAGGGGGCGAGACGTGCTGCGGACACGGGGGTGCGACGTGCTGCGGACACGGGGGTGCGACGTGCTGCGGACACGGGGGCGAGACGTGCTGCGGACACGGGGCGCGACGTGCTGCGGACACGGGGCGTGACGTACTGCGGACACGGGGGTGTGACGTGCTACGGATATGGAGGTGTGACGTGCTGCGGACACGGGGGTGCGACGTGCTGCGGACACGGGGGTGCGACGTGCTGCGGACACGGGGGCGAGACGTGCTGTGGACACGGGGGTGCGACGTGCTGCGGACACGGGGGTGCGACGTGCTGCGGACACGGGGGTGTGACGTGCTACGGATATGGAGGTGTGACGTGCTGCGGACAAGGGGGCGAGACGTGCTGCGGACACGGGGGTGCGACGTGCTGCGGACACGGGGGTGCGACGTGCTGCGGACACGGGGGCGAGACGTGCTGCGGACACGGGGGCGAGACGTGCTGCGGACACGGGGGTGCGACGTGCTGCGGACACGGGGGTGTGACGTGGTGCGGATATGGAGGTGTGACGTGCTGCGGACATGGGGGCGAGACGTGCTGCGGACACGGGGGTGCGACGTGCTGCGGACACGGGGGTGTGACGTGCTGCGGATATGGAGGTGTGACGTGCTGCAGACACGGGCGTTGATGTGCTGGGGACACGGGGTGTGACGTGCTGCGGACACGGGGGGGTGAGGTGCTGTGGACACGGGGGGGTGAGGTGCTGCGGACACGGGGGGTGACGTGCTGCGGACAAGGGGGCGTGACGTGCTGCGGACACGGGGGCGTGACGTGCTGCGGACACGGGGGGGTGAGGTGCTGTGGACACGGGGGGGTGAGGTGCTGCGGACACGGGGGGTGACGTGCTGCGGACAAGGGGGCGTGACGTGCTGCGGACACGGGGGCGTGACGTGCTGCGGACACGGGGGGGTGAGGTGCTGTGGACACGGGGGGGTGAGGTGCTGTGGACACGGGGGGGTGAGGTGCTGTGGACACGGGGGGTGACGTGGACAATGATGAATCTCTATGGGGATTAAGTGAAAGCGACTTGTTATTTGTATGGCGCCATCTTGTTCCGCAGTTTTCAGCCATTTTTTTATTTCTTGCCCCCCTAAGCCGGGGGCTCATTTTACCGACCTCAGAAGGATGGAAGCTGAGTGAACCTTGAGCTACCAGAACCATGCGGGATTAAACTCACAACCTTCAGGTCATGAGCGAGAGCCGAGGACTGCCTCCTGCTGCCATCGCGCTCTGCGGTCCCTATAGATGATCGTTCGTCCCACACTACAGTCTGAATCTGCCCATCTGAATGCCTAGAGATTAGCGCCAATTTCATTCTCGCTGGGGCCAGCATTAATGTATCGGCGGCCGCCATCACCCGCTGCCGGTGCTCCATGAAAACAATGCCGGACATGTGACAGAGACAGATGGCGGTGACTATGAGGGGGTCCGTCTGCCTTCTGCCCCCCGCAGCGGGTTACACTACCCTGCAGATATGATCAGTAAGTGAACGGCTTCCGCCGGTCGGACATTTTGCACTTGGCAGGTGGGTGGTGGGGGGGCATGATGGGAAGTAGGTACTGCGGGATGTGAGCGAGGCATCGGCCCGCGGGGTCACTGATTATCTCGCACCAACTGGTACATAAATCACTTCAATGCCGTGAAGCCACGAGCCCCCCGAACATCCTGGCCCGCGCCCGCCGGGCCCTGCTCTCTGCTTCCTGCAGCGATTCCTATCCGCGTCCGTCTCCAGGCAGGAATTCCTTCTGACAGGATGTAAACAGGAAGCGGCGTCAGCGCTCGCACTACCCGCGCTGGAGGAGCACCGCGCTGCGCCGGCCGCGGACCTTCGTGTCCGTTCTTACATCTGCAGAGTCAGCAGGAAATTCCTGCAGCATCTGGACTGTAAATCTGGGATTCAGGTTGTCAGTGAACATCTGTGTGCGAGGAGGAAGTCTCCACAGCCAGAGCGGGCCGGGCGCTGGGTGACAGCGAAGTCCTGCAGCGGGACACGAGCGGGGATCATCCAGCACTTGGACTGACTGCTAGTGGATATGAAGTCATTTCCCTCCGCGGCAGAAAACAAAAGCTCAGTCACGTGACGACGATGATGAGGAGGAGGATGATGATGAGGATGATGATGAGGAGGAGGAGGACGATGATGAGGAGGACGATGATGATGAGGAGGACAATGATGAGGACGATGATGATGAGGAGGATGATGATGAGGAGGAGGACGACGATGATGAGGAGGACGACGATGATGAGGAGGACGATGATGAGGAGGATGATGATGATGATGAGGATGATGATGATGAGGACAATGATGATGATGATGAGGAGGAGGAGGACGATGATGAGGACGGTGATGATGAGGAGGACGACGATGATGAGGAGGACGACGATGATGAGGAGGACGATGATGAGGAGGATGATGATGATGATGAGGATGATGATGATGAGGACAATGATGATGATGATGAGGAGGAGGAGGACGATGATGAGGACGGTGATGATGAGGAGGAGTGCACGAGAGGGATGAAGACGCCACATGTTATTATCTGTGGCAACGAGATGCATCCAAGGTATCATAGGCGCACCGCCCAGCGGGTCAGCAACAGAGAGAGCAACAATATGTGCCGAGTGGCCTTAAAAGGGTTCTGTCGGCTCAGACATACCGTCCAACCACGGGCCCCATGTTATAAAGCCGCGGGCGCCATGTTATAGAGCCGCAGGCGCCATGTTCTAGAGCCGCGGGCGCCATGTTCTAGAGCCGCGGGCGCCATGTTCTAGAGCCGCGGGCGCCATGTTATTGATTCTTAGCAAATAAAATTATATAAAACTGACCACGTCGGTCCTGCCGGACCCGTAAGCAGAAGGGATACCAGGAGAAGACGTCATTACTTGGGGCCAGCGCCATCCTTAACCCCTTCTGGCATCAGAGTATTGAGCTGCTCTATGTGAAGACGGAGCAGCGACCTACAGAACCAAACGTCTACAGAGACGCCGTGTGCCGGCGGGCCCCAACAGTGAGGGCGGCGGGCCCCAACAGTGAGGGCGGCGGGCCCCAACAGTGAGGGCGGCGGCTAACGTGGTACCATCCAAAAAAACTAACAAAGAGGAAAAGAGAAGATCAAAGACAAGAAGGGGGAGAGAAGAGGAAGAAAAACACAAAACGGGACAGGGAGTAATAAACAGATATATAGGGGGGGTGGGGTGATGGAAACTCCGGTCTTCTAGCAAACGATGCCGGACAACCCGGAGTCTTATATGAGGTTTAAGAAAATAGGTTGCGGAGCTCCGGTGACGATTCAGTCATTCCATGGTCGCCACACCGGCAGAAGTGTCTCAGTTTCTCTAGAGTGTTCTGCGCTGTGGGACAAGTCCTGCTGCCATCGAGGGATCAATGGTGCCTCCCCAATGGCCATTCTAGCTGCGGCCAGGAAAACGCAAAGTAAGCCCTTGCTCTGTAGACCGAGCGATCCAAGCATTATGGGACGGAGGGCCTCTTGGGGTGTTGTCTGTCTTCTTCTGGCTAACTTGGTTATACATAGAGATTACCTCGTCCCAAAAGGGCCGTAACTCCACCAGCCATGCATCATAGTGGCACAGCGCCAGCATACCTCAGGCACAGAAGTGAACATGGCATGTAGGCGAGCTGGGTAGCTATACCCCCTAGTCCATGTTTTGTAGTTGTTCACAAGCCATGGATAGTTTGTGTCTGTCAGGTTGGGGCGCCCGGCTCTCGCTCCTAAGCTTGTTTAACACTGGGATCTGCTGTGAAGGTCTCTGGAATCAACAGGCCATCCATCAGTATATCAGGGCTACTGTATGAGCCGAGGGGGCTCTTGGGTCAATAAAAAGGGTGGGGGGGGATTCAACTGCGCTTCTGTCACCTTGAGTAGCAAATAAAGAACACAGTTGGTGGAATTCCACCCCGGAAAGATGTTCGCTGAACCTATATTTTAGTTCCTGGAATGACGGTGTTGGAGAACCATGAGGGATGTGCTGGACTCTTGGATCCGCTCATGCCTCCCATCCCATAAAGTGTGGCGGGGTCTCGCCTGGTGGGAATGCTAGGTTGGAAAATAGAGGTGTAAGGGGGCTACCTACCTCCGCTGGGGTCTGTTTCCGCGTCTTTGTATCCCATAGCTTCAGCGTCTCTTTGGCGGGGTCGGATCCAGGCGAGCAGTTTTAGGGGGATTGAGCAGTCAGCCTGTTCCAATAACACCCATTGTTTATGAGCAGAGCGGAAATCAGAAGCAAAGATGGTCCGAGGTTCACCAACCTGTTAGAAACTGCATGAGGGTGATGGAGACCCAGGAGTTTACTGGGACTAGCGATATGGAAGTAAAGCCTGGCATGGTTGGCCTTAGCTACGTGCAACCTGTCATGCAGGACACTGGCCACCAGTGGATGAGGGCTGGAGTACGATCATTCCCCCTCAGGTCCACCTGACCAGGTGGTCTTTCTCCATGCAGCATTGCATCATCCCCTACTGGCTTGTTCTCCCCTCTCTGGTGTTCGGAGACACTGCTATCAGCGCCCCCAAAACACAATCCCTTAGTTCTGCTACTGTATGTATATACTGATCTTGGTCATGGTGCTGTACTTGTGTTGTGAGCTTGGTCATGGTGCTGTACTTGTGTCATGAGCTTGATCATGGTGCTGTACTTGTGTTATGAGCTTGATCATGGTGCTGTACTTGTGTCGTGAGCTTGGTCATGGTGCTGTTCTTGTGTCGTGAGCTTGATCATGTTGCTGTACTTGTGTCGTGAGCTTGGTCATGTTGCTGTACTTGTGTCGTGAGCTTGATAATGTTGCTGTACTTGTGTCGTGAGCTTGGTCATGGTGCTGTACTTGTGTCGTGAGCTTGGTCATGGTGCTGTACTTGTGTCGTGAGCTTGGTCATGGTGCTGTACTTGTGTCGTGAGCTTGGTCATGGTGCTGTACTTGTGTCGTGAGCTTGGTCATGGTGCTGTACTTGTGTCGTGAGCTTGGTCATGGTGCTGTACTTGTGTCGTGAGCTTGATCATGGTGCTGTACTTGTGTCGTGAGCTTGATCATGTTGCTGTACTTGTGTCGTGAGCTTGGTCATGGTGCTGTACTTGTGTCGTGAGCTTGATCATGTTGCTGTACTTGTGTCGTGAGCTTGATCATGTTGCTGTACTTGTGTCGTGAGCTTGGTCATGGTGCTGTACTTGTGTCGTGAGCTTGATCATGTTGCTGTACTTGTGTCGTGAGCTTGGTCTCAGGGAGCGCGGTCGGCCGTGTCTATCAGACCTTTGGGTATTTTCACGTAACAATTTTTCCATCCTGTTCCCCCCTCCCCCCCAAAAAAACGATCTGAAATCAGACGGAAATAGAACACCTTGATTTGGGGTTCACACGGCGAGGTTCTACTTGGAAAAGTCTGAGTTTAAAAAAAAAGAATCGCCTATTCCAGTCAGCGGGCGCGTAAAGAAACAGGGTGCACGTGCTTAATGCGATTTTGATCCATTTAACCCTTTCTAATCCAATTTGTATCCTGGTTTTCCTAGGGGGCTTACTCTTTTTCTGCCGTTATACAACGGCGCTATCTGCTGGCTAAAGCCAGTACTGCATGAGGTGACACGTTGGATAGGCTCTGACAGCAGAGAGGCTGGCAATATACAGTAAGAGAGCCCCGACGGACGTCTTCCAACATCGGAGCTGTACAGCCTTAAATCATAATGTCTTTAGACGTCAGACAGTGGATTGGAAAGGGTTAATGCCTATGACCAGGGGCAGCATATAGAAATGTCATCCAGAAAGGGCAGCACAGGTGGAGGGGCGCTGAGGAGTAAACGGGCGCGAGCCGACAGCGGAGGCTACTTACAGACAGGAGATTCTCAGGTGCAACGCATATCGGACGGAACGCAGACACCTTATCCGTACGCTGTCCGACGTGCGCTACACATCTGCCTGTGCGGTCTGAGTAATGAGGCCCGCGTGCGTTCAGCCGCGCCGTCTACTTCTGGCGGTAAATCGGATGCCAGTAATGTTAATGTGCGCAAAGCCGTAGTTTGTACGACGCAACCGGGTGTCCATAGTGGATTGCGAGACGCACAACACTCAGGCGGAAATAGACGCCATTGTCTTCTTACAGCGCCGCTATGAGAGCCGGTCTCTCTGTGAGTTTGCAGAACGCTCGCGCATTATCTCCCCGCGCCCGCGCTCGTGTACGTCTGACCGCGATGGGGTTTTTTAACATCTTCCTATTGAAAAAACGTGCGCTTTTCTGGCAGATCTCATCGTATTCACATACAACATTATAGAAGCGCGATGTCGGTCTGCGTTTCTTGCACGGACATCAGACTTGGCGCTGTACGGCGTTGGGCCGAATTCACGCAGACACGTTTGTGCGTGGAAAATGTGCGCATGCGATACTCAGAGTACAGACCACAATGGCTTCGTCCACATGCGTGGATTTGGCGCGGCAGCGTGCTTATTGTCCTGCACAATTGCGCACGGACAGAGAACCCTCTGAACTCCTGAATCTATTGGCCGTTTCCTCGGCGGAGAGCTTCGCCGCGCTCGACTGTTTTGTGCAAAAACTACAGTAAAATACATGGATGGGCGCAATTACACAACGCTCGTTCCGAAAAAGCGCGTGCAAATCTGCTTCCATGAATCCGGCCCTAGAGGGAGATCACATGAGCCCCGCTTCGGTAATAGCGCTAATTGCCGGGTTGCACTTGAAGTCTTAGCCTGGCAAGTATTGGGAGATCGCGATCACCAGCGACGGCCACCAGCGGGCACACAAGGGGACCTCAGCGCCAATTCTACCTTGAACTGAGACAGTCTGGTTGCTAGGGACCCGCTGCCTGACAACATGGTTGTTACAATGTATCCGCGACGACCAGACTGTCAGACAGGCCTCACGTGACCCTGTGTTGTCTGGAGGGGCCGTCGCAGCGCAGGCGCCAATCTTCGTGTGCCTTGTGCCGTCTCTGCCGGCCGGATCGCTGGATGTAACATCTCCCGCTTCCTTCCGCCGCGGCTCGTGTTCAGCGCTGGACCTGCTGCTGCGAGGAGATCAGATGCAATCACAGAAGGAGACCTCCGTCTTCTTCCTTTCCAGATTTCCTCTGTCTTTAAGACTTCCTCCCCTGTGATCCTTCACTCCATCCAGACTACCTGCTACTTAACTCTTTCACTGCTGCCATTGGAAACCTCATAGGAGAGCGGCTCCTACAGTCGGTGATGAGGAGGATGTGGCTGAGCGTCCTCGCCTTCACGAACCGATGGAGCGAGCGCAAATCACGGGTGGCTGCAAAATAATCAATATACACTCTACACTTTATTAGACCCCCATCGCTTTATTAGCGCTCCCCGGCCCCCTTTATTAGACCCCCGGCCTTTCACGATTGGCGCCCCCTGTATGGTTATTCTCCTTATGACCCCAGAGTTTCAGTGATTCCACATTAGATGGGAAAATCCAGCGATCGGAGCGACTTCCTGAGAGGCCAGTAATCAATGCTAGACTATCTGGGGTCTCGCCGACAACCGCACGGGGGGCGGTGATCATGTAACGGTGTGGAGAGTATACAGAGAATGGCGCGATCGAGGAAAACATCCAGCGGAAGGGGATCCTGCGGACGGAAACAACCTTAACACTGAAAGGGGTCGGAGGAGGATGTCAGGAATCGTTCTGACCAACAGGCTGCACAGTCAGCTGAATACAACGCTGGAGCTCCAACTAACGTGTCCGAACGCACATTTCCAGACAGAGAAGAGCCAATCATTAGAGGGCCTGGGGCTCTAACAAAGGGGACACAAGGCAGAGTTATCAAAGCCCATAGCTAACCTCACCCTGCTGCCATCAGAGTTTAGCTCTGCGGCATAAAAGCTGCGCTGCGATTGGTTCGATGTAGGAAGCGCATTGGGGTCAGGATGGACATCGCGGTTCTCTGTAACACATCTCAGGTCTTCAGGCAGAAGATGGCGGCGGATGTGGCTCCCTCTTCCTCCGGCCGTCAGCACTGCTTGGTGTTTGCACAGTCCCGGGACGGGAAGCCATCGCACCTGGACTTCCTGCTCCAGCGATACAAAAGCAGATATGTGACCGCTTGTTACTCAGCAGGGTGACGGCGGCTCAGAAGGGGCTGCAGGCAGGAAACAGATGCTCCAAGTATGTAGGAAGACGCCTCCATAGACATGTGCCGAAGGCCTGCGCTCTGCCTGGAAGGGGCTCCGCACCGCCTCCAGCAGGTGCTTCATGCAGGTTGGGGCCGAATGATAAAAATCGGAACTTCCCTGAGCGCCTAATGAAGGGCCATCAAGTATGCAACCAATTGGCCGCCGGCTGCTGGCGGAGTCTGACATTGAGTCGGTTCGCACGGACTGCTTCCAGCGGCGCGGTTGCTGGTCAGTCCTTTGTGGCTGTGTTAGCCGATGGGACGCTCTCATCTTATAGAATGGATGCTTCGTTATCGGCTCCTCACTGGCGATTCATCTTGATTTTCTCTTTGATTCATTGGTTTGTCATTGATGGAGCGGCGTGCCGTTGGCTATGGGGAGGGCCGTTGGGCCGGGCACAGCTGGTTCTTCTGGGTGTCGAGGTTTTTTGCTTACTAGAAGACAAATTGTCCCGTCTGAAGGAGTCGGTTGAGTCCGTTGCAGCCGCCAAGAAGGTTATCTGACATCAGCTGCCAGTGTTATTGGGTTTACTCATTTTTGCATGTAAAGTGATGCCAATGGGAAGAGTTTTTCATTGAAGGCTTTCACTTGCAACTAATGGGGTGCGTCAATCCCATCATTTTATCAGGGTTTTCGAAGGGGATGAAAGCTGACCTTCAGCCATGGCAGACACTTGTTCAACGGAGGGTCATCTGCAGGGGCCCTAAGCTTCTAACAAGGAGTTTAGCTGGTTTTCAGATGCGGCGGGTGCAGATGGCTTTGGACCAGTTCTTGGTGATCACTGGTGCAGGTCTTGCCTAAGAACATGACTTCGCTGGAGCTATTCCAATAGTGGTGGGGGTCTGAGATGACGAACAGACAATGCGGCGGTAGTCCAGGAGGTCAATAACCAACCTTTGTCTTCCTTACCAGTGCTAGCATGGTTACACATGTCTGCAGCAGAACATTCTTTAATCTGGCAAGTGCCGAGTTATCAAAACGTGGTGCCTGACGCGCTGTCTCCTCAGTTTACGGTCTTCAGACAGCTGCGTCCGCCAGTCGAGGCTGCTGCCCAGCTTCTTCTGGGACCTAATAGAGAGAAATTGGTAAAGTTGGTCTGAGCATCAGTATCTGAGCTGTCATGGAGGAACCGCGGCCCCATGGTCGTCGTGTCCACACCGGGATTTAGGATCTTTGGCTACAGTTCAGACTAGATTTTTTGTCCCAGCTGTGTGGTTGGGGTATCTCCTGGGTGGCATATTCCTGGTGCTGCTTTACTTCGCCTGCATGGAGGTGCGATGTGACAAAACATTTTGCAGTTTGTCTAATTGGTAAAGGTTGGAAAGAAGAAAGGGTTGGGACAGATGATAAAACGAGACCCGGGTCGTTTGGGGACTTGTCTTACAAGGTCACTTTGGTGTGGGTGGAGATTGTTCCATGACAATTCCAGAAAGATGCCAGAAAATGTTTGGCAATAGAAAATGCTAGAAAGGTGCTGAATATTTGGGTTTGAAAATGTGCCCATCCATCAGACGGTGTGTCCATCCAGCGGGAGGCGTGTCCATCCATCGGGCGGCGTGTCCATCCATCGGGCGGCGTGTCCATCCATCGGGCGGCGTGTCCATCCAGCGGGCGGCGTGTCCATCCAGCGGGCGGCGTGTCCATCCATCGGGCGGCGTGTCCATCCAGCGGGCGGCTTGTCCATCCAGCGGGCGGTGTGTTCATCCAACGGGCGGTGTGTCCATCCAACGGGCGGCGTGTCCATCCATCGGGCGGCGTGCCCATCCAACGGGCGGCGTGTCCATCCAACGGGCGGCGTGCCCATCCAGTGGGCGGCGTGCCCATCCAGTGGGTGGCGTGTCCATCCAACGGGCGGCGTGTCCATACATTGGGCGGCTTGTCCATCCAGCGGGCGGCGTGTCCATCCATCGGGCGGCGTGTCCATACATCGGGCGGCTTGTCCATCCAGCGGGCGGCGTGTCCATCCAACGGGCGGCGTGTCCATCCAACGGGCGGTGTGTCCATCCAACGGGCGGCGTGCCCATCCAGCGGGCGGCGTGTCTATTGGACATACAGAACTGGAGGACGATAACGCTAATTACCTTCAGATGGTGTCTGTTTGAATCCAATAGCGATGGATATTTTGTTTCCAGCCCACAAGATGGCTGTCGCGGTCGGCCGGCGTTCAGTGGTGGAATCTTTCCATGCCAGCGATATTAAGAACGGAGGTCTTCCATCCCGCTGCTGACGCATTACGAACAGTGTTCTGTGGCCGTTGCAGTGACAGCGCCGGCGGTTCCTCTCTACGGTTGAGGCATGTTACATAAAAGCTGTGGCCCCCGGGAGCCGGTGTCGTGGCGTTCCGTGTTGCAGCACATAGAGTTGGTCGGGGTCACCATACATGCCGGCTCACATGAACTCATTAGCTGCTGATTCAAAAAGAGAGAAACCCGCAAATGCCGAGGTTAGACAAACAGCGCGAGATAGAAGCTTCTAGAAGCGATCTGTGAAAACACTCCACAGGAAATGATATATTAAACTCTTCCAGCTGCAAAGCTCCAGGGGAACCGATGGCGGCGGCCGGCGCCGAGGGAATGAGCCCCACGTACGGAGGAACGACCTGATGTTACCTGTAAACCCGCGCTGAAGTCAGTAACGGCGCCCCGATCCTCCGAGCTGCTCGTACGCCTCACATGTCCGACATCAAGGAGGTGGAAGACGTGTCGGGTTGGGTGGTAACCGGCGGCCAACCGTGGCATGAAGATCGCAGTGCGCGCTGCCAAGGATCGGCCATGGGCTTACGTCTTGTCACATAACGTCACTGCAGCGCGGCGATCCCAAAAACACTTGTAGAGTTTGTGTGACATGAAGACGGCAGCCGCGCACTGCGACGCGATGAGTTGAGGCGGGGTCATGCCGCGACCCAACGAGGCCGGCGCACAACAGTCACAAGAAATCTAAAACTGTTGGACGGCAAGCAAGCAGCGGCGCCTGCGGCTACACTGTGAGAACAGACATCTGCAGCTCTAAAGAACTGCGCAAATATTTGAATCGCGAGTTCTCTGAGACTTGATGTCACGCAACCAAAGCGACCCGCCGGCGCCGGCGGAACCGGCGAGGAGATTCAGGTCGGCAACAATTGCACCAAAGTTCTCAGAAAGTCGCGCGTCTTAATAGTTTAGATTTTTCTCAGGCCTTCACACGGCTTGATGCGTTTTTACGTTCGCCCCATATAATCGCATAAATGAAGATTTGACGCCATCGAGTCCCGATCTTTATTCGCATATTTCATGCCGCTCACACGGCGCTGCTGCTTATATGCAGAAGAGCTGAAAACCAGCGATTGGCGGAAATCCCCGAAATGACCAATAGTGCTTACATTTTGCCAGCGGTTTCCGCAGGGTAACTCCTCCCCCTCCCTTTGCTCTAGCTGCCATAGAAGTCTACGGTTGCTTGCTGCGTATTACGTCAAAAGATAAGGCGAGACCGACCTTTTCCCGCGGCGTATCGGCTATTTTTTGTGGCGCATTTTTTTTACGTGTCAACAAATCATTCATCTGAACGAACTGATTGGAATCCAAGAATGAGTTAAAAAACCCACAACTTTAGCGCATGCCGTGTCCGCGAGCGGTCCTGCAGTGTGGTGGCGTATGTTACCTCCCCCCGCATCAGCGGACGGCAGCAGTTGGAGGTCGGCTTTGGCTCCCGCATGAAGCAGGTGAACGGCTTTATTTCAGGTTTGTACAGAAAACAGAATTGGAAAAGTGAAGTTATTTTCGGCGGGCCGATGAACGGTGGGCTGATGAACAGTGATGGGTGGGCCGATGATCGGTGGGCTGATGAACCGTGATGGGTGGGCCGATGATCGGTGGGCTGATGTTCGGTGGGCCGATGAGCTGATGAACGGTGATGGGTGGGCCGATGTTCGGTGATGGGTGGGCCGATGTTCGGTGATGGGTGGGCCGATGTTCGGTGATGGGTGGGCCGATGTTCGGTGGGCCGATGATCGGTGATCGCTGGGCCGATGATCGCTGGGCCGATGATCGCTGGGCCGATGATCGGTGGGCCGATGTTCGGTGATCGCTGGGCCGATGATCGGTGATCGCTGGGCCGATGATCGGTCAGCTCTTACTTATCAGTCGCTGCACAGGAAGCTCTTTCCACTCAGAGCATTGTGAACCTGCCGAGTTGTAACACCTGGGGGCCTGGGTCTCCCCTAATCAATAGCACCCCCTGAGCACCCTCTCATGCTGCTTCTCAGAGGGGGCCGGGGGCCACTAAACACAGGCAGGTCACATTTCCCCCAGGCTCTGTATGCGTCGGAGGGATTCACTCAGCGCTCTCATGTCCATCATTGTAGCACAGAGTGTAAATTCCCCGGGGCAGGCGGCTCCCTGGGGTTACTAACGACCCCCAAGACCCTCCTGTCCTCCAGAGAGGGGCTGCTGCACTATAACGCACAGTAATCTGAGGAGGAGCTAACAATCTATTGGAGGTGCGGGAGGAGTACAGAGTCCTGACCACAGGAGCTCACAATCTATAAGGAATAATAAGAGTATGGTCAATAGGGGCCAGGAGTACACTGCCAACCGCGGGGGGTCTACTCGTGTAACGCTGTGGAGAGTATCCAGAGAATGGCGCGATCGAGGAAAACATCCAGCGGAAGGGGATCCTGTGGAAACAACTCATCCCTGAAAGGGGTCGGAGGAGGATGTCAGGAATCGTTCTGACCAACAGGCTGCACAGTCAGCTGAATACAACGCTGGAGCTCCAACTAACGTGTCTGAACGCACAACTCGCCGTTCCTCCGCACGGATGGTATAACAGCGGGCGACCAGTTCCAGCGCCATTGTGTCTAAGGGCTCATGCCCACGACCGTGCTTTCACTGTGTATTACGTGTGCATCGCATGGATGTGTGATACGCAGTGAATGGAGTCAATGGACTTTCACTGATCTATGCACATTGGCGTATCGATACGCAAGAGAAATAAATCGTAGCTCGCTCTATTCCTCTGTGCACCAATCAGCATGAGCCGTATCAGCTGTAATGACGTAGTACATTGTTGGAAGTATGGCCGACCATTGCCAGAGTCACTACACAACCGAGACCATGTGATGTAAAATACCCCGCGACCATAAAGGAAGCTCCGCCGTGCACATTCAGGCGGGTGGCGTTCCCCGGGCTCCTCCGCACTCAGGGACGGCCATCTGATTTCAGGGGAGCAGCGTGATCCGTCACTCCATAGAACGTTCTTCCACTGCTCAAATGGCGCTCCTTTCACTATTGTGGACGGGCCATTGCATCTTCCCTGAGAGAACTGGCCAGGCGTTTGCAGGATGAATGGAGGGAACTACCAGCTAAAGTTTATGAGAAGTTAGTAGTTTGTATACCACAGAGAGTAACCAATGTCATTGGGACCAAATGAGAGCCGCTGAGTACTAACAGACGGGGAGATCCATTTACTGGATAGGAATAAGGAAGATACAAGAGGTGGAGGAAGAATAAGACGGCGGACCATAATGTCCTTCATACGAGGCTGGGAGGGATTTAGAGGAGGCTGTGAGCCTGGGAATGAGCCTGTGCAGGTAGAAGAGCTTCTGGTCCATCAGATGTCGGATTAGCGGAATGTCAGCGTTGTGTTCGGCTTTATTCTCCGGATCGTTACGGTTCGTTTTTATTTGTGACAACTTTGGATCATTTGACAATTCGGAGGATCGCCCAACCCAAAGCCGCCCTGAGGGGCTCTTCACACGAGCGTCTGGCTGATCCATCGGAGGAACCTTTCCGTTTTCCAGCCCATAGAAATGTATTGAAGCGGAAATCTTAGTTTCAACCCATTTCTGTATTTTCCGTCTCCATTCCGTTTTTTACACTGGATGAATGCGGCACTTTTGCTTCCAGTTTCAGAAACGGATCCTTTATTTATTGCATCGGGTGGAATGTGAAGACAATCTGGTTTTCATTTCCAGCTTTCTGCAGGGTGGTAGTTCCTCAGCGGAGGTGGCTCAGTGGTTAGCACTGTTGCCTTGCAATCCTGGGGTCGTAGGTTCAAAGGGCAACATCAACTTAGAAAAACTGCATCCAGCCATCATCAGGTCTGAACCTAGGACTCCAGGACGGCAAGTCAGCAGTGCTAACCACTGAGCCACCCCTCGTCACACTGGGGTTGTGGGTTCATGCCTGACTATGGAGGTTGTATGTTCTCATTGTGTTTGTTCTCGGCTCAGTCCTTGGCACTGCGGCCCTGCTGGATGGACATTTGCAAAGTTGATGATGTCCTTGATGAGATTTGAATCTAGGACCTCAGCACTGCAAGGCAACAGTCCTAACCACTGAGCCACATTCAAGGAAGACCCACCACCATGCTTTAAATGCTGTAAACGGAGGTTAGTGGATGGCTTACGGGTGCTTTCTATTACACTTCTGCTTTTACTACAACTGGATCAGTCTAAGACATGCCAGTGTGAACGGAGCCTTATAGCGAGCCGAGGGCCGCAGCGAGCCGGCCTGACTGCACCAATTCTGGCGGAGCCTTACCCCCCGGAGCTGATCGCTGCCTGCCATGTACCTGCTCCGGACTCAACTATTTACTAGCACCATCCATCAGCAAGCACTGGGGGGTGCTGCAAACCACACCTGTGCATCGATAGGACCTCACAGGTGGAAGTGATTCCAGAGCTGGAGGGTACAAGTACTTGTCTCTTATCCTGATGTAGCAGAGCTCTGCATTACCATCCTGACACGCTTGTCCCTGCGCACTTTTAAGAAGCCACCTCAGTGGAAGAATACAGCCAATGTGGACGGGGCCAAGCGGGGATTGGGTCCTGGTTGTTGCCGAGGAGGTTCTGGCATCAGAGGGGTTAATGAGGCATTCAGGATCTGCGGGGAACAAAAGCTGTGAGCGTCCAGGTCCTAATAACACACAAACCTCCCATCACGGCAGTGCAGCACACGAGAGGTTAAACCTGTGGGGGCTCAGCTGGGACGGCAGGTTCCATGGTGGCATCCGGCTTCCCTTGGTCAGGGTCCATGCCCAGCGGGGTCACATCACAGAGGGGGGTTTGCTGCAATTCTAAAAATGCTGCAAAGTTACCACAAGTTTGTAAAAACGCAGATCGCTCACATAAGATCTGTGCGCCGAAACGGGAACCTCAGTCTAAGCGCGCTGCCCGAGTGCGAGCGATGACATCACCAGCCCAGCTAATTAGAATCGCGACATTCTCATCCCCTGTAAAAGGGGCATTAAGTCTCATCAACTTTGGCGCGGTTCCTGTCCGGCTGAGTGGCGGCGCCGCAGACATTAAAGGGATTATCCGGTGTAAAACAAGGAAAGATTAAAAAGGGCTAAAAGATAAAAAGCGGCAGCCACTGCCCGGACGTCCAGAGCTGTCGCTCCCGCAGGCCCCCGCCTGGTCATGCAGCCAGTAGTGACTTCGTACTGCCCCTCATGTGCCGCACTCCTGGCATCTAGGGCATCGGGCCATTATGGCTGCCGAGGTCACATGGAAATAGAAAGCCCAGCGGGCGCCGCAGCGCTGATTTGCAGTAAAGCTGCATGTTGGCTCAGTTACGGGGCGCTCCAGGCCCGAACTGCGCATGAGCCCAATGTCATCAATAGCTGATCGGTGGAGGTCCGTCGCTTGGGACCCCCATCTATCAGCTGTGCACCGGCCTGAAAGACAGCTTCCTCTACATTGCAGGTGGGTACCGCAGGCCCAGCGCCCAGCGGGTGCAGTGCAGTACCCACCCGGGCCGCTGCAGTGTGTACAGAGCGGTCAGGTTCTGCTCGGGCCTGATCACGGTTTTCGCAGGGATTGTCGTTTGCGGACGGCTGCGCAGTTTCGCTGGTTCACAGCGCTGATCCTCCTCGCTCGCTGACAGCCGGACGCGGGATGCTTCCTCTCCGCAGGATATTCGCCCCAGCTTGGGAACGGCCGGCAGTCTCACAAGTTGGCAGCCGCATCTGAAAAAGTCATTTCAGATTTATTTAGTGAACGCTGGAGATGCCAGACCACGTAACGCGCTCCGCAGATGGATTTCACAGCGCTGCCGGCTTCCTCCGAGGACGATGGCAGCGGTCGGGTTTATACATCGAGGCGCCACGGCTTATTTTATTCCTCTTACACTAATTTGCAGTAAATGGTTCCTTTAGAGCGCTGCCCAGGGGAACGTTTGATCCCTCATCCCGCTGCTCCCTCATTCAGAGGATTAAGGCCGGCTGACAGTGTGCTCGCAGCGCACGGCCGGGGGGCGGATGGCATTCCGGCACAGGGAACTGCAGCTCCTGCTAACAAGTGACCCAACTAACCACAGGGGGCGCTATAGCTGGAGAGTTCTGCTGAGTCTCTTCTCTGCCCTCAGTTTAGTAGTAATTCTGCCCCGTGTGGATGTGAAAAAGCAGAACTGGACTTCACCAAAAGCAGTCGCCTTCCCTGGATACCGCGTGTCCCCCCGTACTCAGATACCCCCAGGACTTACAGTGGAGCTGAATAGTGGAACACCCGCATGTCACAAGGAGTATAGATGTGAAGCAACACAACTGAATGCACTATGAAGCTCACCATTAGCTGGCAGGGGCATTAGGTGATGCTGAGCAGATGATGAATATAATAAAACTGGCAGTGGAGACTGGAGCAGATGATATAGAGTATAAATAACCAGAGAAATCCTACCCCTAGCTCCAGCTCTCTACATCTTTCCCTGACACTGACCCCAACACCTGACACCACTGTCCTTAAGCAGCCCTCCGTTATCCCTACTGACGACCCTGTTTCAGATACAGTCACTGAGAACAAGAGGGCACAAGGACCCAAACAAGCAAGCTGAATAATGAAGCAAGATAACCTGGAGGCCAGGAAACAATACTGGACTAGACAACCGTACGAATACGAGCACACTGACAAGAACGAGGTACTGGAACTAAACTAGGAATACTGGATTAAATGCACAATGTTACTGCTATCATCAGCGTCTGCACTGCAGAAGCCGGGGATACTTAAAGGGAGGCTAATAATGAGGATAAGGTGGGCTGAGCAATACAATCAACTGACCAACTGCAATGAGTCAGCTGTGGGAACAGTTACATAGCAACTGCTTAAGCATAGGTGATGGTCAGGACTCCCTGTTACCAGGTAGAGCGGACGTCCTCAGCGGATCTGGAAGGGATTCAGGTGTGGAGGTGAACTCTAAGTAATGCTGTTCACGTGGGGCCGAGTAAGCAGGGAGTATTTCCTGACTTAGACCAGGCTTACATGAGCGGGTCAGATTCCGGGTGTGACCCCAGCGGTGACCCTGCGTACAGCACTTAACTGTATTGCGAATGACCGCAGAGGCTCGCAGGACGTCATCTGTAGTACGGGGTTTTGTTTGTATTTCCTGCGCCATTGCCTAGCCATGATGCGAATACCAATGTTAATGGACATCAACGAAGGCGACAGCAAAAGAGATTCTCCGACCAATCTCACACTCTAAGTGAACAATACATCGGCGCCGCGATTCACACTCGGTTCTCAGGAACGGAAATAGAGCGGCTAGTAGAGATAAAAACTTGTGACTGCGATGCGGATGGGAAATAATGGGCAGTTCTAGAACAGAAAGAGTCCCCCATAGTCATGGACAGGCAAGATGGCCGCCCCCATAGTCATGTACAGGCAAGATGGCCGCCCCCATAGTCATGTACAGACAGGATGGCCGCCCCCATAGTCATGTACAGGCAAGATGGCCGCCCCCATAGTCATGTACAGACAGGATGGCCGCCCCCATAGTCATGTACAGACAGGATGGCCGCCCCCATAGTCATGTACAGACAGGATGGCCGCCCCCATAGTCATGTACAGACAGGATGGCCGCCCCCATAGTCATGTACAGGCAAGATGGCCTCCCCCATAGTCATGTACAGGCAAGATGGCCTCCCCCATAGTCATGTACAGGCAAGATGGCCTCCCCCATAGTCATGTACAGGCAGGTTGGCCGCCCCCCATAGTCATGTACAGACAGGATGGCCTCCCCCATAGTCATGTACAGACAGGATGGCCGCC
Source organism: Eleutherodactylus coqui (assembly GCF_035609145.1). Classification (NCBI taxonomy): domain Eukaryota; kingdom Metazoa; phylum Chordata; class Amphibia; order Anura; family Eleutherodactylidae; genus Eleutherodactylus; species Eleutherodactylus coqui. The sequence continues at coordinate 3,200,341 of NC_089849.1, forward strand.
CCCATAGTCATGTACAGGCAAGATGGCTGCCCCCATAGTCATGTACAGACAGGATGGCCGCCCCCATAGTCATATACAGACAGGATGGCCGCCCCCATAGTCATGTACAGACAGGATGGCCGCCCCCATAGTCATGTACAGGCAAGATGGCCTCCCCCATAGTCATGTACAGGCAAGATGGCCTCCCCCATAGTCATGTACAGGCAAGATGGCCTCCCCCATAGTCATGTACAGGCAGGTTGGCCGCCCCCCATAGTCATGTACAGACAGGATGGCCTCCCCCATAGTCATGTACAGACAGGATGGCCGCCCCATAGTCATATACAGACAGGATGGCCACCCCCATAGTCATGTACAGGCAAGATGGCCTCCCCCATAGTCATGTACAGGCAAGATGGCCTCCCCCATAGTCATGTACAGGCAGGTTGGCCGCCCCCATAGTCATGTACAGACAGGATGGCCGCCTCCATAGTCATGTACAGACAGGATGGCCGCCCCCATAGTCATGAACAGAGAGGATGGCCGCCCCCATAGTCATGTACAGACAGGATGGCCTCCCCCATAGTCATGTACAGACAGGATGGCCGCCCCCATGGTCATGTACACACAGGATGGCCGCCCCCATAGTCATGTACAGGCAGGATGGCATCCCCCATAGTCATGTACAGGCAGGATGGCATCCCCCATAGTCATGTACAGGCAGGATGGCTGCCCCCATAGTCATGTACAGACAGGATGGCCTCCCCCATAGTCATGTACAGACAGGATGGCCTCCCCCATAGTCATGTACAGACAGGATGGCCTCCCCCATAGTCATGTACAGACAGGATGGCCTCCCCCATAGTCCTGTACAGACAGGATGGCCATCCCCATAGTCCTGTACAGACAGGATGGCCATCCCCATAGTCATGTACAGACAGGATGGCCTCCCCCATAGTCATGTACACACAGGATGGCCTCCCCATAGTCATGTACAGACAAGATGGCCTCCCCCATAGTCATGTACAGACAGGATGGCCTCCCCCATAGTCATGTACAGGCAAGATGGCCTCCCCCATAGTCATGTACAGACAGGTTGGCCGCCCCCCATAGTCATGTACAGACAGGATGGCCTCCCCATAGTCATGTACAGACAAAATGGCCTCCCCCATAGTCATGTACAGACAGGATGGCCTCCCCCATAGTCATGTACACACAGGATGGCCTCCCCATAGTCATGTACAGACAAGATGGCCTCCCCATAGTCATGTACAGACAAGATGGCTTCCCCCATAATCATGTACAGACAGGATGGTCGCCCCCATAGTCATGTACAGACAGGATGGCCGCCCCCATAGTCATGTACAGACAGGATGGCCGCCCCCATAGTCATGTACAGACAGGATGGCCGCCGCCATAGTCATGTACAGACAGGATGGCCTCCCCATAGTCATGTACAGACAGGATGGCCGCCCCCATAGTCATGTACAGACAGGATGGCCTCCCCATAGTCATGTACAGACAAGATGGCCGCCCCCATAGTCATGTACAGACAGGATGGCCGCCCCCATAGTCATGTACAGACAGGATGGCCGCCCCCATAGTCATGTACAGACAGGATGGCCGCCCCCATAGTCATGTACAGACAGGATGGCCGCCCCCATAGTCATGTACAGACAGGATGGCCGCCCCCATAGTCATGTACAGACAGGATGGCCGCCCCCATAGTCATGTACAGACAGGATGGCCGCCCCCATAGTCATGTACAGACAGGATGGCCGCCCCCATAGTCATGTACAGACAGGATGGCCGCCCCCATAGTCATGTACAGACAGGATGGCCGCCCCCATAGTCACGTTCCAAAACATTAATATTTATAATATTTGGGTGGTTAAACGCGGCAACAACCTGCAAGATGGCGTCAAATTGTATATAGTTAAAAAAAAATGGTAACAGATAACCCAGAATTACCGTTTTATTTTTTTGTGTCCCACTCAGCACCTTTCTAAAATGGGGTGTGGTTTAGAAAAAGGGGCGTGACTTTGGATAACTTGAGATATTCACTATAATGTAATCCAAAAAGTAGCATAAGTTATAGTGCAAGTCCCCACCTGCTGCTGATTGCACACTGCGGAGTGCGGACTGGTCAGACATGCGCCAAATTTAATAAGATGTGCGCACCTGCTATTAATGTGGCGCACTTTGCTTCCATGCGCCGTACAAAAGTATATAAAATGTCAGTCCAAGTCAATTTTCTCCAAGCAATGAAGACGCCAGCAGAAATCTGACCAAGCAGAGGAGGAGGAGCTACGTGTACGGACCAATCAGATTGCAGGCGTCCCCTTCATCTAGTTCCCTGATTGGTAATATCAGCAGAGAGTCTAATAACCGGTCACCACATCCGCTCTTCCCGCATTGCAGGTCAACCACCTGATTCCCAAGATAGAAAGACGCCTCTAGTGGCAGCCATATTGGTTGTCACCCAAAAACACAGTACACTATTTTTGAGGGTTTATCCAGGCTGCTCACTGTGGTCAAAAAACATTAAAATGGTGTCTTCACCCAACCGGACCCTCTCTAGTCCCGCTCCACAGCCCCGTGTCTCCACATGTTCATCCGAGGGCAGGGCATGTTAGCTGGCACCCTCCTTCCAATGCTTCCTATATAACACGGGCATCGGTAGACTAGGTCATCTCACGCTGCTTTGATTGGTCAGCACTGCTCATGTGAGAAGCCTTGGCCAATCAGAAAGCTGCATGCAGTGGCTAATTACCAATGTACAGTGTGCATGGGGTGATGTAGGAAACGACAGCTTGGCGGGTGACATTTCCTGGGATTGGAAGGCCAGCGGTCACTTCCTGTCGTTGGGACCTCATCGCTGACGCAGCGGCGGGCCGGGTCAGCGCACTTTCCACTGCAGTGAGCAACGTTCCAAGAAATACTTTCTGTTGGAGCAATGGAGCCGCCGCCCATCGCGACCAATAAGATCATTTCCCAGAAGCAGTGACCCGATTATAAGCAAGTCACATCATTTTAGAGTGCGATGACAAAAAAACGCTGCCTCCACTATACTGATCTGAGCGCCAAGGGCCTGCACCTCGGGGGCAAGGAGCCATAAGGGCGGGTACTGCAACTCCCCCTATGGGCGGTAGGTGGTAAGGTTAGTAGCGGTAGGGGAAATCAGATGGTGCTGGGGGAGTCAGTGGAGCTTTTTGTTGGACAAAGGGCAAATATGTGGTTGGAAAATAGAGGTAGCTGATTGGACGTGGTGTAAAATGTGGGTGGAGCTACAGGGATAACAAGAGGGCCAAGTGAGTGGATTAGTATTGCCACTATTAATACGTCAACCCACTAGCGGAAGTACGGACTGAATCCCAACTAGGCGGGAAATATATGGACACACCTTCCACCCAGCGGGCGGTAAATGCGAAGGACGGTTCTGCTGTTTCCAGTTCTGGTTAGTTACATTAAACGTCTGACCAGCATTACAATACAAGGCGACTGGCACCTACATGTCTTCTAGCTGGCTCCTGCAGGAGCCGACTCTGTCAAAGGCCCAATTTGGCCGATCCCAGGCATGAAGGGCTGCTGGCGCCATCTCCCATGGATGTTGGCCGGGTAACTCTGGCAAACCCGTACGACCAAGGCCTAGCTCTGCCGTTCCCCTCCCAAGTCATCTCCACCCCTGTGGAGTCCGGGGAGACCCCGTATTCTGTCATCAGCAGCCCCTCTTCACTCTCAAGCAGGGGATTTGGGGTTTTCAATATTCAATAGTGACTTCTCACCCACAGTGTGGCAATCGGTGGGCCCTCGGCGGCTGGACATGGCGTCCTCTAGAAAGGTGACGCCCAGAGCAAGCGTGTCTGGATGGGGGTCGAGGGGTTGTGGTGTCATGATTCGGCCTCCACAGGCTGTGGGTAAGTGGCCGCTGTCTTCCCTTTTGTCTCGTGTCAGTGATGTACATGGGTCCGTTCTCGCAGTTGTGTGAGCGCAGCAGGGGCCACATCAGTGGCCCCTGTAGGGTTACCATCACGTTGCTCCACCTCAATAGTTATGTTGTAAAATGTGGTCGTTCTCACGTCTGTTACGCTACTGGCCAGCAGGGGTGTCATGTGACCAGTTTTCACATAGTGGAGGGTCCGGGTGGTCTCTAGTTGTGTTTCGTGCAGCCTCTTACGTCCCGGCCTTCGTTCTCGCAGTAAACAAGTGACGATGTTCGCGGCCCGTGACGTAACGCCATCGCATTCTCGCTGACAGAATAGCGCGCCGCCATTACAACCAATGAATGGTCTATTGAGTAGGGGAGCTGTGGGGACATCTGTGCCGCCGGGTGACTGGGCAAGAAGCACTTAATGGCAGCAATTAGCCAGGTTTCAGTTACAAGTCTTGGTGGAGGCGGCTGAATAAGGCTTTATGCCCAGGGCTACAGAGCTGGAGGCACGCAGGCTGCACTAACCGTCCTCTCGCCTTACCTGCTCCCTCCCGGGGGAGCACCACCTGGCCAACATATGGAGCAGCAGCTTGTACCTCCAGCCATCAGGGTGACACCTACCTGCCCTCCTCATTACCTTGTGTCACAGCCAGCCGAAGCGACAGCTGCAGGAACTCCAGGTCCGCCAGACCCAGCCCCGTACCGGACACGTGCGCACCAGGAGTCTCCAACTTCCACGGATATAGCTCAGTATGCAGCCTACACAACTGCAAGAGCATGCTGGGAGCTGTGGTTCTCCAAAAATACATAGTGCACACCCCTCACTCGAAGGATCAATATCAGAATAGTGAGTGCAGCTCTGGAGTAAGTGTGAAGCCCTTGCTGGATCCCAGGAACAGTGCACGTTTCTGGATCCGTTTGCTATGGAGTCCCGTGCTTCCCCCCCCCCCCCCTCCGGGCTTCGGTCGGGAGGGGGGAGGAATGAACCCCAGGAGGGGAGAGGATCCAGTAGGGGTGCAAGCAGTGTCACCCAGATTCCCTGAGAGGACATGGAGCACAGGAAGACCCGAAGCCAAACCAAAGGCAAGGTGAGTGCTGCAAAAGCACCTGCAAGTGTCAGCTAGGGAGAGCGCAAGAGGGGTGAGGCTGTGACTGCCACGGCGTCTCAGATAGCCGCCAATATAAAAGATTATAAGGAGGTCAGTAGGCAGCTGCAGAAATACCGAAGGGAACTGCAGACTGCCCTGAGCGATTTGGATAAGGCCCCACAGGGAAAGAAGAAAATTACTGCAGCGGAGAGAGTTAAATCCTGCAAGGAGGCTGTGGACTACTACAAAGAGGAGAGGTACAGGATACTGCAAATCATGCTGCAGGAGTCCCCAGAATGGAAGCAGAACATGTATTTTGGTGACGACATGCCTGAAGGAACATCTGCGGGCAAAAAGAAACAGAAAAAAAAGATGACGACCACGGTGCAGGAGAGGTTTGTGTACGTCACCAAGCACTTCGTTCCGGCTGCAAAGTCAGATCGGGGTGTATACCCCTAGTCCCGGGCTCTGCCGTGGGTCCGGTGCAGGGGACTGGGGAAGAGAGGGTTAATGCGGCCCAAAACTCAATTCCCGCTTGTGCCAGTAGTGGGAATAGAGGCGATAAGGAGGCAGAGAAGGTCCGTGGGAAGGAGGGAATGAGGGATCGCGGCCAATCCGGAGGTGCTGGTGCTGATGATTGCCCCCCAGTGGGAGGGGGGGGCAGTCCGGCATCAGGTCCAGCCAGTGGCAGCTTGGATTATCCCTCCTGTGTCCCTAAAACACCTGTCAGGTGTACAGGGGGCGCAGTGGGTGGTGGCCAAGTTTGCTAATCCTCCCACCTATCATGACGGTACCGTAATAACAAGTAAGCAGGTAAAAAGAACTGCAAGTCTCAGAATGGGTGGGAAAATGGGCAGAGCTAGGGCTGCAGAGACGGCTCCTACAAAGAATAATGCGGGACTTAGGGCTGATTCTGTCAGTGCCCGTCTCCAGGCTCAGCCATCTGGAAGGGGCAACATTAAAAATATAAGTGAAGCAGGTCCTGGTTCAGCAAAAGGGAAGAAATGTATAAGTGGTGTGAAAGATACAACTGCTAGTGCTACCATTGCCCTTGCTCCCGCAGAGGCTCCGGGAACTCCGGATGCCTGCAATCCCACGGTAAGTATGCCATCGGCTGTACAGGAGGGTGGGGCTTCAGGTAATAGGGGATTGGCCGGGATCCAGTCACCCCTCCAGTGGTGACAACATCTGGTAGAAGTTATGCCAGTGTCGCCGCTGGAGGGGGGGGGGGGATGCGTCCTTGTTGTCTTTGGGCTCTGGGGATGACGTTTTGCAACAGCACCTCCTGAAGACCTAGAGGAGGGGGGGGGGGAGATCGATAAATGTAGGGGGCAGAGTTGTGGATTTGTCTCTCTGGGTGGAGAGACATGGTCTTGGTACCTTCCGAGAACAAAGGGGGGAGACCGTATGGTCCCTGCCGACAACCAGGCAGGACATTGGCCGTAGGAATGTGGCCCGTCTTCAGTGGAGAGGCAATGACGCGTGCCCATCCAGGAGTAAGGTGGTGGAGCTTCTGCTGAAGATGGGTTTCAGGGCAAATGACATCTATGCCCTGATCCATCCTTATGGCACGTCTGAGTTCGACATCAGCTTTGTTCGCCCGGAGGGCCTGGAGCTCTTCAGGGGGAACTACGAGTTGATGAAGGACGAGCCCGGCTGGCGCGGTTTCGCTGCACAAGTGGTAACCCGCCAGACTGGAGTCAAGAGAGTGACCGTTTTGACTCGTAACGAGTCCCTCTCTTGTTACGATATCATGACTTGGATAAGTCGGTACGGAGAGGTGGTGGATATGCCCAATAAGAACCGGGATGAACACGGCATCTGGTCCGGAGCCTGGACGTTTATGGTGAAACTAAAGTGTTCAGGGAATTCGGTGGCCCACATACCATCTGCGGCCTTCCTTGGCAGGGATCGTATCTTGGCCTTCTACCAGGGGCAGCCGAAGCTCTGTCACAAATACGGCGACCCCACACATTTGAGTGCAGCCTGTAATGTCATCAAGTGCGCTCTGTGTGGCGAGGTAGGTCATCTTGCGGCATCTTGTACAGAGATTAGGTGTCACCTGTGTGGTGACCTCGGTCACCCATTCAGTCGCTGTCCACGCTCTTTCGCCAATGCAGTCGTCGCCCCAGCGGAGGAGAGCCGTGAGGTTGCTTCTGCAGGGGAGGGGACCAGCAGAGGCGATGGAGTCCGGCAGCCAAGGAAGAATAAACATGCTGGGGCAGCCAAGCTAAGGCGCCAAGAGAAGTGCGGAAGGGGCAGGGAGCTGGTGGAAACCCAGGTGGCAGGTGGGTCAATGCTGGCCCCTGCTCCGGACGCAAATCATGTGGCTGAGGCTCCAGGGGACAGGGAGCTGGATGAGGAGATTAGGAGGATCTGAAGGGAAGAGGATGCCACTTATTCAGATTCTTCCCACTATAAAAGTGTGGGTGAGGGCAAGGATGAGTGGCAAAAGAAAAAGCGCAAGCAGGGCTCCAAGAAAGGAAAAAAAGGGAGATCTTCCCCTACAACGGGCCAGGTGCAGGAAGGCAATCCAAACTCTCCTCTTGTTGGGCTCTCCAACAGGTACCAAGCTCTCTCCTCCTCTTCGGAGGAGGCGAAGGGAAAGGTGTCTAGGGCAAGCGTGAGGCCTACAGGGGGTGCTGAGTCTTCCTCTTGTAGGGGTTCGGTGACCTCTAGGGGGAGGGCTGGCCTGGAGGCCAGTGGAAAGGAGGTCGAGGAGCCCCTTGCCATGGACCTTTCAGTGTCCAAGAAGCGTGGCAAGGGGTCATCCTCAGACCCGGATGAGAAGGGGGGTGGGAAGAAGAAAGCCATCTAATTCAATCACCAATGATGGCGGCACCCGCTCCATTGACGCTGGCATCCATTAATGTTGCCAGCATTAACTCTGATATGGCTAGATTCCAGGCCTTTGATTTTCTCGGCCGCGTTGAAGCCGACATTTTGTTTTTGCAAGAGACCAGGCTGCCAAATTTGGCAGCTGTGCATAAGGCAAGGAGGGAATGGAGGTCTGGTCCATCTTACTGGTCTCTTGCGGCCGAGCCATATAGTGGAGTGGCGGTACTTTTTACCGCAGCGGTTGAATGCCGACGGGTTATCGAGTTAGAAATAGGGAGGTGCCTGATCCTGGATGTTCTCATGAAGGGACAAGAGCTTCGGCTAATCAACATCTACGATCCCCAAACCAAGTGGGACCGCAAGGATCTCTTTATGAGGATCAAGCCGTACCTTTTTACCAGTCGGCAGGTGATCTTTGGGGGTGACTTTAACGCAGTCACGAGGACCCGTGACAGGGGAGGCTCCCTAGGCAAGCTGACTTATGATAGCGTTGCGCTTAATAGCATAGCTAGCGAAGCTCGCCTGGTGGATGTCCACATCCGGAACACCCCAGGCCACGCGGGTTTCACGTATTATAGAGGCGAGTGCAGGTCTAGAATAGATAGGTTTTATTTGAAGGAGGAAGCCATCTCTTCACCAGTTTCTGTTGTTGAGGTGGAGTTCTCCGACCACTGTCTGATTTTGTTTTCCCTGAATGTTGCAGAGACCCCCCGGTTGGGTAGAGGCTTATGGAGGCTGAATTCATCACTCCTGGAGGAAGCAGAGATAAGACAGTCCTTTGAGGATTTTCTGCAGAGCCAGGTACCATTACTGGATCTTTGTAGCAGTAAGGCCGCCTGCAGACGAGCGGGTCGGATCCGGGACCCGACCCGAGAGCCTGCAGAGACGAGCGCGTACTCACCCGCGCCTGGCGGCCCCGACTCTTTCATGTGCCGGCTGCCGCGCAGCCGGCGCATGCGCAGACCGGAGCTGGCGGCCGGGTGAGTGCGAGCCCCGCACAAAAATAGGACATGCCGCGGTTTGTTTGCCGCGCGAGATTTCGTGCGGCCAAACCGTGCCCGTCTGCATAGGAGTGCATATTGTAATGCACTCCTATGCAAACTTTCAGTGGCAGAAATCCCGCGGAAAATCCCGCCGTGGGATTTCCGCCCGTGTGCAGGCGGCCTAAGTCAGAGTGGTGGGAGATGCTCAAGATCAGGGCGGCGAGGTTCTTCCGCCAGCTCTCTAGCCTCAGGAGCCTAAGTACCGTCTTTATCAGGGCCTGAGGAGGAAACTCGAACATCTCGTCTCGACTGGAGGTAGCCGCAAGGAGATCTCCAGAGTGAAGTCTTTGCTCAAAGGGTGCCAGTATAATAAGCACGCATCTTTGGTTTTTGAGAGGGATTTCGGGAAGTACCACTCGCCCGACCCTTACAGAAACTGCAAGATGTCAGTGAATCGTAAAGTTGTCACTGGACTGATCGACGGTACGGGATCTCTGAACAGGTCCAGATCAGGGATTCTGGAAGTCGTTAGATCCTTCTACTTGCACCTTTTGAGAAAGAGGGATCTAGATCGAGATGTGATGTTGGCTTTCCTGGCTGAAGTTGTTCCTGAGCCAGGGGATGACATCTCCCTTAATGTTTTGACAGAGGAGATCAACATAGAGGAAGTTAAACTGGTGATTGATGGGCTTGCCCTCAAAAAATCGCCAGGACCGGATGAATTAACATCTGAGTACTATAAAACCTTTAAGGACCTCTTGAGTCCCCTCTTGACTGAGGTATTCAATGAGTGTCTTTCCTCGGACACTCTACCAAAGTCAATGAAGAGGTTGGCCTTGATCCTTCTGTCAAAAGGTAAAGACTCGAGCCGTATTGAGAACTGGCGTCCCATAGCGCTTCTCAATACGGACAGGAAGGTTCTGGCAAAAGTGCTGTTTAATCGGCTGGTCAAGTTTGCACCCTGGCTCCTCTTGGGGGCCCAGCATTGCTCTGTTCCAGGTTGTAGCACCTTTAGTGCTGTTCTCGGTGTCCGAGAGGCAGTGGAGCAGAGTAGGGTGGGACACTGGGAGGGGTACTTGCTGTCCTTAGATCAGGCCAAAGCATTTGATCGGGTTAACCACGAGTACCTCTGGCCTGAGATATGGCCTGCCGGTGGGGTTTGTCAATTGGCTCAGGACATTGTATGCAGGGGATGAGACTTTCCCACTGGTGAACGGTTGGGTCGGCCGCCCATTTGAAGTTGGGTCTGGCGTCCATCTGGGTTGTCCTGTGAGCCCCTTTCTGTACGTGTTTGCCATTGATCCTTTCCTTAGGAGGATTGATGGTGGGCCTATGGTGGGGGTCGGCATGGATCGGGCGGTGCCGGAATGACGTCACCGTCTTTGTGTCCTCGGGGGGAGGCAAAGTACGTGATGACGGAGGGGGATCTCTATTCGGAAGCATCCGGGTCCGGCATCAACTGGGATAAGTGCGAAAGTCTCTGGCTAGGAAGGGGAGATTATACATTGGGTCGCCCGGACACTGTTCCAGTGCCCCAGGACTCGGCCAAAGTTCTCAGCATCGAATTTGGTCGGGGAGATTACCCCATGCGAAATTGGGTGGTCAGGCTCAATGGTGTCACTCAGAAGGTGGCCCAGTGGAAGGGTTAGTCTTTGACCCTTTGGGAAAGGGTTAACCTGATCAAAACATACCTGCTCCCTGTATTCATCTACCTGAGCAGCGTATGCATTTTGCCAGAGCCTCTCTGGACCCGGGTCTACAACCTGTTCTTCCTAATGTTGTGGGGGAACAGGTTGAACCTAATTAGGAGAGATGTCACATATCGCACGAGGAGACTAGGGGGGTTATCTATGGTCAACCCCGTGGTGTTTCTTGTAAACACCTTTGTTAAGATCAACATAGGCAACCTCTGGCAAGAGAGGGCTCCTCCGTGGGTATTCTCCTGTTGAGGATGGCTTCGGCCTTTCTTCCAGGAATGGGAGACAGGAGGGCGAGTGAAGGATCTTCGCACGCTGCACGGGCATCTTCCGGCTTACGCTACCGTGGTTCTGAAGATGATACGTCGGTGGGGTCTGGGGATGTGGGAGATCAGAACTCTGTCGAGGAAACTCCTCGATAAGAGGGTTCTGTTGACCCATTTCCAGAAGCCCCTGGCGCTCAAGGACTGCCCAAGTCGGGACCTGGAGGGAGGGTTACGTTTATTGAATTCTGACAGGATCCCCTTGAAGTTTTGGGACTTGACTTGGCGCTGTTTCCACGGGAGACTGTATGTAAGGGGCAACTTGAAGAGCAGGCCACTGGTGGATAGGGGTTGCCCCCGTCAGGAGTGCAGCGACGTGCTGGAAAGCATGGAGCATTTCCTGCTTCAGTGTCCCTTTAATACAGAGGTGTACAAACGGGTGGGAGCCTCCATTGGTTGGCCCAGGTTGGCACACCTCTCGTATGCGGAATGGGTCTATGGGGCATTCGGGGACCTTGGTGGCAGGGACCGGTGCACTTTATTCTTAGTCAGCCTAGTGGTCAGGTTTCACACTTGGAACGCACGGTGTCTAGTGTCGACGGAAGAGAAAATCCTCCCCGCGGTTGAGGTGAATAGGAACATCCTGGGTGACCTGGTGAAGGTGCGCTCTCTGGATTATGAGAGGTTGGGCACGACTAAGGCCTCTCTCCTATGGAGAGGGCTTGTATTTCGTTAGGGACAGTTTTCTTATTGTTAGGGTCTTTGTAGGGACAGAATAGGGAGAGGTAGGGACAGTTTCTATGAGGGTAATTTTTAGGGAAGGAGTAGGGACATTGTAGGGACAGATTAACTATAGGGATAGTTTTTCTCTATTTGGTCGGTGCCCGGCTTATCATATCCAGTCCTGGTGGATGTAACTGGGGATCAGTACAGGATAAGTAATGTATGTACACAGTGACCCCACCAGCAGAATAGTGAGTGCAGCTCTGGAGTATAATACAGGATGTAACTCAGGAGCAGTACAGGATAAGTAATGTATGTACACAGTGACTCCACCAGCAGAATAGTGAGTGCAGCTCTGCAGTATAATACAGGATGTAACTCAGGAGCAGTACAGGATAAGTAATGTATGTACACAGTGACTCCACCAGCAGAATAGTGAGTGCAGCTCTGGGGTATAATACAGGATGTAACTCAGGAGCAGTACAGGATAAGTAATGTATGTACACAGTGACTCCACCAGCAGAATAGTGAGTGCAGCTCTGAAGTATAATACAGGATGTAATATTTTATTATGTGGGCAGGAATATTCGTGTGCATACTACATATAAATCCTATTTGCATTCACAAGGATGTCCGCCCTCCACCCTCTCATGTAGGATTCCCTACGCGCTCGGTTTATCCCGTCCCGCAGTAGCCTCATGGCCGTATCCTGTAGACGGTCATCATAGCGCTTTGCTACTTCATACTGAGTGGAAACGAGTCGGGGTCTCAGCCCGCACTCCCGCGCCTCATCTGTCCTCGGACAGTCAGCCAGTCTCCGGGATGTCAGGAGATGTATAAGAGACTTGTGCCGCGGATCCTGCGTTTCCTGCTGGACATAGAGCCGTATGATTGTTCTCTGGTGTTTATTTTTGCGCTATAACAGATGCATTATGGGATGTGGAATGGCAGCAGCTGTGGTGTCCAGTTCTGAGGGACCATTATGTCATGAATTCCCTGCATAGAACCCCCCCAGGGACCTCCAGCGCCGTCCCTGCAATGTCTGCCTCTGCTTGCTGCATTCAGCTCCATGCGGAGAGCACTTATTACTGGGCTTCTAGAACATTCTGCATTGTTCTGTGCACTTGGATGCCCCTTGCTGACAGCGTTACTGTCTGGCTGGTGAGCAGCATCTGCCCCTCTGTGGTGCTGCTGGCTGCATGACATCCAGATCAGAGTCCTTGAGCAGCGCGGCTGATGGTTACATTGTAGCACCTGTTCTCTGCTGGAGCTCTGCCAGCACTAGTGTGATGCTGGAGCGGAGAGTGCAGCAGGGTTGGTCCCGGGGGGCCGCGCTCCTCCTGGCTCGCTCTGGGCTTGGCACAATGGCTGAAGTTAATGAGTTTATCCTGGCAAGGTCTTCAGCTGGCTGACAAGTACGCAGGAATGCTAATCCATGGGCAGGTACTAATAGAGCCGCGCGGGGCAGAATGCATTGCGACGGTCCCTACCAGCAGATCTGGTCTGACGTTTGGCATCGGTGCCGAGAGCAGGAAGACGAAGGCGGTGGGTCCGCTAACGTGGCCTTCAGTGCAGGGGCTATAGTGTAGCCACGCAGGCTGGCGTATGGTGGGTGTTATGTGGTCAGGGCTCTGGCCTGTAGAGGCTTGTTGTACGGCGCCGCAGACAATGACGGCGCCAAATCATAAATCTACGATAAATTATACTGGACATGTGGTTTGTAGAGCAGAACGCAGGATGATATGCGGCGCGGGACGCGTCTCTTCGCCTCGCGGTCTCTGCTCCATGAGCCTTAGATCACTTGTTGGACTATATATGAGCCAATCCACATCTCCCCCTGAGCCCACGTTGGTACTGACGTCATCGGCACTGATGGACCACCAAACGCATTAGCTAGCCTAACACGTAACCCCTTAGTGACGGCCACTACGCCTTCTTACTGACCTCACTGTTTAAACCTGCACATACATCTATTTAAGGTGATGGCTCGGCGCACTACTGACAGCGGGGCTCCTGCTCCAAGAGACCTCCGATCCCGGCAGCTTAACCCCTTACATGCCACAAACGATACCAACTGCAGCGTGTAAGCAGATGACAACCCATCAGAACCTCACAATACAACGGCAAGGTACCAGTGGGTTCCCATGGCCGCCGGAAGCCTGACATGTCTGCCATGTAACTAAGGCTATTAGGCCCCGCCTCCGGCAGAGTCTGATAGTGTCCTAGCGATTGAGCGATCACCTCTTCTGTCCCCTTCAGGGTCTAAAAAATAGCGTCAAAAAAAGTTTCATTGAAAGAAAAAAAAAAAGCTGATCCGTGCTCCCGCGTTGTAACGGCCCCGACTGCGCATGTTGTGTTATATATCGGACGGCGAACGCTGTAAAAATAGTTTCAAAAAGTAATTACAGAATCGCTATTTTTCTTTTGTTCACCTCCCAAAAAACACAATAAAAAGTCACAAATACCCCAAAATAGTATCAATACAGACGGCAGCTCTTCTCACATATGAGTCCTCACAGGGCTGCCGGGAGACAGAAGCATCCTGGGCGCACAACTACTACATGGTGCAATGGTAGTAAGAACCTACAAGAAGATCTCTATAAACGGGTCGCAGTAATCGTGCCGATCAGATAGGAACCTCAGCAGGTTATTAGATCACCAAAGGGTTAAACAACCCCAAAACAATGGCAGAATTTCTGGACTCTTCTGCCCCAAAACAATATCATAAAAGTTCACCACCACATTATATGTCCCCCAGAGTGCGGCCAGTAACATCTCCAACACATTATATGTCCCCCAGAGTGCGGCCAGTAACATCTCCAACACATTATATGTCCCCCAGAGTGCGGCCAGTAACATCTCCAACACATTATATGTCCCCCAGAGTGCGACCAGTAACATCTCCAACACATTATATGTCCCCCAGAGTGCGGCCAGTAACATCTCCAACACATTATATGTCCCCCAGAGTGCGGCCAGTAACATCTCCAACACATTATATGTCCCCCAGACTGCGGCCAGTAACATCTCCAACCCATTATATGTCCCCCAGAGTGCGGCCAGTAACATCTCCAACCCATTATATGTCCCCCAGAGTGCAGCCAGTAACATCTCCAACACATTATATGTCCCCCAGAGTGCAGCCAGTAACATCTCCAACACATTATATGTCCCCCCAGAGTGCGACCAGTAACATCTCCAACACATTATATGTCCCCAAGAGTGCGGCCAGTAACATCTCCTACACATTATATGTCCCCCAGTGTGCGGCCAGTAACATCTCCAACACATTATATGTCCCCCAGAGTGCGGCCAGTAACATCTCCAACACATTATATGTCCCCCAGAGTGCGGCCAGTAACATCTCCAACACATTATATGTCCCCCAGAGTGCGGCCAGTAAAAAACACAAGTCTTTATATGGCTGTCAGCGAGTTCTGAGTCTTGCCATGCGATGATGAAAATCCCTTGGTCCTTAAGGCACGGTATGGGGCCGGGCAGTAATGGGGTTCGCTCCGACTTCCTTTAGTAAGGGTTTTATTTCAGGACAATATCCCAGGCTTACCTCAGATCATTGCTGTCCACCCGCTGCCCGGGGCCAGGAGGGGCGAGCTGCCGGCACGAGCCGTTCATTGTGCATGTGGCTGCTCAGCCAATCATTGGGCTTCAGCAGTGATTCTTCTATAGCCACTGATTGGCTGAGCGGTCACATGCACGATGCGCAGCACATGACCCCTCGCCTGCAGCGGGGATCGGTGCTGGGCGGAGAGCTTCAGTAATGATTACACGAACCTCTAGACAAAACCACAATGTTTTGCTAATTAAAAGTATTTCTGATTTTAATTTCTGACATTTTGCAGTCCGTTTTCGCCGCTCGCACGGTGTCCCGTCGCTCCGCATGGGATCCACATGGATTCTGAACTGACTCTTCCTCTTGTGATGTGGCGTTTGTATGAGAACAGCGTCGGGCCACCTTTAGTGGGCTTATGCCACTGACTGCCGCTACATCCAGGGCGGATCCATATGAAAGCCCGCGGCACAACTCCTAAACTCGGCGCTGTGGACTAAAGTATCAGATCTGAGTCAGAAAAATGTTTCACTTCGGAGGCTGAGAGAACGGGGCCTAATAAAAAAAAAAGGTAATGATGGGGGCGGGGCCTATTTATATTATAAGAGCATCACAGCTCGTCTCCCAGGGACAGCTCCTCGAATCTCAGGTGTCATATGTAGCCACTGTGCCCCCTGGAGTATATTGAAACAGAAGTATCAGAGCAAGGGCAGGAGGAGGACGACTTCTCCACCATGTCCTTGTATCATACCGATGCTGTTGAGAGGTGTTAGTCCCTTCAGTGAAAGAAGCCTCTTATAGACTGAGAAGTCTTCCTGCCCCGGGCTCCGAGATGTATAACGACCTCACAAAACAACATCATCAAGTGTAGGACAGTCAGTCATACCCCAAACCTACAGCATTCAACCAGTCATGCCCCAGGTCTATAGAGCCTTGCTGGTAATGCCCTAGCTCTACAGAGCCCAACTAGTAATGCCCCAGGTCTATAGAGCCTTGCTGATAATGCCCTAGCTCTACAGAGCCCAACCAATAATGCCCCAGGTCTACAGCGTTCAGCCAGTAATACCCCAGGTCTATAGAGCCTTGCTGGTAATGCCCTAGCTCTACAGAGCCCAACTAGTAATGCCCCAGGTCTACAGCGTTCAGCCAGTAATGCCCCAGGTCTATAGAGCCTTGCTGGTAATGCCCTAGCTCTACAGAGCCCAACTAGTAATGCCCCAGGTCTACAGCGTTCAGCCAGTAATGCCCCAGGTCTACAGCGTTCAGCCAGTAATGCCCCAGGTCTACAGTGTTCAACCAGTCATGCCCCAGGTCTATAGAGCCTTGCTGATAATGCCCTAGCTCTACAGAGCCCAACCAATAATGCCCCAGGTCTACAGCGTTCAGCCAGTAATACCCCAGGTCTACAGTGTTCAACCAGTCATGCCCCAGGTCTATAGAGCCTTGCTGGTAATGCCCTAGCTCTACAGAGCCCAACTAGTAATGCCCTAGTTCTACAGCGTTCAGCCAGTAATGCCCCAGGTCTATAGAGCCTTGCTGGTAATGCCCTAGCTCTACAGAGCCCAACTAGTAATGCCCCAGGTCTACAGCGTTCAGCCAGTAATGCCCCAGGTCTACAGCGTTCAGCCAGTAATGCCCCAGGTCTACAGTGTTCAACCAGTCATGCCCCAGGTCTATAGAGCCTTGCTTGGTAATGCCCTAGCTCTATAGAGCCCAAGTACGGTAGTAATGCCCCAAGTTTATAGAGCCCAAAAAGTCATGCTCCAGGTCTATTGAGCCTTGCTGGTAACGCCCTAGCTCTACAGAGCCCAACTAGTAATGCCTTGGATCTACAGAGTTCAGCTGGTCATGCCCCAGTTCTTTGGAGTCCAGCTAGTCATGGCCTAGCTCTACAGAGCCCAGAAAGTAATGCCCCAAGTCTACAAAGCCTAACTAGTAAGTAATGCATCTGATTTACAGAGCTTGGCCAGTCATGCCTCAGGTCTCCGCAGCCCGTCTGCCACCAAGAGATCAGCAGCTATAAGACTGGCTGCAGAAATGATAATGTATTGATAGAAATGGTATTTCCAGGAGGCCTTCAGTCCTGTGGAGGACTTTGTGTCCAGTCACTTCACTAGCAGTACTGCCGATCAGTAAGAAATATTGCGCTCGCTCTGGTGCTGTTACAGTATCATCGGACTATTCTGAGAATCGGCTGTCATGTGACCTGTAGTAATTCTGCATGATGATGTCAATAGCCTAGAAATCAAATGTGATAACTGAGGGTCTCCTGGAGGGTCTTGTAGGACAAGCTGCCCGCCGCCGGTGGGTGGAGATGTGCATCCGCCCTGAAGACATGGAGTTCTGTGCTGCTTGAGATTTCAGGTGGTTCCCCTGTTGGACGGAGGCGCCTGTGGTGGAAGCGGCTGGATGATGAGAGCAGCGCTGCAGGGGATTGGAAAGGGAAGGCAGAAGCCGCCGTTCCGGGGTGGTCACATCCTGTATTACACTTCTCGGCCATTTTCCAGGGTCGGCATTTGATTCAGCATGTGACACTTCACCCCTTAGTTTAGAAGAGCACTTCAACCAATGTGGATCACTAAGGAAAACTTTAGTAGTCCACCACGGCCACTGACGGGTCCATGCTGACTACAATGATCTACTGACTACTACTTCTCCATTTGGGCCACTTGAACCACTGGCGCCGACACAATTCAGTGGAGACCCAACATGCTTTCCTATGACTAGACCCTTGTCTTCTATCACCTGGTTACAGCTGTGACTGGCAAGAAACTTGTACCTGGCATGACAGATGTGGCACTACCCAGCACTGAAGTGCACCCGCTGTCTGCATAGTCTCCTGTAACCTCCTGGCACACGAGGCACATAAGGCCCGCCGGCCCGTCTTATCCTCTTAATCTTCAGACTCTTTGCCTCCATTGTCAGACATCACGTAGGCAGCTCTGGTGCTCATCTGCCCCACCAGGTCTCTTCACAGGTGACTGACTAGCTCTACCCCAGGCCACTGCCCCACCTCATGTCTCATCCCTGCCTGGAAGACGTGACCCGGAGCCCAGAGGAGCCTTCATGTCTGTTCACAGCGCAGATGCAGCTACAGAGGAGTCTCCATGATACGGGAGCAGCCAGTGTAACGCGGGGCCCCTTGTGTGGATGCAGGGTCCCTTGTGTGGAAGCGGGGCCCCTGGTGAAGATGAGGATTCCCTGTTGTGGACACAGGGCCCCTGGTGAGGATGAGGATCCTGTGGTGTGGACACGGGGCCCCTTGTGTGGATGCAGGGCCCCAGTTGAAGATGAGGATCCCTGGGTGTGGACACGGGGCCCCTTGTGTGGATGCAGGGCCCCTGGTGAAGATGAGGATCCCTGGGTGTGGACACAGGGCCCCTTGTGTGGATGCAGGGCCCCAGGTAAAGATGAAGATCCCCTTGTGTGGACGCAGGGCCCCTCGTGTGGATGCAGGGCCCCAGGTGAAGATGAGGATCCCCTTGTGTGGACACGGGGGCTGCTTGTGTGGATGCAGGGCCCCAGTTGAAGATGAGGATCCCCAGGTGTGGACACGGGGCCCCTTGTGTGGATGCAGGGCCCCCTGGTGAGGATGAGGATCCCCGGGTGTGGACACGGGGCCCCTTGTGTGGATGCAGGGCCCCCTGGTGAGGATGAGGATCCCCGGGTGTGGACACGGGGCCCCTTGTGTGGATGCAGGGCCCCAGGTGAAGATGAGGATCCCCGGGTGTGGACACGGGGCCCCTTGTGTGGATGCAGGGCCCCAGGTGAAGATGAGGATCCCCGGGTGTGGACGCTCTGAGCTATTGATGTTGCAGATCAAACCTTATGTGTATCCTTCTCTAACATCCTGTTTAATGCCATGTGATTGGGGGATGCAGTGGGGATGCAGTGGGGATGCAGTGGGGATGCTCCCGGCACCCGTCCCCGCGCCGCATCACTTGTGTTACAGTGAGGGATCCGGGTAATCAGAGGTAATTAGGGAATTGGTAATAATAGGATTCTCAAACACTCAGGATTCCCCAAATGTGCAGAATACATATATACCGTGACTGCCCCCTTTATCAGAGCCCCCGACCCTTTATTAGACCCCCGACCCCTCATGATTGGCGCCCCCTGTATGGTGATTCCCCCCGTGACCCCGGAATGCGGCATAAAGTCATGTGACAGGTTTTCCTTGGATCAGTTTCAGTGTGAATCCACATTAGATGGAAGATCCAGCGATCGGAGCGACTTCCAACGAGGCCGGTCATCAGTGTTAGACTAGCCGGGGTCTCACCGCCAACGGCAGGGGTTTTTCTCATGTAACAGTGCGGAGATTATACTGAGAATGGCGCGATCGAGGAAAACATCCAGGGGATCCTGCCGACGGAAACAACTCATCACTGAAAGGGGTCGGAGGAGGATGTCACTCTAGTGGCGTATCCACACAGGCACGGATTTCACATGTTGCGAGACGCACAAATCTTGCGCAAATCTGATCTCCATTCTTTTGAGTGGACTTCTGATCTTTCTCTATCTTTTGGTTGTTCCTTCTGAACGCTCGTGTCCGGTGTGACTGATGGGAAACACTTGCGATCGTCTGACGCGCGTGACACACGTGATGGGGATTGCAGTTTCTCAGAGTTTCTCGGACGGATATCGCATGTGTGAGTTTAGCATACGGCTGTATATATATATATATATATATACACTGTTTATTGCTGGGAGTTCGGTGCTTTGTGTCAGCAGGATATGGAGGGAATCTGAGGAATGCTGACTATCGGTCGGTGAGGTGCGCTGCTCTTCTACAAGCCGGTAAGCACCGGCCCCCTGGGACGTCTAGAGGAGTGCAGGTAGCACATGTGATTGACTCCCCTGGACAGGTGTGGGGGTCGCCGCTACCGCACAGCGCGATGCTGGAAGAGCTGTGCCAATGTCTCGGGTGGATTCACCTGTCAGCACGGGGCGCTGGCGGAGCCGCGGGCTTCATACGCAACCAGTGACTCATCCTTCAGGGTTTGTTGACAGCAGAGGAACGTCTGAAGAAGGTGAAATTAGGAAACCACCTCTGAAGTAAAACCCCGTCCCCTAGTGACCCCATAAACCTGCGGGTTCAGTGTTAGTGTCCACATAGAATCCAGGCAACTAATCCGACGCCGAGGGGCTTCTACACCAAGCAACTGATAGAGAAGATCGGCGCTCGTCCACCGGCCCGACTCCATGTGCCCGCTTATATCTAGAGATACACAACGGGCGCCAAGCCCAATGATCGGCCCACACATGACCATCTAGAGGGGCCAAAAAATAACGCAGATTCATCCGCACCCACTAATCCGCTACAACAATCCTCCAGTCCTGAAGACAGCGGTAGCCTGGACCTCGTGTACACACCTGTGCTGCCGGCCCTCACCTACACCCTGGACCTCGTGTACGCACCTGTTCTGGCAGCCCTCACCTACACCCTGGACCTCGTGTACGCACCTGTGCTGCTGGCCCTCACCTACACCCTGGACCTCGTGTACGCACCTGTGCTGCTGGCCCTCGCCTACACCCTGGACCTCGTGTACGCACCTGTTCTGGCAGCCCTCACCTATAGCCTGGACCTCGTGTATGCACCTGTGCTGCTGGCCCTCGCCTACACCCTGGACCTCGTGTACGCACCTGTTCTGGCAGCCCTCACCTACACCCTGGACCTCGTGTACGCACCTGTGCTGCTGGCCCTCGCCTACACCCTGGACCTCGTGTACGCACCTGTTCTGGCAGCCCTCACCTACACCCTGGACCTCGTGTACGCACCTGTGCTGCTGGCCCTCACCTACACCCTGAACCTCGTGTACGCACCTGTGCTGCTGGCCCTCACCTACACCCTGGACCTCGTGTACGCACCTGTGCTGCTGGCCCTCGCCTACACCCTGGACCTCGTGTACGCACCTGTTCTGGCAGCCCTCACCTATAGCCTGGACCTCGTGTATGCACCTGTGCTGCTGGCCCTCGCCTACACCCTGGACCTCGTGTACGCACCTGTTCTGGCAGGCCTCACCTACACCCTGGACCTCGTGTACGCACCTGTGCTGCTGGCCCTCGCCTACACCCTGGACCTCGTGTACGCACCTGTTCTGGCAGCCCTCACCTATAGCCTGGACCTCATGTACGCACCTGTTCTGGCAGCCCTCACCTATAGCCTGGACCTCATGTACGCACCTGTGCTGCTGGCCCTCACCTACACCCTGGACCTCGTGTACACACCTGTTCTGGCAGCCCTCACCTATAGCCTGGACCTCATGTACCCACCTGTGCTGCTGGCCCTCAGCTACGCACCTGTGCTGCCGGCCCTCACCTACACCCTGGACCTCATGTACACACCTGTGCTGCCGGCCCTCACCTATAGCCTGGACCTCATGTACCCACCTGTGCTGCTGGCCCTCAGCTACGCACCTGTGCTGCCGGCCCTCACCTACACCCTGGACCTCATGTACACACCTGTGCTGCCGGCCCTCACCTATAGCCTGAACCTCGTGTACACCCTGGACCTCGTGTACGCACCTGCGCTACTAGCCCTCGCCTACACCCTGGACCTCGTGTACGCACCTGTTCTGGCAGCCCTCACCTATAACCTGGACCTCATGTACGCACCTGTGCTGCCGGCCCTCACCTATAGCCTGGACCTCGTGTATGGAGCTGTGCTGCCGGCCGTCACCTACAGCCTGAACCTCGTGTATGCACCTGTTCTGGCAGCCCTCACCTATAGCCTGGACCTCATGTATGCACCTGTGTTGCCGGGCCTCACCTATAGCCTGGACCTCGTGTACGCACCTGTGCTGCCGGCCCTCACCTACACCCTGGACCTCATGTACGGACCTGTGCTGCTAGCCCTCGCCTTCACCCTGGACCTCGTGTACGCACCTGTGCTGCCGGCCCTCACCTATAGCCTGGACCTCGTGTACGCACCTGTGCTGCCGGCCCTCACCTATAGCCTGGACCTCGTGTACGGAGTTGTGCTACCGGCCGTCACCTACAGCCTGAACCTCGTGTACGCACTTGTTCTGGCAGCCCTCACCTATAGCCTGGACCTCATGTACGCACCTGTGCTGCCGGACCTCACCTATAGCCTGGACCTCGTGTACGCACCTGTGCTGCCAGCCCTCACCTACACCCTGGACCTCGTGTACGCACCTGTGCTGCCGGCCCTCACCTATAGGCTGGACCTCGTGTATGCACCTGTTCTGGCAGCCCTCACCTATAGGCTGGACCTTGTGTACGGACCTGTGGTGATCAGTCGCTCGCATCCTCCGAGCCTTGATGTCTCCAGCCCTGGGTAAGACGAGATAACAAGATTCTCTGCTCTTTTCCCAACTATAAAGTAATTTCTGTCAAACCCGATAAGTGATATATAGACTTATCCAGGTGAGGTCATTCTGATAATCCCCAAGCTAATTGGCCACTAATCACAATATGTAATAACCACAGAGCTGTCCAACTACTGGCCAGACTGAGTGCTGTATGTCACCACCACCTGATTGCATATAATGAGCGGCCCCCTTTATCAGAGACCCCCATGTAGTAGTGGCTGGACCTTCTCTGGCCTTCAGAACCTCAGCAGTTCATCATGGCATCCATCCGCAGGTATCAGAGGGGCAGAATGTGCCAAGAACACCTTCCCCACCATTACTGCACCTCCATCAGCCTGCAGGAAGGGGTCAGCGATTCATGCCGCTTGCGCCCAATTCTGCCCTCCAGAACAGACCCAGGTGATGGGCGCTATACTGCAGGCTCTAACGGGGCGGGTGGAGAGGGGCGACATTTAAAGGGGTTTTCTGAAAGTAGAAAGAAAATTCTTTGGTCAGAAAATGGGTAGACTAAAACGAGGCGTCCCTCCTGGACGGCCCTGACTCCGGTGCGGACCACGTGGGACCGGTGCAGCTCCTTCTGGGGTCGGAGTAGTAGGGTCTCCTCTGCAGGATTTTATTTAACCCATTCTCTACCCATAGTTTTTGATCTCAGAAAACCCCTTAAATGAGTTTTGAAAGGAGGAAAATCTTGTGGACCGCGGCTTTGTGTGGGGGAATTTTTAGATCCAGCATATTTGCGCAATGCGATGGGATCCAACATCTGGGCGAGCGCCACTATAATCTGTGTAACCCCATGCCCACATCGGGGTTCATCAGGCCAATGTAACGGGGCCGACCATCAGCCAACTGGTCAGCAAAACACTTGTTCGATGGCCGATTGTGTTGTTTTAGTGAGCATTAAAATTGCTCATGGGGGGGGGGGGGGGGGTGGATACAAGATGTGATATGGGGGATGGGGGTGCAGGGAGTTATGGGGACAGGCATGGAGGCTCTAGTACCCTGTTGGCCACCTCTAGCTTGGATACAAGATGTGATACAGGCGGGCATGGACGCTCTAGTACCCTGTTGTATCGCCTCTAGCTTGGATACAAGATGTGATACAGGCGGGCATGGAGGCTCTAGTACCCTGTTGTACCGCCTCTAGCTTGGATACAAGATGTGATACAGGCGGGCATGGAGGCTCTAGTACCCTGTTGTACCACCTCTAGCTTGGATACAAGATGTGATACAGGGGGCATGGAGGCTCTAGTACCCTGTTGTACTGCCTCTAGCTTGGATACAAGATGTGATATGGGCGGGCATGGAGACTCTAGTACCCTGTTGTACCACCTCTAGCTTGGATACAAGATGTGATACAGGCGGGCATGGAGGCTCTAGTACCCTGTTGTACCGCCTCTAGCTTAGATACAAGATGTGATACAGGAGGCTGGAGGCTCTAGTACCCTGTTGTACTGCCTCTTGCTTGGATACAAGATGTGATACAGGCAGGCATGGAGGCTCTAGTACCCTGTTGTACCAGCTCTAGCTTAGATACAAGATGTGATACGGGCGGGCATGGAGGCTCTAGTACCCTGTTGTACCAGCTCTAGCTTAGATACAAGATGTGATACGGGCGGGCATGGAAGCTCTAGTACCCTGTTGTACCGCCTCTAGCTTGGATACAAGATGTGATATGGGCGGGCATGGAGACTCTAGTACCCTGTTGTACCGCCTCTAGCTTGGATACAAGATGTGATACAGGGGGCATGGAGGCTCTAGTACCCTGTTGTACCGCCTCTAGCTTGGATACAAGATGTGATGCAGGCGGGCATGGAGGCTCTAGTACCCTGTTGTACCGCCTCTAGCTTGGATACAAGATGTGATGCAGGCGGGCATGGAGGTATACAGATTCCGTATGCTATATTGTGACATATCACTTTCCATGTGCTGTAATTGAGCCTCTAGATCCTACAAACTCATATGCTGTGGAAGTTGGCGTCCCAGATGGTCCCATACATGTTCTATTGGTGACTCCAATAATGCGCCCCCCTCTGGTAACGGAGTGAAATCTCTTCTCTGTGTCGTAGAGGCGTCTAGTGACCAACAAGCTCTACAAGCAGAAGAAGAGGTCACTACACACAAGGAGCCTCCGAGAGCCTCTTATAAGCCAGGGGGGGGGGGGGGGGGACCACTTTTAGGGCCTCTGGTGACCGTCCATCTAATCACCACAACTCCCATCATTATCGATCTGCCTGAGATGGAGCTGCATGCCGGGTGTTACAGGAGAACAACAACGTCTTCCAGGGGCGCAGGAGGGTTACTGATAATTAGGCTGGGTTCACACAGGTCGGATTTGTTGCGGTTTTGCCGCTGAACTGCTTCAAAGGTTATTTTTGTCTTGCGTTTTTTTCCGCAGCTCTTTTATTACTTTTGCAGCGTATTTTGCTGCGTCCATAGAGGTCTATGGACAAAAAAGCGCTGCGGAAAAGTCAAAAGAATGGACATGCTGCGTCTTGAAAAACCGCGCCGCAGCTGCATTTCCGCACTGCGGCAGTGTGGAAAAATCCATCCTGTGAGAACAGCTTTTTGCCCAAACACATTTGTGCTGCATTGCACTGCAAACGCAGAGGTTTCGCCGCAGTGCAGATATGCAACGGCAAACCGCGGCAGAACTGCAGCAAATCCGCCCTGTGTGACCCAGGCTTAGTGTATTCCTGAGAAAGACCAAAGCAGAAGAAAATCATCATCCAGTATGCAAACAGTATTCAACATTCATCAAAGTGCAGCATCCCCTCCTTCTCTCACTCCAGTCCCACTAAGTATGTTTAGCAATTTTAAATGCCAGAGAGTAACCTAGTATATAAGGCTGACCCCCCCCCCCCCCCCCCCGTCCATCCAGTTCAGCCAATATACCCCCCCCCCCCTTCTCTTAATGTTCATCCAGAGGAAAAAATTCCTTCCCGTCTCCAGTCTGGCAATCAGTATAATCCCCGGATCACCGACCCTCCGGAGTAATCAGTGATATAACATGTAATATTGTAACAAGACAGACGCCCAGAACCTCTTATACTCTTATATCGTATCACCATCACCGCGTCCTCAGGAGGGAGTGCCACACTCACTGCTCTTACAGTAAAGAATCCCTTCTATGTTGTAGAAACCTTCTAACCTCTAGCTGTAGAGAGCGCCCCCTTGTTACAGTCCTGGGTATAATAGATGGGAGAGATCTCTGTACTGACCTCTGATATATTATACATAGTTATTAGAGCGCCCCCTTGTTACAGTCCTGGGTATAATAGATGATGAGAGAGATCTGTGTACTGACCTCTGATATATTATACATAGTTATTAGAGCGCCCCCTTGTTACAGTCCTGAGTATAATAGATGATGGAGAGATCTTTGTACTGACCCCTGATATATCTATACATAGTTATTAGAGCGCCCCCTTGTTACAGTCCTGGGTATAATAGATGATGGGAGAGATCTCTGTACTGACCCCTGATATATTATATATAGTTATTAGAGCGCCCCCTTGTTACAGTCCTGGGTATAATAGATGATGGGAGATCTCTGTACTGACCCTGATATATCTATACATAGTTATTAGAGCGCCCCCTTGTTACAGTCCTGGGTATAATAGATGATGGGAGAGATCTCTGTACTGACCCCTGATAGATCTATACATAGTTATTAGAGCGCCCCCTTGTTACAGTCCTGGGTATAATAGATGATGGGAGAGATCTCTGTACTGACCCCTGATATATTATACATAGTTATTAGAGCGCCCCCTTGTTACAGTCCTGGGTATAATAGATGATGGGAGAGATCTCTGTACTGACCCCTGATATATTATACATAGTTATTAGAGCGCCCCCTTGTTACAGTCCTGGGTATAGTAGATGATGGGAGAGATCTCTGTACTGACCCCTGATATATTATACATAGTTATTAGAGCGCCCCCTTGTTACAGTCCAGGGTATAATAGATGATGGAGAGATCTCTGTACTGACCCCTGATATATAATACATAGTTATTAGAGCGCCCCTTGTTACAGTCCTTGGTATAATAGATGATGGGAGAGATCTCTACTGACCCCTGATATATTATACATAGTTATTAGAGC
The DNA here is from genome assembly GCF_035609145.1 of Eleutherodactylus coqui. Classification (NCBI taxonomy): domain Eukaryota; kingdom Metazoa; phylum Chordata; class Amphibia; order Anura; family Eleutherodactylidae; genus Eleutherodactylus; species Eleutherodactylus coqui. The sequence goes on from NC_089849.1 coordinate 3,226,845, forward strand.
GCCCCTTGTTACAGTCCTTGGTATAATAGATGATGGAGAGATCTCTGTACTGACCCCTGATATATCTATACATAGTTATTAGAGCGTCCCCTTGTTACAGTCCTTGGTATAATAGATGATGGGAGAGATCTCTGTACTGACCCCTGATATATTATACATAGTTATTAGAGCGCCCCCTTGTTACAGTCCTGGGTATAATAGATGATGGGAGAGATCTCTGTACTGAACCCTTATATATCTATACATAGTTATTAGAGCGCCACCTTGTTACAGTCCTGGGTATAATAGATGATGGGAGAGATCTCTGTACTGACCCCTGATATATTATACATAGTTATTAGAGCGCCCCCTTGTTACAGTCCTGGATATAATAGATGATGGAGAGAGATCTCTGTACTGACCCCTGATATATCTATACATAGTTATTAGAGCGCCCCCTTGTTACAGTCCTGGGTGTAGTAGATGATGGGAGAGATCTCTGTACTGACCCCTGATATATTATACATAGTTATTAGAGCGCCCCCTTGTTACAGTCCTGGATATAATAGATGATGGAGAGAGATCTCTGTACTGACCCCTGATATATCTATACATAGTTATTAGAGCGCCCCCTTGTTACAGTCCTGGGTGTAGTAGATGATGGGACAGAGATCTCTGTACTGACCCCTGATATATCTATACATAGTTATTAGAGCGTCCCCTTGTTACAGTCCTGGGTATAAACAGTGCACTGTGAACGTACTTGTCCATATTTCTGACATCACCTAAAGACCTATTTAATGGGGCTTAAAGACCCTAAATGGGGCTTAAATGTGCCCATCTTTTACTGTTCGGCCGAAGTACAGTTTTTGGTTCTGCTTGAAAACCATCCCTCAGCAGAACAGCTGATAAGCAGGACCGCACGCTGTGTTCTGCCCGGGGAGCGCTGATTACAGCTGATAACATTGTTACAGCTGTTCTCAGTTGTCACCCAGCTGATAAGCAGGACCACACACTGTCTCTGCTGTCCATGGTGCTGAATTCTCCATGAGGAGCCCATGGCTGAACAATGGGGCTAATTACAGAGCTCAGACCTCCTGCGGGGTTCTGCAACAGAAGCTCATTTGCATGCAAATGAAGCTAATAAAGTACTAATAGCAGTTAGTGCCTATTAGTATTTTATGCAAAATGATCGCTGATCTTTCAATCTTTTGAAAGATATCTGTGTGTGTAAATGGGCCTTAAGTTGTGATCTTGGCATCTGCTGCATCGGCGCTGGAGGGACTTTGTATGTCAAGTCATTATTGCTGGGGTAAATGAATTTGATGGATTTAGCAAACAACTAATCAGTTGGATTGGAGGATGTGCACTGAACCCAGTAGATAACGGCTCATCAAGGCTTGTCGGCCAAACGGACTGTAAAGTCTGCCCCTGTAATAGAATAAGACTGCGAGATGTGGAGAGGATGAAGCTGACAATGCCGAGGCTGCACAGAAGGCAGGCAAGTCTGGTGTTTGCAATGCTAGTTAGGAGGCGTAAATACTTTAGGGTTGTCATGGGGCACCAGTACTTCATTGGCACAGAGGGGGCACCATCGTTTTGGAGGTGACTATTACTGTATGGCACACAAACTGCAGAGCACATTTTCTATGAGAAGAATTAAGTGGAGCGATGTGGGTAGCAACAGGATGGGGAAAAAGTGTAGAAGAAATAATCATGGTGGTCTGGGCCTAGACAGAGAAGAAAAGGGAAAGTGAATGAGTCTAATCAGAGGAGATGTCACTTGTGATCACTGGAGTTAACTGCCCTGTCATCAGTGGGACTAGAATGGAACAAAGCCATCATACTTGCTGGGCCCGGGATAGTCGCCCACCTTTAATGGTACATTTCCCTGATCACTAATGTCTCCGCTTAGTCGCTGCCAAGGCTTAGCAGTGTTTCTCAACTCCAGTCCCCAGGGCCCCCACAGGTCATGTTTTCAGGATCTCCTATAGTAGGACCACCTGCGGCAATGTCCGAGGCCCCCGACAATAATTACATCACCTGTACAACACTGAGGAGATCCTGAAAACATGACCTGTGGGGGTCCCCGAGGACTGGAGGTGGGGGACACTGGGTTAGAGGGAACATTGCTGATGAGCAGGAGAGGACATACACGGCAGATATATGGCGCTGGTCTGTGACCTTTCCACGCAGCCAGGCGCGCCAACATGGCAGCAGCCTCTCTGATGGAGTTAATCTGAGGACTGGTGATTCAATGGTTAATCACAATCTTGTCTCAACAATGGGGAATTCTTCAGAGAGATGACTATCAATGTCCTTCATTGTCTGCAGCGGCGCGGCATTGCACAATAGACAGGTAGAAACAAGGATCACAACTCAACAAGCAGGTGCAGAACTGGCGGCCGCGGGGCAGCACCTTCCCACACAGCGCAGCCGGCAGCTCCGAGCGCACGACTGGCCTGCTGCCTGCTATTAACACAATCACATTCTTCATAGGATCGCCCCAGGGAACAGAATTCACAATACGGTACAGCTCGGCACATGCCTCCACCGCGCGGGCAGACGCACGTCCCAACACGCCAGAGCCGCCCGCTTACAGTGTAGGTGCAGGAAGACAGGTGAACATTCCAGCAAGTGGGCTAGAGGTGGCCACGCGGCACCACCGCCCTACTAGGTCTCCGCTCAACAGGTGCAGCAGGAGTCAGCGAGTCGTCACCCTGCGCCGCGGCCACCGCATCCTTTACACGGACAGTCAGTGACGGACGCTGCGCTGCACCTCCACGTCTCCTTCAGTCATTCGCGTCTGTACAGTTTCCATCACTGTTGGCAGCAAGCACTGCGTGTGCGAATCGCACTGGCGAACGCCTGCAGACCCGGTGTGTTCTGCCACGATACGCCACGGTTTTGCATGAAGCGCGTTGAGACCACACTGCGATCCTGTTGTTTTGTGGTAAAATGCAGTTTTTAGACAGCGCTTCTCAGTGCAATCAGGACGCTCATCAAAAACACCCCGAAATGTGATGCAACCGCGCTGCAAGCGCCATGTGAACGCCCGACCGGGCAGCGTGGGTGAGACACTGAGCCGCAACCTCGGGGCGCCCGCATGTATTACAGAAGTTAGGTCACCCAAATATTACCGCCATGAACCAACGATGGGCAGCAGGTAGGCGTATAAGTGCGCCCAGACCGCGCTCGTCACCTTCACTCCAAGGACCCAGAATCGCTATTTGTGTGTTGCTTGCCGCATGCAAATTAGTTGCAACTTGTCTGATGCGAGGCTTAGAAAAGGGAGTCGCTGACCGGGGTACCTCGCTATCCTCTAGGGGGCCTCTGTGTCCACTGGCTGGTGGCCCTGTAGTGTGCCGGGACATGAGGGGCGGCCGAGGGCTGCGGGAGGAGACGTCCGCGCTCTGCGAACATGAAGGGTTTATCAACAACTGTAACTTTCTGTCCGCTGCGGACGGACCGCGATTATATGTCAATAACAACGGACTGCGGCTGCGGCGGACGGACCGCGATTATATGTCAATAATAACGGACTGCGGCCGCTGCGGACAGACCGCGATTATATGTCAACAACAACGGACCGCGGCTGCTGCGGACGGACGGCGATTATATGTCAACAACAACGGACCGCGGCCGCGGCGGACGGACGGCGATTATATGTCAATAACAACAGACCGCGGCTGCGGCGGACGGACCGCGATTATATGTCAATAACAACGGACCGCGGCCGCTGCGGACAGACCGCGATTATATGTCAATAACAACGGACCGCGGCCGCTGCGGACGGACGGCGATTATATGTCAATAACAACGGACCGCGGCTGCGGCGGACGGACCGCGATTATATGTCAATAACAACGGACCGCGGCCGCTGCGGACAGACCGCGATTATATGTCAATAACAACGGACCGCGGCCGCTGCGGACGGACGGCGATTATATGTCAATAACAACGGACCGCGGCTGCGGCGGACGGACGGCGATTATATGTCAATAATAACGGACCGCGGCTGCGGCGGACAGACTGCGATTATATGTCAATAACAACGGACTGCGGCCGCTGCGGACGGACGGCGATTATATGTCAATAATAACGGACCGCGGCTGCTGTGGACGTACCGCGATTATATGTCAATAACAACGGACCGCGGCTGCGGCGGACAGACGGCGATTATATGTCAATAATAACGGACCGCGGCCGCTGTGGACATACCGCGATTATATGTCAATAACAACGGACCGCGGCTGCGGCGGACAGACGGCGATTATATGTCAATAATAACGGACCGCGGCTGCGGCGGACAGACGGCGATTATATGTCAATAATAACGGACCGCGGCCGCTGTGGACATACCGCGATTATATGTCAATAACAACGGACCGCGGCCGCTGCGGACGGACGGCGATTATATGTCAATAACAACGGACTGCGGCTGCGGCGGACGGACCGCGATTATATGTCAATAACAACGGACCGCGGCCGCTGCGGACGGACGGCGATTATATGTCAATAACAACGGACTGCGGCTGCGGCGGACGTACCGCGATTATATGTCAACAGTGATACCAACGGGCCGCGCTCTGGTGTGGAGTTTGAGAAGCCAATGAGGGTGAAGAAGCTTTCCTCGTCCGGGCACAACCATCCTCCGTGCCGGTGAGCGTGTTTGCGGGGTGTTGAAGCCCTCAGTATCATGTGATACTACAGACTAGGGGCTCATTCACACGGGCGTATGAGTATAACACTGCAAGTATAGCGCAGCGTTGTATCAACCACAGCCCATACCTTCTGCTGGCAGAGACCGCGTAGGCTGCGATTGGCACTGCCCATGTCTGGCAACATGACGGCACGGACAGCGCAGTGTGATTGGTACATTCCCTGCTCGGTTTAGAGCCGGTCTACATATGGGGACGCTGCCCATAGAGCGCATCGATTCGCAGTGTCCACTGATGCCGTTCACCGCTCGTTACGCCCGTGTGAATGAGCCCTAAGTTACATACAGCGCCAGGAAGAAGACAGTGAACCCCTGCCTTGATACAGATGTCTGATGGGACGCATGCAAGAGCTACCGGGGAGGGGGACACGGGATTGGTGCAGATCTCCGCAGGGAGACCCCCACGATCAACAACGTGTCCCCCTGTGGACGGTGAGCCCCCCATGTTTGAGCCCCGTGACCCCCGATAGTCTTGTATGGAAGCAGCCGGGACGTTACTATTGGCAGCGTTTGTTCTCCGATGGGAGAGGTCTGCACACCTGCCTGGAATGTAGTCAGAGGGCAGACCTCCCCAATCTGCAGGCCCCTACAGGCCGCATCCACTCCAGCAGCGCTGCCAGTCACATACTTCTCGGCTTTATGGCGGCTGACGTCAGCGACTAATGAATACCTGTACTCTGCAGATATGTGCAGCAAGCTGGGATCTGTCATTGAATAAAGATGGTCTTTGTTGCGGAGCGGTGAGGATTACTGGGACTCCATGGCTGTGAGCGGCGAGTGCCACCCCGGTCATGGCGGCGCGAGAGGAGGATACCAGGCCAGGTGCCCTCATCGCTACGCTGTATTATACCGCCTGATGTAAGGCGTTACATGTCCTAAATATACCCTCTGATGGGGTAATGGTGGCATCTGTGTGTCGGAACCATATACACTGACCACCCATTTATTAGCCCCCACCTAGTGGCGTGTTGGACTCCTTTGGCCTTCAGAACCGCAACAATTCGCTTGTGGCATAGATTCCATGAAATGACTCTGCAGGAATATCGGCCCCCGTGGACAGGAAGCTTCTTGTAGTCACTGCAGATTAGATGGCGGTGCTGACATGTTCTGACCGGCTGACAGGAAGGGGTCAGCGATTCATGCTGCTTGCGCCAAATTCTGACCTCCCATCAGCAACAGACATCAGGATCCATCTGACCAGGAGATGTTCTTCCGCTGCTCAGTGATACAAGTTTTGTGCTCTTTTGCCCGCTGGAGTCTTTCTGTTTCTCTTAGACACAATGGCGCTGGAACTGGTCGCCCGCTGTTATACCATCCGTGCGGAGGAACGGCGAGTTGTGCGTTCGGACACGTTAGTTGGAGCTCCAGCGTTGTGTTCAGCTGACTGTGCAGCACCTGTTGGTCAGAACGATTCCTGACATCCCCCTCCGACCCCTTTCAGGGATGAGAATATCCCAAAACCGAGATATCGGTGACTGAACATTTTTAGTCCATGATATGAATCTGCTGGTCCCAAGTCTGTATAACCTGCAGCAGGTACTGCGCCTCATCGTAGCTCCTGGGGTCCCCAATGCATCGGGCGGTGCAGCGGCTCATTCGTTTCCTCGGCACAATGTACACTTCTGTGTTCTTTGCATCATCTGCAGCATCAAAAACATACAGAATTTCTGGCGTATAAGAACAGCCGTATGACATGTCAGAGAATGGCAGCGCCGGGCGGCCCGTGGAGAGCGCGCACGACTCAACGCCTTGTTTGTGGCTGGAGAATAAACCGCCTTAAATAAACGCTTAATTTTCAACACCTACTTAATTCTCCGCGGGCCGCGCCATGTCAGACATGAGCTCATAGCGCCGGCAAGACGGAGGATTTACAACTGCTCATTCCTTATGTTGGGGCCCACAGAATGACTGCAAACCCAGGAGCCGGCACCAAGGGACAGCGCCGGCGAATGGAGTGTCAGCGAGTGACACGAGGAGCGGCCCGCACCCGCAGCCACAGATCCACACAGAATGGAAAAAGTTATATGAAGACTTCTTTATGAAAAAATCACTAAACGTAATCGCGTGATGTGATAAGTGGCGGTCGGCGACTCGAAGCGATGGAGGCCCAGTGAGGCAAATCACTGCTGCTCCACGTCAACAGAAATCTAAAAGGAATCCCGTGTCCCGGAGCGACCGGCAAGTGCAGCTTCTAACGGGTCTGTAAAGCATGCTACATAGACTTGAGGCCCTTTTATTAGACCCCCCTGCCCCCTCCAGCCCTCTCATGATTGGTGCCCCCTGTACGGTAATTCTCCCCGTGACCCCAGAGGGCGCCATAAAGTCACATGACCAGTTTTCCGCGGATCAGTTTCAGTGTGAATCAACATTAGATGGAAGATCCAGCGATCGGAGCGACTTCCAGCGAGGCCGGTCATCGGTGCTGGACTAGCCGGGGTCTCACCGACAACCGTGGGGGGGTCCTCGTGTAACGGTGTGGAGAGTATACAGAGAATGGCGCGATCGAGGAAAACATCCAGCGGAAGGGGATCCTGTGGAAACGACTCATCACTGAAAGGGGTCGGAGGAGGATGTCAGGAATCGTTCTGACCAACAGGCTGCACAGTCAGCTGAATACAACGCTGGAGCTCCAACTAACGTGTCTGACCGCACAACTCGCCGTTCCTCCGCACGGATGGTATAACAGCGGGCGACCAGTTCCAGCGCCATTGTGTCTAAGAGGAACAGAAAGACTCCAGCGGGCAAAAGAGCGCAAAACTTGTATCACTGAGCAGCGGGAAAACATCTCCTGGTCAGATGGAGCCAGATTTCTGTTGCTGATGGGAGGTCAGAATTTGGCGCAGCAGCATGAATCGCTGACCCCTTCCTGTCAGCCGGTCAGAACATGTCAGCACCGCCATCTAATCTGCGGCCGCTACAAGAAGCTTCCTGTCCGCAGGGGCCGGTATTACTGCAGAGCCATTTCATCACCGAGTGGGATCTACTCCACGATGATCGCTGCGGATCTGAAGGATAAACGCTCTTCGTTGTGCGTTTCGTAGGTCTAACGAGATTACCATCATCTATTGGGGGGAGCGATCAGACCGCTGTCCTCCCAGTAATAGACCTCGGGTTTTTGGTCAGTAGAGAAGGATCAGCCGCAATGTGTTGACTTCCCACCCACAATTGTCACCTTCCCAGTGAAGTTCTGGGCAGAGGACCCTCCGAGGCTTCTGGCTGCAGCCTCCGCGGACCCTGCAACCTGCTGGTAAGGGGTCTCTGCACACAGGCGCTGTCCCCCCGCAGCTCGCAGGCTCTTCGCTATTCCTCAGCCAGTTTACTTTCTGACATGGATAATGTATTTCCCCCATAACATTTGGCAGGATCTGCTGTGTATTTCAGAGGGATCCATGATGTTTTGTGTAGCGAGTGGCCGTCTGGTTCAGTACAAAGGCGCCTTACGTGCGCCGCGCTGAGATGTGATAGCTCCTCTGTCTCCCTGCTGGAACCGTCCGCGTTCTTCCAATCCTATACACAGATGGCAACCAATCAAAAATAATTTCCGCACTGAAATCTGAAGCTATTCTATAACACAGCGGCTGCCAGGAGGCCGGCGCAGCTCCAGGAATCGCCGTGCTTACCAACACGAGAGCGTAGATGCTGCGCGGAGTTACAGAGCAGCTGCCATCGCTGGAGCCGGCGTCACGTCCACCGGAGATGATAGAACCGTCACAGCAGACACCTTAGAATGTCCAATAGTAACATGTAATTAAAGGTGAATAAGTCCAAGGGGAGGAGCTTGTGGGCGCGTTCAACCAATCGGTTCACGGCGGCCGTCAGCAGGAGGCTTATAGGATGCTGCTAAATTATTTATCCTAAGAACAAAGATGAGAAAGTCGTGATAGATGCTTCATATTACACACAGAACGGCCCCTTTATTAGACCCCCGGCGCTCTCATGATTGGCGCCCCCTGTATGGTAATTCCCCCCGTGACCCCGGAGTATAAAATCACATGACAAGTTTTCCGCAGATCAGTTTCAGTGTGAATCCACATTAGATGGAAAATCCAGCGATCGCAGCGACTTCCAGCGAGGCCGGTCATCGGTGCTGGACTAGCCGGGGTCTCACCGCCAACCGTGTGTGTGTGTGGGGGGTTTTCTCGTGTAACGGTGTGTGGAGTATACCAAAATGGCGCGATCGAGGAAAACATCCAGCGAGAGGGGATCCTGTGGACAGAAACGACTCATCACTGAAAGGGGTCGGAGGAGGATGTCAGGAATCGTTCTGACCATCGGGCTGCACAGTCAGCTGAATACAACGCTGGAGCTCCAACTAACGTGTCCGAACGCACAACTCGCCGTTCCTCCGCACGGATGGTATAACAGCGGACGACCAGTTCCAGCGCCATTGTGTCTAAGAGAAACAGAAAGACTCCAGCGGGCAAAAGAGCGCAAAACTTGTATCACTGAGCAGCGGGAAAACATCTCCTGGTCAGATGGAGCCAGATCTCTGTTGCTGATGGGAGGGCACAATTTGGTGCAAGCAGCATGAATCGCTGACCCCTTCCTGTCAGAAAATGTTAGCACCACCATCTAATCTGCGGCAACTACAAGAAGCTTCCTGTCCACAGGGGCCGGTATTCCTGCAGAACCGTTTAATCACCGAGTGGAATCAGGAGGAATTGCTGCGATTCTGAAGACCAAAGGAGCCCAACAATACTAGATGGGGGTCCCTAACGAAGGGGTCCGTCACTGTATGTAAGATTGGGAATTCTGGGAATGGGCTTTGGCTTCGTCTGATATTCTAGACCAGCACACGGGTTAATGTCTCCAGTAAGTGGACTGTTCACACTTGTTTATGGCTGAGGGTGACGGGACACTAATGCCCACAGCTAAGGAGGCATCTGATGCACTGAAATAGTGTTTACTGATATTAGGATTTACTCGGAGCTGCCATGAGATTATTGGGCCACAAAGATGCTGAAATGGTGAGAAGGTCACAAGATGACAGTCCCCAAGCAGATGCAGTGTCCCGTAGGGTGACCCCAGACACATGGCACACGTTGAGGAGTTGGGAGGGTAGAGTGGTCACTTGTCACAGCGGCACTTACAATGCTCCCTCCTGGAGGGACACACTTAGCCTCGGCCAGGGCAGCGCTGGGCCTCTTTCGGATACCCTAGGATAGGGATGCCCAATAAACTGGAGAACAGGGATAGCAGATGTCACGGGTGACGCCACCGTTCTGTTACCCACCAGTATGACCCTCGTGGTAAATAAATGGAGCCGCAGACAGAAGTAACGTACCTCAGGTCCCTGGGAACGGTACGGGCCTGGCAAAACTTTACTGGAACAACTTCTTGCATACAAGGCACAAATGACAATGATTTGCAGTGTAGGTATTAGACAGACTTGAGAGTACCTCCACCCGGTGATCCCAGACTTCAGGACGGCCGGGTGTGAAAGACAAATGGGTGTACCTCTATGCGGTGATCCACTTGATCTGGACGGACGCGTAGGAAAAATGGATAAAGAGTACCTCTGCACTAGGTCTTGGGAGTGGTATCTGCTTCTTGCTCACGCTCTCTCTCTCCCTTCAATTGGGGCTCACTCCTCTCTCATCTCTGGAACATACACTCTCAGGAACCGCTCTTCCTCCATTCTTCACCACATGAGGGTTGAAGGTACCCGCATGTGGCTGGCACTCTAAGGTTGCCTGTCCATGGGCGCCACCCGGGAGCAGGAGCCTGCAGACAGATCTCTGCTGTCAGCCTGTCTGACAGGTAGGCTGACCGCGGAGAATCCTGGCAATTCGCAGCATGCTCTGAAGTGGTCATGTAGGTCCCACTGCTGCTGTGAGCCGGGACACTAATCCTCGTTGCCGGGAATCTCTAGCGGATAAGCCATTTACATTCTATCTTCATTGGAGTCTGACATGAACTTGTCTTGGTCCGCACTGCTCACAATGGCACTGCTGCGGGCATACGTTTCACCAGCACCCTGATGGGACCCCCAAAGACCCCCCCCCCCTATAGACATTACAGAAACGCTGCAGCAGTCCACTGTTGTCAGCAGAACTGGATGACTATCTAATAGGTATGGGGGCCGATCGCCTCTTCCTCGACAGATGAGGCTGGAGAGAAGGATCGGTCATCCTTCTGTATTTTCAGAAGATAAGTTGCCGCCGGAGGTGCTTGAGAGCATCTTTCTCCCCTCCCCACTGAGAACACCTACAAGCTCCGCTGCACCAAGTGTACAGGTGTATGGAGATGGCAGCTGAACCTTCACTTGCAGCATCTAGTGGCGGTCTATGGGTAGCTTCAGCAGTGCAGAGAGCTGATATAGCATTGCTTGACAGAGATGTCTAAGGGTGGTTAAAGGGGTTGTCTAGTTGTAAACTATTGATGGTCTATCCTTGGGATAGAAGATTGGTGCAGGTTGGTCACCCAAGACCCCCAGTAATCAGCTGTTAGCTGCGCTGAGCTGATTTCTGCAGGAAGCAGACAGCTCTATTCTCAGTGTAGTGGCCAGGCTTGGTACCACAGGTAAAAGTGAAGTGAATAGATGTAATACCAAGCTTGGCCACTATAGTAGGAACAGAGCTGTCTGCTTCCTGCCAAAATCAGCTCAGTGCATGGGCACACTGACCCAGAGACCAGCTGATCAGAGGTGCGCTCAGGTAACTGAGTTCTGCCGATCTGCTATTGATGGCCTAACCTGAGGAAAGGCTTTCAATAATTTACAACTGGACAACCTTTTTTATACACAGAAATTATTGGAGAAATACCACTGATTTTATAGCCAAAGTCAGAAGTAGATCCAAAAGCAATGGCAAGTATAAAGGAAGGACTTCTACTGCCTCCGCCGGATCCACTTGGCATCAAGAAGGCAGTGGCATGTTTTTAATTGCCCTAAGCTGCTTCCTCTGGCTCCAGAGTTTGTAATAAGTGGGGTATCTGATGGATGGAGCAGGAAGTTGCTTTGTGGTCCCGCTTGGTCGCCTGATCTGAAGAGCGCTATATATGGCAGCCATATCTGCTGTACATCCAACAGCAATAGAGCCTCCGGCATGAGCGATGTTTCCGCCGCTCCGACTAACGGCATTACCAGCTCCTCAGCATCGTCAAAGTAAATACCGGCTCGCGTTTCCAAAAAATCATTTGGCAGCTCGGAGACGCTGTGAGGAAACTCCCTCCGAGGTGACATGATGGATATGGAGAAATACCTGCGGGACCGCGCCGCCGCCAAGACTCCGAAGACTTGGAAAGTCAATAAGTGAACAGACGAAGTACGGGAAGGCGGGATTGTGCCAACGAACAAAAGCGCTTTTTTCCCCTCTTTTTCTCCTTCTGCCTTTCCTGCCAATATGGATCCGCTGATCGTGTCGAGCCGCAGCTCCAAGTACAACATGAGCGCCGATCGCACGGACCCCCTATCTTTCATCTCGCTGCCCGGCGGCCTTCACATTTCATGCACAATCGGCGGTGTCTCCGGTAATTTATTGGAGCTTATTAATTTATTTCCTGTTTATGTGTTTTATCTGCTGCGTCCAAAGAACGAGGTTTCACAATGCGCCGGCGCCGCGCCAACAAACTGATCCAATTACCGGACTTGGGAAGGCGAACAGCAGAGATCTAATGTGGAGGGGGTCATAGCTTACATCTGTCCGCACGATGCCACTATAGTCCCCATACTCTCCCCTACAACAGCCATATCCGCCGCACTGGGTTACATTGGGCAGGCTGGGACTTGTGGTTCTGCTGAATGTACCGCAAAGCAGGCTATACTATGGTGATAACAGAGGCGAGGGTGGTTTTATTTTGGCCCTCACCATCCAGCCTATCACTACATGATCATGTCACACATGGATGCATATGGTATACTTGTCCCTCTATCGGCCCCCTTCTAGAGGCGTTGGCCCCCTTGGGCTTCAAAATTGCAGCAATTCGCCGTTCCGTAGATCCCACTCGGTGATGAAATCGTTCTGCAGGAATATCGGCCCCTGCGGACAGGAAGTGCCTTGTAATCGCTGCAGATTAGGTGGCGGTGCTGACATGTTCTCACAGGAAGGGGTCAGCGATTCATGCTGCTTGCGCCAATTTATGACCTCCCATCAGCAACAGAAATGTTGTCAGGAGATGTTTTCCCGCTGCTCAGTGATACAAGTTTTGCGCTCTTTTGCCCGCTGGAGTCTTTCTGTTCCTTAGACACAATGGCGCTGGGACTGGTCGCCCGCTGTTATACCATCCGTGTGGAGGAACGGCGAGTTGTGCGTTCGGACACGTTAGTTGGAGCTCCAGTGTTGTATTCAGCTGACTGTGCTGCCTGTTGGTCAGAACGATTCCTGACATCCTCCTCCGACCCCTTTCACTGATGAGTTGTTTCCACAGGATCCCCTTTCACTGGATGTTACCTCGATCGCGCCATTCTCTGTATACTCTCCACGCTGTTACATGAGAAACCCCCCGCAGTTGGTGGTGAGACCCCGGCTAGTCCAGCACCGATGGCCGGACCTCGCTGGAAGTCGCTGCGATCGCTGGATCTTCCATCTAATGTGGATTCACACTGAAACTGATCCTTGGAAAACTTGTCACGTCATTTTATGCCGCACTCCGGGGTCACGGAGGGAATTACCATACAGGGGGCGCCAATCATGAGGGGTTGGGGGTCTAATAAATGGCTATGCAGTGTATTAGACAGGTGGTCAGGTAGCATCAGGTGCCACCGCACAATTTCAGCTGTCAGCTCCTCCCCTATTTGTCTTGGTCACGCCTCCAGAACCAAGCCTAGCTATAACCTCCATACAAACCTGAAGTCCTCGTAGTAGACGGCCCTCCACAGGGGCCACATGGTGGACACCCACGGATCGGTCTCCGGTGTTAGTAGCAGATTTGCAGCGTCTGATGAGATCTCCGCTTCCACAAGACTCCGGATCTGCCAAGTGTGCGATACGAGGATATTTATAGCAGGAGGATATTGTTTTCGGGAAGATTTCATATACTCAGACTTTTGGCTTCCTGCAAGAAACGTGAAACAATAGAAACCTGAACATGAAATATGTCTTCTTTCTGCTGGTTAATCCCGCGGAGGCCGCTGGTCGCCGCGGCTCGTTACATCAGCGCAGAAGCTGCTGGTTGTCCAGTCATTAGCCAAAAGTCTGAAGTCACCGCCGCGTCGTGTGTCATAGTCTAGAGACTTCATACATGATGCAGCAACACGTGATCCTGCAGAGGCGCCCGCTGCTGTTGGCACCACAAGGAGCGCCCCCATATTCTTGGCACTGATGAGGACGGTAACATTTTGTTATTGATAGATGGGTTTTAGGAAATCCCATCATTTTATCCCTGAACGGTTTCTTTGGGTTTTGTGCCCATCAGTTCCGGACGGGACATGAAGGTGCGGAGCAGGAAGTGTGCAGGTGCTCTGCCTGTTACCAGGTAATGGCCCAGATGATAAATGTGCACAAGACGCGGAAGCCTTGGTAGTTGCGCAGCTGTTTGTGGTCTTGGGACAAGTCAGCGTACCGGGCTCCCAAGGGTTGCCAAAAGTATCTGAGAGCAGCATTACTGACCTGGTTGGTGTAGCCAAGACTGAGAGACTCATCATAGTGACCGAACGAGACTAACTTTATCGCTGAGTACGAGCCTGTACCATCCGTCACACAAGACCGGCACCCGGGGATCTGCAATGTCTACAGAAAGAACGGTCCGGTGCAAGCTTCTGAAGGGCCGCTGACCGAGCCCTTCCTATATAGGTGGTATGGTGAAAGGTGGAACTGCCGAGGCCCATGGTCAGTCTAGGCCTGATCCTGTATATGGAATCCCCAATTGGTACCCCCAAACTCCCTCTTCAAGTGACCGCTGGTCATCAATGTGGCCGCTGCAATGGAATAGAAAGATCTGAACATGACACAATTACAACCCTGATGCTCAGACATCAGGTTTACTACTAGATAGTCCATTTTATGTTTCGGGTCCTCCCTTTTTCTAAAATCATCACTGTATTGATAAAAGTATTGCCCCCCCCCCCCCCCCCCCAGCAGTCCGGTGATGTGTGGACATTAGATATAAAGCAGAGAATCCCACAAGGGATCCCAGTACAGAAACCATCAGATACCACCAGGTGTAGAGCTGACAACGGGGTCTGGTAGGGGGATGTCACCAGGTGTAGAGCTGACAACGGGGTCTGGTGGGGGGATGTCACCAGGTGTAGAGCTGACAACGGGGTCTGGTGGGGGGATGTCACCAGGTGTAGAGCTGACAACGGGGTCTGGTGGGGGGATGTCACCAGGTGTAGAGCTGACAACGGGGTCTGGTGGGGGGATGTCACCAGGTGTAGAGCTGACAACGGGGTCTGGTGGGGGGATGTCACCAGGTGTAGAGCTGACAACGGGGTCTGGTGGGGGATGTCACCAGATGTAGAGCTGACAACGGGGTCTGGTAGAAGGATGTCACCAGGTGTACAGCTGACAACGGGGTCTGGTGGGGGAATGTCACCAGGTGTAGAGCTGACAATGGGGTCTGGTGGGGAGGATGTCACCAGGTGTACAGCTAATAACAGGGTCTGGTGGGGGAATGTCACCAGGTGTAGAGCTGACAATGGGGTCTGGTGGGGAGGATGTCACCAGGTGTACAGCTGACAACGGGGTCTGATGGTGGGATGTCACCAGGTGTAGAGCTAATAACAGGGTCTGGTGGGGGAATGTCACCAGGTGTAGAGCTGACAATGGGGTCTGGTGGGGAGGATGTCACCAGGTGTACAGCTAATAACAGGGTCTGGTGGGGGAATGTCACCAGGTGTAGAGCTGACAATGGGGTCTGGTGGGGAGGATGTCACCAGGTGTACAGCTGACAACGGGGTCTGATGGTGGGATGTCACCAGGTGTAGAGCTGACAACGGGGTCAGGCAGTGGGATGTCACTAGGTGTAGAGCTGACAACGGAGTCTGGTGGTGGGATGTCACCAGGTGTAGAGCTGACAACAGCGTCTGGTGGGGGGATGTCACCAGGTGTAGAGCTGACAACGGGGTCTGGTGGGGGGATGTCACCAGGTGTAGAGCTGACAACGGGGTCTGGTGGGGGGATGTCACCAGGTGTAGAGCCGACAACGCAGTCTGGTAGAAGGATGTCACAAGGTGTAGAGCTGACAACGGGGTCTTGTAGTGCGATATCACCAGATGTAGAGCTGAAAATGGGGTCTGGTGGGGACGATGTCACCAGGTGTACAGCTGACAACGGGGTCTGATGGTGGGATGTCACCAGGTGTAGAGCTGACAATAGGGTCTGGCGGGAGGATGTCACCAGGTGTAGAGCTGACAACGGAGTCTGGTGGGGGGATGTCACCAGGTGTAGAGCTGACAACGGGGTCAGGCGGTGGGATGTCACTAGGTGTAGAGCTGACAATGGGGTCTGGTGGTGGGATGTCACCAGGTGTAGAGCTGACAACGGGGTCTGGGGGTGGGATGTCACCAAGTGTAGAGCCGACAACGGAGTCTGGTAGAAGGATGTCACCAGGTGTAGCGCTGACAACGGTGTTTGGTAGTGGGATGTCACCAGGTGTAGAGCTCAGTCCGGGGTCTGGTGGGGGGATGTCACCAGGTGTAGAGCTGACAGCGGGGTCTGGCGGGGGGATGTCACCAGGTGTAGAGCTGACAACAGGGTCTGGTGGGGGGGGGGGATGTCACCAGGTGCAGAGCTGACAACGGGGTCTGGTGGGGGGGGATGTCACCAGGTGTAGAGCTGACAACGGGGTCTGGCTGGGGGATGTCACTAGGTGTAGAGCTGACAATGGGGTGTAGTGGTAGGATGTCACCAGGTGTAGAGCTGACAATGAGGTTCAACTATGGGATGTCACCAGGTGTAGAGCTGACAATGGGGTCTGACGGTAGGATGTCACCAACCAATCAGTACGGACATTGCAGCTTTTAGACCTTCTAGAGTCCATTGTTGCCCATGTTATTGGGAGATGGAAGCCATCCGGTGTGTGAGGTGCCGACACGTTCAGGGAGACCTCATAAACTGACAGAATGTGGACAGCGAAGCCTTGTAGGAGCTGTGAAGACATCACACACATCGTCTGCCCTCGCTCAGGGGGTCTCACAGGCCATGGGGACATCCATTAATTCCAGAACCATTTGTAAGGAACAGCATGTGAAGGGTTACCATGGACGAGTGGCAGCACACAACATCACAGCAGTGACTGCACAGCGGCGCCTGCGATGGAGCTCGGAGCGACGAACTGTAAGTGAATGGAAGCAAGTGTTGTGGATGAATCACAGGACACCATCTTCTGGTTGCATGGCGGCACTTGGGTCTGACTATTGCCTGGAGAGCGGTTTCTACGTGTCGCATCGTCCCAACAGTGAGGTTTGGAGGAGGTTCTGTTATGTTCAGGATGGGGGAGGGTTCTACTGGGAGGGACGGGGGCCATTGGTTATGGTGAAGTCCACGTTCCACCAATGGGGAACAGAGACATCCCGGACAATGTGGCATCACCTCCCCTGTGGTAATACTCCGGTACAGTTCCGTGTCTCCACCAACATAACCGAGCGCCATGTCATACGGCACACAGGGTGGGGAGCAGAACGTCTGCAGACTTCATTGGCCGCCCAAAGTCCGGATCTCAATCCCATCAAGTGGGATGAACCAGAACGTCGTATCCGTGCGCCCAACACACCCATCATCCCCATCACTATCTGCAGCTCCTCCAGGAATGGAGGCAAATCCCTCCACACATCTATGGGGATCTGGTGGAAGCGGCCGCGGAGTTACTGCAGTCATGGAGGCCAGCGGCGGCCAACACCGGGGGAAAATGGGAATAACCTCGAATTCCCTCCCCTTCTATGTGTCCCAATACTTGTGTCAGTGTTGTGTATTTCCTATTGCTTTGGCAGCAGCATGACATTATAAGATAGATTAGGAGCTTACAATCTAATCTCTCTCCGACACACTGAGACCCATTACAATTTACAGAGGTGACTGCCTCGTCCTGCCCCGGGTTATACTGCCTCCATGCGGTGTCACGCCGCGGTGTATACCCGCACCCGCTTTATGTTCACCTCCTGTCCTATCTGCAGCCGCTGCCATAACTGTAACGACTGATGTTAAAGTGGTCGTCCGCAGAGTAACGAGCGGCTCCCAGCGATCACCATGGAAGAATGCGGGCCATCTAATAAAGAATGAAGACGTGACCCCGGGCGGCCAGAGACCCCCTATAATCTGGTGCAGCCATCTTGTCAGAGCCGGAATGAAAACATCCCGGGATAAGCCGGCGGCCGTGTCACGGAAGAATAATAAATGGGATGCGGCGATTGAAATGATCTCTGCAGACATCATTCTGCTTGTGTGATTTAAGAAGCGGCTTTTTTTGCTGAGTTGCAGAACGCGCCTGTGGGAGCTGCAGCCGCCCCCTCCCGGATTTTTCCTGAGTTATGCATTCTCTGTCCATCTCTTTGTTGTGGATTTGCTCTCTGGCTCGCTGGTGGCATGTAGCACACATACAAGCCCTGCCAAGCATCATGCTTCAGCAGACATTCTGTCTGCACAGGGACTTCCTGTCCCAGTTGGGACTTAGTGGAGAAAGACTTGCAGAAACTCAAGAAGAAGGTTGTTGCGCTCCTAAGCAGCGCCTGACGGCTTCTCACTGTCTCCGCCATGAATAATCGACCACAAGTTTAAGGACGTGAACATCTCACTTCAAGTATCTAAGTGCTCGCCCTGACAGTCCAAATGAATGGTTTGACTCCGGGTTTTGGCGCGGGACGAGCTCATCTTTCTCGCTGTTTTTTTACGATAATAAAATAAACATTTCTCGTTCCCGGATCGGCCGCTTCTCATTAACCATTTAGCTGCAGACGGGACTGGTGGGGGGAGGGGGGGCACTACTTTGCGCTCTCCCTGCTTTTCTGAGTCCAGGAATTTTAATCTAATGAAAACATCTTAAAACCAAGTCATAAAAGAATTAACTGTCTGAGATCCGCCAAGCTGGACGCCGACACATCCCTAGAAATGGCTTAATGAGGATGTGAGATCTTTGGTCTTATGCGGCTCGCTGGAATATCCGAAATATGAGGATTATGAGGGCAACTTCCTGGTGCAACAGAGACACCGACTGCCACTTTATTAGCCCCCATCTCGTGGCGTTGGACTCCTCTGGCAGCAGCTCATCGCGGTGTAGTCCCACTTGGTGATAAAATCGTTCTGCTGGAATATCGGCCCCCGCGGACAGGAAGCTTCTTGTAGTTACCACAGATTAGATGGAGGTGCTGACATGTTCTGACCGGCTGACAGGAAGGGGGCAGCAATTCATTTTTTTTTTGCCTGTATTCCATTTTGGTGTTGCAGCAAGTAAGGACAGGACACGTCCTTGGAGTGACCCCATTTCCAGCCATGGCTGCCCTGAAGTTACATGATGGATTCTTATTTTCCTTAATCAATTTTTTATTTTAAGTAAACGTTTATTATACAGTTATCAGATATTTGCAAGATTAAGTCATAGAAACCTAGAATGGTGGAGTTGGAAGTGACCTCTAGGGTCATCAGATCCTCTAGGGTCATCAGGTTCTCCGGGGTCACCGAGTCCAACCCCCTGCTCAGTGCAGGATCACTAAATCATACCAGTCAGATGTCTGTCCGGCCTCTGAAGACTTCCATTGAAGGAGAACTCCCCACCTCCCGTGGCAACCTGTTCCACTCATTGATCCCCTCACTGTCTAATATCTAATGTGTCTCCTCCCTTTCAGGTTCATCCCATTGCTTCTAGTCTTTCCTTGTACAGATGAGAATAGGGCTGATCCCTCTGCACTGTGACAGCCCTTCAGATATTTGTAGGCAGCTATTAAGTCTCCTCTCAGCCTTCTCTTCTGCTAAACATTCCCAGATCCTTTACCCGTTCCTCATAGGACATGATTTGCCTGCTGAGCGGTCCAAAGTGAACCCTATGGAATTCCCTGGATTTCTGCATTGATTATTAATAAAATGTGGTCTGACTGTATCTCAGTCACAATTATAGACAACACAAAGTAAATAATAACACACAGCTGTACCGCTCATCATCCACAGTGCAGGAAAGGAAAGTAAGTGAACCCTTGAATGTATTAACCTGTAGATCCCCCTATATATCACCAATCAACACCATCAAATATTTCCTGTAGCTGCAAAGAAGATTTACACAATATTGATGAGGAATTTTGGACGCTTCCTTCCTGCAAATGTTTTTCAGTTCATCATTATTTCTGGGATATCTTGTGTGCCCATAGCATCTCCACGAGGTTAAGGTTTGGATGCAGAGTTGACCATTCCACATCACAGATCTTCTTTTCCCACATTCACTAGGTGATTACTTGTGTGCTTTGGATTGTTGTTTTCTTGCATCACCCAGCATCTCCAGCTTAAGGTCCTGGATGGCCCTTAGATCCTTCTGTAAGATGTTCTCATCCACCTTGGAATTCATTGTTCCCTCAATGATCACAAGACATCCACACCATAAGGAGCAACGTAGCTCCAGACTATGAAACCCTCTCCATTATAGTCCCCAAACCATGATGCTCCCTCCACCAAAGCCCCAAACCAAGGCGCCCCCTCCACCATAGTTGCAAACCATGATGCCCCCTCCACTCTAGCACCCCAAACTATGAAGTCCCCTCCCCCATAGCCGCCAAACCATAATGCTAACTCCACCATGCCCCCAAACCAAGGTGCCCCCTCCACCATAGCCCCCAAACTATGATGCCCCCTGCCTTATAACTGCAACCTATGATGCACACTCCACCAAAGCTCCAAACCATGACACCCCTTCCACCATAGCCCCAAACCAAGGTGCCCCCTCCACCATAGCCCCCAACCCTTGATGCCCTCTGCACTATAACTGCAACCCATGATGCCGACTCCACCAAAGCTCCAAACCATGATACCCCCTCCACCATAGCCCAAAACCAAGGTGCCCCCTCCACAATAGGCCCCCAACCCTTGATGCCCTCTGCACTTTAACTGCAACCCATGATGCCCACTCCACCAAAGCTCCAAACATGACCCCCCCACCATAGCCCAAAACCAAGGTGCCCCTCCATCATAACTCCAAACCATGATGCCCTCACTACCAAAGCTCCAAACCATGATAACCCTTTTCCCAAAGCTCCAAATCACAAAGCACCCTCCACCATAACCCCCAAACCATGATGCCCCCTCCACTATAGCCCTCGAACCAAGATGCCCACTCCACCAAAACCCCAAACCAAATTGCCCTCTCCGGCAAAGCCCCAAAACAAGGTGCTCTCTCCACCATAACTCCAAACCATGATGCCCCCTCCACTATAACCACAAACCATGATGCCCCCTCCACCATAACTGCAAACCATGATGCCACCTCCTCTTAAGCTCCAAACCAAGTTGCTCCCTCTAGCAAAGCCCCAAACCAAGGTGCTCCCTCCACCATAACACCAAACCATGATGCCCCTCCACTATAACCACAAACCATGATGCCCCCTCCACCATAACTGAAAACCATGACGCCACCTCCTCCAAAACTCCAAACCATGATGCCTCCTCCACCATAGCCAATAAACCATGACGTCCCCTCCACCATAGCCCCCAAACCATGATGCCCCCTCCTCCAAAGCCCAAAACCATGATGCCCCCTCCTCCAAAGCCCAAAACCCTGATGCCCCCTCCTCCAAAGCCCCAAACCATGATGCCCCTTCCACCATAGCCCCAAACTATGATGCCCCCTCCACCATTACTGCAAACCCTGATGCCACCTCCTCCAAAGCTCCAAACCATGATGCCCCCTCCACTATAGCCCCCGAAGCAAGATGCTCACTCTACCAAAGCCCCAAACCAAGTTGCCGCCTCCAGCAAAGCCCCAAACCAAGGTGCTCCCTCCACCATAACTCCAAACTATGATGCCCCCTCAACTATAACCACAAACCATGATGCCCACTCCACCATAACTGCAAACCATGATGCCACCTCCTCCAAAGCTCCAAACCATGATGCCTCCACCACATTAGTACCAAACCATGATGCTCACTCCACCATGTCACCTCGACCTATGAGGAACGTTTAGCTTGAAGGAGAGTAGGCTGAGAGGAGACTTAATAGCTGTCTACAAATATCTGAAGGGCTGTCACACTGCAGAGGGATCAGCCCTATTCTCATCTGCACAAGGAAAGACTAGAAGCAATGGGATGAAACTGAAAGGGAGGAGACACAGATTAGATATTAGACAGTGAGGGGGATCAATGAGGAATGGATAATCAGCACCCTATATGGTGATTGGCTGGCTGGAGAACTCCACACCATCAGCCAGCCAAATCAACCACACCTGCAGCAATGTGCTCTTGGAAACGCATAAAAATACAGATCCCAGGAGCACCACATGACAATGTCCCTTCTACCATAGTCCCAAACCAAGATGCTGCCTCCACCATAACCCCAAACCATGACACCCCCATCTCTATAGCTTCAAACCATGATGTTCCTTCACCATAGCCCAAAGCAATATCTCCACTGTAACCCCAAACGATTATATCCCCTTCACCATAGTCCCAAATGGTAATGCTGCTTCCACCATTGCCTCAATCCTTGATTACGACCTCCACTAGGTTCCAAACCACGATGCCCAATCTACCATAGCCCAAACCTTTATGCTCTCTCTGCTATAGGCCCTGACCATGACATCCCCTTCACTATAGCCCCAAACCATGATGTCACCTCAACACTATCCGCAAACCATAGTGCCTTTTCCACCATGTTTTACAGATGGATGACGTTTTGTGAGGTATTGGTGCACAGAGTTCCTGTTGTACATTTGGGCTAAAAAGTTGCACTTTTATCTCCTCTGTGAATAGAACATCTCCCAGAAGCACTATGGGACCACTAGCTGATCTTGGGTAAACTTGAGGTGGGCTGCAGTGTTATTTTTGGCCAGCAGCGGCTTCCTTCCATGATCACCATTCCTGCTCAGTGTATTTCTATTAGAGGGTACATGAACAGAAGTTTGTGCCAGCTATAGGGTCTTCTGTAGGTCCTCTACTGTTCTCCTTCAGCTCTTTCTCAGCTCAACATACGTCATCTTTTTAAGGAGAGCTGCAGGCAGAGCGGACGTCATATCTAGTGCCCAGTCTGAGAGATTCTCTCACTTTCTTTCCTGTTATTGCAATTCCTCCGTCATCCTCTGCCCTCTCTAATGCAAAACCAGTTTGACTAGGTGTGATTTTTTTGGGGGGTATATCCAGGGCGCATATTAGCCTGTTACTCCCCACTTCTACACGAGCCAACCTAAGCAACCAATCACCGTGCATCAGCCAACCCAAATAACCAATCACCAGGAATGACTAAATCCAAACAACCAATCAGGTTGCGAATGGTGTGGATTTGGGGAGTAATATAGATATATGCATCCAGGGCTGGACGTACCATATATGCATGATGGCTTCCTAAAATCTTCAAGAGGAAAATAGGCATGTTATAGCTGTCTGCTTTTGTATGTCAGATGTCCACTAGACATTCATAGGGGAAGGAGACACTGGGGCCACTTGTGCACTGGATAGGTGTCTACCCGACTATAGGCTTCTGTCCTGAAAGTGCTTGCAGCCTATATCCCGGACTGCAGCGTGCAGAGTCCAGAGGTTGTCATAGCAATGGTCACTGTATCATCAATATCAGATGGGGTATCCTGTGAATCTGGTTGGAAGGTGACGACACCAATGTGTGCAGCCATCTTCAAAAGTGACCCCTTTGTGTCCTTACAGACCCTCTGCAGATGCTGCACACCTGTCTCCCTCTCACAGGGGAATGGATCATCCTAATTCATCTGCACAGCCCCTGCTGTTCATTTCTCCTCATACAGTAAGACAAGAGGACATGACGACGTTTCACAGCCTCTCGTTAAGGGGTTGGTGACCATTTTCACATGAAACCAAATAAAATATAACAATTGTTGCTTTTACTGTTCTTTTTTTTCAATGAGGGAAGCAGTCTTCACACCACGTGCGCACCTCATGTCCACCACTATTACTGCTAGCTGGTCCCGTCAGCATCATATCAAACC
Organism: Eleutherodactylus coqui; assembly: GCF_035609145.1. Taxonomy (NCBI): domain Eukaryota; kingdom Metazoa; phylum Chordata; class Amphibia; order Anura; family Eleutherodactylidae; genus Eleutherodactylus; species Eleutherodactylus coqui. The sequence continues at coordinate 3,250,567 of NC_089849.1, forward strand.
TACAAGATAAAGGAAGGTCACAATTTGACCTCAATACACTCAGCGCCTCCACATTGGGTATGCCACAAGCAGAAATACATTGCAGGACGCACTGATACATTGTTGGATGCAGTGATACATTGTAGGATTTAGGGACAAATTTTTGGATGCAATGATACGTTGTATAGAGCAGTTATAAATTGTAGGATGCAGTGATACATTGTAGGATGCAGTGATGAATTGTAGGATGCAGTGATACATTGTAGGATGCAGTGATACATTGTAGGATGCAGTGATGAATTGTAGGATGCAGTAATACATTGTAGATAGCAGTGATACATAGCAGGATGCAGTGATACATTGTAGATAGCAGTGATACATTGCAGGATGCAGTGATACATTGTTGGATGCAGTGATACATAGTAGGATGCAGTAATACATTGTAGATAGCAGTGATACATTGCAGGATGCAGTAATACATTGTTGGATGCAGTGATACATTGTTGGATGCAGTGATACATTGTAGGATGCAGTGATACATTGTTGGATGCAGTGATAGGTTGCAGGATGCAATGATACATTGTCTGGCTGACTACATATCTTCAGGGCTTAAGGCCATTGCGCCTGCCCTACGGCGATTGTGCCGGTGGCGATTGTGCCTGCCTTATGGCGATCGTGCCTATGGCGACCCTGTCTGCTTTGCAGACCTTCAGGTATTGTATTTTTGGCTTTTTCAGTGAATAAGGATGCAATGATACATTACAGAGAGCAGTGATAAATTGTAGGATGCAGTGATAAATTGTAGGATACAGTGATACATTGTAGGATGTAGTGATACATTGTAGGATGCAGTGACACATTGCAGGATGCAGTGATACATTGCAGGATGCAGTGATACATTGTAGGATGCAGTGATACATTGCAGGATGCAGTGATACATTGCAGGATGCAGTGATACATTGCAGGATGCAGTGATACATTGCAGGATGCAGTGATACATTGTAGGATGCAGTGATACTTTGTAGGATGCAGTAATACATTGTAGGATGCAGTGATACATTGTAGGATGTAGTGATACATTGCAGGATGCAGTGATACATTGTAGGATGCAGTAATACATTGTAGGATGCAGTGATACATTGTAGGATGCAGTGATACATTGTAGGATGCAGTGATACATTGCAGGATACAGTGATACATTGTAGGATGCAGTGATACACTGTAGGATGCAGTGATACATTGTAGGATGCAGTGATACACTGTAGGATGCAGTGATACATTGCAGGATGCAGTGATACATTGTAGATAGCAGTGATACATTGTAGGATGCAGTGATACATTGTAGATAGCAGTGATACATTGTAGATAGCAGTGATACATTGTAGGATGCAGTGATACATTGTAGGATGTAGTGATACATTGCAGGATGCAGTGATACATTGTAGGATGTAGTGATACATTGCAGGATACAGTGATACATTGCAGGATGCAGTGATATGTTGTATAGAGCTGTGATACACTGTAGGATGCAGTGATACATTGTAGGATGCAGTGATACATTGCAGGATGCAGTGATACATTGCAGGATGCAGTGATACATTGTAGATAGCAGTGATACACTGTAGGATGCAGTGATACATTGTAGGATGCAGTGATACCTTGTAGGATGCAGTGATACATTGTAGGATGCAGTGATACATTGTAGGATGTAGTGATACATTGCAGGATGCAGTGATACATTGTAGGATGCAGTGATACATTGTAGGATGCAGTGATACATTGTAGGATGCAGTGATACATTGTAGGATGCAGTGATACATTGCAGGATGCAGTGATACATTGCAGGATGCAGTGATACATTGCAGGATGCAGTGATACATTGTAGGATGCAGTGATACATTGTAGGATGCAGTGATACATTGCAGGATGCAGTGATACATTGCAGGATGCAGTGATACATTGTAGGATGCAGTGATACATTGCAGGATGCAGTGATAAATTGTAGGATGCAGTGATACATTGCAGGATACAGTGATACATTGTATAGAGCTGTGATACATTGCAGGATGCAGTGATACATTGCAGGATGCAGTGATACGTTGCAGGATGCAGTGATACGTTGTAGGAAGTAGTGATACATTGCAGGATGCAGTGATACATTGTAGGATCCAGTGATACATTGTAGGATCCAGTGATACATTGTAGGATGCAGTGATACATTGTAGGATGCAGTGATACATTGCAGGATGCAGTGATACATTGTAGGATGCAGTGATACATTGTAGGATCCAGTGATACATTGTAGGATGCAGTGATACATTGTAGGATGCAGTGATACATTGTAGGATGCAGTGATACATTGTAGGATCCAGTGACACATTGTAGGATGCAGTGACACATTGTAGGATGCAGTGATACATTGTTGGATGCAGTGATATATTGTAGGATGCAGTGATACATTGTAGGATGCAGTGATACATTGCAGGATGCAGTGATACATTGCAGGATGCAGTGATACATTGTAGGATGCAGTGATACATTGCAGGATGCAGTGATACATTGTAGGATGCAGTGATACATTGCAGGATGCAGTGATACATTGTAGGATGCAGTGATACATTGCAGGATGCAGTGATACATTGTAGGATGCAGTGATAAATTGTAGGATGCAGTGATACATTGCAGGATACAGTGATACATTGTATAGAGCTGTGATACATTGCAGGATGCAGTGATACATTGTAGGATACAGTGATACATTGCAGGATGCAGTGATACATTGTAGGATGCAGTGATACATTGTAGGATCCAGTGATACATTGTAGGATGCAGTGATACATTGTAGGATGCAGTGATACATTGCAGGATGCAGTGATACATTGTAGGATGCAGTGATACATTGTAGGATGCAGTGATACATTGTAGGATGCAGTGATACATTGCAGGATGCAGTGATACATTGTAGGATGCAGTGATACATTGCAGGATGCAGTGATACGTTGTAGGATCCAGTGATACGTTGTAGGATCCAGTGATACATTGTAGGATGTAGTGACACATTGTAGGATACAGTGATACATTGTAGGATGTAGTGATACATTGCAGGATGCAGTGATACATTGCAGGATGCAGTGATACATTGCAGGATGCAGTGATACATTGCAGGATGCAGTGATACATTGCAGGATGCAGTGATGAATTGTAGGATGCAGTGATACATTGTAGGATGCAGTGATACATTGTAGGATGCAGTAATACATTGTAGATAGCAGTGATACATAGCAGGATGCAGTAATACATTGCAGGATGCAGTGATACATTGTTGGATGCAGTGATACATAGTAGGATGCAGTAATACATTGTAGATAGCAGTGATACATTGCAGGATGCAGTAATACATTGTTGGATGCAGTGATACATTGTAGGATACAGTGATACATTGTAGGATGCAGTGATACATTGTAGATAGCAGTGATACATTGTTGGATGCAGTGATAGGTTGCAGGATGCAATGATACATTGTCTGGCTGACTACATATCTTCAGGGCTTAAGGCCATTGCGCCTGCCCTACGGCGATTGTGCCGGTGGCGATTGTGCCTGCCTTATGGCGATCGTGCCTATGGCGACCCTGTCTGCTTTGCAGACCTTCAGGTATTGTATTTTTGGCTTTTTCAGTGAATAAGGATGCAATGATACATTACAGAGAGCAGTGATGCGTTGTAGAGAGCAGTGATAAATTGTAGGATGCAGTGATAAATTGTAGGATACAGTGATACATTGTAGGATGTAGTGATACATTGTAGGATACAGTGACACATTGCAGGATGCAGTGATACATTGCAGGATGCAGTGATACATTGTAGGATGCAGTGATACATTGTAGGATCCAGTGATACATTGTAGGATGCAGTGATACATTGTAGGATGTAGTGATACATTGCAGGATGCAGTGATACATTGTAGGATGCAGTGATACATTGCAGGATGCAGTGATACATTGTAGGATGCAGTGATACATTGTAGGATGCAGTGATACATTGTAGGATGCAGTGATACATTGTAGGATGCAGTGATACATTGCAGGATGCAGTGATACATTGTAGGATCCAGTGATACATTGTAGGATGCAGTGATACATTGTAGGATGCAGTGATACATTGCAGGATACAGTGATACATTGTTGGATGCAGTGATATATTGTAGGATGCAGTGATACATTGTAGGATGCAGTGATACATTGCAGGATGCAGTGATACATTGCAGGATGCAGTGATACATTGCAGGATGCAGTGATACGTTGTAGGATGCAGTGATACATTGTAGGATGCAGTGATACATTGCAGGATGCAGTGATACATTGTAGGATGCAGTGATACATTGCAGGATGCAGTGATACATTGCAGGATGCAGTGATACATTGCAGGATGCAGTGATACGTTGTAGGATGCAGTGATACATTGTAGGATGCAGTGATACATTGTAGGATGCAGTGATACATTGTAGGATGCAGTGATACATTGTAGGATGCAGTGATACATTGTAGGATGCAGTGATATGTTGTATAGAGCTGTGATACATTGTTGGATGCAGTGATATGTTGTATAGAGCTGTGATACATTGTAGGATGCAGTGATACATTGTAGGATGCAGTGATACATTGCAGGATACAGTGATACATTGTTGGATGCAGTGATATGTTGTAGTTGCATGTTGCACTATTACCTCTGTGAATTCATCCTTGTACCATTAATCAGATCTTGGGGATCACAGTCTGGGGGTACCAGTGTCCCTCACACCTGCTGCTTTTGCCAGAAGACCCCAAGATGTCAAGGTGCCCATTTATAAGTCTCATGTGTTGAAATTGAATGGAAACCAGAACCAGATTAACAAGAGCTCCGGACTCCTGCCGAGGTTTCATCGTGTGGTGGATAACGTCTTTCTGAAATCTTGTCTGCGTTACATTTCAGGAACATTCCACGAGCCGTCCTGCAACATATGGGGGGGGGGATAAAAGTGTATGACCCGAGGCGCTACACTGCTGCAGACCTGGACATGGCAATGGATTCACAGACAAAAAGCCCTCGCATCATGTGAAATTAGCCTAACGGTGCGAGAAAAACCCGTGCGCCTTGTGTGCTCGCCCGACGCAGAACTTGGGCATTGCGATTACCCTTTAATTACAAGGAGTGATTTTTGTCTTGCAGCGATAGAGCGAGATTGAAGAAGCGCTGCACATCCTATTTTTGGGCGATATTGCCTATTATTTTGAAAAAAACCAATCTCCCGCAGATGCGATTTTCATGTAAGTACATTGCGATTTTTTATTTTGAATGATCACGCTAATTTTTACATGCATGTGTGCCACTGGCCTAAGGCTAACTTCACACGGGCGAGCGCGATATCAGGCCACGAACCACGGCCCGAGATCATGTTTGCCAACATGTGATTTCCCCATGGATGTGGGGCGTTTTTATATTAAAACTGCCTCGCATGACTTCAGGGAATTTGCAGTCCTCCACCCGGGCCGGCAGGAGCGGAGTGTCGCCCGTTGTTCTCAATGGGAAGGCCTCGCTTTGCCCCGCGTGCGCCTAGCATGTGTGGAGTCACCGCTAGCCCCATTGAAGGCTGGGGGCAATGCAAAGATAGAACATTTGTTTCCCGCATCGCTCATGTATATGACTCCATTCAAATGAACGGGGTTCCTAGATTTGGGGTGTAGGGTGTGTTCCCACAGACGAGCGCGATGCAGGTCCGAAAAAAAAATTGAACAGTTATCGCACTGCATTTAGCTGCTAGATCTCAGCGAATGCGATGCGTTTTATGTTCATGCGATTTTCATGTGCTTCCAATATTTACAAATGGTAACAATGGCGTCTGCCTGCGAGGGAGATACTTTGTAGGGAGAAAACACGTCCCGCAGCGGTCGATCCATCTTGTGCCACCGAGAAAAATCACTCGTGAGGGAATTAACCATCAATGGCTTGTTTTCACGTGCGACTTCTGTCCATACCGCAATTGGACGCAACTGATGCGTGAGCATGGCCGTATGAGTGCACCCCAGCTCTCAGTCCGCCCCGCGGTGCACTTCATGCAGCTTTATCGCAGCTCCCTCCTCTATCACACCGTAGCCGTCTCTCTCCACAGATCGCATCCGCCGATGTCCCTCCATGGTGCAGAAATGTCCAGTAGGAGCTGCTGAGAAGCAATAATTAAAGGGGTGTCCAGAAACTCAACAATATGGCCCCTCTGTAGCCTGTGAGACCCCCGGCCAAGAGGTGGCTGCAGGGGTCTCGCTCCACGCTGTTCCTGCCTTTCAGTCCATCTTTAACCCAACAGAAGCGAGCTGCGCGGCATTCCACTGCCTGACACCGGCGTCCCACGGGCGGCATGGAAGTCCAAGACATCTGCTTTATGACCACAATACACCCTTTTACTGACCACTGACAGCCGGGCTCCTGCTCCAACCACCAGCAGAGAGACCTCAACATCAACAGTCCGGAGCCTCACAGGACCGAGGAGCAGGGAGATCTCTCACCGGCATGGATGCGACACCAGAACCGTGCAGCAACTGCAGCCAAATATAAACCGTCGAGCACAACATTATAAAGGGTTAATGCCCACGGAGGGATGTATGCTGTGTCCCCGCGGCGGAATAACGCAGCTCAGTCCTCACATGCAGGATTCTGCTGCGGATTTACGCTGTAGGCAAAAAATTGCGGCATGTTCTATTTTACCGCGTTTTTCCACAGCGGGAGGTCTCCGTTAACATAGTATTAATGGAGACCACAGAAAAACACGGTAAAAAGTGCGTTTTTCCGCGATTGCCAGCGGGAAATTTTTTTGTTTCTCCCTGCAGGGTTCCCGCGGCGTAAAACTGCAGGCGTATCCCTGGGTTTTACGGAATCACTGTGTACATACATTTTTTCTCCTCCCGTGACATCACAGCGCCGGTCCTCCAGAGCGCCACCGACTGTCCGCTGTCTCTAACACCATGTCCTCTCTCTACCTAAAACTGAACCTCTCTGAAACTGACCTGCTGGTGTTTCTGCCCTCCACTAACCGACCTCATCCTGACATCTCCATCTCAGTGTGTGGCACCATAACTCCCAGCACGCCCGCTGCCTTGGGGTCATATGCGACTTCAATCTCTCCTTTACCCCCTACATCCAATCTCTGACCCGAACATGTCAGCTGCACCTCAAGAACATCACAAGAATCCGCCCTTTTCTCACCGCGGACGCAATAAACACGCTCACTGTCACCAGCATCCACTCTGAGCTGGATTATACACCCCGCTGCTGATCGGCCTCCCCCGCACCAGACTCTACCCCCTCCAATCCATCCTGAATGCGGCAGCCAGGCTCATCTTCCTGTCCAGCCGCTACTCGGACGCCTCTGCCCTGTGCCGGTTACTGCCAGGCTGCCCGTCAATACAGAATACAATTTACACTCACTACCCTCATCCATAAAGCCGTCCACAGCACTGAGCCGCCCTACATTATATCCCTCATCCACAGCACCGCCCTACATTATATCCCTCATCCACAGCACCGCCCTACATTGTATCCCTCATCCACAGCACCACACCGCCCTACATTGTATCCCTCATCCACAGCACCGCCCTCCATTGTATCCCTCATCCACAGCACCGCCCTACATTGTATCCCTCATCCACAGCACTGCCCTACATTGTATCACTCATCCACAGCACCGCGCCACCCCTACATTGTATCCCTCATCCACAACACCGCACTACATTGTATCCCTCATCCACAGCACCGCCCTACATTGTATCCCTCATCCACAGCACCACACCGCCCTACATTGTATTCCTCATCCACAGCACTGCACCGCCCTACATTGTATCCCTCATCCACAACACCGCACTACATTGTATCCCTCATCCACAGCACCGCCCTACATTGTATCCCTCATCCACAGCACCACACCGCCCTACATTGTATCCCTCATCCACAGCACCGCGCCACCCCTACATTGTATCCCTCATCCACAGCACAGTGCCGCCCCTACATTGTATCCTTCATCCACAGCACCGCACCACCCTACATTGTATCCCTCACCCACAGCACCGCCACCCTACATTGTATCCCTCATCCACAGCACCGCGCCGCCCTACAATGTATCCCTTATTCACAGCACCGTGTCACCCTATATTGTATCCCTCAGCCCCAGCCCCGCCCTACATTGTATCCCTCATCCACAGCACAGCCCTACATTGTATCCCTCATTCACAGCACTGCGCCCCCCTACATTGTATCCGTCAGCCACAGCACCGTCCCACCCGACATTGTATCCTTCATCCACGGCATTGCGCTGCCCTACATTGTATCCCTCGTCCACTGCACCGCACCGCCCTACATTTTATCCCTCATCCACCGCACCGCCCTACATTGTATCCCTCATTCACAGCACCGCTCTGCATTGTATCCCTCACCCACAGCACCGCTCTACATTGTATCCCTCATCCACAGCACTGCCCTGTATTGTATCCCTCATCCACACCACCATGCAGCCCTACATTGTATCCCTCATCCACAGCACCGCCCTACATTGTATCCCTCATCCACAGCACCGCCCCGCCCTACATTGTATCCCTTATTCACAGCACCATGCCACCCTACACTGTATCCCTCATCCACAGCCCCGCAACGCCCTACATTGTATCCCTCATCCACAGCACCGCCCTACATTGTATCCCTTATTCACAGCACCATGCCACCCTACACTGTATCCCTCATCCACAGCCCCGCAATGCCCTACATTGTATCCCTCATCCACAGCACCGCCCTACATTGTATCCCTTATCCACAGCACCACACCGCTGTACATTGTATACCTTATCCACAGCACCGCCCTACATTGTATCCCTCATCCACAGCACCGCCCTACATTGTATCCCTCATCCACAGCACCGCGCCGCCCTACATTGTATCCCTCATCCACAGCGGAGCCCCCCCTACATTGTATCCCTCATCCACAGCACCACCCCGCTGCACTACATTGTATCCCTCATCCACAGCACCGCCCGACATTGTATCCTTCATCCACAGCACAGCGCTACATTGTATCCCTCATTCACAGCATTGCGCTGCCCTACATTGTATCCCTCATCCACAGCACCGCCCTACATTGTATTCCTCATCCACAACACCGCTCTGCATTGTATCCCTCATCCACAGCACCGCACTGCATTGTATCCCTCATCCACAGCACCGCCCCGCACTACATTGTATTCCTCATCCACAGCACTGCACCGCCCTACATTGTATCCCTCATCCACAGCACCGCACTGCATTGTATCCCTCATCCACAGCACCGCCCCGCACTACATTGTATTCCTCATCCACAGCACCGCTCTGCATTGTATCCGTCAGCCACAGCACCGTCCCACCCGACATTGTATCCCTCGTCCACTGCACCGCCCTACATTGTATCCTTCATCCACGGCATTGCGCTGCCCTACATTGTACCCCTCGTCCACTGCACCGCACCGCCCTACATTGTATCCCTCATTCACAGCACCGCTCTGCATTGTATCCCTCACCCACAGCACCGCTCTACATTGTATCCCTCATCCACAGCACCACGCTGCACTACATTGTATCCCTCATCCACAGCACCGCTCGACATTGTATCCCTCATCCACAGCACCGCCCGACATTGTATCCTTCATCCACAACACAGCGCTACATTGTATCCCTCATTCACAGCATTGCGCTGCCCTACATTGTATCCCTCATCCACAGCACCGCCCTACATTGTAATCCTCATCCACAGCACCGCACTGCATTGTATCCCTCATCCACAGCACCGCCCTACATTGTGTCCCTCATCCACAGCACCGCCCTACATTGTATCCCTCATCCACAGCACCGCACTACATTGTATTCCTCATCCACAGCACCGCCCTACATTGTAATCCTCATCCACAGCACCGCACTACATTGTATTCCTCATCCACAGCACCGCTCTGCATTGTATCCGTCAGCCACAGCACCGTCCCACCCGACATTGTATCCCTCGTCCACTGCACCGCACCGCCCTACATTGTATCCTTCATCCACGGCATTGCGCTGCCCTACATTGTATCCCTCGTCCACTGCATAGCACTGCCCTACATTGTATCCCTCATCCACAGCACTGTGCCGTCCCACATTGTATCCCTCATCCACAGCACCATGCAGCCCTGCATTGTATCCCTCATCCACAGCACCATGCAGCCCTACATTGTATCCCTCATCCACAGCATCGCCCTACATTGTATCCCTCATCCACAGCACCGCACCGCCCTACATCGTATCCCTCATCCACAGCACCGCCCTACATTGTATCCCTCATCCACAGCACCGCCCTACATTGTATCCGTCATCCACAGCACCGCGCCGCCCTACATTGTATCCCTCATCCACAGCACCGCACTACATTGTATCTCTCATCCACAGCACCGCCCTACATTGTATCCCTCATCCACAGCACCGCCCTACATTGTATCCGTCATCCACAGCACCGCGCCGCCCTACATTGTATCCCTCATCCACAGCACCGCACTACATTGTATCTCTCATCCACAGCACCGCCCTACATTGTATGCCCCATCCACAGCACCGCCCTACATTGTATCCCTCATCCACAGCACAGCCCTACATTGTATCCCTCATCCACAGCACCGCCCTACATTGTGTCCCTCATCCACAGCACCGCCCTACATTGTATTCCTCATCCACAGCACCGCCCTACATTGTATCCCTCATCCACAGCACCGCCCTACATTGTGTCCCTCATCCACAGCACCGCCCTACATTGTATCCCTCATCCACAGCACCGCACTACATTGTATTCCTCATCCACAGCACCGCCCTACATTGTATCCCTCATCCACAGCACCGCACTACATTGTATTCCTCATCCACAGCACCGCCCTACATTGTATCCCTCATCCACAGCACCGCCCTACATTGTATCTCTCATCCACAGCACCGCCCTACATTGTATCTCTCATCCACAGCATGTTGGCACTATATAAATAAAGATGATTATTAAGATTATTATTACTTATCCTGCACTGATCCTGAGTTATTTCCTGCATTATACTCCAGAGCTGCACTCACTCAGGTCCCCCTGTCACTGGAGACCACCAGGGTGTGACTGGGTTATGTGTGAGTGTAAACAGGTTCGGTGTGGAGACCGCTGACACACAATTAGTCACTTCCTCATTTTCAGCCGTATGACTAACCTGCGTGGGTCATTAGAGCCCAGGTGGGAAGCCTCAAGGCAGACAACTCTGTCATCCTCCACAGTCGCGGGGACCCTGCAGAATAACATTGACTGCCTCTATTTTAGAGCCCACAGACCCCTTTATTAGAGCCACCAACCCTTTATTAAACCCCCCGGCCCCTGTATTAGACCCCCGGCCCTCTCATGATTGGCGCCCCCTGTACGGTAATTCTCCCCGTGACCACGGAGTATAAAATCACGTGACGAGTTTTCCGCAGATCAGTTCCAGTGTGAGTCCACATTAGGGCTCATACCCACGAGCGCGATATCACCGTGTATTATACACACGATGCACGCCCATGTAATACACGGTGAGTAGAGTCAATGACAGTATATTGATTTATTCACATGAGCGTATATACATTGCGTGTGAACAAGATCGCAGCATGCTCTATTCCACAGCTTTTTACACTCATACAGCCCCGTTGTTCACTATAGGTAGTATATTCAATGCTGTCCATACGCAATACACCAGTGCAATAGTCTGCAGCAGGTATCTCTATGTATGAGGACTGCTGTGTAATAGTCTGCAGCAGGTGTCTCTATGTATGAGGACTGCTGTGTAATAGTCTGCAGCTGGTGCCTCTATGTATGAGGACTGCTGTGTAATAGTCTGCAGCAGGTGTCTCTATGTATGAGGACTGCAGTGCAATAGTCTGCAGCAGGTGTCTCTATGTATGAGGACTGCTGTGTAATAGTCTGCAGCAGGTGTCTCTATGTATGAGGACTGCTGTGTAATAGTCTGCAGCAGGTGTCTCTATGTATGAGGACTGCTGTGTAATAGTCTGCAGCAGGTGTCTCTATGTATGAGGACTGCTGTGTAATAGTCTGCAGCAGGTGTCTCTATGTATGAGGACTGCTGTGTAATAGTCTGCAGCTGGTGTCTCTATGTATGAGGACTGCTGTGCAATAGTCTGCAGCAGGTGTCTCTATGTATGAGGACTGCTGTGTAATAGTCTGCAGCAGGTGTCTCTATGTATGAGGACTGCTGTGCAATAGTCTGCAGCAGGTGTCTCTATGTATGAGGACTGCTGTGTAATAGTCTGCAGCTGGTATCTATGTATGAGGACTGCTGTGTAATAGTCTGCAGCTGGTGTCTCTATGTATGAGGACTGCTGTGTAATAGTCTGCCGCTGGTTGGTGTCATCGGCATAACGGAGGTTGCTGACATTTCTGCCACCGATTTGACTCTGATTTCTGATTGGTCCAGATTGCGCCGCCTCCTGATCGTTTCTGCGTATAGAAGGACTGGTGATAGAAGGCAGCCTCGCCGGACGCCTTTCTCAATTCCAAACCAATCCGTGTTTCCATATTAGCAGGGATACTCTGCTGTAAAAATGTTTTCCCAGGGGTGCCCCAAGTCTGAAAAGGTTGGGAAACACTGCCTTACAGGAATAAAGGACTTCAATAGGAGAAAGCCTAAAGATGTAAAGGGGCAATAAATATCAAAAAGAAAGCGTTTAAACTACTAAAACAAGAAGGCAGCGAAGAAAAGCTAAAAACCCATAAGAAAAAGATTATGTAAAAATCAGATAAAAGCAGCAAAGATGGAGACGGAGAAACTCATTGCCAAAGAGAGTAAAACTAACCCAAAACTGTTCTTTCACTAAATTAACAGTAAAGAAAAATTAAATGCTGAAAGTACTGGCCCTTTAATAAATAATGTAGGAGAAATTGTAGAGGTGATGAGGAGAAAACAAATCTATTAAATAGCTTTTTCTCCGATGTATTCACAGAGGAAACTGAAATGTCTGATGAGATTCAAAGTGATAAAGTAAACTCTCCATTAAATGTCACCAGCCTAAGCCCGCCTGCACACGAACGGGGTCGGATTCCACATAGGGGAGCCAGCAGCCACACCTGACCCTGTTCCTGGCCAGTGTCCACACGTACTTGTCTTTTTCTCTTCTTTCTCTGTACTGCGGGTAGCTGCGGTGAGCCGCCATCAGACGTGTGTAGTACAGATTTTTTTTTTAAAGGTTTATTTTCCCCACACCATCGCTAGGCGATGATCCAGAATCCGTGACCTGTCCGCAATGTCAATTGTGGAGGGGCCACGGGTTAGATGGCTTCCATTGGCTTTAACGGAAGCCGTCCGCGCGGGATCCACACTAAAATAGAACATGCTGCAATGTTTTCCTCAGTTCTAGCCAGAACTAGAGGCAGCACTAGATATTGTGGTTGTCCTGACTGGTCTGAGGGTGGCAGCTCAGGTGTCTGCAGGGGGCAGCGCCCAGCAGGTGAGGCATGTGGTGCGGGAGCCGGCATGTCTGCGGCGCGCAGCAGCAGAGACTTTTACTGGTCCTCCAGCAGCTCAGAAATGCGGCCAGCTGTCCTTTGTCAAGTCAAGTGTTCACACTTAATGAATGTTTTCACTCAGAGCAAGTGCCATTTGCACCACCCACAGAGGAGTGTGAGCCGCTGCAAGGATTCTCGCACCCCTCAGGAGCCGCAGGCCGCCTGCACCTGTCCGCAGCCTGTTTATAGGATTCTCCTTTTCTGTTAATTCACGTGTGAAAATGAGAAATCTGTAAAGTAGGTAATAAACCTGAAGTGGAGAGACAGAAGAGCCAGGCGGCAGCGAGCCGGACATAAAGTAGTTCAGGAGGCCCCAATACTCGTGGGGCGGCAGTCAGGCAGGGCGTCCTGCACACCCACCGTTTTCTAGGTTTTGTCACCATTGGGAGGTCTCTGATCGGAGTATCTGCCTGGGGGAGAAGCGACAGAGCGCAGTATTCACATCAGCTTGTGTATTCATATGGGTGACCCAAAAACGGGAAGCCTGGGGCGGCCGTGCATCACCATGTAATGTGATGTAGGTGCTGTGAGAAAGTGTTTACCCGCCCGCCCGATCCCTTCTATCTCTTACATGTAAATGTCTGATCATCCAGTGAATGAGATGAACACGAGACACGATGCGGCTTATCATTCCATTTACTGAAGACCTCGATCACCCATGTGTGAAAGTAACGGCCCCCTGAGCCTAATAACGGGGTGCGCCTCTCATGGCAGTCAGAGCTGCAGGCAAACACTTGTGGTGACTTGTGATGAGGTTCTTACATCGCTCCGCAGGATTACCCCTCTCGGCCACGTTGGGGGGCTTCCAGTGTGAACGGCGTCTTTACATTCTTGCCATATCATCTCACAAGTCAGGGCTGTGACTCGGCCGCTCCAAAACCTCCATTCTGTTTTGTCCGCACCTTCAGAGGTGGGCTCTGGATGATGGTCCTGCTGCAGAGCTTCAGGTCAGGAACTGACGGCCGGCTGGCCTCCACAAGGGAGAATTCATGGCTGCATCAGGGATGACTAGCAGGTCCGACCCCGTCGTCACACGACTGCTGCCATGTCTGACTCTTGCTATGACAGTCTTATTGTGGATTGCGCCAGATCTAATGGCACCCAAGTCTTCCAAAAAGCTCCACCTTTGATGTTTGGTTCCCTTGTGATCTGGATGAGATGTTGATGCGCTCTTGGTGACGTTGCGTTGGCCGACCGCTCTTGGAAGGTTCACCGCTGTTCCAAGTCTTCTCCATTTGTGGATAACCTCTCTCATTGCAGCCGGTTGGAGTCCCAGAGCCTTATAATGGCTTTATAGATTCCAATGACTTTCTCTTTAGGAGGCGGCATCATCTGCTGCTCTTGGGAGACCTCAATGCAACAAGACGAAATCCACAGGCAATGCAGATAATATGGCAGCTCTAACTGTCAGCAGCGAGTCTCACCAAGTAAGAGAAATGTCAGAACAACAATACAATAAATAGCAGAAGACTCAAGAAATACACAAGTGCAAAAGCTGAACATCCATCATTACCACATCCACACGGGCCTTGTATGTACTGTGCACCATATGGATGAGGACCCCTATATATAACCCATACTGTACATGAGTAGATTGTATCATATGGATGAGGACACTGTACAAATGGGGTGCAAGTCAGGTGACTGCGGCGGCCACTCCGGAATATTCCAGGACTTCTTCTAAAGTCTTGGTGGACTTGGAGGTCTGCTTGCGGTCCTGTTGGAAGATCCGATAACGCCTGAGCTTCAGCTTCCTCCTGGAAGGCATGATGTGTTCCCCTGGGACTTCCTGATACGTGATGCAATCCATCTTCCCCTCCTGCAGGTTTCCAGCCGCAGAGCGTCAGCGACCGCCGCCATGTTTCACTTCAGGCGGGGGGTTCTTGTCAGCGCTTCATTCTTCCTCCTTCATACATACCGCTGATCCAGGAGGACCGAAAGGTTCCAGTTGCGTTTCATCGCTCCACGGAGTCCCAGAACGTCTGTGGTTATTGTCCGGTTTTCGGCACACTGGAGGCGACTTCTCTTGTGTCAGTAGAGGAGGATGATTTGGGATTCGGACATGAAGCCCTTCTAGGTTTGCTATGTGCCTGGAAACAGAACCCTCAGTGCTGCCGCCACCGGATCCCGCTGCAGGCGTTTTGCAGCTACTGATGGATTGTTGACCATCTGCCTCCTCAGGGATCTGGTGATAGCGCCCTCTTTCTGCCACGTCCAGGTAGTGCAGCCAGTGTCCCCGTGACATTGAACTCATGAGCTGCTTCCAGCCATATCTTCAGGAACATTCAGCGCCTTCCTATCTTTTTGTATCTCTTTCCTTGTTTTTACAAGACAATGATCTTTGCTGTCATTTTTTGCCCCCCCCCCCCCCCCCCCCATCAAGACCCATTTAGATAATTGCTCAAAGCCGTCTTTTGAGTGATAATCGTTGTGTGTGACTGCACTGACATCCGGCAGTTTTCGTTATGCCGTCACTCATCGTTGTCTGTCAGCGTGCTGAGGATGAGCCTCATCAAGGATTCACAGCGGGGTACAGCGGATACTATTGTTTCATCCCGCTCCCTGAAGATGGCGGGGTATGAAGAACAGAGCGGCTGTATAACAGCCGGGCGCTCCGAGCAGGGAACAGCTGGAAGCAGAAGACAAGCGGCCCCGCTTATCTTCTGCATCCCCCGCTTGGAGCGCAAGGTGATCGCTCAATGTTTGAGCGATCACCTTGCAAAAAGCACACAACGATTATCACTCAAAAATCGCTCAAAAGATTTTTGAGCGATAATCATTGTGTCTGAATGCCTTTAGCCATATTACAACCAAACCCCACAGACAACACAAGCACTCACTAGATCAGATATCTGATGTGTTTTATCCCAAGTACACCCGATGCAACTAATGAAGCCATTGATTAGTGGCATCAGGTGCACTTGAGACAACACCTGATTTGAAAATGTGGCTCTTGAGGGATTCCATTCTGGAACTGGAGCAAACGGTAAGGCCTCATGTCCACGGGGTTAAAATTCGCAGCATTTTTCCGCACACGGATCCGCGCCCCATAGGGATGCATTGGACACCCACAGGTAGTTAAATACCTGCGGATGTCATTTTCCCCTTCAGGCGCGGATCCGCGTGCGGGAAAATAAATGGACATGCTCCATTTTAGTGCGGGTCTCTCGCAGGGACGGCTCCCGCAGGCTTCTATTGAAGCCTATGGAAGCTGTTTAGATCCACGGAAGACCCGTACTATAATTAAAACTCACCTGTCCTGGACGCTGCGAATCTCCCCTCTGTCGCGGCGGATCGTCTTTCTTCGGCCCGGCGGATGTGCCCGGCGCATGCGCGCGGCACGCTGCCGGCTTGCCGAGCACATCCGCCGGGCCGAAGACAGAAGATTCGGCCGCGACGGAGGGGAGACCTGCAGCGTCCAGGACAGGTGAGTTAATTCTTCTTTTCAGGCCTTATGTCCTCGGGAAAGGAGGGACCCGCTGCGGATTCTGCATGGAGAATCCACGGCAGTAATTACGGAATGATCAGTGCAGAGTGCCCGGGATTTGAAGAACAGGTTGGTTATAACTGCGATGGATGGAGGATGACCAGACTGGGGTAGATTTGTAGGTAAGTGGTTCTTTGACTCGACAAGAGGGATCAGAGATTACAGAAGATGTGAGAAGTGACAGAAGAGGCCGCTGATCCATTGATGCCTCTATATCTGCGTGGAGCAAGTGGTGATCAGACCAGCTGGAGGGACAGCTGATGAGGGACCGGCAGTCCTGCTGCCCCCCAGCTGTCCCACCTGCTGGCATGTGCTACGTGGCAAGCAGGAATCCTTTGGTGCCTCGAGGACTTCCGCCCTTCCATCAATTACTGGCATTCGAGGAGCGTCAACACATAGATCATCCCACAAGGCCAGAAGAAATGTCTCCTCCGATGCCAGGAACATCTATAAGATCATTTACAGTCTCTGTGGAAGTGCGGCCCATCAGAGGGACAACTTAACGAGCCGCATACAAAGACAGCAAGACGTGAGCGTGGCCTGAGAGAATGCAGCATGTCACTCAGCGGGTGGGAAGGGTAGGAGCCGCAGAGATGTATTCCCACCGGCCGGCGCTCCACACAGTCTGATGGTTCTATACAGCACACTTATGGATGACAAGCGGACATACGGCTTCACCATGAGGAGTCACTGGTCTGCTGGTGGGACGTGTACACCTTATTAAAGGGGCTCCCCACCCTACGGGGCCTGTCAGACAGTGTGAGGTGCCGCAGAATCTCCATGCGTTTTGTTATGGCTTCCATCACTGTTATCCGCAACCACACTGAATCCCACGCTGAATCCTGTTAAATCCGTACACAATTTTCCGCTGCGGTTTTTGGCGCAGCCTATGAACATCCTAAGGCATAGTACTAGTAAGGCTCTGTTCACATCCCTGCCGTGGCTTGCACTGGGAGGCTCTGGAGTAGATCCATCCTGAGATCCCATACTGCACTGCGTCATGTGGAAAACTGCTGGAAGAGAGATGCATCACATGGGAAACATAAGAATCACACCGCCCTCACGTGAGAATCACATCTGCATGCAAGACTGATGCAATACTTTTTATTGCTCCCATTGAAAAAAAATGGGTGATATCACCAAAAAAATGACGGCAATTTATCCAAGTGGACACACCGCCTGCTAATAATGGGTTGTATGCATCTCACAACGCACAAGGCGGGCACAAGAATACTGGCCGTGTGAACAAAACCCAACAGAGACGTCTAACAACAGATGTTATTTAGGGTCCAGGACTTCATTATACACATCCACAAATCCATCATCACCCACACAATATATATATATGTATACACACGCTGTCAAACCCAGTCCCGCCCCTAGAAGATGTTAGGCTGTAAAACCCATCCTGCCAATGATTAGGGTTGCAGGGTGATTAGATGAACGGTCTTGTCACCTGAGGTCCTGTTTATCTGAGACCACTGACCAAACTATGGTGAGCAATTTACTGAAGCGGTCAGGACAGGCGTGTGTTCGCAAAACTGAAGGTGGCTAAGACGCAGGAGTGGGCTAAACAAAGGGGAACAAGTCTGAGCAGAAGACCTTGAATCTCTCCGACAGGACCCGCCTCAAAGCAGAGCACCCGTCCCGAAAGGGACAACCACACTGCTTGAACGAGGCAAGGTCCGAAGTCAGAGAGAAACTGGAGAACCAAACCGGGGACTACAGAAGGACTGAACCTAAAACACTGTGCAGCATCCCATAGGGTGACCTCGTACATTGAGGAGCTGGGAGGATAAGATGCTGGCTTCTCACGGTAGCACTTACCACGCTCCCAACGCATGTAGCCTCGGCCAGGGCAGCGCTGGGCCACTTCCAGACACCCCTAGGATAGGGATGCCCAATAAACTGGAGAACAAGAAATTTCAGATGTCACAGGTGATGCTACTATTCCGTTACCCACCAGTATGACCCTGAATGAATGGTCAGGGCCTGGCAAAACTTTACTGGAAAAACTTCTTGTATACAAGGCACAAATGGCAACGATTTGTAGTGCAGGTATTAGACGAACTTGGGAGTACCTCCACCCGGGTGTGAAAAAAAATGGGTGTACCTCTGCACTAGGCCTTGGAAGTGGTACCTGCTTCTGGCTCACGCTCTCTCTCTGTCTTCAATTGGGGTTCCCTCCTCTCTCATCTCAGGAACCTCTCTTCTTCCTCCATTCTTCACCACATGAGGGTTGAAGGTACACGCATGTGGCTGGCACTCTGAAACCTCAAGAACCAAGAGGAATCTCCCTTTTCCGGAACCGGAAGCCGAGGAGTGCTGACAGCAAGAAGCCTATGGAGGAAATGAGGGTGAGCGCCGCATAGTATGACATCAGCTGCGGATACGTGGCTGATGTCCAGTCAAAATCCACTCTAATTGTATAGATTTTAACAGTTTTTTTAATGCGTAAATGCTGCAGAATTTGCCACAGAAATTTATGCTGCAGACATTGCACAGCATTTCTGCCAAGTATTAACAAACCATAAGTCAGCTTGAGGTACTCTGCCACGTAAAGAGTGGCCTCAGTAGTAATAGTGACTCTCCCCCCCCCCCCACAGTGGCCCCAGTAGTAATAGTGACTCCCATAGTAATAGTGACCCCCCCACAGTGGCCCCAGTAGTAATTTTGACCCTCACCAGTAGTACCAGTGACCCCCCCACAGTGGCCCCAGTAGTAATAGTCACCCTTGCCAATAGTATCAGTGAACCCCCACAGTGGCCTCTCTAGTAATAGTAACCCCCCCCCAGAGTTGCTCTAGTAGTAATAGTGACCCCTCACAATGGCCCCAGTAGTAATAGTGACCCCCATACAGTGGCCTCAGTAGTAATAGTGACCCCCCACAGTGGCCCCAGTAGTAATAGTGATGCCCCCACACAGTGTCCACAGTAGTAATAGTGACCCCCTCACAGTGGCTCCGGTAGTAATAATGCTCCCCCTCACAGTGGCCCCAGTAGTAATAATGCCCCCCTCACAGTGGCCCCAGTAGTAATAGTGACACCCCCCACTGTGGCCCTAGTAGTAATAGTGACCCCCCCACAGTGGCCCCAGTAGTAATAGTGACCCCTCCACAGTGGACACAGTAGTAATAGTGACCCTTGCCAATAGTAATAGTGAACCCCCACAGTGGCCTCAGTAGTAATAGTGACCCCCAAAGTGGCCCCAGTAGTAATAGTGACCCCCATACAGTGTTCTCAGTAGTAATAGTGACCCCCTACCCCCACAGTGTCCCCAGTAGTAATAGTGAGCCTCTACCCCAACAGTGTCCCCACTATTAATAGTGCCCCCCTCACATAGGCCCCAGTAGTAATAGTAACCCTCCCCCCAGCCCACAGTGACCCCAATAGTAATAGTGACCCCCCCCCCCCCCACAGTGGGCTTAGTAGTAATAGTGAGCCCACCCACAGTGGTCTCAGTAATAATAGTGACCCTTGCCAATAGTAACAGTGAACCCCCACAGTGGCCTCGGTAGTAATAGGCCCCCCCCCCCCAAAGTGGCCCGAGTAGTAATAGTGACCCTCCCCCCAGTGTCCCCAGTAGTAATAGTGACCCCCCCACACACAGTGTCCCCAGTAGTAATAGTGACCCCCTACCCCCACAGTGTCCCCAGTAGTAATAGTGACCCTCTCACAGTGGCCACAGTAGTAAAAGTGACCCTCTCACAGTGGCCTCAGTAGTAATAGTGACCCTCCCCCCAGCCCACAGTGACCCCCCACAGTGGGCTCATTAGTAATAGTGGTCCCAGTAGTAATAGTGGCCCCAGTAGTAACAGTGACCCCCACACAGCATTCCTAGTAGTAATAGTGCCCCACCCACAGTAGTCCCAGTAGCAATAGTGACCCTCCACAGTAGTAATAATGACCCCCTCACAGTAGTAATAACCACCCACTCACAGTAGTCCCAGTAGTAATAGTAAACCCCTCCCCCCCCCACAGTAGTCCCAGTAGAAATAGTGAACCCCCCCCCCCTCCCACAGTAGTCCCGGTAGTAATAGTGACATCCCCTCCACCAGTAGTCCTAGTATTAATAGTGACCCGCCTCTCCCACAGTAGTTCCAGTACTAATAGTGACCCCTATCCCACAGTAGTCCCAGTATTAATAGTGACCCCTATCCCACAGTAGTCCCAGTATTAATAGTGACCCCCTCCCACAGTAGTCCCAGTATTAATAGCAACCCCCCCCCCACACACACACACACAGTAGTCCCTGTAGTAATAGCATCCCCCTCAGAGTGGCCCCAGTAGTAATAGTAACCCTCCCCCAGCCCACAGTGACCCCAGTATTAAAAGTGACCCCCTCCCTCGCACAGTAGTCCCAGTATTAATAGGGAACCCCCCTCCCACATTAGTCCCAGTATTAATAGGGAACCCCCCCTCCCACAGTAGTCCCAGTATTAATAGGGACCACCCCCCTCCCACAATAGTCCCAGTATTAATAGTGACCCCTCACTCCCACAGTAGTCCCAGTAGTAATAGTGAACCCCCCAAAGTAGTCCCAGTAGTAAAAGTGCCTCCTGCTCCCCCAGTAGTCCTAGTAATAGCGACCCCCTCCCACAGTAGTAATAGTGAACCCCCCAAAGTAGTCCCAGTAGTTATAGCGCCCCCTCCCCCAGTAGTCCCAGTAGTATATGAGCCGGGCAGGATGTAGACATAGATAATGATTTTCATCCACACAAGGCCTCGCTGACGGCACCAGATCTGCACATGGCAGAGGAGTCGAGAACCTCTCTGTACCAGAAGTCCAGACTCCATTCCAGTGACCCGGCATGTGAATGCCTCCATGTAACGGCTAGATGAGGCTTCCCCTGCAGCTAACAGCTGAAGAGCCCCTAATCTGAGGCAGCTGTAATGGGGGACACACTGAGGAGCGTGGGGGTCATGCTCTGTGACTGAGGGGCGTGATGCTATAATGGACAGATGGATGTACAAGTGAACCATCAGATAAGCCTCCTGGTGACCTAAGACCCCCGCAGATAACTTTTCCAGCACTTCTTTCCCCTGCAGGTCCTTCTCTGACACATCGGCTTCTGCAATCATACCCCCAGGGAATCAGAGCCGCGGATGTACAGACTGAGGTGCGAATTCATGCAGGGCACTATTTGCACTATGGGGGCTGATGGCGCCACATGGGGTGCAGCTAATCGGCTCAGGACCCCCAGAAGTAGGAGGCACAAGAAACACAGCAGAGACCCGCAGAGCGCGTGCTGTCCGCGACTAATCCTCGGCGTGCACGTGCGTCCCACATGTACCTCTAAGGCCGGGTCACACGGCTCATACCCCCTCCTGACTTCTGTCCGTGTCCACAGGGACTCGATCCAGACTTACATGTGATTTTTCTCGCAGTAGAGACAGACATGGCTGCCAGCAGAACGTGCGTTCATGTGAATGGGGAGTCGGAGGCCAGAGCTGTCCGATGAGCTGGTGAAGGTGTGTGGGCATCTAGCGGACAGACGAGCGCCTGTATACCCTCCGCATCCTGCCAGCACAAGGAGAAGTACAATGGAGGTGTCTGAACGCTCCTCTAATTACCTCCAGATTTCAGGCATTTTTCTCCCCACACAATGCCAGCAGTAATCTAGAACAATCGGTCATCTTGGCATCGGCCCCTTCCCAGCGATAAGAAATACTTTTTGTTTGCATTTTCATCTCCTCGTCCAAGTCTGCCGACCAGTGAGAGTCCGAGGGAGAATGCCGATCCGGAACACTGCAAAGGGCAGCGCCCTCATTACCAGTGGGCATTTGGAGTACTACAATCAGGTGAACTTCCTTCCTTAGTATACTGAACCTGCCGCGCTCCTCCAAGCCTTCGCCAGAAGCCATCTTCATTCACAGCATCAATGGATCCCAGGAAAGTAAGTGCACTCAGAAGAGAATGCAGCAATGTGAGGGGCCATGGTGTCTGGATGGGGGTTTTCCCGGGGATCTGAAACGGTGTTGGCAGCATGGAGGCTCACATGGGGCCCCGGAGCCGGTGGAGATGCTTTCTGTAACAAACGTTAATGAAACTTAAAAAAAAAAAACAAATAAACAGTTTAAGTTCCGTTCCAGGATGATGGACGTCTGTCAGCTATTATAGAGGATCCACATTAGCCATGGTGGGTAAAAGTCCAGTAGCCGTATATCAAGGCTCTCCAAATTCCTTACCCGGTCACCATGGTTTCCATCTACGCACTCTTATCCCTGTAGAACAGGTTTCTCAAAAGTCCATATTGGGTCACCAGTAATGTAGTCTCCAGCAGCTCTGTATCTCGTCCACTTTGTCAGGAAGAAGGGAACAAGGAGGCAGAAGTCTCTCCTTTGCTTGTATCCAGCTCAGCCTCAATCCAAAAGAAATGTCTGTCCTGTTAAGGAGTTCACGCCATCAGGATAATCCTGTGCACTGCAGTTTATCTCACCAGGGAGTATCCCCAGCTCCTCACTCCATAGCATAGCTGCACAGAATTAAGTGAGTATCCCCAGCTCCTCACTCCATAGCATAGCTGCACAGAATTAAGTGAGTATCCCCAGCTCCTCACTCCACAGCATAGATGCACAGAATTAAGTGAGTATCCCCAGCTTCTCACTCCACAGCATAGCTGCAAAGACTTAAAGGAGTATTACCAGCCCCCCACACTGCAGCATAGCTGCACAGAATTAAAGGGGTTGTCCCGCGGCAGCAAGTGGGTCTATACACTTCTGTATGGCCATAATAATGCACTTTGTAATATACATTGTGCATTAATTATGAGCCATACAGAAGTTATAAAAAGTTTTATACTTACCTGCTCCGTTGCTGGCGTCCTCGTCTCCATGGTGCCGACTAATTTTCGCCCTCCGATGGCCAAATTAGCCGCGCTTGCGCAGTCCGGGTCTTCTCCTGTTCTCTATGGGGCTCCGTGTAGCTCCGCCCCGTCACGTGCCGATTCCAGCCAATCAGGAGGCTGGAATCGGCAATGGACCGCACAGAAGAGCTGCGGTCCACGGAGGAGGAGGATGCCGGCGGCCATCTTCACCGGTAAGTATAGAAGTCACCGGAGCGCGGGGATTAAGGTAAGCGCTCCGGTAAGCTTTCTTTAGGTCCCTGCATCGGGGTTGTCTCGCGCCAAACGGGGGGGGGGGTTTGAAAAAAAAAAAAAAACCAGTTTCGGCGCGGGACAACCCCTTTAAGGGAGTATCCTGAGTCCCCCACACTGCGGCATAGCTGCACAGAATTAAGGGAGTATCCCTAGCCCCCCACACTGCAGCATAGCTGCACAGAATTAAGGGTGAATTCCCAGCCCCCCACACATCAGCATAGCTGCACAGAAATAAAGGAGTATTTCCAGCCCCACACACTGCGGCATAGCTGCACAGAATTAAGGGAGTAACCCCAGACCCCACACACTGCGGCATAGCTGCACAGAATTAAGGGAGTATCCCCAGTTCCCCACACTGTGACATAGCTGCACAGAATTAAGGGAGTATCCCCAGCCCCCCACACTGCGGCATAGCTGCACAGAATTAAGGGAGTATCGCCAGTCCCTCACACTTTGGCATAGCTGCACAGACTTAAGGGAGTATCCCCAGCCCCCCACACTGCAGCATAGCTGCACAGAATTAAGGAAGTATCCCCAGCTCCCTACACTGTGGCATAGCTGCACAGACTTAAGGGAGTATCCCCAGCCCCCACACTGCAGCATAGCTGCACAGACTACTTCCTGTCTCTTCTTTCTGTTCATCATTCCTTCCAGAAACAACGATACCCTCTTACAGTAAGAGCCCTTTTACATGCGATGACCTGTCAGATGCAGATGCCCAACGAGTGGTCCCAGCAATGATCATCCCTGTGCTTTTTACATAGGAAAGACCATTGCTAGCGAATGGTGGTGGAGCAACCTGGGGATCGTTCCGCCATACCCACCTCCGTTCACCATAATCAGCAGTCGTTCATTAGCGATACTGCCCGTTTACACGAGACGACCCGTCGTTCAGTTTTCTGTATGCAGAAACTGAATGACAAGAAGCAATAGAACTCTTGTACGTCGTTCAGTCGGGGCAGCGTTTACACGGCGCGCTGATCGTTCACAGAATCTAAATGATTTATCTGCTTGTGAAAAGGGGCTCCAAGAAAGCAGAACCCTGACGGCTGTGCAGAGACGCCGCAAAAGTGCAGAAATCAGGATGCTTTGCAGATCAGTTGCTCAGGAAGCATGAGATGCTCTGCTGGATGTAATAGTCTGCAGATTCCTGGGTAGTCAGTGAAGCTTAGAGGCCGCTTACCATAGGAAATGTTAATTAGAAAGGTGTGGAGGGCGGTCAGGTAGGTGACAGCAGGCGTTGTTACTGCTTCACAGGTGCCGGAGCCTCGCGGAGCACACAGGAAACCGCAAGCAGAACGTGACGCTGCAGCGACTGCCTCCATCAGATGCCGGACCGCTAATAAAAACATATAACCCTTCCATAGAAAACAATAGAGATTTCATCGGTGAGTGATGAGACGCGGTTATGTTCAATCTGGGAAAACCCAGCTATTTATAACAGGACTTGGCATGAACATGCGTGCACCCCTCCCCCGTCCTTCATACAAGCCTCATGTGTTCTGCAGCCGCCGTTCCTCCCCTGGACTTTTATTAAAGTTCACCCCTCCTTCCATATGATGAATACTTCTGCGCAGTCCACATTGTGTCTACTAGCGGGTTGTGCCAGGAGGGTCAACGGCAAATCCATGCATCTTTTGGTGTTGATGAGAGGAATATACAATGGGTTAAAGAAACCCTCCAATCAGAAAGTGACATTTCAGGAGGTGATGGTGGCAGTAGTCGTAGTGACAGATGTCTCCCAAGTTCCACCTACTACCTGCTCTTGCACAAAACAACAAACCGCTGTAGAACGTAAGCGTGAGAGTGTCGCCCTCCATGCTAATGCTTACATTAATTAGAGACACCGGCCCTATAACAATTAGAGTATCCCTTTATGGGGAGCCAGTAAAAGGGGATCCTGCGGACAGAAACAACGCCTCACCGAAAGGGGTCGGAGGAGGATGTCAGGAATCGTTCTGACCTACAGGCTGCACAGTCAGCTGAATACAACGCTGGAGCGCCAACTAACGTGTCCGAACGCACAACTCGCCGTTCCTCCGCACGGATGGTATAACAGCAGGCGACCAGTTCCAGCGCCATTGTGTCTAAGAGAAACAGGAAGACTCCAGCGGGCAAAAGAGCGCAAAACTTGTATCACTGAGCAGCAGAAGAACATCTCCTGGTCAGATGGAGCCGGATATCTGTTGCTGATGGGAGGTCAGAATTTGGCACAAGCAGCATGAATCGCTGACCCCTTCCTGTCAGCCGGTCAGAACATGTCAGCACCGCCATCTAATCTGCAGCAACTACAAGAAGCTTCCTGTCCACAGGGGCCGGTATTCCTGCAGGAGGAATTCATCACTGAGTGGAATCTACACTACAATGAATCTGCTTCCAAGATTACTTGCAAATTGTTAAAGCCAACACATTATCTAAAGGTGGTCATACACATTAATGTCTGCCAGACTTGCTGATTTCAGTAGTAGCAGCCAACTATCTAATGGATTTTAAAATTGCAGCATCTGAGCGGGGCGCGCCAATTTGGGGGAGACCATGGGGAAGCAAGATGTCACAGGTGGCTCTGTGATCTGATGGAAGGGACAGAGGTGTCTGGTGGAAGGGACAGAGGTGTCTGGTGGAAGGGACAGAGGTGTCTGGTGGAAGGGACAGAGGTGTCTGGTGGAAGGGACAGAGGTGTCTGGTGGAAGAGACAGAGGTGTCTGGTGGAAGAGACAGAGGTGTCTGGTGGAAGGGACAGAGGTGTCTGGTGGAGGGGACAGAGGTGTCTGGTGGAGGGGACAGAGGTGTCTGGTGGAGGGGACAGAGTTGTCTGGTGGAGGGGACATAGGTGTCTAGAGGTGGGGACAAAACAGTCTGGCGGCCGTGTACTTGGTTCTCTAAATTCATACATACGTATTTGACGGAGCTAAGTGTGTAAATGCATGTGTATGGGGAAGGAGGCGCAACGGAGAGATTTGTCAGCTGAACGACAGCTATGTGAACTAGAGGGTCATCTTAAAAAGACGCAACTGCAAAAACAGATTACAGCCAGTCAGCCACCGGCACCTGACGAGATCATCTATGTCAGGTAGAATTTTGTTGGAGGCTGGAAATCTCCAGCCCTGAATGACACTTTATCTTCCTATGTGCTGTTGTAAAACCAGTAGCAGGTCCGGCGGGTCGGTCCCCTGATATTGGTCCTCACTATGTCTGGCTGGACATAGTGAGGACCAACATCTCATCCAGCAGGAGTAGACTCTCCGGACCCGTGAGGAGGAGGCTTCTGTGTCCTGAGTCCACTATTGGGCGACAGGGGTCACACTGGGACACACCGCAGGGGAAGTGGGTGCAACTACTTAGTAAAATCAGCAGGTGACAAGGCGTCAAGATCCGGAGAAACCTTCCTGAAGTGGTCTGATTACAGCAGCGATTACCAGACTCCTCGTTAGCGAGGTCATGCGGCTTGGCTCTGTACTCAGTGGGTCGTGGTGTAATATGGACAAGGTTCGCCATAACTTGGCTGTCCATAGGACCTTAATGCAGCACTTTATCCAATCCCATTTGGGCAACCAAACCAAAGTCCAATCCTTATCCGGACTTCCCGCCATAAGCGTTTTCTTCACCGCACCTTAACACTGCGTCAGACACTCCGCCTGAAAGCCTTAGGCGCACCCGGTCACCTGACCTGAGCCAAACCCGCGTGCATCCAGAGCCTCCCCTAAGAAAGAAACATAAGACTGCGGGGCAATGGCGGCACCCCCTCGTCACGATGACTAACCCACCCTGCCAACCTCCACAGGTTTCAAGGGCTACAATCTAACTTATAAAAACAAAGACATGAATATAACAGAAGCCACAGAGCGGATGCCAGGTGACTGACACAGCGGCCGCGGCGGTATACATCTGCCATATTGTAGCGTCACCCCTCACAGTTACATTATGGCACGGAGTACCCAGCGGGCACCAAGAAGGAGTTCAGCTCTGCTAAATATTTAATGTAACCCAAGGAATGTAACATCAACCCAGACGTTTCCTCAGCCTGCTCCCTCTGTAGGGGGTCTCGGCGATGGAGCCAGACTTCTCATATCCATTTCCGCCCTGTTCAGGTGGTCCCAGCAGAACTCCGGCTCCCACTTACTGTGCAGCCATTTATGAGTCCAGGATGAATGCTGGCAGTGTGCGGGTTAATCAGAGAATGGCGGACAATCCACATCACCTTCCGGGGCTGCCAATATCTGATATTTCCTCTACTGAGCAGCTCATGTCAGCAGCCGCCACCGGTGGACTCCACAGAAATGAGGACACTAGTCCTGGATCACAGCACCGCATTTACCATGTTTATCGGACACAAACCCCTCCGATATGAAAATCCCCACAAATCCCCCAAGATGCAAAAACTGCAATAAAAGGAAATTTACAGCATAAAAATAGAGATGAGCCAGCATATTCGGGAAGGCGATTTACCCGAGAGAGCATCACCTTTTTCGAGTACCTGCTGGCTCGTCCCTGAAGATTCGGGGGGGGGGGGGGGGGAAGCAGAGGGGATCGGGAGGGAGAGAGAGATCTCTCTCACACTCCTCCCTGCTCCCCCACCCCAGAACAGGCTGCTGGGATCAATCTGTATGGGATCGACAGAGGGATCTCCTGGAAGAACAGGCTGCTGGGATCAATCTGTATGGGATCGACAGAGGGATCTCCTGGAAGAACAGGCTGCTGGGATCAATCTGTATGGGATCGACAGAGGGATCTCCTGGAAGAACAGGCTGCTGGGATCAATCTGTATGGGACGTTCTGCAGAAGACAATGAATGTGCATGAAGAAGCAATGAGCGACGGCGGGGCCAGTTGTAACCTTGGATGCCCATTACTTGCGCCATCACTTGTCTGTTAACAACTAGCAGATGCCTGTTCACACGGAGGGAAAACGACGGTAAACTAAGATTAGGGCCTCTTCCACACGGGCGACAGAATCCTCACTACAGACCGCCTGGATGTGAGGCTGAGGGGTCTTTCACATGAGATGTTCTGTAGCCTGAAAGACCCCGTTGGACACATCAGCCTCACATCCAGGATTCTGTTTGGAAGAGGCCTTAAGGTCATCAGAAAGCTTCTGAATTAACGGCAAAAGAGCGAATTCTCGCTGCTCACCAACCGCTGCTCGTGTTTACACTGATGATTGGGAACATTTGCCCAATATACATTTTTTGCATGACAATTGCCCAATAAAAAAGACCCCAAAAAGGATAAATCATCAGAAAACTGCCTCTTGGATAAATCGTGTCATTATGGAAAACGTATTTAAGATTCTTTTAGTGAATTTTTAAATTTTCAATGTCCTGATCTATAATAATAATACTAAAATCCTGCAGTTCTCAGACTGACCACTAGGACTAATAATAGTCGGACACAGCTCACCTCCTCCCCTACCTGCACACTGACCACTAGGACTAATAATAGTCTGACACTTCCTGTTCTGTAGATGAAACTTCTCAGCCGTCATCCCATCATCATCACAGGCAGGATTACACTGAGAGGAGACACCTATATGTAGATAACACAGGATCCACCATTCACAATAGTCACAGCTCACCTCCTCCCCTCCCTGTACAGACAGGATTACACTGAGAGGAGACACCTATATATAGATAACACAGGATCAACCATTCACAATAGTCACAGCTCCCCTCCTCCCCTCCCTGTACAGGCAGGATTACACTGAGAGGAGACACCTACATATAGATAATGCAGGAGCCACCATTCACAATAGTCACAGCTCACCTCCTCCCCTCCCTGTACAGACAGGATTACACTGAGAGGAGACACCTATATATAGATAATGCAGGAGCCACCATTCACAATAGTCACAGCTCACCTCCTCCCCTCCCTGTACAGACAGGATTACACTGAGAGGAGACACCTATATATAGATAACACAGGATCCACCATCAACAATAGTCACAGCTCGCCTCCTCCCCCTTCCTGCACAGGCAGGATTACACTGAGAGGAGACACCTATATATAGATAACACAGGACCCACCATTCACATTAGTCACAGCTCACCTCCTCCCCCTCCCTGTACAGACAGGATTACACTGAGAGGAGACACCTATATATAGATAAGACAGGATCCACCATTCACAATAGTCACAATTCACCTCCTCCTCTCCCTGCACAGGTCACAGAGCATGCTCACAACACTTCTCATAGACATCTATAGGCAATATTAAAGTTTAACTCCCTCCTGTACAGGCCACACAGCATGCCAAAAACATTCTCATATTAATATACTAGTAATTATTAGGAAATTATAGTACCAGTGTTACTACAGCTCTGCTACATGGTATATCCATTATGATCCCCACACATCACACACACAGTTCTACTACATCCATCCTGGTTCCCACACAAGACATATAGCTTGGCTCCTCCCACAGCAGGGACATCACCACAGTTCCTTCAGCCCACTCGATCTCCTTGGTGGTGGTAGGTCAGTGTCTTCTGTCAGGTCCGCTGAGTTGTGTCTGAGATAATAACGTCTTAGTTGTATTCTCATTTTGTTCTTTTTGTCCTGCCCTTCCAAGAGCCCCAACTGTGTTGTTCTTCTGTCAGTTAGGCTCTGTGTTTTATATGTGTTGTAGGACCTTCGATAATGTCACCGGGGGGGGCGGAGCAATTCTGTTACCAGGGGTGGAGCATAAGAAGCACTCGCATACATACTCACTGACAAGTGGTCCTTAGTAGTTTGATAAGTGACAGCTCACCTACTTTAACCCCTTAAGGACCAGGCTGTTTTGTACTTTAAAGGACCACCATGTGGTGGTTTAACTGCCCTATTTTTTTTTTCTTCAGCTGCCAAAATTATTTTTCCATAACATATAAGGCAATATGTTTTTCACTGACTTTTTTCTGTTTTTTAGTTTTATTGGGGGTAAAAAGCTGAAAGAATTATTTTTTTTAACATTTATACTTATTTTTTTTAATTAGTATATTTACGCTAAAATAAACCACGGGATCGGGCTCCTCATTTTGTTTTGGACGTTTTGATATATAGCATGTATGGTTTTGTATTACAGGGCCGTTATAGCCTCGGCTTTGGGTTATTATCTTTCTTAAATATTTTTATTTTATTCTGTAATTTTGTTTTACTGATGTATGTAATTATGTCTTTTTACCATCTATGTCCCCCATGACGTCATATAAGACCTCTGCGGGACATTCACATGTTTTTTCTGTATTTGTTACTTTCCCACTGTAGCTGGGGCATCCATAGGAGCCCCAGTCACAGGTAAACATCCCCTGTAGTGACATTAGTCACTGGCAGAGCTGATCGGGGTCTGCTACAACCCTGTAGCTCTACAGTGACATGGGATCCCGGCGGTCACGTGACTGCTGGCTCCTGTAGTGAAAGTTAAAGTTCCACTTTCACGTTTTAAAACATAGTGCTCATTGAGCGCTGTGTACTCGGGAAAGGAGAATGCAGAAAGGGTTAAAAACCCCTCCTTCCTTCTCCTTTGGGTTCTCAGCTGTGACTAACAGCTAACAACCAGACATGCTCCTGCTTGATTGCAGAGCCAGGGGCTTTAAATCGGCGCCATATTTTTATAATCGGCGGAGTTTAAAGCCCAGGACCAAGCACTGTACATTTACAGTACTTGGTCCTCACAGGCCAATGGAACATCTATTAGTACCAGAACCCTCTGTAGGGACCAGCATGCAAAGGGTTACCATGACGAGCGGCTGCACAAAGATCACAGCAGTGACTGCACAGCGGCGCCTGCGATGGGGCTCGGAGTGACGGACTGTAAGTGAGTGGAAGCAAGTGTTGTGGATGAATCACAGGACACCATCTTTTGATCGAATGGTGGGGCTTGGTCTGGCGGTTTCCAGGAGAGTGGTTTCTACGTGACGCGTCATCCCAACACTGAGGTTTGGAGGGGGTTCTGTTATGGTGGAGGGTGTTAGGGCCACTGGTTGTAGTGAAACCCACCTCTAACATCATGGACAATGTGGCATCACCTCCCCCTGTGGTAATGCTCTGGTACCGTTTCGTGTCTCTACCAACATGACGAGCGCCATGTCATACGGCACGCAGGGTGGGGAGCAGAACGTCTGCAGACTTCAATGGCCTAAAGTCCGGATCTCAATCCCATCGAGCGGGACGAACCAGAACACCATATCCGTGCGCCCAACACACCCATCATCCCCCATCACTATCTGCAGCTCCTCCAGGAATGGAGGCAAAACCATCCACACATCTATGGGGATCTGGTGGAAGCGGCCGCGGAGGAGGACTGCAGTCATGGAGGCCAAGAGCGGCCCAACACCGGGGGAAAATGGGAATAAGATTAAATTTCATCAAAATCTGTGTCCAAATGCTTGCGTCAGCGGAGTGTATGGCATATCTGGGACCCTCATGGATTGGAGAATAGGGGGGCTGTGAACTCCTTTTGCTGATTCGAAGCAGCTGCATTACCCATTGGAATAAATGGAGAGGTGGTCGCACTTGGCCATCAAGTCTATGAGCGGTACGGAAAGTGCAGCCTGCCGTTCTGTGAGCCTGATCTGCACTTTCCCCGACTCACCTTATAGGGGGCCGTCCGAGGATCTACAATCATCTTAGTAGACTAAGTGAGG
This sequence comes from Eleutherodactylus coqui, assembly GCF_035609145.1. NCBI lineage: Eukaryota > Metazoa > Chordata > Amphibia > Anura > Eleutherodactylidae > Eleutherodactylus > Eleutherodactylus coqui. The sequence goes on from NC_089849.1 coordinate 3,283,342, forward strand.
AAATCCTTCGTTTATAGCATGGACTGGGGGGATGGCTGAGTGCAGGCACCTATAGCGGAGCCCCCCGCTTATAATGGCAGCCCTGTCGGAGTGCGGCTGACATATTCCTCCTGATGGCTGGCAGACTGGTTGCAGCCATTGTCACTGGTGTACGCTGATGGGACCTGCCTGCACAAAGCATTAGCCCCCAGCCAAAGATAAACACCGGGCGGAAGCTTGGCCGCAGTTAAATCATGTTTTATTTAAACCTCGCTTGGTGTGAAGATGGAAACTCGGCTGCAAGAAAAGTGAAATGAAGATTGAAGACAGACTGCAAACCCAAGACGTGACCCCGTATTCCTCTCCCCCTCCGCTCCAACATCAACTGGCTCCTCTGTCAAGGACAGGAAACATTAGTAAGAAGTGCAGGGATGAACATGTTCCCCTGGGAGAAGCAGGAACAGGGCAGTCAGGGGAGAGGGGCTTCTCTGCGCCTGGAGGGGCACGCTGGGATGGAAATAAGCACATTATTATATGAATTACACAATATATAGGAGGCTTCCAATAACTTGGCATGTCTGCGACCAACATGTGAGCGGGAGTACAGGAGGATGGCGGCTGGTGCGATGGGTCATGTGGCATCAGAAGGACGGCGGCTGGTGCGATGGGTCATGTGGCATCAGGAGGACGGCGGCTGGTGCGATGTGTCATGTGGCATCAGGAGGATGGCGGCTGGTGTGATGGGTCATGTGGCATCAGGAGGACGGCGGCTGGTGCGATGGGTCATGTGGCATCAGGAGGATGGCGGCTGGTGCGATGGGTCATGTGGCATCAGAAGGACGGCGGCTGGTGCGATGGGTCATGTGGCATCAGGAGGATGGCCGCTGGTGCGATGGGTCATGTGGCATCAGGAGGATGGCGGCTGGTGCGATGGGTCATGTGGCATCAGAAGGACGGCGGCTGGTGCGATGGGTCATGTGGCATCAGGAGGATGGCCGCTGGTGCGATGGGTCATGTGGCATCAGAAGGATGGCGGCTGGTGTGATGGGTTGCTTGGCATCAAGGGGACGGCGTCTGGTGTGATGGATCTCGTGGCATCAGGGGGATGGTGTCTAGTGTGATGGATCATGTGGCATCAGGAGGACGGCGGGGTGATGTTCTGTTGGGTATCTGGGTCCCGGCATCCGACATACCACCTACCTAACATTGTACAGACAAGTAACCCCTTCATGGCGGCGGTATAAGCTGTGACACGGTGCAGGACTGCGGTGCTCCTCCCAGCTGTCACATATAACATATGGCACTAGCGCTAGTACACTATAGCACAGAACGTCCCGGCTTCAGACCCGTGGTCCCTGCAGCGGTGAGGACCGAACACAACGCCATCACAACACAAACTGAGGAGAGCAGTTCTGTCTCAAGGATTAAAGGGGAGGAATAATGAAAATGCGATCTGCTCAGCGCTGCATGCACAGATAGACATGCACCGGTCACCCGCTCTAACGGTGCCCCGCACCCTTGCTGTCCTCTTCTGGCTCCAATGATGACGGCTTGTCACAGGGTCATGTGACCACTGCAGCCAATTACCAGCTGAATAGAATGCAGGATCAGGCAGTAATTGGCTGCAGCAGTCACATGACCCTGTGTCAAGACATCACCATTGAAGCCAGAAGTAGAGAACAGCGGGGGATCGCGCCCCGTTAGAGCGGGAGGGGATCAGGTGAGCGGTGCAAGTCTTCACCTTTTATTGCAGCGCTGAGCAGATTGCATTTCACTTTTTCTTTCCAGGCCGCCCCTTTAACAATACTAATACTTTTCACTAAAACGTGGCATTGTACAAGCATTGTGGTCACATGACCCTCACCTCATACCGGAGACTCTCGCCATTCTTATTATGCTGCTATAAAATTTATTGCCGAGTCGGAATAATTATTTCCCTACTCTGTAGAGATCATACAGGGACCACCCGGACCCTCTGCGATGGGCGAGATAACGCCAAATGGGATCTGAAGACGCTCGCCTTTCATCCAGGACACCAGGACCAAAGGGTAGTCACATGCTGTGTGCAAAACCAGAAGGACGCCGGAGCGGCACCACCCAAGGCTTCCTCCGTGTCACCCGGAACGCTGATCGATGTCGCCCTCTGCCCTATAAATTAATGGGAATTAGCTGGAATTTGAGAAGTTTATAAATAGAATGAAGTAAAAGGGTCAAAACTGAAACGGAGGACGGTAAGAAAACACCAGCGAATGCATTCTGGACATGTGATGCGGAAAGGAAATGCCTGTCTGATTAGGGCTGACCCGAAAACAAGGCTTAGCAGATAATAGCTTCACGAGTTCCACCGCAACCCTACAGATGTCCAACCCAACACCATGCCGGCCGGAGATTATACACACAACCGGGGTACAGGACAGCGAAATACAGAAGCACATGGGGACGACAGCAGGGGGCGCTCTCAGGGGCGTATGTGTCTATAACGCGGGTGTGACCCAAAGATACCGCACTCTGTGCACCCCTCACTGCCACCTAATCTGAACGGCCCCTTTATCAGAGCCCTCGGCCCTCTCACGATTAACACCCCCTGTACGGTAATGGAGCTGGAGCTCCAACTAACGTGTCCGAACGCACAACTCGCCGTTCCTCCGCACGGATGGTATAACAGCGGGCGACCAGTTCCAGCGCCATTGTGTCTAAGAGAAACAGAAGGACTCCAGCGGGCAAAAGAGCGCAAAACTTGTATCACTGAGCAGCGGAGAAACATCCCCCGGTCAGATGGAGCCAGATATCTGTTGCTGATGGGAGGTCAGAATTTGGCGCAGCAGCATGAATCGCTGACCCCTTCCTGTCAGGCCAGTGAAGGTGCAGTAATGGTGGGGAAGGTGTTCTTGGCACATTCTGCGCCTCTGATACCTGCGGATGGACAACAAAGGAGGTCCAACGCGCTACTAGATGGGGGTCTCTGATAAAGTGGCCAGTCAGTGTATAATCACAAGAGAGGCCGTAACGTGGAAAATGACGAATGAAGGGGGTCTCGGCTGATCTCTGTGGATGCCGGGAGTCCTCATCTATGGAGCCGGGCTTAGAGAACGGGCCGGTTGACTTCATTCATTGTCCCAGTATTGGCCGATGTAACATACAGGAATGAGCGCGGAGGCTGAACCCGAGCGGCGGGGCCTGTATACAGAGGGCCATGAAGTAGAGCCAATCTGCCCAGAGTGTCAATGACTTCTGCCGGGTGTTACATAAACAGAACAGAAACAGCTTCCCGGCCGTCTACCAATCTTAAGTGGCTGGAAACGTTATCGGCGTCTTTCTTTCTTCTTGTCTGGGAGATGAATGGTCTCTAAGTCGGCAGTGAGGACAGTGGTCCAAGCAGCTGGGAGTCATTAGCTGGGAGGCGATCCTTCATGGGACCCGGGTGATAAGAGTACAGGTTGACATGAGTTAAATGTCTGCTCTGCCTGCGCTATAAATCACCATGGGAACTCGCAGAAGGTAGATGGAAACCTTACAGAAACGTCCATCCGTCCAGCGGGCCGCAGCATGTGACCCACCGTCCGTCCAGCAGGCCGCAGCATGTGACCCACCGTCAGTCCATCCAGCGGGCCGCAGCATGTGACCCACCGTCCGTTCATCCAGCAGGCCGCACCATGTGACCCACCGTCAGTCCATACAGCAGGCCGCAGCATGTGACCCACCATCAGTCCCGCAGGCCGCAGCATGTGACCCACCGTCAGTCCATCCAGCGGGCCGCAGCATGTGACCCACCGTCCGTCCAGCAGGCCGCAGCATGTGACCCACCGTCCGTCCATCCAGAGGGCCACAACATGTGACCCACCATCAGTCCATCCAGCGGGCCACAGCATGTGACCCACCGTCAGTCCATCCAGCGGGCCGCACCATGCGACCCACCGTCAGTCCAGCAGGCCGCAGCATGTAACCCACCGTCTGTCCATTCAGCAGGCCGCACCATGCGACCCACCGCCAGTCCATCCAGCGGGCCGCAGCATGTGACCCACCGTCAGTCCAGCAGGCCGCAGCATGTGACCCAACGTCCGTCCATCCAGCGGGCCGCAGCATGTGACCCACCGTCCGTCCATCCAGCGGGCCGCAGCATGTGACCCACCGTCAGTCCAGCAGGCTGCAGCATGTGACCCACCGTTCGTCCATCCAGCGGGCCGTACCATGCAGCCCATCATCCATCCAGCTAGCCGCAGCATGCAGCCCACCGCCCGGCACATGCTCCCTGGGTGCCAGCCCAGTCTATTGCTCCATATGAACGAGGCACAAACTATGGAGGGCGGGAGAAGAACAAGGGTTTTATTGGAGGAGAATAAATGTAAGTGCTCTGCTCTGTTACACAGGTTCAAATAATAAATGGCGGCATCAGGGACACTTGGAAAGACAAGAAACAGACAATTATCTTGAGACTATAGAAGAGACAAACACGCAGCGGCCTCCGGCTGAGGGGTCACTTCAGAGCTCTTCAGATGGGCAGATGATGAATCCTTTGCTTTGAGAACATCACAGAAGAGCACTTGGTCTCCAAAATCATCCACTGGGAGAACCGGACTAGAAAGTCCTTGGGGGAAGTAAACTAAAGTCAGTCACACAATGAGAAGCTGGGGGTACGACAAGAACTTGGGCACCGGTACACGGAGGTACAACGAGAACATGGGGCACCGGTACACGGAGGTACAACGAGAACATGGGGCACCGGTACACGGAGGTACAACAAGAACATGGGGCACCGGTACACGGAGGTACAACGAGAACATAGGGCACTGGTACACGGAGGTACAACGAGAACACGGGGCATCGGTACACGGAGGTACAACAAGAACACAGGGCACCGGTACACGGAGGTACAACGAGAACATAGGGCACTGGTACACGGAGGTACAACGAGAACACGGGGCATCGGTACACGGAGGTACAACGAGAACATGGGGCATCGGTACACGGAGGTACAACGAGAACATGGGGCACCGGTACACGGAGGTACAACAAGAACACAGGGCACCGGTACACGGAGGTACAACAAGAACACAGGGCACCGGTACACGGAGGTACAACAAGAACACAGGGCACCGGTACACAGAGGTACAACGAGAACATGGGGCACCGGTACACGGAGGTACAACAAGAATACAGGGCACCGGTACACGGAGGTACAACGAGAACATAGGGCATCGGTACACGGAGGTACAACGAGAACACGGGGCATCGGTACACGGAGGTACAACGAGAGCACAGGGCACCAGTACACAGAGGTACAACGAGAACATGGGGCATCGGTACACAGAGGTACAACGAGAGCACAGGGCACCAGTACACAGAGGTACAAGGAGAGCACAGGGCGCCGGTACACAGAGGTACAACGAGAACATGGGGCATCGGTACACGGAGGTACAACGAGAGCACAGGGCACCGGTACACAGAGGTACAACGAGAACACGGGGCATCGGTACACGGAGGTACAACGAGAGCACAGGGCGCCGGTACACAGAGGTACAACGAGAAAATGGGGCACTGGTACACGGAGGTACAACGAGAACATGGGGCATCGGTACACAGAGGTACAACGAGAACATGGGGCATCGGTACACAGAGGTACAACGAGAACATGGGGCACTGGTACACGGAGGTACAACGAGAACATGGGGCACTGGTACACGGAGGTACAACGAGAACATGGGGCATCGGTACACGGAGGTACAACGAGAGCACAGGGCACCAGTACACAGAGGTACAACGAGAACATGGGGCACTGGTACACGGAGGTACAACGAGAACACGGGGCATCGGTACACGGAGGTACAACAAGAACATGGGGCACCGGTACACGGATGTACAACGAGAACATGGGGCACCGGTACACGGAGGTACAACGAGAACATGGGGCACCGGTACACGGAGGTACAACAAGAACATGGGGCACCGGTACACGGAGGTACAACGAGAACATAGGGCACTGGTACACGGAGGTACAACGAGAACACGGGGCATCGGTACACGGAGGTACAACGAGAACATGGGGCATCGGTACATGGAGGTACAACGAGAACATGGGGCACCGGTACACGGAGGTACAACAAGAACACAGGGCACCGGTACACGGAGGTACAACAAGAACACAGGGCACCGGTACACAGAGGTACAACGAGAACATGGGGCACCGGTACACGGAGGTACAACAAGAATACAGGGCACCGGTACACGGAGGTACAACGAGAACATAGGGCATCGGTACACGGAGGTACAACGAGAACACGGGGCATCGGTACACGGAGGTACAACGAGAACACGGGGCATCGGTACACGGAGGTACAACGAGAGCACAGGGCACCAGTACACAGAGGTACAACGAGAACATGGGGCATCGGTACACAGAGGTACAAGGAGAGCACAGGGCGCCGGTACACAGAGGTACAACGAGAACATGGGGCATCGGTACACGGAGGTACAACGAGAGCACAGGGCACCGGTACACAGAGGTACAACGAGAACACGGGGCATCGGTACACGGAGGTACAACGAGAGCACAGGGCACCAGTACACAGAGGTACAAGGAGAGCACAGGGCGCCGGTACACAGAGGTACAACGAGAACATGGGGCATCGGTACACGGAGGTACAACGAGAGCACAGGGCACCGGTACACAGAGGTACAACGAGAACACGGGGCATCGGTACACGGAGGTACAACGAGAGCACAGGGCGCCGGTACACAGAGGTACAACGAGAAAATGGGGCACTGGTACACGGAGGTACAACGAGAACATGGGGCATCGGTACACAGAGGTACAACGAGAACATAGGGCATCGGTACACAGAGGTACAACGAGAACATGGGGCACTGGTACACAGAGGTACAACGAGAACATGGGGCACTGGTACACGGAGGTACAACGAGAACATGGGGCATCGGTACACGGAGGTACAACGAGAGCACAGGGCACCAGTACACAGAGGTACAACGAGAACATGGGGCACTGGTACACAGAGGTAAAACGAGAGCACAGGGCGCCGGTACACGGAGGTACAATGAGAACATGGGGCACTGGTACATGGAGGTACAACGAGAACATGGGGCACCGGTACACGGAGGTACAACAAGAACACAGGGCACCGGTACACGGAGGTACAACGAGAACATAGGGCACTGGTACACGGAGGTACAACGAGAACACAAGGCATCGGTACACGGAGGTACGAGAGCACAGGGCACCAGTACACAGAGGTACAACGAGAACATGGGGCATCGGTACACAGAGGTACAAGGAGAGCACAGGGCGCGGGTACACAGAGGTACAACGAGAACATGGGACATCGGTACACGGAGGTACAACGAGAGCACAGGGCGCCGGTACACAGAGGTACAACGAGAGCACAGGGCACCAGTACACAGAGGTACAACGAGAACATGGGGCATCGGTACACGGAGGTACAACGAGAGCACAGGGCACCAGTACACAGAGGTACAACGAGAACATGGGGCACTGGTACATGGAGGTACAACGAGAACATGGGGCATCGGTACACGGAGGTACAACGAGAGCACAGGGCACCAGTACACGGAGGTACAACGAGAGCACAGGGCACCAGTACACAGAGGTACAACGAGAACATGGGGCACTGGTACACAGAGGTAAAACGAGAGCACAGGGCGCCGGTACACGGAGGTACAACGAGAACATGGGGCACTGGTACACGGAGGTACAACGAGAGCACAGGGCACCAGTACACGGAGGTACAATGAGAACATGGAGCACTGGTACACGGAGGTACAACGAGAACATGGGGCACTGGTACACAGAGGTACAACGAGAACATGGGGCACTGGTACACAGAGGTAAAACGAGAGCACAGGGCGCCGGTACACGGAGGTACAATGAGAACATGGGGCACCGGTACACGGAGGTACAACGAGAACATGGGGCACCGGTACACAGAGGTACAACGAGAACATAGGGCATCGGTACACGGAGGTACAACGAGAGCACAGGGCACCAGTACACGAAGGTACAACGAGAACATGGGGCACTGGTACACAGAGGTAAAACGAGAGCACAGGGCGCCGGTACACGGAGGTACAATGAGAACATGGGGCACCGGTACACGGAGGTACAACGAGAACATGGGGCACCGGTACACGGAGGTACAACGAGAACACGGGGCATCGGTACACGGAGGTACAACGAGAGCACAGGGCACCAGTACACGGAGGTACAATGAGAACATGGGGCACCGGTACACGGAGGTACAACGAGAACATGGGGCACCGGTACACGGAGGTACAACGAGAACATGGGGCACCGGTACACGGAGGTACAACGAGAACACGGGGCATCGGTACACGGAGGTACAACGAGAACATAGGGCATCGGTACACGGAGGTACAACGAGAACATGGGGAACCGCTACACAGAGGTACAACGAGAACACGGGGCACCGGTACACGGAGGTACAATGAGTACATGGGCCTCCGGTACACGGAGGTACAATGAGTACATGGGCACCGGACTCAACACTCACAACAGGCGGACTTAAACAAACCTCTAACTTAGAGTCACTTGCACAACAAGAAGACGGGGGAACAATAAGACCACAACATGAAGGCAGGAAGCCCGAGGATGACCCGGGGGCACGAAGGGAACTCAACAGAAGTAGCAGCATATGGTGTGTTACACAAAGGTAAAGTCCCCTGGTACACAGAGTCATGATGGACCACTAGGGTGTCGTCACAGCGTGACGTTTTCTTGGCTGACTGTTTTTGCGGGGTGGTTTGCCATTGTCTTCCCCAGTCATCTTTTACCCCCCACCAGGCAGAGGGGCTTATTTTATCGACCTCGGAAGGATGGAAGGCTGAGTCAACCTTGGGCCGCTGCCTGAACCCATAACCTTCAGGCTGTGAGCGAGAGCTTAGGACTGCATTTCTGCTGCCGTAACACCCTGCGCCACGCGGGCTCATGTTACAAATAGACTGGCCACCATACTTATGAAAGAACTGCGCTATTTCCAGTCTGTTTAGCGGATTGACAAAAGCCACATAAAAGGGGGCAGTCAAAAGACACAACGGTTGTGCGTAAATTGTTGACTTGCGTCATTTTATTAACAAAGCCTGTGGTGTGGGTACACGGGGCGAAGTGCCGCTGACACGGGTGACCTCTGGTGTGGCATGAACATGCTTTTGCTCATTGGTGGGGTGATTGCGGCGCCGTCACACAGCCCGATGATTGGATGAAGGCATATCCTTGTCCAGTCATCAGTTACTTTTAGCCTCCCCGTGTATTAGGCCGCGCCTCGCTACTAGGATTCATCATCACAGAATATTCAGCATGATAACAATACAAGACACAAATCAGCGCCATTCTTGTAGCCGCGGCTCTCACACTCGTTTTACTGCCCCGTGCTAAGCCGTGAATAATGGAGGCTCCACTGACAACCACTCAAAAATCAGAAGCAGATGAGGTTTTAATAAGTGAGGAGTCGGAGACGTTATCTGCTCAGTAAGATTTAGGAGGTAACGCTGGAAGATTCCAGACCGGGCTCTCTGCCACGAACGCCAGCTTATCAAATCAGCGCTGCGCCACGGATCCGCGACTGGTGTCCGATGACCATATGGAGCGATGCTGGGGAAGCAGGTAGACACGGCAGAAGGCAATGCATCAGTCACGCCGCGCCATTCTCCAGCGCTCAGTCTGCTGACTTGTCGTGTATCTGAGCAGAAGAGGGGATAAATGAGGCCGTCACCCCTTGGGGTCAGGCCAGTCCGGGGTATGATGTATCACTGAGAGGTGGGGGGCTTCAGACTGGCTGAGATCAGCGCTGCACCAATGAAGGGGTTGCTGCAGATTCCTGCCCCGCGCCCAGGTAAGAGTGCCTCCACACGGGCGAAAAACACTACAATAGGGCAAATGTGCCTTTTTTCACCCAAATCGAACAATTGATGGCTTCATGCGGAAACAAAGGAGCAAAAAAAGCCGAAGGATGGAACGTGCCGCGATGTTTTGCTATCGCAGCAGAGAACACATCGCAGATCTAGATGAAAACATTGAAAGACTTTGGTTTCATAAATCTGCTTTTTACTCCGTCTTACATAGAGCAAAAAACGCTGCGTTTTAGGGGCGGTGTGGAGGCGCCCCCACAGTCAGGAGCAGCAATGACCGGGCCCCGGCTACAAGCAACCGGGAGAAGAATCTTCAACTTCTTAAAACTATTTTTCTAATTTCTAGAAATAAAATTTATCCTCATATTTTGTTCCAGTGGTGTTAAAAATCTCTGCTTGCAGTCAGTGAATTGAGAGTTCCCTTGTTTGCATGCAGAGGTCAAAAACCCATCCGAGTCTTGTCCTGCTATAATAGCTGGTAGGACCCAAGTGCACCCAGAATAGAGAATCCTGGAGTGCAGCCTGATACATTGTAGCGAACCTTCAGGACCGCCAGATATATACATTAGCCCCTCCACTGTGTCAGCGGGGGGGGGGGGGGGCTTTCAGTTTATGAGGAAAAGTACAAATGTTTGCATTCAGCAAGCAGAAATCTTGAAAACTGAAAAACTAAAACAAAAAGTAGATAAAAAGTTACAGGAGTTCAATATAATGATTTCAGAGAAGACACCAATTCTATCTACGACACTGATGACCCTTCATTGGGGACCCCGTCTGGTAGTGTTGGACTTCTTCAACCTTCAGACCCGCAGCTATCGTCGTGGTGTAGATCCCGCTCGGTGATGACATCACTCTGCAGGAATATTGGCCCCTGCGGACAGGAAGCTTCTTGTAGTCACTGCAGATTAGATGGCGGTGCTGACATGTTCTGACCGCCTGACAGGAAGGGGTCAGCGATTCATGCTGCTTGTACCAAATTCTGACCTCCCATCAGCAACAGTAATCTGGCTCCATCTGAGCAGGAGATGTTTTTCCGCTGCTCAGTGATACAAGAAGCTGTTTTTTACGCACGTGTTGCATACATATTTACTGCCTTTTTTCCATTTGCGCCAAAAAAAAAAACAAGCTGAAAGGTCGTTCATTGATGACTAATAAAAGTCTGACGCTGCAGCTCACCTCCTCCCCTCCCTGCATACTAACCACTAGGACTAAAGTCCCATTTAGACAGGACGACTGTGGGGCAAACGATGGCCACCCCTCGCCCCCACACATACTAGCTGCGGTGCTGCTGCAGGGGATTCCTCTCCTCGCTCCCCCTTCCTTCTTTATTGACATAACATAGCGGCCGTTCAGTACTGATCCGCTGCTGGTTGCACTGAGTGATCAGCTGATCATCCATGGTTTATGCAGCATATGGCGCTGGACGATGAGCTGATCAGTCAGTACTGAACGGCCGCTATGTTATGTCAATGGAGAGGGGCGGGGGAGCGAGGAGAGGAATCCCCTGCAGCCACCCCACTGTGAGCCGGAGATACTAGCTCCCCTGCAGCAGCACCGCAGCCAGTATGTGCAGGACGAGGGGCGGCCATCGTTTATGTAGGAGCACCGCAGCCGGTATGTGCAGGACGAGGGGTGGCCATCTTGTCTAAATGGGCCCTAATAATAGTCTGACACTTCCTGTTCTGTAGAGGAAACTTCTCAGCTGTCATCTCATCATTACAGGCAGGGTTACACTGGGAGGAGACACCTATATATAGATAACACAGGAGCCACCATTCACAATAGTCACAGCTCACCTCCTCCCCCTCCATGTACAGTCAGGATTACACTGAGAGGAGACACCATTCACAATAGTCACAGCTCACCTCCTCCCCCTCCCTGTACAGACAGGATTACACTGAGAGGTGACACCTATATATAGATAACACAGGAGCCACCATTCACAATAGTCACAGCTCACCTCCTCTCCTCCCTGCACAGACAGGATTACACTGAGAGGAGACACCTATATATAGATAACACAGAAGCCACCATTCACAATAGTCACAGCTCACCTCCTCCCCTCCCTGTACAGGCAGGATTATACTGAGAGGAGACACCTATATATAGATAACACAGGAGCCACCATTCACAATAGTCACAGCTCACCTCCTCCCCTCTGTTTATAGACAGGATTACACTGAGAGGAGACCCCTATATATAGATAACACAGGACCACCATTCACAATAGTCACAGCTCACCTCCTCCCCTCTCTGTACAGGCAGGATTACACTGAGAGGAGACACCTATATATAGATAACACAAGAGCCACCATTCACAATACTCACAGCTCACCTCCTCCCCTCCCTGTACAGACAGGATTACACTGAGAGGAGACACCTATATATAGATAACAGAGGATCCACCATTCACAATAGTCACAGCTCACCGCCTCCCCTCCCTGTACAGGCAGGATTATACTGAGAGGAGACACCTATATATAGATAACACAGGAGCCACCATTCACAATAGTCACAGCTCACCTCCTCCCCTCCCTGTACAGACAGGATTACACTGAGAGGAGACCCCTATATATAGATAACACAGGACCACCATTCACAATGGTCACAGCTCATCTCCTCCCCTCCCTGCACAGTCAGGATTACACTGAGAGGAGACACCTATATATAGATAACACAGGACCCACCATTCACAATAGTCACAGCTCACCTCCTCCCCTCCCTGTACAGACAGGATTACACTGAGAGGAGACCCCTATATATAGATAACACAGGACCCACCATTCACAATAGTCACAGCTCACCTCCTCCCCTCCCTGTACAGACAGGATGACACTGAGAGGAGATACCTATATATAGATAACAGAGGAGCCACCATTCACAATAGTCACAGCTCCCCTCCTCCCCTCCCTGTACAGCAGGATTACACTGAGAGGAGATAACTATATATAGATAACACAGGATGCACCATTCACAATAGTCACAGCTCACCTCCTCCCCTCCCGGTACAGACAGGATTACACTGAGAGGAGACACCTATATATAGATAACACAGGATCCACCATTCACAATAGTCACAGCTCACCTCCTCCCCTCCCTGCACAGGCAGGATTACAGTGAGAGGAGACACTTGTATATAGATAAGACAGAAGCCACCATTCACAATAGTCACAGCTCCCCTCCTCCCCTCCCTGCACAGGCAGGATTACACTGAGAGGAGACACCTATATATAGATTAACAGAATCACCATTCACAATAGTCACAGCTCACCTCCTCCCCTCCCTGTACTGAGAGGAGACACCTATATATAGATAACACAGGATCCACCATTCACAATAGTCACAGCTCACCTCCTCCCGTCTCTGTACAGGCAGGATTACACTGAGAGGAGACACCTATATATAGATAACACAAGAGCCACCATTCACAATACTCACAGCTCACCTCCTCCCCTCCCTGTACAGACAGGATTACACTGAGAGGAGACCCCTATATATAGATAACAGAGGATCCACCATTCACAATAGTCACAGCTCACCTCCTCCCCTCCGTGTACAGATGGGATTACACTGAGAGAAGAGACACCTATATATAGATAACACAGGAGCCACCATTCACAATAGTCACAGCTCACCTCCTCCCCTCACTGTACAGACAGGATTACACTGAGAGGTGACACCTATATATAGATAACACAGGAGCCACCATTCACAATAGTCACAGCTCACCTCCTCCCCTCACTGTGCAGATAGGATTACACTGAGAGGTGACACCTATATATAGATAACACAGGACCCACCATTCACAATAGTCACAGCTCACCTCCTTGCACAGACCATGTACACAACACCATGCCATATATGTTTTCTGGGTTTATGGGCCATGTAGGGGACAGTATTTATTACAATGAAGAGTGACTTCTGTGGGAAGGAAGAGTTCTTAAGCCGCGGTGGGAGCTTCAGCAGTCGGTCATAAACTGCTATAGAGGGAACTCCTTTTATAGCATCCGACCATCTGAAAAGGTCTTCTGAAGTGGCTGCATGAAGGGCCTTGTCCACAGGCTGATAGCTGGGCAGGGAGAGGCCGCTTGTCCCATGAGTGAGCCCCAATGGTTCAGGTCATCACAGCAATCATCCCCGGCGCTCCAGGGGTTACAGGCACTAGTCATACACAACCCAAACACTAAGGAATAATAAAACCAGAAGGTTAAACCTGAGGAGACGTCTAGAGAGTCAGATGAAGCAACAGAGAAGTGGAGTAAATAATAGGATAGAGATATAGCAGAGGCGCCATATTTACCTGTATATAAAGGTGGCGGACAACATCAAGGCTCTACATAAAGAGGAGAGGCTGTTCACACGCCGGCCGCTCCGCGAGGATCTGAGGGCATTACAATGCATCGATCTGTTTTCTTTAAACTTGTTAGAATACCTTAAGAATATTATCCGTTTCACCATATGGACCATCCAAGGTCACTCCTTTTTAGGGACTTAAGGCCGTTGGGATTAGTGTGTGGAGGCGAAATATCCAAAACCTCTCCTTGGATTGGAGTATTGAGAACTCCCCCCAAGGGATCGTTTCAAGGGGTGTTCTACGCACCAGAGGGGTCCATGCCAGCTGGAGGAGGGTCTAGACTATGTGATCTGGATGTTAGCGCGCTGCTTGATGGCTCGGCCTGTGTATTGCAGGCCACTGGAGCTGCAGGTTAGGAGATTCTTCAGGCGATGGAGAGGTTCTCCTCTAGACGGATCTCCTTGGGATTGTGCCATATATTGAGACATCTAGGATAACTGGGGCTTATTTTCTTCTTTAGGTTCCATATTCACACATGACCGAGACTTATTTTAGATGCCCAGTTGAAGGTTTCCCCTAAGTGATCTCCATTTACAGGAGCTGATAATTGCTCAAAGAACGCTCAAAGGACAGTGACAGCTCTGAGCGATCATAAACTATTAAGCAGCTACTTAAGTACCAATTAGGTGTGTAAATGAAGCCGTTATTAGCCCCAGGCTCTCATCTGGGCTCAGATCCTTTGTTCTCAATGGCAAACAATGCTATCAGCACTCCCCACAGAGAACGACTGATAAGAGTGAAGGACGATTTTTAGGTTGGACTGAATTTAACAATCAGCTAGCAGTGCCTGAAAAGCGCACAATGGGCGCACATTGAGACGCACCGATTATTGCTAAAATGATTGCCGATTAGTGATTTTTTTAGCGATCATCGGCTGGTGTAAATGGCCCTTTGCCCGGGGTAGACCCAACAAACCAGCTCAGTCACCTCCAATTTAGAGTTTTTCTTTTCATTTGAATTTAAACCGCTGGCCTTCTGCTAATTATCACATCATTTATGTGGTGCAAAGAAATCACTGTTGTTGGCAGCACAAGGGGTGAACGGGTGACAGTGATGCTCATCCACTAATAGAGCCGGAATCGGCCGTGTACTGACCGGGCAGACAAGGGCTGATCCTGATCACAGCTCTACTTACACTCAGCAATTTGCTCCAGTAATTGAGTCTTACTTTACGTGTTGGGAGTTTAATCAGTCGTTATTGTATTGGATCACTAATCCCTGCGATACGCCGGCCCCACAAAAGGTAAATGGTGAGCAGAGAAAAACCAGAGGCAGAAGAGCATGAGCTGTGCTAAAAGACTATTTATTCAGTGCAGTAGATAAGCCTTCTGGTAGCAGATGGGATCGTGGGATGGAGGCGCGGGGCCGCTGCCAGATTCATTATAGAAGGGAGTACTTCCTCGCGCTGATAAGGGCGGCGCAGCGTCCTGTATTCCAGGTTACTTCCTCTGTCTTGTGCTTTATTTAAACCTCCTGCTCGGAGCCACATAACGTTATATAACATCCGTCCTCTGCTCTATCTGCAGGCTGACAGCTCCCTCCATAACCCAGAAAAGCCTTCTGAGGAAAAGCAGGCAAAACTACAGAACGGTTCATACTATATCAAATGAATAGCCAGTCGGAGTGTGGGAACCAGCGCAGGAGACGAGAGAGCGGCAGCAGAGCCAAACACGGCAAAACGTGACGGAGGCACAAACATGGCCAATGGAAACCGTCACCTCGTAGAAAATACATTGCTTCATCTTTTATAGCTTGTGTATCTGGAATGAAGTCACTGATCTGAGTCGGATATTAATATTACAGGTAACCGCGATCACAGACAACGCCAAGACTGACACTTTCCTGATTTTAAAGGAGAGGCGTTTATTATTTGCGCACAAAGTAGCGATCCCTGTGAAGTAATGTGTTCTTTCCATAGCGCCAACTTGTTCCACAACACTGTACAAATCACAAAGGGACAAAGAAAGTAAGACATAATATATAGTATTGTACTAATAAACAATTGACCTGTCTGTCTAGGGAAGCGCATCCCAGAGAACGGGTGCATCTCAGGAGAAGTCCTGGAGAGGTTCATATTACCGCTGATAATTAGAAGAGCAGAGAGCGCAGGTAAGAGAGCAGACTGAGATGAGGAGGGAGATACAGGGTGGTGCAGCACTGTGGAGAGCTCTATGGATGAGTGATGGGCGTGAATTGTATCCTATAATGGATGGGCAACCAGCGCAGTGACTGGAATACAGCATAGGCATTGCTCATTGCTGTAAGGGTGGAGACAATAATGTAGTGACTGGTCGAGGGTGTGGTCATCGGAGTAGTGACTGGTCGAGGGTGTGGTCATCGGAGGAGTGACTGACCCAAGGTGGGGTAAGCGGAGTAGTGACTGGCCCAGGGTGGGGTCAGCGGAGTAGTGACTTACAGTAAAGCTCTATTGTGTGACTGCTCTTGCAGTGGAGGCTCCATAGTGTGACCGCTCTTACAGTAGAGCTCTATAGTGTGACCGCTCTTACAGTAGAGCTCTATAGTGTGACCGCTCTTACAGTGGAGCTCCATAGTGTGACCGCTCTTACAGTAGAGGCTCCATAGTGTGACCGCTCTTACAGTAGAGGCTCCATAGTGTGACCGTTCTTACAGTAGAGCTCCATAGTGTGACCGCTCTTGCAGTGGAGGCTCCATAGTGTGACCGCTCTTACAGTAGAGGCTCCATAGTGTGACCGCTCTTACAGTAGAGCTCCATAGTGTGACCCCTCTTACAGTAGAGGCTCCATAGTGGGCCCGCTCTTACAGTAGAGGCTCCATAGTGTGACCGCTCTTACAGTAGAGACTCCATAGTGTGACCGTTCTTACAGTAGAGCTCCATAGTGTGACCGCTCTTGCAGTGGAGGCTCCATAGTGTGACCGCTCTTACAGTAGAGGCTCCATAGTGTGACCGCTCTTACAGTAGAGCTCCATAGTGTGACCGCTCTTACAGTAGAGGCTCCATAGTGTGACCGCTCTTACAGTAGAGGCTCCATAGTGTGACCGCTCTTACAGTAGAGCTCCATAGTGTGACCGCTCTTACAGTAGAGGCTCCATAGTGTGACCGCTCTTACAGTAGAGCTCCATAGTGTGACCGTTCTTACAGTAGAGCTCCATAGTGTGACCGCTCTTGCAGTGGAGGCTCCATAGTGTGACCGCTCTTACAGTAGAGGCTCCATAGTGTGACCGCTCTTACAGTAGAGCTCCATAGTGTGACCGCTCTTACAGTAGAGGCTCCATAGTGTGACCGCTCTTACAGTAGAGCTCCATAGTGTGACCGCTCTTACAGTAGACCTCCATAGTGTGACCGCTCTTACAGTGGAGCTCCATAGTGTGACCGCTATTACAGTAGAGCTCCATAATGTGACCGCTCTTACAGTAGAGGCTCCATAGTGTGACCGCTCTTACAGTAGACGCTTCATAGTGTGACCGCTCTTACAGTAGAGGCTCCATAGTGTGACCGCTCTTACAGTAGAGCTCCATAGTGTGACAGCTCTTACAGTAGAGGCTCCATAGTGTGACCGCTCTTATAGTAGAGGCTCCATAGTGTGACCGCTCTTATAGTAGAGACTCCATAGTGTGACCGCTATTACAGTAGGGGCTCCATAGTGTGACCGCTCTTACAGTAGAGCTCCATAGTGTGACCGCTCTTACAGTAGGGGCTCCATAGTGTGACCGCTCTTACAGTAGAGCTCCATAGTGTGACCGCTCTTACAGTAGAGGCTCCATAGTGTGACCGCTCTTACAGTAGAGGCTCCATAGTGTGACCGCTCTTACAGTAGAGGCTCCATAGTGTGACCGCTCTTACAGTAGAGGCTCCATAGTGTGACCGTTCTTACAGTAGAGCTCCATAGTGTGACTGCTCTTACAGTAGAGGCTCCATAGTGTGACCGCTCTTACAGTAGAGCTCCATAGTGTGACCGCTCTTACAGTAGGGGCTCCATAGTGTGACCGCTCTTACAGTAGAGGCTCCATAGTGTGACCGCTCTTACAGTAGAGCTCCATAGTGTGACCGCTATTACAGTAGAGAGCTCCATAGTGTGACCGCTCTTACAGTAGAGCTCCATAGTGTGACCGCTCTTACAGTAGACGCTTCATAGTGTGACCGCTCTTACAGTAGAGAGCTCCATAGTGTGACCGCTCTTACAGTAGAGGCTCTATAGTGTGACCGCTCTTACAGTAGAGCTCCATAGTGTGACCGCTCTTACAGTAGAGGCTCCATAGTGTGACCGCTCTTACAGTAGGGGCTCCATAGTGTGACCGCTCTTACAGTAGAGGCTCCATAGTGTGACCGCTCTTACAGTAGAGGCTCCATAGTGTGACCGCTCTTACAGTAGAGGCTCCATAGTGTGACCGCTCTTACAGTAGAGGCTCCATAGTGTGACCGCTCTTACAGTAGAGCTCCATGGTGTGACCGCTCTTACAGTTGAGCTCCATAGTGTGACCGCTCTTACAGTAGAGGCTCCATAGTGTGACCGTTCTTACAGTAGAGCCTCCATAGTGTGACCGCTCTTACAGTAGAGCTCCATAGTGTGACCGCTCTTACAGTAGAGGCTCCATAGTGTGACTGCTCTTACAGTGGAGGCTCCATAGTGTGACCGCTCTTACAGTAGGGGCTCCATAGTGTGACCGCTCTTACAGTAGAGGCTCCATAGTGTGACCGTTATTACAGTAGAGCTCCATAGTGTGACCTCTCTTACAGTAGAGGCTCCATGGTGTGACCGCTCTTACAGTAGAGAGCTCCATGGTGTGACCGCTCTTACAGTAGAGGATCCATGGTGTGACCGCTCTTACAGTAGAGGATCCATGGTGTGACCGCTCTTACAGTAGAGGATCCATGGTGTGACCGCTCTTACAGTAGAGGATCCATGGTGTGACCCCTCTTACAGTAAAGGCTCCATGGTGTGACCCCTCTTACAGTAGAGGCTCCATGGTGTGACCCCTCTTACAGTAGAGGCTCCATGGTGTGACCGCTCTTACAGTAGAGAGCTCCATGGTGTGACCGCTCTTACAGTAGAGGCTCCATGGTGTGACCGCTCTTACAGTAGAGGCTCCATGGTGTGACCCCTCTTACTGTAGAGGCTCCATGGTGTGACCCCTCTTACAGTAGAGGCTCCATGGTGTGACCGCTCTTACAGTAGAGGCTCCATAGTGTGACCGCTCTTACAGTAGAGGCTCCATAGTGTGACCGCTCTTACAGTAGAGGCTCCATAGTGTGACCGCTCTTACAGTAGAGGCTCCATGGTGTGACTGCTCTTACAGTAGAGGCTCCATAGTGTGACCGCTCTTACAGTAGAGGCTCCATAGTGTGACCGCTCTTACAGTAGGGGCTCCATAGTGTGACCGCTCTTACAGTAGAGGCTCCATGGTGTGACCCCTCTTACAGTAAAAGCTCCATAGTGTGACCGCTCTTACAGTAGAGAGCTCCATGGTGTGACCGCTCTTACAGTAGAGAGCTCCATGGTGTGACCGCTCTTACAGTAGAGGCTCCATGGTGTGACCGCTCTTACAGTAGAGAGCTCCATGGTGTGACCGCTCTTACAGTAGAGAGCTCCATGGTGTGACCGCTCTTACAGTAGAGAGCTCCATGGTGTGACCACTCTTACAGTAGAGGCTCCATGGTGTGACCACTCTTACAGTAGAGGCTCCATGGTGTGACCGCTCTTACAGTAGAGAGCTCCATGGTGTGACCGCTCTTACAGTAGAGAGCTCCATGGTGTGACCGCTCTTACAGTAGAGGCTCCATAGTGTGACCGCTCTTACAGTAGAGGCTCCATAGTGTGACCGCTCTTACAGTAGGGGCTCCATAGTGTGACCGCTCTTACAGTAGAGCTCCATAGTGTGACCGCTGTTACAGTAGAGGCTCCATAGTGTGACCGCTCTTACAGTAGAGGCTCCATAGTGTGACCGCTCTTACAGTAGAGGCTCCATGGTGTGACCCCTCTTACAGTAAAAGCTCCATAGTGTGACCGCTCTTACAGTAGAGAGCTCCATGGTGTGACCGCTCTTACAGTAGAGAGCTCCATGGTGTGACCGCTCTTACAGTAGAGGCTCCATGGTGTGACCGCTCTTACAGTAGAGAGCTCCATGGTGTGACCGCTCTTACAGTAGAGAGCTCCATGGTGTGACCGCTCTTACAGTAGAGAGCTCCATGGTGTGACCACTCTTACAGTAGAGGCCCCATGGTGTGACCACTCTTACAGTAGAGGCTCCATGGTGTGACCGCTCTTACAGTAGAGAGCTCCATGGTGTGACCGCTCTTACAGTAGAGAGCTCCATGGTGTGACCGCTCTTACAGTAGAGAGCTCCATGGTGTGACCACTCTTACAGTAGACTTTGCTTTAGAAGTAGTGGTTGCACTTTAGTGATGGTTGCAGGTCTGACTCGGGTCTTATCACTTGGTAGGACTGTAGCTCCTCCTCCTTTTTAGGTTCGTTCTTCTGACAATTTGGTTGTGTAAAAGGGCCAATAACCAGCAGACGGACGGACAGCGGTCAGACAGCGCCCAGGCGTTGGCGGATTAGAATAACACGTTGGCTGGTCACCTGTCTGAACCGGGAGCCGTCCATCCGGCCTACAGTAACAAAGGGGCGCACCAGTAAATGTGTGCCCCCATAAGCCGAGTGTCCACCCAGTGTGTAGGAGAAGGTGAAGCGTGATGATCGCTGTTAGTTACGTCGGGCTGAGAATTTGTGCGGTATAAAAGGTCTCCTTTTGATTTGAAAGAAAGTAAAAGGATCTTCTCGCCGTCTGCACGACGTCTTCTGTGTCGATCTTCTCTGCTTTGGCAGCAGCTGCCTGGCATTGGTTACTTCTTATCCACAAGGCTCAGAGTTCTAGCAGACCTTTCCCGGCTTGTTAGCACCAAGACACCCAATTATGTTGTGAGCGAGGAGGAAAACCTTGTGAGAAAGTGGGTGAAGTCGTCTTCAGTAATTCCCATCTGCCTTGCATCTCTGGAGCCGAGGAGTAATGGAGGCCGGGGGAGCCGCAGCGGCGCATGTTCTCTGCATGTAGTATCAGTGCGAACTCCCTGCAAGTGTCTGAAGGCCTTCCAGTTGGAAAGCTCTCGCCTTTAACTTTGTTCTCAGCAACTTCCTGTAATTCGCTGTAAATTGGAACCAGTGTGACGACAGTGGAGGCTTCGGTGGGATTCTGGCAGCTGCAATAAATGAGTAGATACCAAGGAGCGCCGGGCTCTCCTGCCGTGAAGGCTACACGCCGTGCGCCTCACCGCTGCGCTTCACGCTAAATTACATATGTGTAGATGCTAACAAATGCAGACCGCACACGATTAACTCCTTGTAGGCGGGCTGTCCGCACCAGGCAACCCCTTTAAGAGGGCGCTCTACAGTAACTCCCACACCACGTCCTGCCGATTAGGGCTGCATTCACACAAGTGCGAAATGTGCGCGAGTTTGGTGTGGAACGCCACTCTTTTGTATCCAGTCATACGCAGTGATGCTGCACGTCCCGTTATTGTGGCGTTCCTCGGAGCGCATCACCCATCATCTTCAATGGAACAGTCAAACACGCCGTCCTCTTTCCTATTTAAATCAATGCAAAAAACTTGCGAATTCTCCAAAGCGCGACAAGCGCCGGATTATCGGAATTTACCAGAAGTGATGTGAGGAGTTTCTGCATGGAAAACAGTCGTGTGAACGTAGCCTTCTAAGCGGGCAGGCTCCAGACCAGCATGTGGGACAAGCAGCAGGCGTTGCGCCCCTGTGCCCGGCGGGAAGGGGGGGGGGGGGTGTCGCACGCAGTCCTCGTGTCATTGGACAACCACCCGTGTATTCACTTGCTTTCCAAAAATCTGGTAACAGACTTCCTCTAAAGGGGTTTTCCAAGTTATGTAAAGGGCGTCTCTAAGGGTCCCCCATGGTGTAAAGTAAAGCAGTAGCCCATACTCTCCACTGCCCGCTAGGGCTCGGCAAGTAGTCAAATCAACTGATTACTTTGCTACCTCACTGCCCAAAGTTCAGACTTTTGTAGGGATTGTAAAATTGATTTTAGGCCCGAGGGGGGGAGAGACTCAGATGGTGCATTGGGGTGGATGTAGAAAGAAAGATGCCAGCACACTAGTTTTAAGTCACACCTCCTCCGGCTCCTCCCTGCAGGAGGTACACTCATCATCCTCAGATGGAAAAGGGCCAATTATTGTGGAGAACCGACTTCTTACATGGAGGCTCTAGTACCCTGTTGTACCGCCTCTAGATTGGATACAAGATGTGATACGGGCGGGCATGGAGGCTCTAGTACCCTGTTGTACCGCCTCTAGCTTGGATACAAGATGTGATGCAGGCGGGCATGGAGGCTCTAGTACCCTGTTGTACCGCCTCTAGATTAGATACAAGATGTGATACAGGCAGGCATGGAGGCTCTAGTACCCTGTTGTACCGCCTCTAGCTTGGATACAAGATGTGATACAGGCGGGCATGGAGGCTCTAGTACCCTGTTGGACCACCTCTAGCTTGGAGACAAGATGTGATACAGGGGGCATGGAGGCTCTAGTACCCTGTTGTACCGCCTCTAGCTTGGATACAAGATGTGATACAGGGGGCATGGAGGCTCTAGTACCCTGTTGTACCGCCTCTAGTTTAGATACAAGATGTGATACAGGAGGGTATGGAGGCTCTAGTACCGTGTTGTACCACCTCTACCTTGGATACAAGATGCGGTACAGGAGGGCATGGAGGCTCTAGTACCCTGTTGTACCACCTCTAGCTTGGATACAAGATGCGGTACAGGAGCGCATGGAGGCTCTAGTATTCTGTTGTACCGCCTCTAGCTGGATACAAGATGTGATACGGGTGGGCATGGAGGCTCTAGTAACCTGTTGTACCGCCTCTAGCTTGGAGACAAGATGTGATACAGGGGGCATGGAGGCTCTAGTACCCTGTTGTACCACCTCTAGCTTGGATACAAGATGCGGTACAGGAGCGCTTGGAGGCTCTAGTATTCTGTTGTACCGCCTCTAGCTTGGATACAAGATGTAATATGGGTGGGCATGGAGGCTCGAGTACAAGAGTACTAGTCATGTACAGACAGGATGGCCGCCCCCATAGTCATGTACAGACAGGATGGCCGCCCCCATAGTCATGTACAGACAGGATGGCCTCCCCCATAGTCATGTACAGACAGGATGGCCTCCCCCATAGTCATGTGCAGACAGGATGGCCGCCCCCATAGTCATGTACAGATAAGATGGCCGCCCCCATAGTCATTTACAGACAGGATGGCAGCCCCCATAGTTATGTACAGACAGGATGGCAGCCCCCTTAGTTATGTACAGACAGGGTGGCCGCCCCCCATAGTCGTGTACAGACAGGACGGCCGTCCCCATAGTCATGTACAGACAGGATGACCGCCTCCATAGTCATGTACAGACAGGATGGCCGCCCCCATAGTCATGTACAGACAGGATGGCCGCCCTCATAGTCATGTACAGGCAGGATGGCCGCCCAATAGTCATGTACAGACAGGATGGCCGCCCCCATAGTCATGTACAGACAGGATAGCCGCCCCCATAGTCATGTGCAGACAGGATGACCTCCCCCATAGTCATGTACAGACAGGATGGCCGCCCCCATAGTCATGTACAGGCAGGATGGCCGCCCAATAGTCATGTACAGGCGGGATGGCCGCCCAATAGTCATGTACAGACGGGATGGCCGCCCCCATAGTCCTGTACAGACGGGATGGCCTCCCCCATAGTCCTGTACAGACGGGATGGCCTCCCCCATAGTCCTGTACAGACGGGATGGCCTCCCCCATAGTCCTGTACAGACGGGATGGCCTCCCCCATAGTCCTGTACAGACGGGATGGCCTCCCCCATAGTCCTGTACAGACGGGATGGCCTCCCCCATAGTCATGTACAGACAGGATGGCCGCCCCCATAGTCCTGTACAGACGGGATGGCCTCCCCCATAGTCCTGTACAGACGGGATGGCCTCCCCCATAGTCCTGTACAGACGGGATGGCCTCCCCCATAGTCCTGTACAGACGGGATGGCCTCCCCCATAGTCCTGTACAGACGGGATGGCCTCCCCCATAGTCCTGTACAGACGGGATGGCCTCCCCCATAGTCCTGTACAGACGGGATGGCCGCCCGCATAGACATGTACAGACGGGATGGCCGCCCGCATAGACATGTACAGACGGGATGGCCGCCCGCATAGACATGTACAGACGGGATGGCCGCCCGCATAGACATGTACAGACGGGATGGCCGCCCGCATAGACATGTACAGACGGGATGGCCGCCCCCATAGTCATGTACAGACGGGATGGCCGCCCCCATAGTCATGTACAGACGGGATGGCCGCCCCCATAGTCATGTACAGACGGGATGGCCGCCCCCATAGTCATGTACTGACGGGATGGCCGCCCCCATAGTCATGTACTGACGGGATGGCCGCCCCCATAGTCATGTACTGACGGGATGGCCGCCCCCATAGTCATGTACTGACGGGATGGCCGCCCCCATAGTCATGTACTGACGGGATGGCCGCCCCCATAGTCATGTACAGACGGGATGGCCGCCCCCATAGTCATGTACAGACGGGATGGCCGCCCCCATAGTCATGTACAGACGGGATGGCCGCCCGCATAGACATGTACAGACGGGATGGCCGCCCGCATAGACATGTACAGACGGGATGGCCGCCCGCATAGACATGTACAGACGGGATGGCCGCCCGCATAGACATGTACAGACGGGATGGCCGCCCCCATAGTCATGTACAGACGGGATGGCCGCCCCCATAGTCATGTACAGACGGGATGGCCGCCCCCATAGTCATGTTCAGACGGGATGGCCGCCCCCATAGTCATGTACAGACGGGATGGCCGCCCCCATAGTCATGTACAAACGGGATGGCCTCCCCATAGTCATGTACAGACAGGATGGCCTCCCCCATAGTCATGTACAGACAGGATGGCCGTCCCCATAGTCATGTACAGACAGGATGGCCGCCCCCATAGTCATGTACAGACAGGATGGCCGCCCCCATAGTCATGTACAGACAGGATGGCCTCCCCCATAGTCATGTACAGACAGGATGGCCGTCCCCATAGTCATGTACAGACAGAATGGCCGCCCCCATAGTCATGTACAGACAGGATGGCCGCCCCCATAGTCATGTACAGACAGGATGGCCGCCCCCATAGTCATGTACAGACAGGATGGCCGCCCCCATAGTCATGTACAGACAGGATGGCCGCCCCCATAGTCATGTACAGACAGGATGGCCGCCCCCATAGTCATGTACAGACAGGATGGCCGCCCCCATAGTCGTGTACAGACAGGATGGCCGCCCCCATAGTCGTGTACAGGCAAAAGAAAAAAAATCTAGAATCAGAAAATAAAAACTGAAAACCGTTTCACTCACCGGTTTCTGGGCGATTCGTTTTCTTGATCGGGACTCTCAGAACATGAGATATATGGCAATAACTCACGTAAAGGAAGCAGCAAATAAATCTCAGAAAGGCTTTTATGGCCTGAAACAGAATGTGTTCCTGATCCGGTTGTGTTTATGAGGGGAGTTAACGAGGCGTGACCTGGCAGCGCCCGTATACCGCTGGGGACGTGGTTACAGTCTGCCCGCCATCATGGCACCTCAGCAGCTCGCAGGTCTCTAGTGATCCGCATCGGGACATCGGCTCTTGCGATGTCTACCATTAGGCGATGGGAAGGAGTCCGTGTTAACGTGACGTCTCGCTTCCTGTTAGTATGTAAGAGCCGTGTTCAAAGAGCAGCGCGGCCGCCATCTGCACTCCATCAGCAGCATCTGCTTCTCGTTCCCACATGTGAAGAGGCTTCTCCTTTGTAGCCGCCCGCCTGGGTGTTAATTTTACAGACACAGGGCTGGAGGTATATACATATCTATGGGACTGTATACGTTGGGTGGACTGGACTCTGCTCTTCCCAGCGCCTGGTGTTTGACGGGGCGTGTGAACGTGGCACAGATAGGCGACTTATCCCGGCGCGCCGTGGGAAAACTCACAGGAACAGGAGACGTTCCAGAACAAAGCTGCTCCATGAGGATTTTCCAGGTTTATACTATTATGTAGCAAAAAAGGAAAGCAAAGGAGCCAATTACACAACAAGCGTGCAAAGCGTCGTCAGTCCGGCCTGCGTCACAGGCAGCGAGACCCGAGTCATACAGACCATCAATTACTGCGAAATGTAGGACGTCAGGAGATTCCGCTAAGCATTTACATGAGTCGAGCCTTCATCACACATGGAGATCCGCCGTAGGATAGAGCCTCCTCTTCATTGCCACATTTAGTACTTTATTCTAGTGGGCATCGCGCCAAGTAACCTTTTTAAATCCACTGATTCACTTTTAATCAGTCATACAGACTAAGGGCTCAGTCACACGGACGTCTCTGCAGCGCCAGAGGAAAGAACATGTGACTGGCTTCATTGCCGGTCATGTGTTCTTTCATCAGCGCTGCAGAGAGACGTCCGTCTTCAGGTACGGCCTTCTTCTGTCAGTCACACGGGCGCATTGGTGCCGGTATACGAGAGCCGATGCGCCCGTGTGACTGAGCCCTAACATGCCAGAAGTCATGGGACAGGAACTAATATCGTGTAGGACTCCTCTCACCCAGCGAAGTGCAGCGATATGATACGGTATCGATTCCACAAGTGGCCAGAAGACGTCTGGGGTGAAGACCCCTCCACCACAAATCATAAATGCTGGCTTGGGCTCATGTCAGGCGAACGTGCCAGCTGTGCCATTCATAGGAGCTCTCCAGAATGCTCCTCCAACCAATTCTAGACAACTTATGCCCGATGTATTATCCAGCGGGAACATCGTATGTGAAATGCTTTCCTTAAAAACGTCATAAGTGGACACCTGGACAAAAAGGTACCGTCCTCATGCGGAAGCAACGGACCGTGCAGACCGCCTGAACGTTCGATTAGCACACAAGCAAAGTAAGGGACTCATCCTCGCCCCGGAACCCTCATTAATGCTATATTTTTCCCCTTCCCAGCTGATTGTTGGGATGTTTTTGGGATGGTCCGTATTATGTGGATGGGTGCTTGCCCATGGGTTGCTCCACTTCATGCGTATATGTTGAGTCGTTCAGTAGTTTTTTGGAGCAGGTAGTTTGTGACATTTCGGGTTTGAAGTCGGTGATTCACTATGTAGATGACGTCTTGTGTGGGGGTCCTGCAGACTCTGGCATGCGTGCCTCGCTTTTAGCCACGGTGCAGTGGGTTTTCAATCGTTTTGGAGTCCCACTGGCCCCAGGGAAAATGGAGGGTCCGGCGACGTGTCTTAGTTTTCTGGGTATCACGATTGATGCTCAGAGGATGGAGTGCCGCCTTCCAGAGGACAAGCTGGAATCGCCGCGGCAGGATCTAATTGTGGCTTGGGGGGGGGGGGGAGAAAATTCGCTATTGGGCAAACTGAGCTTTGTGTGCCGGGCAATGCCCATGGGCCGGGTCTTCTGCAGAAGGCTTGCGAGTGCGACTGCGGGGGCTAAGGCTCCGCAATATTTTGTGCGTTTATCGGTGGATGCAAAGGCAGATTTGGATATTTGGTTGCCTTTTCTTGGCAAATATAATGGGAAGTCCTTGTTCATGGCAGACATGGTTGATAATTTTTGATTGCCAGTTGTTTACTGATGCGCCTGGTGGGGCTGGTTTTAGGGGCTTCTTTCAGGGTCATTGGTGTGCGGGTAGCTGACCAGCTCGGTGGGTGGAATTGGGGTTGGTGAAGAACTTGATTCTGTTAGAACAGTTTCCCATCGTTGTGGTGGTAACGGTGTGGGGGGATCGGTTTCGGAATAGAAAGGTCAGATTTCATTGTGACAATTTGGGGGAGGTTCAGGCGATTAATTTGGTTTTGGCGCACTCCCCTCCGGTGGTTGATTTGCTGCATTTTCTGGTTTTGTCTTACTTATCGCTAAATGCTTGGGTGGTTGCTGTTCCGGGTGTGGAAAACTCTATAGCTGATTCTCTTTCTCGTTTCAGTGGGATCAGTTTCGGTGACCGGTACTGGATGCGCCTAGGAGGGTTGTCCATGCCCCCCTCAACTACGGAGCATGGTGGACATGCGGCGGGGCACCTGATTAAGGCTTCGCTGACGGGCGAAGGTCTTGGACGGGCTATGAGTCGGCGTGGCGTGGTTGTCAGAAGTGGAGGAGGTGCGCTCAGAGGGGGATCAGGTGGGAGCGTTGTTGGGGCCATTAGGCAAGGCGTCAGTGTTGGGGTGGTTGGTAGCAAAGGTCAGTCGTTTAGTTACAGGATTAGCTTTTGATTTTAAAATGTGTTGGTTAATGGATATCACCAAACACTTGTTGGTACATCAGGCTCTGAGGGGTTTCCGTAGGGAGAAAGGGGGTTGCGATAAGCGCAGGCCGGTGACATTTCAGTTGCTGGGCCGAATGGGGGCAGCGCTGGGCACATTTGTACAGATGCATTTGAGGTGTGTTTGCTTCAATGTGGTTTTTCTTTAGCTTTTTTCGGGGCGTTTCATTTGAGCGAAATGGCTGCACCTCGTAGAACAAAGGAGGGAGGTTTATTCCTGGCCGATGTGTATCACGCGAACGGTGGCATGGAGAGATGGTTGAACCGTTCGTAGACGGATCAGACAGGGAGGGGAAAGAGGGTGAATCTGTTTGGAGTGCCCGGTGTGGAGATGTGCCCTGTGGAGTGTTTTTTCGAGTACCGGGCACAGGTAACTTGGACGGGGGTCCATTGCGAAGGCATTTGGATGGGTCAGTTTGTCTAAATTTCATTTCACAAGGGTTTTTGAGTAGGTGGTATGGATCCTGGGCCATTCATTTGTGTATTGGGCTGAGGAGAGAGCAATGATGCGACATAATGGGACACAGCTAGGATTCCCAAAGGAGACTGCAGTGATTGGCCGGTTGGGTTTGGTATGAAGGGGTTTAGGTTTTGCTTGGGTATGTGGCGAGGGATAGAGTGCCTGACATATTAGTACTGCATGAGGGGGATGACCTCAGCAGTCGCCCAGCTAGGGAACTGAGAAGGGACATCCAGTATGACATCCTGCGCCTCCAGCGCTCTTCCCCGAGATGGTGGTAGTTTGGTCAGAGATTATACCTAGGAGAGGCTGGAGGATGGCCCGGTCAGTAGAAAGGATCAACAAGTCCAGGATTAAATTACACAGGCATATTTCGGGTTTTGTAGGGGAGTGTTCGTCATGTGGAGTTGGAGTCGCGACGGGAGTTTTTGGCTGGCGAACGGCGTACATTTGAATGATGTGGGCCCTGGCAGTGCAGGTTGGCATTGCTCATGGTAGGGGCTGCGCAAGGTTAGGTGGTAAGCATTGCTGGCTGTGGGGGGTCCTTGGAGTTGGTTTATATATGTTAGGGGGGAAGGGGTGAGTCTGGTGGGTATGGCCTCACCTTTAGTATTCCCTCTTCATGTTAATTTTGGTGGTGTCTGGTGCTTGAGATACGGTCCATGGGGGGGGGGGGGGGTAGGGCCCTCCGGGCCGATATATTTTATGCAATATTAGCCAACTAAGGTGGCTCGCGGTGCCCTCGAGCCGGGCGGTACGGTTGGGGGCAAAGTTCGGTTAACAATTTGAAAATATTGAAGCACCAGATTTTGTGGCTCCAAGGACCTCCCTTTGTATTGGCATAAAGATGTAATTATGAGTTATTTGTTACTATGTCCTAATGATAAATGGCTGCTGTGGCCAACCAATCCAAGCTTTGTGTCATGGCTCTATGGGATGCGGCTGTAGCGGCTCTGACCAACCCGCTGATGGAAACTATATGCAGATACTCAGCGGGGCAGATTTACTAGTGGGCCAAAGAAATGTCTTACATGCCTCGCCCCACATTATATTGTCAGAAGGGGCGTGCCTTCACAAAAGAGGGTGTGGTTTAGTTGTGAAGGGGCATGTCCACAGTGTAATATTGTGTGCGGATGTGAAATAAGCCGACTAATGGGCGATATAAGTCAGATAAAGGGGTCTAAAGATGCAGCAGATTTATCATCCAGCGCGAGCCATGAATCTAAGGAAACCAATGTGCGGCTGCCGGCCGTCTGACCCTCCGGTGAGCGCAAGGGAACGCCCGGAGTCCAAAGCCACATGCAACCGCGGTACGTCTCCATCACCATGACATTCGGAGAACAGTCCTCGCTGTCAAAACCGACTTGGCCAGACATGGCTTCCCTGGTGGATCGGATCTGTGCACACATACAAGAAACTGTAGAATATTGTATTCAGAGCGACTTATGTTGTGTGTCTGGCACACGCAAGGCATGTAACATCCAGTATGTAGGCGTTACTAGCAACATGCTTGCCGTGGGCATTAGGCGGCACTCATCAGATAGGACTCTTGTCCGTGAGTTGTGTCTGGTCCCATTCACTTAAATGGAGCTGAGCTGCAATACCAGACAGCCCACAGGCAAAGGTGGCGCTGTGTTTGGAAAGGAGCAGCCATGCTTTTTTAACCAGGACAGCCCCTTTAAGACTGCCTGCTTTACGCTTGTACTGTCTAAGTATTGGACAGGACTAGTAAATCCACCTCTAAGTGGATCATAGAAGGCACTTGTTGAGTCTTTGGGACTTTCGTCTAGAAGTGGCCGTTCTGCCATTAGCTGCTGCGGCTGAATATTCCCCAAACTCACATCCAGCATTAAACCCGCAACCACAGGACCCGGGGACCCACTACCACAGGGACCAGCATGACCTGGGGACCCACTTCCACTGGACCCAGCATGACCCGGGGACCCACTATCACAAGGCCCAGCATGACCCGGGGACCTACTAACGCAGGGCCCAGCATGACCCGGGGGCCCACTATCGCAGGGCCCAGCATGACCCGGGGGCCCACTATCGCAGGGCCCAGCATGACCCGGGGGCCCACTATCGCAGGGCCCAGCATGACCCGGGGGCCCACTATCGCAGGGCCCAGCATGACCCGGGGGCCCACTTCCACTGGACACAGCATGACCCGGGGACCCACTACCACAGGGCCCAGGATGACCCGGGGACCCACTACCGCAGGACCCAGCATGACGCAGGGACCCACTACCGCAGGACCCAGCATGACGTGGGGACCCACTACCGCAGGGCCCAGCATGACGCGGGGACCCACTACCGCAGGGCCCAGCATGACCCAGGGGACCCACTATCACAGGGCCCAGCATGACCCGGGGACCCACTATCACAGGGCCCAGCATGACCCGGGGACCCACTATCACAGGGCCCAGCATGACCCGGGGACCCACTATCACAGGGCCCAACATGACCCGGGGACCCACTATCACAGGGCCCAGCATGACCCGGGGACCCACTATCGCAGGACCCAGCATGACGCGGGAACCCACTACCGCAGGGCCCAGCATGACCTGGGGACCCACTTCCACTGGACCCAGCATGACCTGGGGACCCACTAACGCAGGGCCCAGCATGACCCGGGGACCCACTACCGCAGGGCCCAGCATGACCCGGGGACCCACTACCGCAGGGCCCAGCATGACCCGGGGACCCACTACCGCAGGGCCCAGTATGACCCGGGGACCCACTACCGCAGGGCCCAGTATTACCCGGGGACCCACTACCGCAGGGCCCAGTATGACCCGGGGACCCACTACCGCAGGGCCCAGTATGACCCGGGGACTCACTACCGCAGGGCCCAGTATGACCCGGGGACCCACTACCGCAGGGCCCAGCATGACCCAGGAACCCACTACTGCAGGGCCCAGCATGATCTGGGGGCCCACTACCGCAGAGCCCAGCATGACCCGGGGACCCACTACCGCAGGGCCCAGCATGACCAAGGGACCTGCTATGGCAGGGCCCAGCACAACCCAGGGACCCACTACCGCAGGGCCCAGCATGACCCGGGGACCCACTACCGCAGGGCCCAGCATGACCAAGGGACCTGCTATGGCAGGGCCCAGCACAACCCAGGGACCCACTACCGCAGGGCCCAGCATGACCCAGGGACCCGCTACAGCAGGGCCCAGCATGACCCAGGGACCCGCTACAGCAGGGCCCAGCATGACCCAGGGACTCACTACCGCAGGGCCCAGCATGACCCAGGGACCCACTACCGCAGGGCCCAGCATGACCCGGGGACCCACTACGGCAGGGCCCAGCATGACCCGGGGACCCACTAATGTGTGATATATAGCCGACTGCTTTTCGCAGTTGTTTCTGTAATGATGCTCCATTATTGCAGGATAATAAAGCAGAGTTTAATAGAAAGGTGGAGAGGAAAGAGCAGCAAGATCATAAACAGAAAATAGCAAAAGCACCGCACAATCAATGCAATTAGCACAAAAATGCCCCATAGTTAGTGGATGCTGACCGCAGATCTTAAACGAATCACAGGCTGGGCTCCAGGCGCAGAACGCAGAGCCAAAGCAAATAAATAGCTCTGCGATCGGTGCCTTGTGATAGAAGTTTGGTTCGGCTCTTGTACAGGAGGAATGGCTTCTCTAACAGCCGACTCCGGGAAGATGGAAACCGTCAGGAGAGGGTCGTGTCCTGACGTACGGGAAGACGACAGCACGAAGAAGAAACACAGCCACCGGCCTGACAGCAAGAGGAACTTTACCATCAGGATTTTGTGGGGTCAAGTCCACGATATGATGGGTCGGGGGATCAAGCAAGGGCGATCCTCAGGATACCAAATAAAACTAGAGACAAGGTTCCCTGCAAGGCTTCGCCGCCGCTGAGTGGAGAGGTTACCAATTTGGGCACCATTTTATCAAAGGTGGGCAATCATCCAAAGCCCAGCAAGTATCATAGACATTTCTAATCCTAATTACACTGATGACAGTGATCACAGGTGATGTTTTCTCTGATTGGAGTCTTTTACTTTCCCTTTTCTTCTCTACCTGGGCTCAGACCACCTTGACGACTTCTTCCAGCCACAACTTGTCTCTAGACACTCTCTCCCATCGTGTCGCTAATCTTATTGCTCCTCAGTGGCCCACCCTTTATGCACCCATACATTTCTAGTGCCCCAATAAAGCAATAGTTCCCCTTCTGCGAATCCCGTAAAGTATTGGTTTTCCTTTGTGAACTAGTCACACTGCCCTCACCTAGCCCGACTCCTGCCCCAGTTCCGGTTCTCCAGTGTATGTACTAACAGCAGAGGAGGGGTCGAGCTCTGCTATGAACACCCCCGCAGAGCCTCACAGACAGCTAGTGTACTGCACTGCCGTCCAGCAGGGGGCGTCAGCATGCAGACTGCCATAGTCAGTAAGCAGGGGAGAGCAGAAGCCACACGGCCATCCAGAGGGAACACTGCAGATATGTTTGATATTCACATGTTGCAGATCTGCTCCTCATTTAGATCATCATTACTGAACGGAAGCCGTAGGGTCTATTAGCAGGGAAGTCACCAAGATGAGGGTCAGTGATCTCTACGTGACGGGGCCCTGAACATCTCTTACACAATGTGATGTTAACAACAGAGGATAGGGGGCATCAGTCATTTTAGCCCAGAGAGCCCCTTTAATGTCATCTACGCAGCCCCTGCAAAAGGCTTTTGGTGAACGGTCTTGGAAGGTCCCTTTAATGTGCGTTCTCTCTCCTCCCAGATTATTGGCCGGGATCCGAAGAGGCTTTAATACTTTTACAACTACAGAGAGCGGACTTGGCTCATCAGCGCTGAGAGAGATGACATCGTAATAACAGCGAGACTTCAGCTCATTAGAAGGGAATCTGCGTAATATTAATCTCCGAGCGCCGATTCTGGAAGAGCTGCTCGGGGGTGGAGGGAAACCGCTGCCAGGACCTGCTGGCCGCTGCCGAGGATGGACGGTCAGACAGATAACGGATGGTGGAAGAACACAGAGTCCTCCAGGAGATAGTGAAGAGCAAGGACAGCGAGACGGGAAGTATGTGCTTGGAGCAGAGCTTTCCCACAGGCTGCGCGGCCCTCCGTAGGGAGCGCTCTGGGACTGCAGGCTTATGGTGGGATAGAAGCACATCGTACGGCCATAAATCATACAGATTCCCCATACTATCCACACTTAACCCCTCCATGGCCATGTGCGCTCACAGCTTAACGGCGTTCCTTTGTTTTAAAGCCATACTGTAAAAGTGAACTTTATAGAGTTTTGGGCTGAACCTCATGGTCCACCGTGACATATCGCACCGCCATACTCGCACCCAACGCGCTACCTGCGATACTAGCGGGAGGGGACACAACACCTGTTGGGTTTTTGCAATCATGATATTGTGGATGTATGAAACTCACAGGTACACATCATATCATGTGGCCTCACAGGGATACAATGTAACAATGTCTTTTCCTGGACACTTCTGCTACAACATCACAACCTCCCGCCGAATAGTGTGTCTAACCTGTTGAGGCCCGGACTCCACAGACGTCTGAGGAGTCCTGCAGGATCAGCGGCAGGTTCTGGAAGTCGCTCGCTGCGGCCTCCTGGGATGAGAAGTCGTCTCCTTCATCTCTCTGTCCTGTTCCTGCGGTGCGGCACATCATCCTACTGGGGGCGCTACCATTAGGGAATCCCACTGCCATGAAGTGGCTACTTGTACAGCCAAATGATGCCAAGACCCAGGTACCCAGCAGATCATCACTCTGCCCCGCAGGCTTGTCTCCTCCCAGGTGGGTGACGCAGCGGCCGGGCACATGATGTCTATCAGACCGGCCGCCTTCTTCCATTGCTCCATGCTGCAGTCCTGATGCTCACGTGTTCATTGCAGGCGGACAGGAGTCACATGGGCGCGCTGCGGCCCCATATACAGCGAGCCGCGGTGCCCGGTGTGAACCCATCACCCTGTTGCTAGTTCATTGGCTGCCCTTCCTCAGAGTACTAACCACTACATGCCAGGAACACCCAAGACTGGCCGGTTTGGAGACACTCTGACCGGCCGTCTACACATCACACTCAGACGCTTCCGCTTGGTCATCTTTCCTGCTTCAAACATCAACTTCAAGAACTGACGATCCCTTGTTGCCTAATATATCCGGACCTGCGACAGGCAGTGTTGTCACCAGATTATCTGTGTTCTTCAACACTAGGCCTTTTTCACTGGCGAGAGAAATATCAGACCGCGAATCACAACCCAATATTTTGAAAACCACTGGAAGCAAGGCGTTTCATGTGAAAACAGCGCCATATCACTGCAGTGAATCCCGCCGCTCTCAATAGGGCGGCGGCAGCCCCACTGAAAGCCATGGGAGCTGATTGCGATCCTCTGCCACTGCTGTGGCAGGGGATTCCTTCATGCCCGTGGGGAGTCCCCTCATCACTGAACATCGTGACATGCTGCCGCCGGCCCCATTGACAACAAGGTGAAGGTGTGACGGCACTGTCAAAGTGTTCAGTGACGAGGGGACTCCCTGCGGGAATGAAGGAATCCCCTGCCACAGCAGTGGCAGAGGATCGCGATCACTTCCATTGCCGAGAAAACATCGTAAATGAGAATGAAACATTGAAATTCATAATCATGCATTTTCACTCCTTCGCGCATCGTACGAAAAAGGCGCAATTTCCTCGCCAGTGAGGGGCCCTGAGTTGAAGAACGCGGATTATCTGCATCAGATGCGCCGCTATGGTTTTTAAACTGTTAAGAAGCTGCATGAATTTTCTAGAAAACAGCAGATCGGCCTGAACGCCTCGCGGCGGATTGGAACGGCGGCACGTTGCGCAGGTAACACAGCTGTTTTCCAGCAGAATAATGTGGCCACTTAAGGCGGTATTGTGGCGGTGGGACATCTATCTACTGTGTGGATTCCTGCGGATACGGTTATACGAGGACCGCAGTCAGACAGCATCATGGCGCTGCGCTCGGCTTCTGCGTGTTCTTGCTTGGAGAGGGACGCCTGCCTTAGTGATTGGGGATTATCAGCGCTCGCTCTTCACGGGACGCTTTTTATTTGACAGCTATTTCCTTTCCCAGAGAGATTGCCAGGAATCAAGAAATACCATTTATATGGAGGGGAGCGAGTGCCTGGCGTGTCCCGGAGAAACGGGTGACAGGTGCCCACCGAGCCGGATGTAGGGGGGTTAAAGCTGCTCAATGCCAAGGACAGAACTGCACCCCCCTGGAACGTCCATCCCCAAGAAAGTAAGACGTGCGATGACGGCTGACTCGCTGATACACGGGCAGCGCCGCGGGTCTGCGGTCCCTCCAGCATATCTAGGAGGCTTACAGAAATGAAGATTAGTCTCTGCATGAAGAGTTCTGCAACTTCCCAGCAGCCTCTGCATCTACGCACGGTGGCCCGACAGGAGCAAATTGTGTCAGCATCTCACGAAACGTGGTCAGTACCTCCCCCGCACACCGTCAGCACATCCCGCACGCCGTCAATACCTCTTGCAGGCCGCCGGTATCTCCCACACGCTGTCAGCACTTTGTGCACGCCGCCAGCACCTCGCGCACACCGACAGCATCTCCCGTACGCCGTCAGTACCTCGTGCATGCCGTCAGCACCTCCCGCAGTCTGCCAGCACCTCGTGCACGCAGTCAGCATCTCCCGTACGCCGTCAGCACCTCCCGCATGCCGTCAGCACCTCCCGCATGCCGTCAGCATCTCCCGTACGCCGTCAGCACCTCCCGCATGCCGTCAGCACCTCCCGCATGCCGTCAGCACCTCCCGCATGCCGTCAGCACCTCCCGCATGCCGTCAGCACCTCCCGCATGCCGTCAGCACCTCCCGCATGCCGTCAGCACCTCCCGCATGCCGTCAGCACCTCCCGCATGCCGTCAGCACCTCCCGCATGCCGTCAGCAACTCGCGCACGCCGTCAGCATCTCCTGTACGCCGTCAGTACCTCCCGCATGCCGTCAGTACCTCCCGCATGCCGTCAGTACCTCCCGCATGCCGTCAGCACCTCCCGCACGCCGTCAGCACCTCCCGCAGTTCGCCAGCATCTCCCGTACGCCGTCAGCACCTCCTGCAGTCCGCCAGCATCTCCCGTACGCCGTCAGTACCTCCCGCACGCCGTCGGCACCTCCCGCAGTCCGCCAGCATCTCCCGTACGCCGTCAGCACCTCCCGCAGTTCGCCAGCATCTCCCGTACGCCGTCAGCACCTCCCGCAGTCCGCCAGCATCTCCCGTACGCCGTCAGTACCTCCCGCACGCCGTCAGCACCTCCCGCAGTCCGCCAGCACCTCCCGCAGTCCGCCAGCACCTCCCGCAGTCCGCCAGCACCTCCCGCAGTCCGCCAGCACCTCCCGCAGTTCGCCAGCATCTCCCGTACGCCGCCAGCATCTCCCGTACGCCGTCAGCACCTCCCGCACGCCGCCAGCATCTCTCACAGTCCGCCAGCAGCTCCCGCAGTCCGCCAGCATCTCCCGTACGCCGCCAGCATCTCCCGTACGCCGTCAGCACCTCCCGCACGCCGCCAGCATCTCTCACAGTCCGCCAGCATCTCCCGCACGCCGCCAGCATCTCTCACAGTCCGCCAGCATCTCCCACATGCCGTCAGTACCTCCCGCAGTCTGCCAGCAACTCGCGCACGCTGTCAGCATCTCCTGTACGCCGTCAGTACCTCCCGCATGCCGTCAGCACCTCCCGCATGCCGTCAGCACCTCCCGCATGCCGTCAGCACCTCCCGCATGCCGTCAGCACCTCCCGCATGCCGTCAGCACCTCCCGCATGCCGTCAGCACCTCCCGCACGCCGCCAGCATCTCCCGCACGCCGCCAGCACCTCCCGCAGTTCGCCAGCATCTCCCGTACGCCGTCAGCACCTCCTGCAGTCCGCCAGCATCTCCCGTACGCCGTCAGTACCTCCCGCACGCCGTCAGCACCTCCCGCAGTCCGCCAGCATCTCCCGTACGCCGTCAGCACCTCCCGCAGTCCGCCAGCATCTCCCGTACGCCGTCAGCACCTCCCGCAGTCCGCCAGCATCTCCCGTACGCCGTCAGCACCTCCCGCAGTTCGCCAGCATCTCCCGTACGCCGTCAGCACCTCCCGCAGTCCGCCAGCACCTCCCGCACGCCGTCAGTACCTCCCGCACGCCGTCAGCACCTCCCGCAGTCCGCCAGCACCTCCCGCAGTCCGCCAGCACCTCCCGTACGCCGCCAGCATCTCCCGTACGCCATCAGCACCTCCCGCACGCCGCCAGCATCTCTCACAGTCCGCCAGCAGCTCCCGTACGCCGCCAGCATCTCCCGTACGCCGTCAGCACCTCCCGCACGCCGCCAGCATCTCTCACAGTCCGCCAGCATCTCCCGTACGCCGCCAGCATCTCCCGTACGCCGTCAGCACCTCCCGCACGCCGCCAGCATCTCTCACAGTCCGCCAGCATCTCCCGCACGCCGCCAGCATCTCCCGCACGCCGCCAGCATCTCTCACAGTCCGCCAGCATCTCCCACATGCCGTCAGTACCTCCCGCAGTCTGCGAGCAACTCGCGCACGCCGTCAGCATCTCTCACAGTCCGCCAGCATCTCCCACATGCCGTCAGTACCTCCCGCAGTCTGCGAGCAACTCGCGCACGCCGTCAGCATCTCCTGTACGCCCTCAGTACCTCCCGCATGCCGTCAGCACCTCCCGCATGCCGTCAGCACCTCCCGCATGCCGTCAGCACCTCCCGCATGCCGTCAGCACCTCCCGCACGCCGCCAGCATCTCCCGCACGCCGCCAGCATCTCCCGCACGCCGCCAGCATCTCCCGCACGCCGCCAGCATCTCCCGCACGCCGCCAGCACCTCCCGCACGCCGCCAGCACCTCCCGCAGTTCGCCAGCATCTCCCGTACGCCGTCAGTACCTCCCGCAGTCCGCCAGCATCTCCCGTACGCCGTCAGCACCTCCCGCAGTTCGCCAGCATCTCCCGTACGCCGTCAGCACCTCCCGCAGTCCGCCAGCATCTCCCGTACGCCGTCAGCACCTCCCGCAGTCCGCCAGCATCTCCCGTACGCCGTCAGCACCTCCCGCACGCCGCCAGCATCTCCCGTACGCCATCAGCACCTCCCGCACGCCGCCAGCATCTCTCACAGTCCGCCAGCATCTCCCACATGCCGTCAGTATTTTGCGCACGTTGTCACTCTTCCCGGTTTCATTTTTATTTCCCGCTCTGTCACTTAGCGTTGTTGCGGATAAGCGCGGCACATATACAATGTATTATGTAATTATGCGCCCGTAGAGCACAAGAGGGCTTTTCTGCGCGTGACATGCAGTAAGTAGAATACGCTGCGCTCTTTTCTACATGCGTATTATACGCAAATGTGAATGGATCAATGAAAATCAATGTACCTTCATTGGGTCCATTCACCACGTAACGCGCCCTGACGTTACGCTCGGGGAGCCGCGCCTTACCTGTGAAACGCATCCATTTGCTATTAAACTGTGTACGTTTTTTGCTGTGCGGTTCGAGGCAACCGCCCCAACAGCCCCGTGTGAAGACAAGAGCCCAGAAGCACGAAGTCCCAGGAGGCTGGACAGGATGCAACTGTAACAAACCCT
Source organism: Eleutherodactylus coqui (assembly GCF_035609145.1). Lineage (NCBI taxonomy): Eukaryota > Metazoa > Chordata > Amphibia > Anura > Eleutherodactylidae > Eleutherodactylus > Eleutherodactylus coqui. The sequence goes on from NC_089849.1 coordinate 3,322,984, forward strand.
CCGCGCTGCGCCGGTGAATGAGCTCCATGGGGCTTTCAGGCGCTACGTGTAAACAAAACGGTTTCCGTTCACAAACAGCAACAAAGATCTTGAAAATGGTGTGCAAATAACACAGCTGTCAGATTAACTGGAGTGCCATGTTACGTTTTAGACCTACCGCTAGACCAAAGACAATAAGAGCGCTGCGAGAGCGTGAACCGCGCACCTGCTACACATGAAGATTACTTAAAACGAGCGTGCAATTAGCGGCGCTCCGATGTCGCTCCGCGGGCGTTTAAACCAAACAATGTCATTCAGACATGACCGCGCCAGCAGTGCAACACCTATTGACACCGAACGCCGCGGCGGACGGATGACAACATTCAGGTCTGCAGTAAACCCCGCTCCCACGATTCCCGCTGATCCCGCGGTCGCGGCTCGCCTGCATAGCTTACAAATATTGCAAAAACAACTCAATTACTTGATCATTTGCACAATAACTGTCCTGCGTAAAAGGGCCGCAGTGCAAAACGGGTGGGGTTACCAGAAAGTGGGTGTGACTTGGAAGGAAAGGGGCGGGGCTTATTGTGAAAGGGTTGTGGCTTAGGGTCCTTTTAGACAAGCTAGTGACGTCACCGCTGACTCAGTCGCACTCGCGCAGTCGGTTTAAACGGGTAAATACAACGTTGGCTCGTTCAGTCCTGTATAAGCGAATGAGAGGGACTGAACGAGCGTAAACAACAAGTGAGCGATTCTGGTTGGTCGTCGGCTCGGGTTTAGGCTGAATGATCATCATTCACTTCACGCCTATTCTTTCCATGTAAATGCAGCATTTGGAAGGAATGGGTGTGGCTTGTTGGGGAAATGGGTGTGGCTTTGTGCGAAGGGCATGTAGCAAAGCGGGAAACTGGCCGGCTTGGATGATAAGCGGCGCCTTACATAGCATCAACATTTTGCTGCAGCATTAGCCACGGTGATGGCTCTGGCGCCCCTCCAGGCTGCCAGGGGTAAGTTCACGCTGTCCGTTAGTCTGGATTAGTAACACTAAGAACGGGCGCGTCATGTTGTACCCGACGGCGTCGGTCGGCGTCTCCTTGCATCTGCAGGAAGCCGCGATGAGCCCTGAAACCAGAGAGCTTCCTGATGGATCGCAGGTCCCAGGACTCCAGCAGCTGAAGCCAATCTGCGGCTCCCGGGGGGCGCTAGTTGTGGACTCATATGGGACCACTTTACTCCCCTCTGATAAGCAGCTTCTCAGGGCATTGAAAGAGTTAATGCAATTAAATCTACACTTGCAATCAGCATGATTAATTGATACTATTTGTCCAAGCTCAGATCTGGAAGGAGATCACAGTTTTTAGCCAGGACTAAAGAAAGAACAAATAATTTGTACTCCAAGTCCAGGAACATTTACCCCCCCCCCCCCCCCCCCCCCCCCGCCTCCCGAAAACGGAACGCAAGGTAATCTGTTGTGGAGAGAAAACATAAAACAGCAAAATGTAAGAGGATTCTATATAACACGAGGAAGAGCAACGCATAGAGCAGCGGAGACCACAAAGGTGCCAGGACCCCCCAAAACCTGCGCTCCACCCCAACCTCCGCCTCAAGGCTTTGATAAGCGGGCATTGAGCAGCTCTGCGGTATTCAACCTTTACAGTCTGTAACACAGGGGAGGAAAAAAACTATTCCCTCAGAAGCTTTATGAGCCCCAGAGCAGAACTCGCTGTCCCAGCTCCATTGTGCCAGCCACTCTCCACACCGAGAAGCGGGGCTGCCATTATATACCCCATCCCCACGGACAGTGACCTCTGGACAGAAACAACAATGCCTTAAAGGGAAAGGATCACCATCCTGTCTGTACATGACTATGGGGAGGCCATCCTGTCTGTACATGACTATGGGGAGGCCATCCTGTCTGTACATGACTATGGGGGCGGCCATCCTGTCTGTACATGACTATGGGGGAGGCCATCCTGTCTGTACAGGACTATGGGGGAGGCCATCCTGTCTGTACAGGACTATGGGGGCGGCCATCCTGTCTGTACATGACTATGGGGGCGGCCATCCTGTCTGTACATGACTATGGGGGCGGCCATCCTGTCTGTACATGACTATGGGGGAGGCCATCCTGTCTGTACATGACTATGGGGGAGGCCATCCTGTCTGTACATGACTATGGGGAGGCCATCCTGTCTGTACATGACTATGGGGGAGGCCATCCTGTCTGTACATGACTATGGGGAGGCCATCCTGTCTGTACATGACTATGGGGAGGCCATCCTGTCTGTACATGACTATGGGGGCGGCCATCCTGTCTGTACATGACTATGGGGGAGGCCATCCTGTCTGTACATGACTATGGGGGCGGTCATCCTGTCTGTACATGACTATGGGGGCTGCCATTCTGTCTGTACATGACTATGGGGGCTGCCATCCTGTCTGTACATGACTATGGGGGCGGCCATCCTGTCTGTACATGACTATGGGGGAGGCCGTCCTGTCTGTACATGACTATGGGGGCGGCCGTCCTGTCTGTACACGACTATGGGGGCGGCCGTCCTGTCTGTACACGACTATGGGGGCGGCCGTCCTGTCTGTACACGACTATGGGGGCGGCCGTCCTGTCTGTACACGACTATGGGGGCGGCCGTCCTGTCTGTACACGACTATGGGGGCGGCCGTCCTGTCTGTACACGACTATGGGGGCGGCCGTCCTGTCTGTACACGACTATGGGGGCGGTCAAGATGCGATACGGGCGGGCATGGAGGGGCGTAAGGGGCTTTAGTATCCTGTTGGGTCACCTCTAGTTTGGTTACAAGATGTGATATGGGCGGGCATGGAGGCTCTAGTACCCTGTTGTACCACCTCTAGGTTGGATACAATGTGATACGGGCAGGCATGGAGGCTCTAGTACCCTGTTGTACCGCCTCTAGCTTGGATACAAGATGTGAAACGGGGGGGTAGGGGGCATGGAGGCTCTAGTACCCTGTTGTACCACCTGTAGCTTGGATACAAGATGTGATACGGACAGGCATGGAGGCTCTAGTACCCTGTTGTACCGCCTCTAGCTTGGATACAAGATGTGATACGGGCAGCATGGAGGCTCTAGTACCCTGTTGTACCACCTCTAGCTTGGATACAAGATGCGATACAGAAGGGCATGGAGGCTCTAGTACCCTGTTGTACCACCTCTTGCTTGGATACAATGTGATACGGGCAGGCATGGAGGCTCTAGTACCCTGTTGTACCGCCTCTAGCTTGGATACAAGATGTGAAACGGGGGGGTGGGGGGCATGGAGGCTCTAGTACCCTGTTGTACCACCTCTAGCTTGGATACAATGTGAAACGGGCAGCCATGGAGGCTCTAGTACCCTGTTGTACCACCTCTAGCTTGGATACAAGATGTGATACGGGCAGGCATGAAGGCTCTAGTACCTTGTTGTACCGCCTCTAGCTTGGATACAAGATGTGATACGGACAGGCATGGAGGCTCTAGTACCCTGTTGTACCGCCTCTAGCTTGGATACAAGATGTGATACAGGAGGGCATGGAGGCTCTAGCACCCTGTTGTACCGCCTCTAGCTTGGATACAAGATGCGATACAGAAGGGCATGGAGGCTCTAGTACCCTGTTGTACCGAAGGACAGCTCCTTCTCTAGCTGCTGGCCCTCTCTCTTCTCCTCATGGTCCATGCAGGTCCCACTTCAATCTGCTCTATCTCCAGCCAGAATAGGGCTACAGCAGCGGTTCAGGTCTTCTTTGAAAGCCAGTTGTTCAACCATAGATAAAGCCATTAGAATAACATCCACCGGCCCAAACAGTTATCAGGATAACCGTAGGGTCCTTCTATTCTAGTCTGCGCAGCGTGCCGGAAGAACTGTTGGGTGGATGGAGATAAACCCTCGACCATACAGCCATGTAGAGCGGCAGCTTACAACGCTAGCATTTACCGTTTCCCCCCCTGTCACTAAGTGCACCTAGTCTAGCAGCTCCGCCAATAACAGATGAAGAGTTACCACCTCATGTGCAAACCGTGAACCGCTGAGGACGTAAAACCTATAAATAGCATCCAGCCCGATGGCGGCCGCGTCTACGTGCGGCGGTGGCCGCTCTATGAATGTGAGGCAGGCTCCAGCGCACAGGAAGCTGCGGTTCATCCGCTGTAACATATGTGGTCTTGTTAGCCCCACACAGGAAAACCAAAGCCCCAAAAAGACAATTTTTCTTTCGCTTGCTGCACATTTGGAAAAGCCGCTCCTCCAGCGAGAAGCCCTCAATGTGGGGGTTCTTATTGTTCCACCAGAGGGGACATAAAACCATTTCCTTCTGCTGCGCTCCCCACCTCTCCCAAACACCTCTTCACAGCGCTGAATGGAATTCCAGCTCCAGTTTAGAGGGAAAATAGCAGGCGGCACAAACAGGTGAAGCCGCCGAGACCGCGGGTCAAGTTGTGTAGCTTTAACCCTTTATGTGCCCTAGATGAGGAGGGAAAGCCAGATGCTGACAGAATATATACAGCGCTCAGAGAAGTCTATAGGGAAGGTTCTACACCTAAACGTAAAGCCTCCTCAGAAAACAACCTCTTGTAGAAATCAGCGTTTTATATAACTTTTTTGAACATTTTTGGTGACTTTTTTTTAAATACATTTTTGATGTCCTTATCGAAATTTAAAAATACTAAAATCCTGCAGTCCTCACATCGAGCACTAAGCATAATAACAGTTTGTCACAACTCACCTCCTCCCCTCCCTGCACACTGACCACTAGGACTAGTACTAGTCTGACACTTCCTGTTCTGTAGATGAAACTTCTCAGCTGTCACCTATTATCATCACAGACCGGATTACACTGAGAGGTGACACCTATATATAGATAACACAGGAGCCACCATTAACAATAGTCACAGCTTACCTCCTCCCCTCCCTGTACAGACAGGATTACACTGAGAGGAGACACCTATATATAGATAACACAGGAGCCACCATTCACAATAGTCACAGCTCACCTCCTCCCCTCCCTGTACAGGCAGGATTACACCGAGAGGAGACACCTATATATAGATAACACAGAACCACCATCCACAATAGTCAAAGCTCACCTCCTCCCCTCCTTGTACAGACAGGATTACACTGAGAGGAGACACCTATATATAGATAACACAGGAGCCACCATTCACAATAGTCACAGCTTACCTCCTCCCCTCCCTGCACAGACAGGATTACACTGAGAGGAGACACCTATATATAGATAACACAGGACCACCATTCACAATAGTCACAGCTCACCTCCTCTCCCTCCCTGTACAGACAGGATTACACTGAGAGGTGACACCTACATATAGATAACACAGGATCCACCATTCACAATAGGTGATATCACAGCTCACCTCCTCCTCATCTCTGTACAGGTTAAAGGCCCTACCCACTAGACTCTCCCAAACTGGTTTCAAGGGTATAGTCAGAGCTCACCTCTCCCTATTTTTCCTGCATAGGATAGAGAAGATACCACCAGCACTATCTCATAGAATTATTTTGATGAAGATCAGGGCTCACCTCCTCCCCCTTTCCTGCATGTAACAGGGTATGCCCACAACTCACCCCCATAGAAGTATATAGGGGATGTCACAGCCAACCTCTCAACTCCCTGCAGAGATTATAGACCATATCCACAAAACTCCCTCTAGAAGTCAATAAGCCTGCCCACATCTATTGTGATTGTATTGCCCATGGCAACCTGTTCCACTCATTGATCCCCTCACTGTCTAATATCTAATCTGTGTCTCCTCCCTTTCAGTTTCATCCCATTGCTTCTAGTCTTTCCTTGTGCAGATGAGAATAGGGCTGATCCCTCTGCACTGTGACAGCCCTTCAGATATTTGTAGACAGCTATTAAGTCTCCTCTCAGCCTTCTCTTCTGCAAGCTAAACATTTCCAGATTCTTTAACCGTTCCTCATAGGACATGATTTGCAGACCGCTCACCATCTTGGTAACTCTTCTCTGAACTTGCTCCAGTTTGTCTATGTCTGTTATAAAGTGGGGTGCCCAGAACTGGACCCAGTATTCCAGATGAGGTCTGACTAAGGAAGAGTAGAGGGGATAATGACCTCACGTGATCTAGACTCTATGCTTCTCTTAATACATCCCAGAATTGTGTTTGCCATTTTGGCTGCTGCATCACATTGTTGACTCATGTTCAGTCTATGATCTATTAGTATACCCAAGTCTTTTTCACATGTGCTGCTGCTTAGCCCAATTCCTCTCATTCTGCATGTGCTTCATTTTTCTTGCCCAGATGTAGGACTTTGCATTTCTCCTTGTTAAATACCATTCTGTTAGTCGCCGACCACTGTGCAAGCTTTTCTAGATCTTTTTGTATACTCTCTCTCTCTCTTCCCTAGTGTTAGCTATCCCTCCTAGCTTTGTGTTATCAGCAAATTTGATCAGTTTCCCACAATTCCCTTCCCCAGATCATTTATAACAATGTTGGCCAACACTGGGTCTAGGACAGAGCCTTGTGGTCCCCACTTGATACATTCTTCCACTTGGATGTGCAGCCATTTATGACCACTCTTTGAGTCCGATCACTCAGCCAGTTGTGAATCCACCTAACAGATGCCTTGTCAATCCCAGATTTGGTCATTTTTTCAATAAGTATGGTATGAGATAGTTAGTCAAATGCTTTACTAAAGCCAAGATATACTATATCCACCACATTTCCCTGATCAACCCAGTCGGTGATTCTATCATAGAAGGACATTAGATTAGTCTGGCATGACTTGTTTGTTACAAACCCATGCTGGCTCTGGTCAATTACTCCATTCTCATCCAAGTACTTGCATACATGCTGTTTAAGAATTTGTTGAAAGATCTTTCCCGGTATAGAAGTCAGGCTCACAGGCCTGTAGTTTCCTGGATCTACCTTCTTTCCTTTTTTGAAGATAGGGACATTTGCCCTTTTCCAATCTTCTGGGACTTCTTTTCTCCAGGAATTGGCACAGATTATGGCGAGTGGTTCAGCAATTACCTCCGCTGCTTCCTTTAGTATCCTAGGATGTAATTCATCTGGACCTTGAGACTTGGGACTCATGTAAGTTAGCTAAGTGTTCCCTCACCATATCTCTGCTTATAGATAACCTGCATTCTTTTATTCCCCCAGTAGCACAGGGAAGCTCAGCTGATGTTACATCTACTTTCAGAGAGAAAACAGATACAAAATAGGATTTCAAAAGTTCGTCCTTCTCACCATCATTCTTAACCAATTCACCGTTTTCATCTTGTAAGCATCCAATAGCATCTGTGGCTTTTCTTTTGACATACCCCCAAAATCCTTGTGTCAGTTGAACGCAGCGCACGCGTCACCACCACCCCAGCAGACCTCCCATGACCCACAGCACAAAGGACAGACTTCTTTCTAAATTTCAAGAAACGACTTCTGTCTGTGATAAACCAGAATCTGACTAACTAAAACGGTTATGTGAGAAGCGTCGGCGCCGCTGTTTTCGCCTCATTCATTCAAAATTGCATCACCATCTGTCAAAGTGTTCTCACCCTTTTTTTGGAGTTTCCACTCCTTTGAGACCCCTGTATCGAGGGCTTTATATGTACACAGCGCCGTAATGTATTAGCAAATCATCCCTGGAGTCTGCGCTGCTGAGGCGGAGCACCACCAGAAGGACTGACAGCAACAGGCCTGCCGTTAGGAGCTGATGGCGGTGGACAGGACAAGCCACAACAATCTAACTGCTTGTAGCTGTTTTGTGTTCTTTACAATCCAGTAGGGAACTAATATGATGAACAGATACTTATCTTGGGGCCATTTACACGCAACGATTATCACTCAAAAGTCGTTCAAATGAATCATTTCGAGTGATAATCGTACCGTGTAAACACAAGGCCGTCGTGCAACATTCGTTCACTTGTCGCTTATCACTGAGTTTCCGTCTGGATAAGAGCAGTCGTTAGTTCCTTCGCAGTTCGTTCGCTTTTCGTGAGGTTTAAATGACATTCATTCAGTTGTTCAGTCTTTCAAATAACATGCGGGGAAGGTTGATTGTTCAGCCAGCTAGACACAATGACTCACGGGGTAGAAGACAATGGCTTAGGGCCCATTTACACACAAAGATGATCACTCAAAAGATGGCTTTTGAGCGATCATTTTTCATAAACTACTAATTTATACTAATGCCAATTAGAAGCTTATTAATGCGTTTGAGCCACCAGGAGCTATATCCAGAGAACCGTGGGTGGTCTGTTCTCTGAATACATTCCCTTTGTTCTGTCGACTGACAGAACAAAGGGGCTGACAGCTCAGTACTGTTATCAGTACTCCCCGCGGAGAACACAGCGTGAAGTCCCTGCTATCAGCTCTTCTGCCAAATGATGGATTTTATGCCGAACATAAAATCATCGTTCAGCAGAAAAGTGAAAGATGGGCACATTTACAGGCAACGATTATCGCTCAAAGGATGGCTTTAGAGTGATAATCGTTGTGAGTAAAAGGGCCTTTATTCTTCGAACTAATTAAAAACCTGCAGCCAAGAAATTCTCCTCATAAACATACGCCAACCGGAGCCAACAAACTACACAACGTTTACACAGCTAATGAGTGAAATGGTGAGGATTTCACAGAATTATCTGTACATGTAAATGCTCACTGAAAGCAAACAAGCCATTCATTTGTTCAAACAACAATCGTTGTGCATAAACGGGGATTTACATTATATATGGTGGGAGAGTAACACCTCCGAGAACACTGAACAAGCAGGGACTACTGGGAGAGTTTAGCTATAAACCCAGCAGAATGGTGAGTGCAGCTCTGGAGTATAATACAGGATGTAACTCAGGATCAGTACAGGGTAATGTATGTACACAGTGACTCCACCAGCAGAATAGTGAGTGCAGCTCTGGGGTATAATACAGGATGTAACTCAGGATCAGTACAGGATAAGTAATGTATGTACACAGTGACTGCACCAGCAGAATAGTGAGTGCAGCTCTGGGGTATAAAATACAGGATGTAACTCAGGATCAGTACAGGATAAGTAATGTATGTACACAGTGACTGCACCAGCAGAATAGTGAGTGCAGCTCTGGAGTATAATACAGGATGTAACTCAGGATCAGTACAGGATAAGTAATGTATGTACACAGCAACTCCACCAGCAGAATAGTGAGTGCAGCTCTGCAGTATAATACAGGATGTAACTCAGGGTCAGTACAGGATAAGTAATGTATGTATATAGTTATATAGTGACATCTCAATAGGGGCCTAACACTCCTAAGAAGTCCTATTATTCATCTGCAATCTGCCACTTCTGAGTGGATATCAGATGATGAGACTTCTCAGAGTTGATTACAGCCGACGTTCTCCAGTGCCGCCCGGCTGATGTACGCCATCATACAATGTAGGGACTAGTAATATTGCTCACATTATCCACACCGCTCAGTCAGAGGTCTGCAGAACAATCCATCTCCCTGTACTGCGAACGGTGCGATGCCAGGAATCACATCTCCCCCGCAGCAGCAGAAACACAATTCATTCCATCTGGTCCCACAGTGCAGGGGGTAAGGCCGTCCGCAGCCCCTCACCAAATAGCGTATTGGCAGTGAAGTGGTTAACTGCGACCAGAAACGTCCTATTATAAGCCGGTTCATAATCTGTGCCGAATGTGAACGATCTACAAATGTCATTTCTCGCTGGCACAAGGCGCATTATTGGAGTGTTTGGATGTAATTGCTAGCAGTTATTACAGGATAAATGCGGTCCATCTGGAAGTGCCGGACCGCGGAGGACACGCCGACCTATCACAACGCAGGAGACATCCCTGTCCTATCGGAGGACGCTGCTCCTTGGCGCTCCCCTGTAAAGGGTTTGTTTAATCTTGAAGATGGAAGGACAGCGATTACGGCGGTCTCCATTACATTTAACAACCCCGTCCGGGGGGCATGGGAGGGAACGGTAATGTGATGCAGACCTCTACCACAAGTCTCCAGAGCTTTCTACAAAAAGTAATCTGCATGCAGGCCGGCTGGTGCCCGGTATGACGTGGGTGTGCTCCAGTCCTACAGGCACCCCTGTAAGCTGCCCGCTGCCCAGCGTGCCGTAAGTATGCCCGGGCCTTATCATGGCACCCACAGACAGGTCTCTAGTTGTGGGGTTTTTTTGTATAACATTCATTCACAATGTAATGAAAACCTCTGCAATTTTCTAATATGCTTTGTGTTTCCACTTGTCAGCACTCTCAAGATCCCTGCTTGCTGTCAGTGTATGGACGCATTCTGATCTACAATTGCTCACATGGATGTAGGGCTTATGACAGTACATCAGCGCTCTCTTGTATTACAGCCCGCGCCTGTCAGCTGGGCGCCCTTTATCACCTCTCTTTACCTGACCTGGACTCAGCAGGACAGTCAGAGACTTGGGGGTCTGTCCAGGTCCTGGGAGGTGGGAGACGGGTCCCGAAGGAGCAGCCAGGAATGGAAGAAAATAAAAATCAGTCTATACTCACCCCTCTCTCTCCCACCATTGCACCGGTCTGCGCCAGACGCCGCCGCTGAAGCATTGCATGATCTGGTGCAGACTGGCACACGACTACTGTGGCCAATCACTTACGTCAGCCGCACAAACTCCGAGACCGAGCACAGCAAGCGTGATCGCCCTACCTGGAAGGGAGTGGCAACAGACGGGCAATGGAGCGGGAGAAGGGAGCAGTGGGGGAGCGAAAGAGGCGAGTAGAGTTTAGTTTATTGAGTAGGAGAATAAAGTGGCATTAATACTGAGGAGGTACATGGGGGGCATTAATACTGAGAGGGGGCATTAATACTGAGGAGGTACATGGGGGGCATTAATACTGAGAGGGGGCATTAATACTGAGGAGGTACATGGGGGGCATTAATACTGAGGAGGTACATGGGGGGCATTAATACTGAGAGAGGGCATTAATACTGAGGAGGTACATGGGGGGCATTAATACTGAGAGGGGGCATTAATACTGAGGAGGTACATGGGGGGCATTAATACTGAGAGGGGGCATTAATACTGAGGAGGTACATGGGGGGCATTAATACTGAGAGGGGGCATTAATACTGAGGAGGTACATGGGGGGCATTAATACTGAGGAGGTACATGGGGGGGCATTAATACTGAGAGGGGGCATTAATACTGAGGAGGTACATGGGGGGGCATTAATACTGAGAGGGGGCATTAATACTGAGGAGGTACATGGGGGGCATTAATACTGAGAGGGGGCATTAATACTGGGGAGATACGTGGGGGCATTAATACTGAGAGGGGCATTAATACTGAGGAGGTACATGGGGGGCATTAATACTGAGAGGGGGCATTAATACTGAGGAGGTACATGGGGGCATTAATACTGAGAGGGGGCATTAATACTGGGGAGATACGTGGGGGCATTAATACTGAGAGGGGCATTAATACTGAGGAGGTACATGGGGGGCATTAATACTGAGAGGGGGCATTAATACTGGGGAGATACGTGGGGGCATTAATACTGAGAGGGGCATTAATACTGAGGAGGTACATGGAGGGCATTAATACTGAGAGGGGGCATTAATACTGAGGAGGTACATGGAGGGCATTAATACTGAGAGGGGGCATTAATACTGAGGAGGTACATGGGGGGCATTAATACTGAGAGGGGGCATTAATACTGAGGAGGTACATGGGGGGCATTAATACTGAGAAGGGGCATTAATACTGAGGAGGTACAGGGGGGGCATTAATACTGAGAAGGGGCATTAATACTGGGGAGATACGTGGGGACATTAATACTGAGAGGGGCATTAATACTGAGGAGGTACATGGGGGGCATTAATACTGAGAGGGGGCATTAATACTGAGGAGGTACATGGGGGCATTAATACTGAGAGGGGGCATTAATACTGGGGAGATACGTGGGGGCATTAATACTGAGAGGGGGCATTAATACTGAGGAGGTACATGGGGGGCATTAATACTGAGGAGGGACATGGGGGGGCATTAATACTGAGAGGGGGCATTAATACTGAGGAGGTACATGGGGGGCATTAATACTGAGAGGGGGCATTAATACTGAGGAGATACGTGGGGGCATTAATACTGAGAGGAGCATTAATACTGAGGAGGTACATGCCGGTCTATTACTGTTAGGGGGCACAGAGTTGTGTCCCTTTAGTGTACACGTGGCAGGATGGTTGAGCGCGTCGGCCCCGCGGGACGCTAGCAGCTCTACACATTCCAGTTTTGTGTCTATTTCATTCCAGGGAGATACTTCAATTGTATTTAAAAGCAGCAAAATGTAACGAGAACCTCAGGAAACTGTTTATACAAGAATGTTTTCACTCTCTGCAAGCAAGCAGAGGTCTTGAAAATTATGAGCAACTGAAACAGAAGGTTGTAGAGAAACAGTGGAGCTTTGATACACAATAGGTGGCGCTGCGGAGGTGTTGTACCATCTCTCATTTGGATACCCAATTTCCCAGGGAGCATTGCACGGCCTATAAGTCTCCTTATTGATCTCCACAAGGCAATACAATACCCTTTCCGCCACACCACAGGCTTCTCACCCACCCAACTAGAACCCCATTGTGCACCGATGAGGGCAATGACTCCCAAACATTTGTCTGCAGATGTTCTCTCTTCTGGCCAAGTCTCCTACGGCTTATCTCCTTAGACATGTTACAAGGCCCGTTAGCAGACTGGACATTGACTGATAAAGAAGCTACCCTCCAATAGGTGACGCTGCAGAGGCATATCTAATTTGTATACCAAATTTCCCAGAGTGCATTGCATGAGATAGAAGCCTAGTGGGTGCTCTCCACAAGGAGAAACAGTACCCCTCCTGACTAATTAAGGAAAGAAGCCTGAAGTAATGTAAGACCAAATCGTGACATTATGTAACTAGTAAAGGGGTTGTACCGGCATCACAAGTTATACCCCAGCCACGGGGCAGAGGATAACTTGCTGATCAGTGGGGGTCTCACTGCTGAGACCTGCACCAATCCCAAGAACAGGGGTCCCGTGTCCTCTGCTGCCTGTCAATGCAGGCTCACCCTGGCTGAGGATGCGCAGCCGACGCTCTATTCATCTCAACGAGGCTGATGGAAATCCCCAAGCACTTGCCGCTCGGCTATCTCCGCACCGAGAGTGAAGAGAGCGTCAGCGCGGTTGGGCGTCCCATTCAGTCAGCCTGCAGGGGACCCCTGTTCTCAGGATCAGTGGGGGTCTCAGGTCCCTCCATCCACATGCCAGCAGCATCACACGAGCCCCCGATAGGCAGGAACATCTCGGGGAGCATAGAGTCGCCGGCTCTCCCGTTATGCCTCCTTAGGTGTTGCCATCGGATACGCTGAGCAGCGGCTACCCCAAGAATTAGCAGGACAGTGCAGACTAATGCCTGGATTGGCTGTGGGGGGCGGTGTGTGCTTTCAATCTCGGCTGGACGAGAACCAGTTCCTTCTCAGCAGTAATAAGAATACATTTGGGGGACTCCTTGCGCAGTTTATTGGCCGGCCGCTCCGTACTGCTCCATTACCTCCCTTCCTCCCAGGATAATATCAGATTGTGGAAACCTTACAGAACTTGGCCTCCCACCTCGCCGAGAGCCCCGAACGGAGGAAGAGACAGTCGGAGTTTCATCGTGTCCTGTTCCCGTGTTCTGGGATAAGGTCACATGACGAGGATCTCACAGTAACCCCATTCTCTCAGCTGAGGGGTGCGCCATCCGCCTCATCTTAAAAAACAATCAGGCCCTGCAGGTGCTGCGCTAGTGATAACGTGATTGAGAGCGCCGTCCGCGGCTGCAGCTGTGAGGCCCTCGCACGCGGGCTGCTGTCTAATAACTGTATATTTGTACAGTACCGCTGAAACAGTCCATTCATGCTGCTGAAGCCTCGGACGGAGACGGGATTTGTTGCCTTGACATCTACAGAGAAGCAAGCTGGGTGGTATAACTCGCCCCCCGTGGGGATTAGAATGGGGCACCAGGCATCTGCTCAAGTCTGCAACTGGCCCCCGAGGGGCCCGGCACACAGGAACACGTCCCGACGAATCTTCATGTGGAACTGAAAATAGCAGAATCCCGCCATTCTGCATTAAAATCTGCAGTTAACCATGCGAATTTTGGTGCGGAATTAAGGGACAGCGTATTCCATCCCGTGTGAGGGAAAATACATGGCCGCCCATTACAGACTCTGCACCGCATCGCAGAAGGATCCGGCACGTCAAAAATACTAAAAACTGTATTACATCACATGGAAAAAACACAAATGGCCCGAGCCGTGTTGCCCACATTGTCCTTCGTGGCCCTAACTGTGCTGCACTCAACGCCCTTCGTGGCCTGAGAAGTGCTGCACGCACCGCCCTTCGTGGCCTGAGAAGTGCTGCACGCACCGCCCTTCGTGGCCTGAGAAGTGCTGCACGCACCGCCCTTCGTGGCCTGAGAAGTGCTGCACGCACCGCCCTTCGTGGCCTGAGAAGTGCTGCACGCACCGCCCTTCGTGGCCTGAGAAGTGCTGCACGCACCGCCCTTCGTGGCCTGAGAAGTGCTGCACGCACCGCCCTTCGTGGCCTGAGAAGTGCTGCACGCACCGCCCTTCGTGGCCTGAGAAGTGCTGCACGCACCGCCCTTCGTGGCCTGAGAAGTGCTGCACGCACCGCCCTTCGTGGCCTGAGAATTTGTTTCTGGAATAGAGTACATGTTAGTAAAGGTTTGGAGTCCCGGGGAGTTTCTCCTCCTTTTGCTACATGGTTCTTCCATTCGCTGCTCGGTTCGCCCTCCTCATGGGAGGCGCACCAGGATGTGTGTGAGCTGCCTCGCTGAATACCTGCTTTCCCCAAGAACAGCCAACTATGGATTTCATTTCTTGCAGCAGTTGTCTCGGAGGCTCAACAGGGGGCAAGTTGTGGACTGGGCAAAAGTCTGGAATCCACGCGTTCCGTTGCCATAAGCCGGTCTGAACCCCCTCATTCATCCTAGGCAGCTGGGTGACAACCCGTATGGCTCAGTCCAGATCACAGAGGGGACGTCAGACAAAACTGCCCAGTTATACAGCGACTCACTCCATTTATCCTTTCCTCTTGCTAATATATCACCAACCTATTCCACAGCGCTGCACACACTTTTTACATCAGTCGCTGCACCCCATGGGGACCACAATGTGGACAGCATAGCTCCAACATGGCATTATGTCATACTGAGCCAATGTAAAACCTGTGTGGTAGGAGACCCAGTCAAACAGGGGGAGAACATACAAACTCCATGCAGAGGTTGCCCCTAGTCAGATTTGAACCCATGAAGGCCACAGCAATGGAAAACAACAGTGCTGACCACTGAGCCACCAATCCCAGGGCTGCTATGTATGGATCTCTATTAAGCCATGCCTGTGGCAGGACAGAACAGGCAACAGGGAAAAGGACCACTGATGTTGCAATACAGAAGTATTGCAGTGTGTGGTACAAGCAATTAAGTAATCATAAATTCAAGTTCCCTGGTGGGATTAAACAAAAATGTAAAAAAAGGTTTGTTAAAATAAAAATAAATATATATTAACAAATCTAAATGGTGAATAGAAGAACCAGAACTGGTAAAGAATCACAAGGAGATCATACACAAAATGCCAGAAATACACTGAAAAACAAAATAAAAACCCTGTGGAGGTCAGAATGCGGCAGCCGAAAGCAGGTATTTCAAAGGTTTTTACACTTTTTTTAAATAAAATTTTACAGCATAAGAGAAAACACGGTGCAAACTGCGGATCACATCAGCTTCCCAGTATGACCCCAGAATCATCTACTGTGGTGCAAATGAAGTGACAAGAGGAGCAGCAGGGGTGCCAGCAAGACCCCCCCAAAAAGGGACTGGAGGCCGTTCCTCTCTGGCTGGTGTCCTTGTCACTACGAGGCGTCACCTGTAGCCAACCAGGTTGTACAGGCAGTCCGGGCCCTCCAGGATGGCACATCCATGCAGCAAACCTTCCTGCTCTGGCCTGTATGTCCCAGCACAAGAGCCTGGAGCCGATACCAGGAGAGCTGGACAGGAGAAACTACCAGGACCAGGAGGAACTACCCCACAGAATAGCTTCCAGCATCAAGACCGGAGGCACAGGAGGAGCTACCAGACCAGCAGGAGTTACCAGAGCCCCACAGAATACCCTCCAGCATCAAGACCAGGGGGACAGGAGGAACTACCAGAGCCCTACAGAATGACCACCTGCAGCTACTGACTAAACTGTCTCCATATATCAGGGGTCAGTACAGAGATCTCTCCCATCATCTATTACACCCAGGACTATAACAAGGGGCGCTCTAATAACTATGTATAATATATCAGGGGTCAGTACAGAGATCTCTCCCATCATCTATTATACCCAGGACTGTAACAAGGGGGCACTCTAATAACTATGTATAATATATCAGGGGTCAGTACAGAGATCTCTCCATCATCTGTTATACCCAGGACTGTAACAAGGGGGCGCTCTAATAACTATGTATAATATATCAGGGGTCAGTACAGAGATCTCTCCCATCATCTATTATACCCAGGACTGTAACAAGGGGGCGCTCTAATAACTATGTATAATATATCAGGGGTCAGTACAGAGATCTCTCCCATCATCTATTATACCCAGGACTGTAACAAGGGGGCGCTCTAATAACTATGTATAATATATCAGGGGTCAGTACAGAGATCTCTCCATCATCTATTATACCCAGGACTGTAACAAGGGGGCGCTCTAATAACTATGTATAGATATATCAGGGGTCAGTACAGAGATCTCTCCCATCATCTATTACACCCAGGACTATAACAAGGGGCGCTCTAATAACTATGTATAGATATATCAGGGGTCAGTACAGAGATCTCTCCCATCATCTATTATACCCAGGACTGTAACAAGGGGGCGCTCTAATAACTATGTATAATATATCAGGGGTCAGTACAGAGATCTCTCCCATCACCTATTATACCCAGGACTGTAACAAGGTGGCGCTCTAATAACTATGTATAATATATCAGGGGTCAGTACAGGGATCTCCTCCATCATCTATTATACCCAGGACTGTAACAAGGGGGCGCTCTAATAACTATGTATAATATATCAGGGGTCAGTACAGAGATCTCTCCCATCATCTATTATACCCAGGACTGTAACAAGGGGGCGCTCTAATAACTATGTATAATATATCAGGGGTCAGTACAGAGATCTCTACCATCATCTATTATACCCAGGACTGTAACAAGGGGGCGCTCTAATAACTATGTAGAGATATATCAGTGGTCAGTACAGAGATCTCTTCATCATCTATTTATACCCAGGACTGTAAGAAGGGGGCGCTCTAATAACTATGTATAGATATATCGGGGGTCAGTACAGAGATCTCCATCATCATCTATTATACCCAGGACTGTAATAAGGGGGCGCTCTAATAACTATGTATATCAGGGGTCAGTACAGAGATCTCTCCCATCATCTATTATACCCAGGACTGTAACAAGGGGGCGCTCTAATAACTATGTATAGATATATCAGGGGTCAGTACAGGGATCTCTCCCATGATCTATTATACGCAGGACTGTAACAAGGGGGCGCTCTAATAACTATGTATAATATATCAGGGGTCAGTACAGAGATCTCTACCATCATCTATTATACCCAGGACTGTAACAAGGGGGCGCTCTAATAACTATGTAGAGATATATCAGTGGTCAGTACAGAGATCTCTTCATCATCTATTTATACCCAGGACTGTAAGAAGGGGGCGCTCTAATAACTATGTATAGATATATCAGTGGTCAGTACAGAGATCTCTCCATCATCTATTATACCCAGGACTGTAACAAGGGGGCGCTCTAATAACTATGTATAGATATATCAGGGGTCAGTACAGAGATCTCTACCATCATCTACTATACCCAGGACTGTAACAAGGGGGCGCTCTAATAACTATGTAGAGATATATCAGGGGTCAGTACAGGGATCTCTCCCATGATCTATTATACCCAGGACTGTAACAAGGGGGCGCTCTAATAACTATGTATAATATATCAGGGGTCAGTACAGAAATCTCTACCATCATCTATTATACCCAGGACTGTAACAAGGGGGCGCTCTAATAACTATGTAGAGATATATCAGTGGTCAGTACAGAGATCTCTTCATCATCTATTTATACCCAGGACTGTAAGAAGGGGGCGCTCTAATAACTATGTATAGATATATCGGGGGTCAGTACAGAGATCTCCATCATCATCTATTATACCCAGGACTGTAATAAGGGGGCGCTCTAATAACTATGTATATCAGGGGTCAGTACAGAGATCTCTCCCATCATCTATTATACCCAGGACTGTAACAAGGGGCGCTCTAATAACTATGTATAATATATCAGAGGTCAGTACAGAGATCCCTCCCATCATCTAATATACCCAGGACTGTAACAAGGGGGCGCTCTAATAACTATGTATAATATATCAGGGATCAGTACAGAGATCCCTCCCATCATCTAATATACCCAGGACTGTAACAAGGGGGCGCACTAATAACTATGTATAGATATATCAGGGGTTAGTACAGAGATCTCTCCCATCATCTATTATACCCAGGACTGTAACAAGGGGGCGCTCTAATAACTATGTATAGATATATCAGGGGTTAGTACAGAGATCTCTCCCATCATCTATTATACCCAGGACTGTAACAAGGGGGCGCTCTAATAACTATGTATAGGTATATCAGGGGTAAGTACAGAGATCTCTCCCATCACCTATTATATCCAGGACTGTGACAATATTTCCATCTTCTTGATGCAAGTGCCTTGATGAAGCGTACGATGTTCACATGAGCCACCAGTGACATTCGGGGAGCAGAATACCATAAATCCTCCGCATGGCGTCTCCCTAATAGAATGGAGTCCAGACAGGGACGGGGGATTATATGCAGCTTGTGGAAGGCACCAAGGTAAAGCAATGCGGCTGGAGCCACTTACCACTATTAACCCTTCACTACAATGCTGGGAAATACCAGAGAAGCCACTAATGTCTCCGGCCCCCCACCGGCGAGCATACACTGATGACACCAGGGACAACATAACTCTAGACTGGACCTGTACGGACCGCATCACGGAGTCCTGGATCGTATAGCAGGCAGTTGGCCATCTGATGTTATGATGCATAAATACGCGAGAGCGGACGGAATCAGCAGGACCGCTCAGTACAGCACCGTAGCGGCACGCTCACGTGGCAGATGCTTCCACGGACTTGATGTGGAATCAGAATCAAATCTGCCAAATGTCGCTTAAATGGGAATCTGAGCCAAAGTCTATACAGCGCACGCAGGGAAAGGTAGTGCCGCCACTTGTGACGTAGAGTCCTTCTTGGAAAAACTTGCAGACATTTTGGCCATGGACTCGGCTTACATGCGGTGCAGAGCCGCGGCCGAGAGCGGTCGTCTACCTCCTTCTCCTCTGGATGGATCATCAGTAGTTGATGGATGACGGTTCAGCGCTCGGGATCCCCGTCCATCAGCTGATCGCCGTCCCGCTGTACTGAACCGCGCTGCTCTTCACCGGCTCAGTGCTGGATGTGACCAGAAAGTGCCGCAGCGTTTGCGGTCTCCCACTGATTGCGATGAGAGTGAAGCCGGAGCCCATGCCTCCTGTACCGCCTGCTGAGGAGACCCTGTGGCCAGCTGCACTGGACAATCCGCTGATGGACGGGGACCCCAAGCAGCGGACCCTCATCCATCCACTGCCGATGGGTGGAAAAGAGGGCAGACAATTCCTCTAAACCTATGAAAACCTGCACCAAAAATCCAACGCAACCCCGTGGATTCCTGATGCAGATTTTCATGAAGTAGGCGCCGGTAAGACCTGTGGCGGATAGTCCGGGGTGCGTTCACACCAACAGGAAGGGCTCGGTTAGATTTCCGTTTTCTTACTGCATTTTGAAAAAAGGAAAAAAACGGAATCCCTGCCTGAAGTGATCCATCCGATGGCTGAAACAAATGGCGCAAAATGGGCCGTATTGACCATCACTGGGCCACCGGACTTCTGGCCGTCCTTTTTCCAGATGAAGGAGCGGTCCATGCTGCTCTATCTAGGGTGGGATTTTTGGACAGATCTGAGCCAACCAAATGGAACCTCCAATACAGATGAGAACGAAGCCCAACAGCGTCCACCCCCATCACTGCGAACACAGGAAACCGCGGATCTAATCCTAATCTGCAGCAGCGCCGTGGACAATCCCATGCAGCAGTAGTGGATCCAAGGACCCAACTAGGCGGATTTAGACTTCATCTGACTGAGACCCACATAGAAGGCGCAGTTGCCTCCATGTTGGTTGTCACCCAGCTTTCCAGCGACGGCTACGAAGTGGCTGCGTCCGCATATTAGCAGCCCAGAGATCTGTATTACCGACGCGGTTTGCAGTTTAAGGTCGTCCATCTTTGTTAGTAGAATGTTCCATCAGTTTCCGGGCAGGTGAAGGCGTCCCGCTCCATCATGGGTTAAGCGGCTCCACTGACGCTGCGCTGCGGAGGATTGCCTTTCTCGCACATTTTGCAGGCGTGAAGCTCCTGGAAGATGAGACTTCCTCGCTGCTCCGCTCGACACGCCGGGACCCGCAGCGCAGGAAATATTACATGTCGCACTCGGAGTTCATGCTCCAATAAAAGCTGCCGGTCGCTGCGGATCTTACGTGAAACATCAGGTCCTTTATGGCAGGATTTATGGATTAACACTTCCTAGTGATGGCAGTAACAGACGGCGCCGTGGTTTACGGGGCGCAGAGGAATGTAACCTGCCGGGGATCACACACCTGAGCGCCCGCCGATCCTGTAGAAACCAGCAAAGACCCCGCCGACCGCATGATGAGCCTCGTCCGCTGGATACACGGAGGAGAATGCAAGAAGATGCCGTATGGATGAGTACAGAGCGCTCTATAACGTCGTAACATACGGGGCCGGCGCTTCCAGTGTCACACGGACCACCCGGCGGTCAGCACCTACTCCGCAGACCGCCACAGGATAAACAAACCTCAAGCCCGTGGATAATCTTGCACTGAACTTCTGATTGTTCTTTGCTTCCAGCGCCTTCATTACAAACGTTCTGACACTTTACTGGTGTAGAGATTGTGGGACGCCTTCCCCTGGCCGGCTGTCCTGCGGCTGCACGATGCTCCTGGCTGTGTGTGCTCTCGCCATTCCTTCCCTCGGCGTTAAAGGGGTTGTATCAGGATCACAAGTTACCCCTATTCACAGGATATCCACTGCTGAGCCCCCAAGTCCTGTGACCCCTCTGCCTTTCACTACGGCGTCACATATACCCCACAGTCATATCAGAATGCATGCAGTGCTGACCGAGCATGGGGGCATTTATTTCAATGGGGCTGACTGAAGCACCGGAGTGCTTGGCTATTGCTGGTAGTCCCAATGGAATTGAGTGCAGCGTCAGTGGGCTTGTAAAGACCAGCACTCCATTTAGTCCCTTCCTCAGTGCAGGGGGTGCAGTTAGCCAGCAGTGAGGACAGCGGGAGACATGGGACCCCCATTCTGGGGAGCAGTCAGACCATAGTCAGCTGACGACATGATCAATCCTGTAAGAAATTTTTGGTCAAAAGTGGTCAAAATTGAAAGACTATAGTGTGACCTGCCAAGTCTAACATAAAAGAAACAATACCCCCCCTCATCACAGCTCCCTCTGCTGGTTGGTCAACTGCAGGTTTTTGCTTCCAATTGCATGTCTCGACACAGGATCATACGATCATTGCATCAGAGCCAACGATTGGCTGACACAGTCACATGATCATGAGGATGTGCACCATGAAGGGAAGACCAGCAAGGGATTGGCCAGTGGAGAAAGGGGAAAGGAGCCAAATTAGTATTATCTCTTGTATGTTATTACATCACTCTGGAAGCAATCCAAAGGACAATTAACTGGGAGCTTATTTTTTGTTAAACGTCTGCCAGTTCACGAGATTGTGAAGAAAATGTATCTAACAGATCAGAGTGCAGTGATGGGGAAAGCATCCAAGTCATCGGAGAGGTCAGATCACACAGGAAGTAAAGCAGATACAGACTGCAGGGGAGGTGAAGCTCAGACTCCTCAATGCCTGAGCACATCAAAGAGCAGATCCCTCGGAGAGCAGATCCCTCGGAGAGCAGATCCCTCGTGGACTGTAGAAGAAACCAGCCCAGGAATTAAGATGATAAATGAGAGCCGGTGAAGGTGGCAGCAACAAGACCTCACATCCAGCAGGTAACACTGGAAGAAAACGCAGGCCGGATTCAGCACATTGCATACAAAACATTTGCGCATGACACACAGTAAATAGAACCCACTGATTTCAATGTGTAGAGTGGATCCTGCGACAAATCCACATAGGGATGTTGCTGCAGATCCGCCCCATGTGACCGGCCGGCATACTCTGTAAAAATGATTGACACAAACGGACCTTAAGCTGTGAGGAGGGGTCTGTTCACGTTTCCAGTTACTAATACCAAACTGTAGAATTATGAATGCAGCTCCGGAGTATAATGCAGGCTGTTACTTCACTTCATCCACTATTCTTCAAGGAAACCTGTCACCTTCGAACAGCAAGATCAGAGTCTTTTCAGATTGCCGTGAGCAAGTCTATGGAGAGCGCTCTAAAGAGTCTGATTTTCATACGGTGCGCAGACTTCGCGGGAGAGAGACACCCCCCCCCACTCTCGCCCCAGCACTCCCACCCCCCAGCACTCCCGCCCCCCCCCCAGCACTCTCGCCCCAACACCCCCCCCCCAGCACTCCCGCCCCCCCCAGCACTCTCGCCCCAGCACTCCCGCCCCCCCAGCACGCTCGCCCCAGCACTCCCGCCCTCCCCCCAGCACTCTCGCCCCAGCACTCCCGCCCCCCCAGCACTCTCGCCCCAGCACTCCCGCCCTCCCCCCAGCACTCCCGCCCCCCCCAGCACTCTCGCCCCAGCACCCCCCCCTCTGCCCCAGCAATCCCGCCCCCCCCAGCACTCTCGCCCCAGCACTCCCCCCCCCCACTCTCGCCCCAGCACTCCCGCCCTCCCCCCAGCACTCTCGCCCCAGCACTCCCGCCCCCCCAGCACTCTCGCCCCAGCACCCCCCCCCCTGCCCCAGCAATCCCGCCCCCCCCCAGCACTCTCGCCCCAGCACTCCCCCCCCCACTCTCGCCCCAGCACCCCCCCAGCACTCTCGCCCCCCCAGCACTCTCGCCCCAGCACTCCCGCCCCCCCCAGCACTCTCGCCCCAGCACCCCCCCCCCCTGCCCCAGCAATCAAGCCATTTAATATCTGCACAAAACTGTACCCGAGTTGTTGTAACTGCATGGAGTGCAAGGTTCTGAGTGCACAATTTGATCAAGATGCGTTGGCCCATCCGCCGTGTCCGGGCGAACCATCACCCATTATTTGTGCGGTTAGTATACACAACAGTTGTGCATGAGTGACGAGGCGTCCGTTATGGTAAATGTCGCAAAGTGTGGGGGGGCAGGCAGGTATAGTATATACCTCCCCGGCGCTGGTCACACCTGGCAGCTTCCTTTTACTTCGCTCCTGATATGTGCGGCTCACTAGCGTTTCCTTACATTCTGACCTCGCTGATCGTTCGCGGCCTCCATATTTGTTGTTCTGTCATTTTCCACTGCAGTCAGAAGACTTTCCCACAAGAGAAACACGGAGAGATTAGAGCGCGCCGTCAGGACGATTTACACCTCCGTCACGACGGCGATGTGCTGTAATAAATGATGGCAGCACATATGGAATACGTGAGGTCTGACAGGGAGACGTGCTGCGCACCCCGTGGAGATCCACAGCCCGCCATTCATCCACTTCACACTAATGACAAACACACCGCGTCCTCCGCAGACGGCACGAAGATGTCTCCCACCTCCAGACGAGAGCCATGAGACAGCGTCAGACCGTTCCTCTACAGGCCTGCGAGGGTCGATCGAGAGCGCGACTACAAAGACATGAAAACCTCCGCAGAAAAAGACCCGCTAACCTGTTCCGCCCGCGAGGACGCAAACATGTTCGGTACACAGACTCAGCATAGCAGAAAGCGCAAAACTTACGCTTGGAGACCCAACCAAAACTGGGGGTCTGCTGCTTCATACGTAACACCCAACCTCGCCTCCAACCGTACACCTGGCTCGGAGACTAGCCCCCTACTGGGAGGCTAGAAAATCTAAAAGTGATCAAGGCCCCCCAGGATCCCTTCCCTGGCCTTCCCCAACCACGATGAACCACCAGCGTGGGAGGTCTTACAGGTGCGGCCGCCCCACCATAACTCCCTCCACCCAATATAAAACCTGCCTCCACGGATACCATTTTCTCCGTAGGGCGGGACGCTCTTCACTGCAATTTTCAAATATGGCGCTGCTGCCTAAACACCCCCACTTTTAACCCTTCCCATCCCATCATCTCTCCACCAATCACTTACACCCACGCCCCCTCAACTAGCTTCTTCACTCCTACATTGTTAACCCCTTCCTGCCTTCCTTTTATGCAGGGCCTCCCCTTAAGGGCCTTTTGGGGGCCCCGCTCCGACCCTGTGCTTTTTGGTAATGAAAAGACAATATTTGAGCGGATGAAATGCGCTTATAATTGCGTGAGCCCGACAGTCGCAGATTGGATCGTTCCCTTTATAAGGACGCCTTCCATCAATCCAGAATATTACGTACTAATGGAATTATCGCAGTTGTCAGTGCCGAAGGAAATCTTATTGTGTAGCCAAAACATCTACATAGAATAGCTATTTTATAACAGCCCCCGGCCCTCTCATGATTGGCGCCCCCTGTATGGTGATATGGTAATGGTGACCCCGGAGTGCGGCATAAAATCACATGACCAGTTTTCCGCAGATCAGTTTCAGTGATTCCACATTAGACGAGGCCGGTCATCGGTGCTAGACTAGCCAGGGTCTCACTGCCAACCGTGTAACGGTGTGGAGAGTATACCGAGAATGGCGCGATCGAGGAAAACATCCAGGGAAAGGGGATCCTGCGGTTGGAAACAACTCATCACTGAAAGGGGTCGGAGGAGGATGTCAGGAATCGTTCTGACCAACAGGCTGCACAGTCAGCTGAATACAACGCCGGAGCTCCAACTAACGTGTCCGAACGCACAATTGGCCGTTCCTCCGCACGGATGGTATAACAGCGGGCGACCAGTTCCAGCACCATTGTGTCTAAGAGAAACAGAAAGACTCCAGCGGGCAAAAGAGCGCAAAACTTGTATCACTGAGCAGCGGGAAAACATCTCCTGGTCAGATGGGTCCAGATTACCGTTGCTAATGGGAGGACAGAATTTGGCACAAGCAGCATGAATCGCTGACCCCTTCCTGTCAGCTGATCAGAACACATCAGCACCGCCATCTAATCTGTAGCAACTACAAGACGCTTCCTGTCCGCAGGGGCCGATATTCCTATATGCCGCGGTTCTGAGGCTAAAGCAGGTGTGATGCTACTAGACGAGGGTCTGGGGGTCTTGTGCCACGGTCCACAACACGTAAATGAGACAAACTAAACAGTTGGTTCCTCCATCAACTGCAGACATAAATGAATGGAGGGTCACACAAGACCGGACGGCTGGCCTTCACTGCAGCCGATTTCACCACTTTCAGTGTAACGTCGGGGGGAGCAGCTAAATTGGCGCGTAACACAGGGGTTTTGTCCAGTACGCATGAAGCTGCCCTAAATCTCCCAGGATCCGGCATGACCGTCACAACAAATCAAAGCCTGTCAGATTTTTTGTTGCAGGTCACATGATGTTACACGGACTTTTCAATATATTCGCGCGCGGCCGCCGCTCGAGACCCTTCTGTGATTATGTTAATTCATTAACACCAAAGTCCTGACACTAAATTAGTGACGTGACGGCAAGTCGCAGACAAACCGCATACATTTTTTGGTGGACCGACAGCAGCCTGCGGCGCCCCGCTATAACGGAGTGAAGGCGGTCGTCTCCTTATTATATCATCAATCCAGACACCTCGGGAAAACATGGAAGGGTTAAAGCAGCAGCGACAGCCATAGCCACAGCGCCGCTTTAGAGGCCGGATTAGAAACACTACATGGAAACTGTCGGTGTAACAAAGTGCTGTTAGCAGGAGCCTAATTGCCCGGTGACACAACGCAGAGCCTTGGAGTCCTTTGTAGCGGCGGCGGGGTTCTGCAGGGTTCCACTCTTTGTGCCTTGAGCACTTTGTCAACAAGTGAGACTAATGCTGCCCTCTCTTTATGGGCGCTACAGACAAAGTGTCGCCAGGATAACCCTGCGTGGAAAATTCGGAGGTGGAAGGGAACCCGTATTAATTAGCTTGGAAGACGCCAACCTCTTCACAAGTGTAACGCGAGACGTTTTATTGGGAGAAGTGAAACAAGCGTTACATTGCTCTGGGTTAGCCCAGTAAAACAGGAGGGGATCCGTCCGTGTGGATGTTGTGCTGCGCCCAGGAGATTTTTTTGAAATGGTTTTCTAGGCCGACGTCCAGAATTGTACAGAATTCCCATTGTGAAGAAGTAACGGTTCCCGGAGCTGCGCAGTTTGTGAACGCTCTCGGCCGCCCGTCTGAAGCGGAGATGCACAGATTTTGTTAGACTTCAAACACATACAGAATAAAACGTGTGGCAAAGAGCGGCCGCATTATCAGGCCCATCTAATAGCGTCGGACTCCTTCGCCCATCAGATCTGCAGCAATCCGCAGTCTAGACTTCACTGACATCACTCTGCAGGAATATCGGCCCCTGCGGACAAGAAGCTGCTTGCAGTTGCCGCAGATTAGATGGCGGTGCTGACATGTTCTGACCGGCTGACAGGAAGGGGTCAGCGATTCATGCTGCTTGTGCCAAACTCTGACCTCCCATCGCAACGGCTTTCTAGTCAGCTGACTGTGCAGCCTGTTGGTCAGAACGATTCCTGACATCCTCCTCCGACCCCTTTCAGGGATGAGTTGTTTCCAGCTGCAGGATCCCCTTTCGCTGAATGTTTTCCTGAATCGCGCCATTTTCGGTTTACTCTCCACACCGTTACACGAGAGCCCCCCGTGGTTGGCAGTGAGATCCCGGCTAGTCTAGCACCGATGACCGGCCTCACAGGAAGTCGCTCTGATTGCTGGATTTTTGCTGCACCGAAACCTCTCACAATATTCAAAAACTGCAGCTGAGGGAAGATGCCGGATAAATCCATGAAAGCTCTCCAGACATTTTGCAGGAGGGTCACCAGGAAATAGTGAAGACTCTCCCTTGAGCCTCATTCATCTTCCGCCAGCGCCGGCCCGTTCTACGCCCGGCGACCATTCCAGCCGCCTGAAGATGAAAGCATCATTCGCCTGGTTTTGTCTGAGGCGGCGCTGGAAGCATTTATCACAGAGACGTCAGAATGGAGCTGCGACCGGATAGGAGCAGATAAATGTGAACTCACGAAGGGTTAAAGAGCGCACAAAGACTCAATTGTCCTAAGGGCTTTATATGACAGAAAGCAATTGTAGCGACGTCAGCGGTTTATATACGGGCTGAGGCGTCATCAACAGGTGAGGGACTAATGCTCAGCAGGTGCTCAGGTATCACACAGGTGCGCCGGCCGTAGGAAACAATGGATCTCTGCTCTGATGACTTCCATCCAGCGAGAGGAACCAGGAGGTGTCACAACTGACAGGAGGAGTAAATGGGTCCCCAATATGTGCAGAAGCCCATCAGCTGAGGTAGCCCTATGTGGCGGCTTTACTCACCTGACACAGAGGGCCACAGGTAACGCTGCGAGCGCCATTACTAGACGCAACATGATGTATTTATGTTTGCAGTTCATAAGTGATGTGTCCAGCGTAGGGATCAGCATAATCCCCGCGACTCGCTTGTAACAAGTCAGCGTACTTGTTTTAGCAGCCAATGTGTGTTGCAAATCCTAAACTACAGGAAGCGGCCGCCGCATTGTACGATGAAGCAGTCATGTGACTCCAATGCAACAGCGACTCAGAGTAATCCCATCTATTTGGTTGCCATGTGGCACTGGCCTTGGGGCTTATTCACAGGAGTGATTCATGTCTGGTCCACGCGACCTCTCATCATATATGACCCGGTGAGGCCGTTCACACCGCCCATTCAGGGGGAACACTTCAGTGACGTCATCCATCTGCCGTCCAGATCCTTCTGCAGGCTCGTGTGAATGACCCCCTTACACTTCCCAGACGGTGGAGGATAAACGTAAGATCGCTGGCGGTCCGACCACAGAGAGCGGCGTCCATGCATCTTCTAATCCACAGCTACGTCTGTTGCAGGAACGACACGGATCTCACAATCTACAATGTAGGGACATCACCCACCGCCTCGCGTCTCAACCGAAAGCCGGATTCACACAAACGTATTGCGCACGAACAGAACGCACTGATTTCAATGGCTTCGCTCAGTTTAGCCTATTTTGCGCACGCAGTCGGGATGCTGCATCTTCTTGTGTATTTGTGTGGGAAGGCGCTAATATACCACTAATTACCATTTCAATGGGGGCGGACCGGTCTGTGTGTTATTTTTGCGCACGATTTCTGCAGCCAAAAAGTGCAGTAAAGCACGCACATGCTTGCGCAAATACCGATGTAAGTGGGCGTATACCTGCATGACCGCGGCGGTCACACAGCGCTGTCTGCGCCTCACATGTGGATTTGGTTGCAGAATTCATGCAAACATCTTCATCATGACTGCAACTCTGATTCACGGAAAAAAA
Organism: Eleutherodactylus coqui; assembly: GCF_035609145.1. Lineage (NCBI taxonomy): Eukaryota > Metazoa > Chordata > Amphibia > Anura > Eleutherodactylidae > Eleutherodactylus > Eleutherodactylus coqui. The sequence goes on from NC_089849.1 coordinate 3,351,682, forward strand.
GAAGCGACTTAACGCGCATCAGAAGCTCCAATAGACCCGGGATGAATCCATGTGGCAATCTGCGCCCAAACCCACACTTTAGCCATTAATTCCTGCCGCGATTAAAGAGGCGGAATCAGCGCAGAACATCCAATGCAGGTTCTGCCATGTGAACCTCCACTAACGGGGCGATAACGCCCGCCTGCCCGTGAGCTCCGCCCATGTCGGATTATGGGGGGGGGGGGGGGATTATGAAATAGTATAAAACGGTCTTTGTTGCCCATAGCAACCAATCGCAGCGCAGCTTTCATTCCTCATAGTGCTCTGTGATTGGTTGCTATTGGCAACAAGACAGCTTGTGTTTTAGATATTTTCATAACTCAATAACGTTTCACAGATTCGGCAGGACGGCTGTGAACCTCGGGGTCTGTCCAACCATCCCTGGGGGAAACACACAAGTCCCACGTTTGTGAACAGGAATGGAGTAAAATAAAACAGCCCGTTCTCCGCTCACTTCCAGGTAGTACGATCACATCTGATCGCTGCAGCCAATCACTGCCCTCAGCCACACGAACACCGAGGTTGGGGATTGGCGGCAGTGAGCATACAACCTGGTAGTGAGCGGAGTGCGGAGTCACTGAGGGGCACTATTACTGCGAGGGGTAACTGAGGGGCACTATGGCTATGAGGGGTCACTAAGGGGCACTATTACTGTGAGGGGGTCACTGAGGGGCACTATTACTGTGAGGGGGTCACTGAGGGGCACTATTACTGTGAGGGGGTCACTGAGGGGCACTATTACTATGAGGGGGTCACTGAGGGGCACTATTACAGTGAGGGGGTCACTGAGGGGCACTATTACTGTGACGTGGTCACTGAGGGGCACTATTACTGTGAGGTGGTCACTGAGGGGCACTATTACTGTGAGGGGGTCACTGAGGGGCACTATTATTGTGAGGGGTCACTGAGGAGCACTATTACTATGAGGGGTCACTAAGGGGCACTATTACTGCGAAGTGGTCACTAAGGGGCACTATTACTGTGAGGGGTCACTGAGGGGCGCTATTACTGTAAGGTAGTCACTGAGGGGCACTATCACTGCGAGGGGGTCACTGAGGGGCACTATCACTGCGAGGGGGTCACTGAGGGGCACTATCACTGCGAGGGGGTCACTGAGGGGCACTATCACTGCGAGGTGGTCACTGAGGGGCACTATCACTGCGAGGTGGTCACTGAGGGGCACTATCACTGCGAGGTGGTCACTGAGGGGCACTATCACTGCGAGGTGGTCACTGAGGGGCACTATCACTGCGAGGTGGTCACTGAGGGGCACTATCACTGCGAGGTGGTCACTGAGGGGCACTATCACTGCGAGGTGGTCACTGAGGGGCACTATCACTGCGAAGTGGTCACTAAGGGGCACTATCACAGCGAGGGGGTCACTGAGCGGCACTATCACTGCGAGGGGGTCACTGAGGGGCACTATCACTGCGAGGGGGTCACTGAGGGGCACTATCACTGTGAGAGGGTCATTGAGAGGCAGTATTACTGCGAGGGGTCACTGAGGGGCACTATTACTGTCAGGGCTCACTGAGAGGCAGTATTACTGTGAGGGCTCACTGAGGGGCGCTATTACTGTGAGGTGGTCACTGAGGGGCACTATTACTGTGAGGTGGTCACTGAGGGGCACTATTACTGTGAGGGGTCACTGAGGGGCACTATTACTGTGAGGGTCACTGAGGAGCACTATTACTGTGAGGGGTCACTGAGGGGCACTATCACTGTGAGGAGGTCACTGAGGAGCACTATTACTGTGAGGGGGTCACTAAGGGGCACTACCACTGTGAGGTGGTCACAAGGGCACAATTACTGTAAGGGTGTCACTGAGGGGCACTATTACTGTGAAGGGTGTCACTGAGGGGCACTATTACTGTGAGGGGTGTCACTGAGGGGCACTATTACTGTGAGGGGTGTCACTGAGGGGCACTATTACTGTGAGGGGTGTCACTGAGGGGCACTATTACTGTGAGGGGTGTCACTGAGGGGCACTATTACTGTGAGGGGGTCACTGAGGGGCACTATTACTGTGAGGGGGGGGGGTCACTGATGGGCACTATTACTGTGAGGTGGTCACTAAGGGGCGCTATTACTGTGAGGGGTCACTGAGGGGCGCTATTACTGTAAGGTAGTCACTGAGGGGCACTATCACTGCGAGGGGGTCACTGAGGGGCACTATCACTGCGAGGGGGTCACTGAGGGGCACTATCACTGCGAGGGGGTCACTGAGGGGCACTATCACTGCGAGGTGGTCACTGAGGGGCACTATCACTGCGAGGTGGTCACTGAGGGGCACTATCACTGCGAGGTGGTCACTGAGGGGCACTATCACTGCGAGGTGGTCACTGAGGGGCACTATCACTGCGAGGTGGTCACTGAGGGGCACTATCACTGCGAGGTGGTCACTGAGGGGCACTATCACTGCGAGGTGGTCACTGAGGGGCACTATCACTGCGAAGTGGTCACTGAGCGGCACTATCACTGCGAGGGGGTCACTGAGGGGCACTATCACTGCGAGGGGGTCACTGAGGGGCACTATCACTGCGAGGGGGTCACTGAGGGGCACTATCACTGTGAGAGGGTCATTGAGAGGCAGTATTACTGCGAGGGGTCACTGAGGGGCACTATTACTGTCAGGGCTCACTGAGAGGCAGTATTACTGTGAGGGCTCACTGGGGGGCGCTATTACTGTGAGGTGGTCACTGAGGGGCACTATTACTGTGAGGTGGTCACTGAGGGGCACTATTACTGTGAGGGGTCACTGAGGGGCACTATTACTGTGAGGGTCACTGAGGAGCACTATTACTGTGAGGGTCACTGAGGAGCACTATTACTGTGAGGGGTCACTGAGGGGCACTATCACTGTGAGGAGGTCACTGAGGAGCACTATTACTGTGAGGGGGTCACTAAGGGGCACTACCACTGTGAGGTGGTCACAAGGGCACAATTACTGTAAGGGTGTCACTGAGGGGCACTATTACTGTGAAGGGTGTCACTGAGGGGCACTATTACTGTGATGGGTGTCACTGAGGGGCACTATTACTGTGAGGGGTGTCACTGAGGGGCACTATTACTGTGAGGGGTGTCACTGAGGGGCACTATTACTGTGAGGGGTGTCACTGAGGGGCACTATTACTGTGAGGGGGGTCACTGAGGGGCACTATTACTGTGAGGGGGGGTCACTGAGGGGCACTATTACTGTGAGGGGGTCACTGAGGGGCACTATTACTGTGAGGGGGTCACTGAAGGGCACTATTACTGTGAGGGGGTCACTGAAGGGCACTATTACTGTGAGGGGGTCACTGAAGGGCACTATTACTGTGAGGGGGTCACTGAAGGGCACTATTACTGTGAGGGGGTCACTGAAGGGCACTATTACTGTGAGGGGGTCACTGAGGGGCACTATTACTGTGAGGGGGTCACTGAGGGGCACTATTACTGTGAGGGGGTCACTGAGGGGCACTATTACTGTGAGGGGGTCACTGAGGGGCACTATTACTGTGAGAGGTCACTGAGGGGCACTATTACTGCGAGGAGTCACTGAGGGGCACTATTACTGCGAGGAGTCACTGAGGGGCAGTATTACTGTGCGGCGGTCACTGAGGGGCAGTATTACTGTGAGGTGGTCACTGAGGGGCAGTATTACTGTGAGGTGGTCACTGAGGGGCACTATTACTGTGAGGTGGTCACTGAGGGGCACTATTACTGTGAGGTGGTCACTGAGGGGCACTATTACTGTGAGGTGGTCACTGAGGGGCACTATTACTGTGAGGGGTCACTGAGGGGCACTATTACTGTGAGGGGTCACTGAGGAGCACTATTATTGTGAGGGGTCACTGAGGGGCCCTATTATTGTGAGGGGTCACTGAGGGGCCCTATTACTGTGAGAGGTCACTGAGGGGCACTATTACTGTGAGGGGGTCACTGAGGGGCACTATTACTGTGAGGGGGTCACTGAGGGGCACTATTACTGTGAGGGGGTCACTGAGGGGCACTATTACTTTGAGGGGGTCACTGAGGGGCACTATTACTGTGAGGGGGTCACTGAGGGGCACTATTACTGTGAGGGAGTCACTGAGGGGCACTATTACTGTGAGGGGGTCACTGAGGGGCACTATTACTGTAAGGGGGTCACTGAGGGGCACTATTACTGCGAGGAGTCACTGAGGGGCAGTATTACTGTGCGGCGGTCACTGAGGGGCAGTATTACTGTGAGGTGGTCACTGAGGGGCAGTATTACTGTGAGGTGGTCACTGAGGGGCACTATTACTGTGAGGTGGTCACTGAGGGGCACTTACGGTGAGGTGGTCACTGAGGGGCACTATTACTGTGAGGTGGTCACTGAGGGGCACTATTACTGTGAGGGGTCACTGAGGGGCACTATTACTGTGAGGGGTCACTGAGGAGCACTATTATTGTGAGGGGTCACTGAGGGGCCCTATTATTGTGAGGGGTCACTGAGGGGCCCTATTACTGTGAGAGGTCACTGAGGGGCACTATTACTGTGAGGGGGTCACTGAGGGGCACTATTACTGTGAGGGGGTCACTGAGGGGCACTATTACTGTGAGGGGGTCACTGAGGGGCACTATTACTTTGAGGGGGTCACTGAGGGGCACTATTACTGTGAGGGGGTCACTGAGGGGCACTATTACTGTGAGGGAGTCACTGAGGGGCACTATTACTGTGAGGGGGTCACTAAGGGGCACTATTACTGTAAGGGGGTCACTGAGGGGCACTATTACTGTGAGGGGGTCACTGAGGGACACTATTACTGTGAGGGGGTCACTGAGGGACACTATTACTGTGAGGGGGTCACTGAGGGGCACTATTACTGTGAGGGGGTCACTGAGGGGCACTATTACTTCGAGGAGGTCACTGAGAGGCACTATTACTGTGAGGGGTCACTGAGAGGCACTATTACTGTGAGGGGGTCACTGAGAGGCACTATTACTGTGAGGTGGTCACTGAGGGGCACTATTACTGTGCGTGGTCACTGAGGGGCACTATTACTGTGCGTGGTCACTGAGGGGCACTATTACTGTGAGAGGTCACTGAGGGGCACTATTACTGTGAGAGGTCACTGAGGGGCACTATTACTGCGAGGAGTCACTGAGGGGCACTATTACTGTGAGGAGTCACTGAGGGGCACTATTACTGCGAGAAGTCACTGAGGGGCACTATTACTATGAGGGGTCACTGAGGGGCACTATTACTGCGAGGAGTCACTGAGGGGCACTATTACTGCGAGGAGTCACTGAGGGGCACTATTACTGCGAGGAGTCACTGAGGGGCACTATTACTGCGAGGAGTCACTGAGGGGCACTATTACTGCGAGGAGTCACTGAGGGGCACTATTACTGCGAGGGGTCACTGAGGGGCACTATTACTGCGAGGGGTCACTGAGGGGCACTATTACTGCGAGGGGTCACTGAGGGGCACTATTACTGAGAGCAGTCACTGAGGGGCACTATTACTGTGAGGGGTCACTGAGGGGCACTATTACTGCGAGGAGTCACTGAGGGGCACTATTACTGCGAGGAGTCACTGAGGGGCACTATTACTGCGAGGAGTCACTGAGGGGCACTATTACTGTGAGGGGGTCACTGAGGGGCACTATTACTGCGAGGAGTCACTGAGGGGCACTATTACTGTGAGGGGTCACTGAGGGGCACTATTACTGCGAGGAGTCACTGAGGGGCACTGTTACTGTGAGGGGTCACTCTGGGGCACTATTACTGTGAGGAGGTCACTGAGGGGCACTATTACTGTGAGGGGTCACTGAGGGGCACTATTACTGCGAGGAGTCACTGAGGGGCACTATTACTGTTAGGGGGTCACTGAGGGGCACTATTACTGCGAGGAGTCACTGAGGGGCACTGTTACTGTGAGGGGTCACTGAGGGGCACTATTACTGTGAGGAGGTCACTGAGGGGCACTATTACTGTGAGGGGTCACTGAGGGGCACTATTACTGCGAGGAGTCACTGAAGGGCACTATTACTGTGAGGGGGTCACTGAGGGGCACTATTACTGTGAGGGGTCACTGAGGGGCACTATTACTGTGAGGGGTCACTGAGGGGCACTATTACTGTGAGGGGTCACTGAGGGGCACTATTACTGTGAGGGGTCACTGAGGGGCACTATTACTGTGAGGGGGTCACTGAGGGGCACTATTACTGTGAGGGGTCACTGAGGGGCACTATTACTGTGAGGGGTCACTGAGGGGCACTATTACTGTGAGGGGTCACTGAGGGGCACTATTACTGTGAGGGGTCACTGAGGGGCACTATCACTGCTGTATGTGAACTGCAAGACTTGTCCCTCTTTTCATTGTTCAGAAGTCGAAGGAGTGTAACAAGTGTCCTCAAAGTGACATCAAGATCCCAGCATTTTAAGAACTGAGAAAGCTTTTCCTCCCGGGTGTCCTAGAAGGCGTCTGCCACATAATTGGAAGGAGTTGGCCAGCAAAAATATACATGCCACCTAGACAGAATAAAGGAATGGAAACCTCCGGGGTAAGCAATACCATCCCGGCTAATTACAAATCAATCTCTGGATCTGAAGAAGCAGAGTTTTCCACAAGCGTCAGAGGCGGTCTCTTCCATAACGAGTGATCCGTCAGCGGCGGCGAAAACGCCTGTTTGTAAATACGAAATAATTGCAGTAAGAAGATGACAAAGTGAACGGGCAGGAAATTAATTGACATGTTGTATTCCCAGCCACTACACAACCACAAGCAGCTCGTGGCCGCTGGCTGGGCTCGGTTTTTCCAGTCTTCAGCCCGGTCCTGATGTAATAGTCAACGAGGAGAGAGACAGCCGGGAACCACAAGGAAAGAGCTAAATCCGCTGTATTCCGAGCCCAGCGCTGGCGCCGGGTCAATAGGTACTTAGAGCGCTGGATTCCGGCCCGCCGCTCCACAGAGGGGAGACCGAAAATACTCAGCAACGCTTGGAACAACTCTGCGTGCGTCCCTGGAAGTCGTACAGCTCAGCGGATATCAGCGCCATCCCGCTCCAGTCCGTAAACATGTATCACCTGCTGTAGCGTCTAATCTACTTTGTATTTCACTATTACATTTCATAGCACCAGAAAGGGACAATTTCCTGATCGCGGGAGCCGACTGACACGTGTGCATTCACCGGCCCAAATCACAACTAGAAAAGAGTGTTTTCACACCCCGGAGACGCAGTCCTGTGAGTCTTACCATTGCCAGGTAAGTAAGTGGTCGCGCATGTGCAAATGTCCCATGCTGAGCACTCTTCTGCCTCTGCAGTGGGATGGCACATAGGCATTACGCCGTTCTCCCGCACATACGCATTACGCCGTTCTCCCGCACATAGGCATTACGCCGTTCTCCCGCACATAGGCATTACGCCGTTCTCCCGCACATACGCATTACGCCGTTCTCCCGCACATACGCATTACGCCGTTCTCCCGCACATACGCATTACGCCGTTCTCCCGCACATACGCATTACGCCGTTCTCCCGCACATACGCATTACGCCGTTCTCCCGCACATACGCATTACGCCGTTCTCCCGCACATACGCATTACGCCGTTCTCCCGCACATACGCATTACGCCGTTCTCCCGCACATACGCATGCGCTGTTCAGCTGTGAGAAAAGCCTCCCTGCATGGGTATCAACGCTGCCATTGTGCAGATGAGGCACGTAGGGGGCGCCGAGTACACGCAGGGTGCTCATGGGAAAGGCTTTTGTGACATCAGCACACCTTGCATCGCTGCATTAACGCACGGCTGAGCTCTGAGGACTGTTTTTTGCCTAATACGCTGTAGAGGTTATTGGCACCATTTTGGGTTACATATAACCTTTAAAATTACTTTTATTGCATGTTTTTGGGGAGGTGAAACAAACCGAGAAAGCCCCCCGGGTCCTGAGATGCACTGATACCGGTCTGTGTAAAGAAAGCGGAAAAAGCAAAAAAAGTTGTTCCTTTTTTAAAAATGTATTTTCCATTTGTTTTAGGCATTGAACCTGCGCCTCTATCATCGCCCTAATACTACCCCCCAACGCATCATCACCTCTGCCAGCGATCACAGGCCATGGCAGCCCCACGATGCAAGCTTACCTCCATTTGTGGGAAACGGTTAATATAGAGCGCGCCGGGCGTATGAAGCGGATACACGTCTGCGTACTGCGGGGCCATCAGAGTGCCCACAATGACACGTCCGCGGGGGCCGGAGGGGATCGCTGGGATAGTTTACACCAGTTTCCCAACACGAGTGCGACCCGACAGGTTGGAATAGTCGTGTACACAAGAAGCGGCCGCGGATCATAAGTGACCGACTGCCTGTTCACACAGCCGATCCATCATTTAGTTCTACGCATGCAGAAAATGAACGAGAAGCAAACAAGTTCTTGTCGGTCGTTCAGTGAGCGCCGCGCTTACACCGCCAGCCGCTGGACACCGGATTCTAGATCATTATCGGCCCGTGAAAAAGGATCCTGTGAAAAGTCACACGTTTTTGTACAAATACGGCTTGCACCAAAACGCACCACGTTGGCATCAGAATATCCCCCTTTGTGTAAAATCAGTAGTGGGTGATCCGTGGGCTCGCAGGGAACGCGCCACAAACCCTCTAAGCATTGTGTGTCCTTCACAGGGAGCTTCCATTGTGTCGCAGGTCCCTGCATCCCCCACCAATCATACGGTTCCGGAATATGATAAAAGTAACCCTATAACGGTTATACACATACCCTCCGGTACAAGGTGATAACACCAAGAGCCTAGACTACAACACTAGATGGAGGTAAGGAGAAACAGAGCCGACGGCGCAGATTAAAGACCCGACCTGTGAGCGGGATGGGCGCCCTGATGAGGGCAGCCCCACTTCAGGAACGTGGACAAGGCCGGCTCTCCCTAGATGAAGCCCAATTATCCGGGCGATACGTTGTAACAAACCCCCAGATCTAGTAGAGCGAGCAGCTTCACTTTAAAGGCCTTTAACACAGAACAATTATCAAACAAGCGAAAATGTAGGCTGATGGTTCAGTGTAACACCGGTAACGATCGGACGGGGGAAGGTAAATCCTTCATGCCATGCAGCATAAAAGCCACTGTTGCCCGTTCGCCAATTGCTCAGTCACTCTCACTTATACGCTGAATGTGACGACTGAACGGGTTCTCGTTTGCAGGAGCCGACGATGTATCTGCCGGTATAAACTCTGACATCGTTCGCTCGTTCAAACGAGAAATCGGCAGGTCTACACAGACCCAGGACAGGCAGGGAACCGCAAGCCCAAGCAGATGCATAATCAGACAGGGAGTCGCCGACCGGACCTGATCTGCAATAGTGTGAGCAGACTGAATGAATAACCGGTGCCCTCTGTGGGGAGGAGCCAAACACACACAAGCTAATGCCGGGTGGTTGGCTGGGTGGTCCCGCCTCACAGCAGGAGGAGTATCATCACTGTTGGCACCCAGTGCCCCAGATCCTGAGTCGTGCCCGCGCACCGTGACAGCGCCTGCAACTAAATTCCAAAAAGGTCGACAATAAAGGAAACTTCGTGATGGAGAACTCTGAACATCCAAGAACGGAAAATCAGGTGTCCACATCAGGTTACTGTCACACTGTGACCAGCGAACTAGAATTACAGATGTATGAAGCTCATTACACAGCAAACATTCCCAATCAACAGCAGGCGCGGAGCCTTACATAGGACTGCCGTCTCGGGGCAGGTAGGACACAATGCCTCCACCTGCGGATCTGTTTGTGAACCTCCCGCTTATATGTAGCTGTTAAGTGATACAATCTCTTGTCTGGGCGGCTGTTGACATGTAGCTGCAGTTTCATGTCCCCGCACCTGCTCCGTGCCTCAAAGAGTCGCTGATATACACGGAAAGCTTTCATCCCTCTCATTAACAGCAACATAAGCCGCCTCTTATACTCCGGCCTCTGTGCCGCTTTGTATGACGGCACCACAATTAGCGCTCAGAAAGAGGTGGGAGGGGATCGGCCAAAGGCTAGATTATAGGCAGGTAACACTACGGATAAAGACACGGCGCAAATCACCTGCAAAGTCCAAGAGGCGGATTATAGAAAGTAAGCCATAGAGGTCTAATGGATGGGGGCTGACCTCTGGGATACCCCCCAATCACTAAGATAAAGGGGGGTGCAGTGGTCTTCTGAGCACACATGCTTCCCTCTACTGTGAGACCCTCTTTCTTCACTCAGGAGTCACGAGATTGGCTCATCCAAGTCAACGCAAGAACAGAGTGAATCTGAGGTTAAGCACAGCTCACCTCCTCCCCTGCCTGCATAGACCATGTCCATAGCACTCTCCCATAGAAGTCTACAGGTGATGGTTCCAGTCCATCTCCTCCACCTCTGCACAAAACCATCTTCCACAGAAGTCAATGGGTCGGGTCCTGTTCAGTGTGTGAATGGCCCACAATGTCTCTGCGGCTCAGGCAATAGGCTGCCCTCATAGGACCAACTATAGAATAAAAGATCTACCATCAGAAGAAACGGTTAGAAATGTTCCTCCATCTCCTTTTAATCAGCAAAAAATCAGAGATAAAAAAAAAACCAAAAAGCTACTGGGGAATGGTGTACAAGTAAAAAGTATGCCACTCGCGCCCTGTAGCCCCCTCCTCCCAGTCCAGGAGCCCCGATCCCTACTGCTCTGATCCCAGGAGAAGCGCCAGCAGTCACATGACTGCTCAGGTGATGGCGGGCTTCAGCAGTATGACAGGTGAGCGCTCTCCCTACCAGGTCTGCATGCGGCTGCGTGCTGCAGTAACACAGTGTGACGGCGCCCCAGAAGTGCAGATACAACTTTTGGGTTATCTGCAATTGTAGATAATAAAAAAAAAAATTTGACGTTTGTGGAAGGCGGCAAAAGCCGCGTCTTGTGAGAACTTCCATCCAATCGGAGGCCGCTCTCACACAGGCCTCCATTTTACAATTCCAAACACCATTTTTGAACGTCACGGCGTTGGACAGCATTTTTTATTGCATCCCATCTGATGGGTGATGAGGTGCGTAAAAAGCGATAAAACACACAAAGATAAAGCAGACGGCGCTGGAGCCGCAGTAAAACCAATGGAAGTGTTGTACCGCGGTTAATGCAGCGTTTGAAACGCCACACTCGTTGCGGTACAAAGTGGGCGGGGCCAGCGGCTGAAGAGTTCTGTTAGACGGAGCGATGTATGATGTCAGAAAGCGTTCATGAGAATGGCTGAACGATCGGCGATCCGCGAACGAGCCAGCGATAATGTTACGCTTACAAATTACCGCTCCGCAATCGATGGTCGGCCGCGTTTACACTGAAAGATTAGGACTCAAATTGGAGCGATCCAGCAAGTTTTTGAGCGCCAATCGTATAAACGCCCCGAAGGCCCGCGCTCACCAATCACCTGTCGGGGACACGGCCGCTCGTCCTCTTGGCCCCAGCACCGAGCTCAGAGGCCAGGCACATTTCTGGCAGCGGCTTGTGAGAAAGTCCCGGATGTTTAATATGCTCTGCAGGTAGAGTTCGGATGAGTTCCCACGCACTTCCAGCTGTGACACACGCTCCAGATGCCGCGGCGTCCCGCGGGTCAGACGAGCGGGGTTGCATTTCACATGATTATATAACCACAATGTTCTCATTTGGAAACTTCCTTCTAACTGCGGAGTTTAGGGATGAATCACTTCACTGTTTAGTTTATGGGATGAAGTTTGTTTGGGCTTCACAACGTCCAGAACGAGAGCAAGCGCTGCAGAACAATGGCGTGTATGTGTGCGGCACCACTGTAAGATCTCTGCTTGCTGTCACTTGTTATGATGCTGTGTTCAGTCTAGACAATCCGCTGGGTATGTTAACACTCGCATTGTGGCTTCAGTTCACATTAGGACAAAAGAGAGGGCTGTGTTACTCCTGTACACTAAGTGGCTCTTTAATAGAGCCCCCCGCCCCTTTAAGGGGGCACTCTGTGCTGAGATCTGCCTGTGTGACCCTCACGCATCACCTGACCACACAGGATCCCTGGGGGGCCAATACTTTTATCACCATAGTGTAGATTAGGTGTAAAGAGGATTGAATCCACAGGACCCAGGAGGCGGCATGCAGCGCTGATAAAGGGGCCCAAAGCAGAAGCTAAACCCGCCGCACAATCTGCCGCATGAGGGGCAAGAACATAGAACTGTGGGGCCGGAGGACGAGCCAGGTGGTCACCTAGTGGTCCCATCCTGCCACGGGGGCACACAGTACATCGGCACTAGCGGTTAATCATCAGTCTGCGGTGTCATCAGTGTGGAATGCAGCATCCACGTACAACAGCGATCCCTGCGCACCGGCGGATGACCCCCACATGACTCACTGTCTGCAGTCCTGAAGAACAGCACACGTCTATGAGGACGGCAGGTGTCCCCAGAGCGGCACAACAGCGGGCGCTTCCTGCGCGCTCCCACCGGTCTGATCAGAAAGAGAATGCGATAAAACACTGGCAATAAAAGCGCAACGCTGCGAGCTGCGCAAGAGCTAAGATGCGGCGGTGATGCACTTCTCTTTTACTCAAAAACAGAGAATCTGCAAGTGAAAACGCATTTCGGGGGTCGAACCCCTTCATCAGTTGAGCTGGAGGTCGGGGGGGGGGGGGGGGCGACACGATTCCAAAGGTCTTTGGATGTGACAAGGAGGAACCGCGCCTCGACCCTGAAACACATCTCCCCTTGCTGGTCAGTAAGTGGGAGGAGCTTCCACTGTCGCATCTTGGCGCTTCAGCAGCTCGCAGCGTTGCGCCTTCACCGCCAGTGTTTTACCACATTCTCTTTCGCTATACTCACGCCCGCCATTCATGTAGTCAGGGGGTTACAGAGTGGAGCAAATGCCCAGAATGACATACAATACTTCTTACAGAGTAACATAAAGTAAGACCAACCAACTAGGATCCGCCTTACTAGCCCGGTAACCAGGGGCCTATTGGGAGGGTCACTGGAATTCACCTACATTGGCGCGCTCTCGTTGAGGTTACACGTCGCCATCGTGGGCCGCATGTTCAGGTGATGTGGCGTCACACTCCGGGGGCTGCCTACTGAGGGGAGGCTCTCTCCACAGGTAGGGGTCTGACAGCGAGGGGGGGGACCATTTGCTGACCACCTCGGATGAACATCTGCAAGAGATTACAGTGTCAGGGCTAATAAATGCTGCCACTCAATCATATAACTGCAGGTATCCAGAGGAGCTGGTGCAGGCGGGGGTCCGCACCCCTCCCACCGCCTTCATTACCCCTGCTGCCTCTTCACAGTCCTCTCCAAATGGGCTTTGTAATTTACATTTCTCTTCTGCCCTTTGAAATTTAAAAGTGAGTTTGATGAGAAGACTGAAGGTGACCGGAGGAGTTGTACAAGTGTCCTTTATGGCCGGCTTCCTGGGGTGTCATGCCTGGGGGCCAGCGGCACAGCACACCGCCCGACACACAGCACACCGGGCACAGCACACCGCCCGTCACACAGCACACCGGGCACAGCATACGGGCCACAGCACACCGCCCGTCACACAGCACACCGGGCACAGCACGCCGCCCGTCACACAGCACACCGGGCACAGCATACGGGCCACAGCACGCCGCCCGACACACAGCACACCGGGCACAGCACACAGGGCACAGCACACCGCCCGACACACAGCACACCGGGCACAGCACACAGCACACAGGGCACAGCACACCGCCCGACACACAGCACACCGAGCACAGCATACGGGGCACAGCACACCGCCCGACACACAGCACACCGGGCACAGCACACCGCCCGACACACAGCACACCGGGCACAGCACACCACCCGTCACACAGCACACCGGGCACAGCATACGGGCCACAGCACGCCGCCCGACACACAGCACACCGGGCACAGCACACAGGGCACAGCACACCGCCCGACACACAGCACACCGGGCACAGCATACGGGGCACAGCACACCGCCCGTCACACAGCACACCGGGCACAGCACGCCGCCCGTCACACAGCACACTGGGCACAGCATACGGGCCACAGCACGCCGCCCGACACACAGCACACCGGGCACAGCACACAGGGCACAGCACACCGCCCGACGCACAGCACACCGCCCGACACACAGCACACCGGGCACAGCACACCGCCCGTCACACAGCACACCGGGCACAGCACACCGCCCGACACACAGCACACCGGGCACAGCACACCGCCCGTCACACAGCACACCGGGCACAGCACACCGGGCACAGCACACCGCCCGACACACAGCACACCGGGCACAGCACACCGCCCGACACACAGGACATCGCTTGAGGTTCATTTTCCTTTAAACAAATATTTTCATATTTGTGTCATTTTTGGGGGTGAATGAACTAGCAAAGTAACAAATTATAGAGCTGAAGATGTCCAACAACCGCCCCTCTATTACCCCCATCTAGTAGCGCACATACACCGACCGCCCCTCTATTACCCCATCTAGTAGCGCACATACACCGACCGCCCCTCTATTACCGCCATCTAGTAGCACACATACACCGACCGCCCCTTTATTACCCCCATCTAGTAGCCCACATACACCGACCGCCCCTCTATTACCCCCATCTAGTAGTGCACATACACCGACCGCCCCTCTATTACCCCCATCTAGTAGCGCACATACACCGACCGCCCCTCTATTACCCCATCTAGTAGCGCACATACACCGACCGCCCCTCTATTACCGCCATCTAGTAGCACACACACACCGACCGCCCCACTATTACCCCCATCTAGTAGTGCACATACACCGACCGCCCCTCTATTACCCCCATCTAGTAGTGCACATACACCGACCGCCCCTCTATTACCCCCATCTAGTAGCACACATACACCGACCGCCCCTCTATTACCCCCATCTAGTAGCACACATACACCGACCGCCCCTCTATTACCCCCATCTAGTAGTGCACATACACCGACCGCCCCTCTATTACCCCATCTAGTAGTGCACATACACCGACCGCCCCTCTATTACCCCCATCTAGTAGCGCACATACACCGACCGCCCCTCTATTACCCCCATCTAGTAGCGCACAGACACCGACCGCCCCTCTATTACCGCCATCTAGTAGCACACATACACCGACCGCCCCTCTATTACCCCCATCTAGTAGCGCACATACACCGACCGCCCCTCTATTACCCCATCTAGTAGCACACATACACCGACCGCCCCTCTATTACCCCATCTAGTAGCACACATACACCGACCGCCCCTCTATTACCCCCATCTAGTAGCACACATACACCGACCGCCCCTCTATTACCCCCATCTAGTAGGACACATACACCGACCGCCCCTCTATTACCCTCATCTAGTAGCACACATACACCGACCGCCCCTCTATTACCCCCATCTAGTAGCACACATACACCGACCGCCCCTCTATTACCCCATCTAGTAGCGCACATACACCGACCGCCCCTCTATTACCCCATCTAGTAGCACACATACACCGACCGCCCTCTATTACCCCCAACTAGTAGCACACATACACCGACCGCCCCTCTATTACCCCATCTAGTAGCACACATACACCGACTGCCCTCTATTACCCCATCTAGTAGCACACATACACCGACCGCCCCTCTATTACCCCATCTAGTAGGGCACATACACCAACCGCCCCTCTATTACCCCATCTAGTAGCACACATACACCGACCGCCCCTCTATTACCCCCATCTAGTAGCACACATACACCGACCGCCCCTCTATTACCCCCATCTAGTAGCACACATACACCGACCGCCCCTCTATTACCCCCATCTAGTAGCACACATACACCGACCGCCCCTCTATTACCTCCATCTAGTAGCACACATACACCGACCACCCCTCTATTACCCCATCTAGTAGTGCACATACACCGACCGCCCCTCTATTACCCCCATCTAGTAGTGCACAAACACCGACCGCCCCTCTATTACCCCCATCTAGTAGCGCACATACACCGACCGCCCCTCTATTACCCCCATCTAGTAGCGCACATACACCGACCGCCCCTCTATTACCCCATCTAGTAGTGCACATACACCGACCGCCCCTCTATTACCCCATCTAGTAGCACACATCGACCGCCCCTCTATTACCCCATCTAGTAGAGCACATACACTGACCGCCCCTCTATTACCCCCATCTAGTAGGACACATACACTGACCGCCCCTCTATTACCCCCATCTAGTAGGACACATACACTGACCGCCCCTCTATTACCCCCATCTAGTAGCACACATAGACTGACCGCCCCTCTATTACCCCATCTAGTAGGGCACATACACCGACCGCCCCTCTATTACCCCATCTAGTAGCACACATACACCGACCGCCCCTCTATTACCCCATCTAGTAGCACACATACACCGACCGCCCCTCTATTACCCCCATCTAGTAGCACACATACACCGACCGCCCCTCTATTACCCCCATCTAGTAGCGCACATACACCGACCGCCCCTCTATTACCCCATCTAGTAGCGCACATACACCGACCGCCCCTCTATTACCGCCATCTAGTAGCACACAGACACCGACCGCCCCTCTATTACCGCCATCTAGTAGCACACATACACCGACCGCCCCTCTATTACCCCCATCTAGTAGCGCACATACACCGACCGCCCCCCTATTACCCCATCTAGTAGCACACATACACCGACCGCCCCTCTATTACCCCATCTAGTAGCACACATACACCGACCGCCCCTCTATTACCCCCATCTAGTAGCACACATACACCGACCGCCCCTCTATTACCCCCATCTAGTAGGACACATACACCGACCGCCCCTCTATTACCCCCATCTAGTAGCACACATACACCGACCGCCCCTCTATTACCCCCATCTAGTAGCACACATACACCGACCGGCCCTCTATTACCCCCAACTAGTAGCACACATACACCGACCGCCCCTCTATTACCCCATCTAGTAGCACACATACACCGACCGCCCTCTATTACCCCCAACTAGTAGCACACATACACCGACCGCCCCTCTATTACCCCATCTAGTAGCACACATACACCGACTGCCCTCTATTACCCCATCTAGTAGCACACATACACCGACCGCCCCTCTATTACCCCATCTAGTAGGGCACATACACCAACCGCCCCTCTATTACCCCATCTAGTAGCACACATACACCGACCGCCCCTCTATTACCCCCATCTAGTAGCACACATACACCGACCGCCCCTCTATTACCCCCATCTAGTAGCACACATACACCGACCGCCCCTCTATTACCCCCATCTAGTAGCACACATACACCGACCGCCCCTCTATTACCTCCATCTAGTAGCACACATACACCGACCACCCCTCTATTACCCCATCTAGTAGTGCACATACACCGACCGCCCCTCTATTACCCCCATCTAGTAGTGCACAAACACCGACCGCCCCTCTATTACCCCCATCTAGTAGCGCACATACACCGACCGCCCCTCTATTACCCCCATCTAGTAGCGCACATACACCGACCGCCCCTCTATTACCCCATCTAGTAGTGCACATACACCGACCGCCCCTCTATTACCCCATCTAGTAGCACACATCGACCGCCCCTCTATTACCCCATCTAGTAGAGCACATACACTGACCGCCCCTCTATTACCCCCATCTAGTAGGACACATACACTGACCGCCCCTCTATTACCCCCATCTAGTAGGACACATACACTGACCGCCCCTCTATTACCCCCATCTAGTAGCACACATAGACTGACCGCCCCTCTATTACCCCATCTAGTAGGGCACATACACCGACCGCCCCTCTATTACCCCATCTAGTAGCACACATACACCGACCGCCCCTCTATTACCCCCATCTAGTAGCACACATACACCGACCGCCCCTCTATTACCCCATCTAGTAGCGCACATACACCGACCGCCCCTCTATTACCCCCCTCTAGTAGCACATACACCGACCGCCCCTCTATTACGCCCATCTAGTAGCACACATACACCAACCGCCCCTCTATTACCCCCATCTAGTAGCACACAAACACCAACCGCCCCTCTATTACCCCCATCTAGTAGCACACATACACCGACCGCCCCTCTATTACCCCCATCTAGTAGCACACATACACCAACCGCCCCTCTATTACCCCCATCTAGTAGCACACATACACCGACCGCCCCTCTATTACCTCCATCTAGTAGCACACATACACCGACCACCCCTCTATTACCTCATCTAGTAGCACACATACACCGACCGCCCCTCTATTACCCCCATCTAGTAGCACACATACACCGACCGCCCCTCTATTACACCCATCTAGTAGCACACATACACCGACCGCCCCTCTATTACCCCCATCTAGTAGCACACATACACCGACCGCCCCTCTATTACCCCATCTAGTAGGGCACATACACCGACCGCCCCTCTATTACCCCCATCTAGTAGCACACATACACCGACCGGCCCTCTATTACCCCCAACTAGTAGCACACATACACCGACCGCCCCTCTATTACCCCATCTAGTAGCACACATACACCGACCGCCCTCTATTACCCCCAACTAGTAGCACACATACACCGACCGCCCCTCTATTACCCCATCTAGTAGCACACATACACCGACTGCCCTCTATTACCCCATCTAGTAGCACACATACACCGACCGCCCCTCTATTACCCCATCTAGTAGGGCACATACACCAACCGCCCCTCTATTACCCCATCTAGTAGCACACATACACCGACCGCCCCTCTATTACCCCCATCTAGTAGCACACATACACCGACCGCCCCTCTATTACCCCCATCTAGTAGCACACATACACCGACCGCCCCTCTATTACCCCCATCTAGTAGCACACATACACCGACCGCCCCTCTATTACCTCCATCTAGTAGCACACATACACCGACCACCCCTCTATTACCCCATCTAGTAGTGCACATACACCGACCGCCCCTCTATTACCCCCATCTAGTAGTGCACAAACACCGACCGCCCCTCTATTACCCCCATCTAGTAGCGCACATACACCGACCGCCCCTCTATTACCCCCATCTAGTAGCGCACATACACCGACCGCCCCTCTATTACCCCATCTAGTAGCGCACATACACCGACCGCCCCTCTATTACCCCCATCTAGTAGCACACATACACCGACCACCCCTCTATTACCCCATCTAGTAGCGCACATACACCGCCCGCCTCTCTATTACCCCAACTAGTAGTGCACATACACCGACCGCCCCTCTATTACCCCCATCTAGTAGTGCACATACACCGACCGCCCCTCTATTACCCCATCTAGTAGCACACATACACCGATCGCCCCTCTATTACCCCCATCTAGTACTGCATATACACCGACCGCCCCTCTATTACCCCCAACTAGTAGTGCACATACACCGACCGCCCCTCTATTACCCCCATCTAGTAGCACACATACACCGCCCGCCCCTCTATTACCCCATCTAGTAGCGCACATACACCGCCGGCCTCTCTATTACCCCATCTAGTAGCACACATACACCGACCGCCCCTCTATTACCGCCATCTAGTAGTGCACATACACCGACCGCCCCTCTATTACCCCCATCTAGTAGCACACAAACACCAACCGCCCCTCTATTACCCCCATCTAGTAGCACACATACACCGACCGCCCCTCTATTACCCCCATCTAGTAGCACACATACACCAACCGCCCCTCTATTACCCCCATCTAGTAGCACACATACACCGACCGCCCCTCTATTACCTCCATCTAGTAGCACACATACACCGACCACCCCTCTATTACCTCATCTAGTAGCACACATACACCGACCGCCCCTCTATTACCCCCATCTAGTAGCACACATACACCGACCGCCCCTCTATTACACCCATCTAGTAGCACACATACACCGACCGCCCCTCTATTACCCCCATCTAGTAGCACACATACACCGACCGCCCCTCTATTACCCCATCTAGTAGGGCACATACACCGACCGCCCCTCTATTACCCCCATCTAGTAGCACACATACACCGACCGGCCCTCTATTACCCCCAACTAGTAGCACACATACACCGACCGCCCCTCTATTACCCCATCTAGTAGCACACATACACCGACCGCCCTCTATTACCCCCAACTAGTAGCACACATACACCGACCGCCCCTCTATTACCCCATCTAGTAGCACACATACACCGACTGCCCTCTATTACCCCATCTAGTAGCACACATACACCGACCGCCCCTCTATTACCCCATCTAGTAGGGCACATACACCAACCGCCCCTCTATTACCCCATCTAGTAGCACACATACACCGACCGCCCCTCTATTACCCCCATCTAGTAGCACACATACACCGACCGCCCCTCTATTACCCCCATCTAGTAGCACACATACACCGACCGCCCCTCTATTACCCCCATCTAGTAGCACACATACACCGACCGCCCCTCTATTACCTCCATCTAGTAGCACACATACACCGACCACCCCTCTATTACCCCATCTAGTAGTGCACATACACCGACCGCCCCTCTATTACCCCCATCTAGTAGTGCACAAACACCGACCGCCCCTCTATTACCCCCATCTAGTAGCGCACATACACCGACCGCCCCTCTATTACCCCCATCTAGTAGCGCACATACACCGACCGCCCCTCTATTACCCCATCTAGTAGCGCACATACACCGACCGCCCCTCTATTACCCCCATCTAGTAGCACACATACACCGACCACCCCTCTATTACCCCATCTAGTAGCGCACATACACCGCCCGCCTCTCTATTACCCCAACTAGTAGTGCACATACACCGACCGCCCCTCTATTACCCCCATCTAGTAGTGCACATACACCGACCGCCCCTCTATTACCCCATCTAGTAGCACACATACACCGATCGCCCCTCTATTACCCCCATCTAGTACTGCATATACACCGACCGCCCCTCTATTACCCCCAACTAGTAGTGCACATACACCGACCGCCCCTCTATTACCCCCATCTAGTAGCACACATACACCGCCCGCCCCTCTATTACCCCATCTAGTAGCGCACATACACCGCCGGCCTCTCTATTACCCCATCTAGTAGCACACATACACCGACCGCCCCTCTATTACCGCCATCTAGTAGTGCACATACACCGACCGCCCCTCTATTACCCCCATCTAGTAGCACACATACACCGCCCGCCCCTCTATTACCCCATCTAGTAGCACACATACACCGACCGCCCCTCTATTACCGCCATCTAGTAGTGCACATACACCGACCGCCCCTCTATTACCGCCATCTAGTAGCGCACATACACCGACCGCCCCTCTATTACCCCCATCTAGTAGCACACATACACCGACCACCCCTCTATTACCCCATCTAGTAGCGCACATACACCGACCGCCCCTCTATTACCCCATCTAGTAGCGCACATACACCGCCCGCCTCTCTATTACCCCAACTAGTAGTGCACATACACCGACCGCCCCTCTATTACCCCCATCTAGTAGTGCACATACACCGACCGCCCCTCTATTACCCCATCTAGTAGCACACATACACCGATCGCCCCTCTATTACCCCCATCTAGTACTGCATATACACCGACCGCCCCTCTATTACCCCCAACTAGTAGTGCACATACACCGACCGCCCCTCTATTACCCCCATCTAGTAGCACACATACACCGCCCGCCCCTCTATTACCCCATCTAGTAGCGCACATACACCGCCGGCCTCTCTATTACCCCATCTAGTAGCACACATACACCGACCGCCCCTCTATTACCGCCATCTAGTAGTGCACATACACCGACCGCCCCTCTATTACCCCCATCTAGTAGCACACATACACCGCCCGCCCCTCTATTACCCCATCTAGTAGCACACATACACCGACCGCCCCTCTATTACCGCCATCTAGTAGTGCACATACACCGACCGCCCCTCTATTACCGCCATCTAGTAGCGCACATACACCGACCGCCCCTCTATTACCCCCATCTAGTAGCACACATACACCGACCACCCCTCTATTACCCCATCTAGTAGCGCACATACACCGACCGCCCCTCTATTACCCCATCTAGTAGCGCACATACACCGCCCGCCTCTCTATTACCCCAACTAGTAGTGCACATACACCGACCGCCCCTCTATTACCCCCATCTAGTACTGCACATACACCGACCGCCCCTCTATTACCCCCAACTAGTAGTGCACATACACCGACCGCCCCTCTATTACCCCCATCTAGTAGCGCACATACACCGACCGCCCCTCTATTACCCCCATCTAGTAGCACACACACCGACCGCCCCTCTATTACCTCATCTAGTAGCACACATACACCGACCTCCCCTCTATTACCCCCATCTAGTAGCACACATACACCGACCGCCCCTCTATTACCGTCATCTAGTAGTGCACATACACCGACCGCCCCTCTATTACCCCCATCTAGTAGTGCACGTACACCGACCACCCCTCTATTACCCCCATCTAGTAGCACACATACACCGACCGCCCCTCTTTTACCCCCATCTAGTAGCGCACATACACCGACCGCCCCTCTATTACCCCCATCTAGTAGCACACATACACCGACCGCGACTCTATTACCCCATCTAGTAGCACACATACACAGACCACCCCTCTATTACCCCATCTAGTAGAGCACATACACCGCCCGCCCCTCTATTACCCCCATCTAGTAGCACACATACACCGACCGCCCCTCTTTTACCCCCATCTAGTAGCACACATACACCGACCGCCCCTTTATTACCCCATCTAGTAGCGCACATACACCGACCGCCCCTCTATTACCCCCATCTAGTAGGGCACATACACCGACCGCCCCTCTATTACCCCCATCTAGTAGCACACATACACCGACCGCGACTCTATTACCCCATCTAGTAGCACACATACACAGACCGCCCCTCTATTACCCCATCTAGTAGAGCACATACACCGCCCGCCCCTCTATTACCCCCATCTAGTAGCACACATACACCCACCGCCCCTCTATTACCCCATCTAGTAGCACACATACACCGACCGCCCCTCTATTACCCCATCTAGTACTGCACATACACCGACCGCCCCTCTATTACCCCATCTAGTAGCACACATACACCGACCGCCCCTCTATTACCCCATCTAGTAGAGCACATACACCGACCGCCCCTCTATTACCCCATCTAGTAGAGCACATACACCGACCGCCCCTCTATTACCCCATCTAGTAGTGCACATACACCGACCGCCCCTCTATTACCCCATCTAGTAGAGCACATACACCGACCGCCCCTCTATTACCCCATCTAGTAGAGCACATACACCGCCCGCCCCTCTATTACCCCCATCTAGTAGCACACATACACCGCCCGCCCCTCTATTACCGCCATCTAGTAGCGCACATACACCGACCGCCCCTCTATCACCCCCATCTAGTAGCACACATACACCGACCACCCCTCTATTACCCCATCTAGTAGCGCACATACACCGACCGCCCCTCTATTACCCCATCTAGTAGCGCACATACACCGCCCGCCTCTCTATTACCCCAACAAGTAGTGCACATACACCGACCGCCCCTCTATTACCCCCATCTAGTACTGCACATACACCGACCGCCCCTCTATTACCCCCAACTAGTAGTGCACATACACCGACCGCCCCTCTATTACCCCCATCTAGTAGCACACATACACCGACCGCCCCTCTATTACCTCATCTTGTAGCACACATACACCGACCTCCCCTCTATTACCCCCATCTAGTAGCACACATACACCGACCGCCCCTCTATTACCTCATCTTGTAGCACACATACACCGACCTCCCCTCTATTACCCCCATCTAGTAGTGCACATACACCGACCACCCCTCTATTACCCCCATCTAGTAGCACACATACACCGACCGCCCCTCTATTACCCCCATCTAGTAGCGCACATACACCGACCGCCCCTTTATCACCCCATCTAGTAGCGCACATACACTGACCGCCGCTCTATTACCTCATCTAGTAGCACACACACACCGACCGCCCCTCTATTACCCCCATCTAGTAGCGCACATACACCGACCGCCCCTCTATTACCCCCATCTAGTAGCGCACATACACCGACCGCCCCTCTATTACCCCATCTAGTAGTGCACATACACCGACCGCCCCTCTATTACCCCATCTAGTAGTGCACATACACCGACCGCCCCTCTACTACCCCCATCTAGTAGCACACATACACTGACCGCCCCTCTATTACCCCCATCTAGTAGTGCACATACACCGACCACCCCTCTATTACCCCCAGCTAGTAGCACACATACACCAATCGCCCCTCTATTACCCCCATCTAGTAGCGCACATACACCGACCGTCCCTCTATTACCCCCATCCAGTAGCGCACATACACCGACCGCCCCTCTATTACCCCCATCTAGTAGAGCACATACACCAACCGCCCCTCTATTACCCCCATCTAGTAGCACACATACACCGACCGCCCCTCTATTACCCCCATCTAGTAGCACACATACACCGCCCGCCCCTCTATTACCCCCATCCAGTAGCGCACATACACCGACCGCCCCTCTATTACCCCCATCTAGTAGAGCACATACACCGACCGCCCCTCTATTACTCCATCTAGTAGCACACATGTACCGACCGCCCCTCTATTACCCCCATCTAGTAGCACACATACACCGACCGCCCCTCTATTACCCCATCTAGTAGCACACATACACCGACCGCCCCTCTATTACCCCCATCTAGTAGAGCACATACACCGACCGCCGCTCTATTACCCCCATCTAGTAGCACACATACACCGACCGCCCCTCTATTACCCCATCTAGTAGCACACATACACCGACCGCCCGTCTATTACCCCCATCTAGTAGCACACATACACCGACCGCCCCTCTATTACCCCCATCCAGTAGCGCACATACACCGACCGCCCCTCTATTACCCCCATCTAGTAGAGCACATACACCGACCGCCCCTCTATTACCCCCATCTAGTAGTGCACATACACCGACCGCCCCTCTATTACCCCATCTAGTAGCACACATACACCGACCGACCCTCTATTACCCCCATCTAGTAGCGCACATACACCGACCGCCCCTCTATTACCCCCATCCAGTAGCGCACATACACCGACCGCCCCTCTATTACCCCCATCCAGTAGCGCACATACACCGACCGCCCCTCTATTACCCACATCTAGAAGAGCACATACACCGACCGCCCCTCTATTACCCCCATCTAGTAGCACACATACACCGACCGCCCCTCTATTACCCCCATCTAGTAGCACACATACACCGACCGCCCCTCTATCACCCCCATCTAGTAGAACACATACACCGACCGCCCCTCTATTACCCCCATCTAGTAGCACACATACACCGCCCACCCCTCTATTACCCCCATCTAGTAGTGCACATACACCGACCGCCCCTCTATTACCCCCATCTAGTAGCGCACATACACCGACCGCCCCTTTATCACCCCATCTAGTAGCACACATACACCGACCGCCCCTTTATCACCCCATCTAGTAGCACACATACACCGACCGCCCCTCTATTACCCCCATCTAGTAGCACACATACACCGACCGCCCCTTTATTACCGCCATCTAGTAGCACACATACACCGACAGCCCCTCTATTACCCCCATCTAGTAGCGCACATACACCGACAGCCCCTCTATTACCCCCATCTAGTAGCACACATACACCGACCGCCCCTCTATTACCGCCATCTAGTAGTGCACATACACCGACCACCCCTCTATTACCCCCATCTAGTAGCGCACATACACCGACAGCCCCTCTATTACCCCCATCTAGTAGCACACACACACCGACCGCCCCTCTATTACCCCATCTAGTAGCACACATACACCGACCTCCCCTCTATTACCCCCATCTAGTAGCACACATACACCGACCGCCCCTCTATTTCCCCCATCTAGTAGCACACATACACCGACCGCCCCTCTATTTCCCCCATCTAGTAGCACACATACACCGACCGCCCCTCTATTACCCCCATCTAGTAGCACACATACACCGACCTCCC
The DNA here is from genome assembly GCF_035609145.1 of Eleutherodactylus coqui. Taxonomy (NCBI): domain Eukaryota; kingdom Metazoa; phylum Chordata; class Amphibia; order Anura; family Eleutherodactylidae; genus Eleutherodactylus; species Eleutherodactylus coqui. The sequence goes on from NC_089849.1 coordinate 3,377,829, forward strand.
CTCTATTACCCCCATCTAGTAGCACACACATACACCGACCGCCCCTCTATTACCCCCATCTAGTAGCGCACATACACCGACCGCCCCTCTATTACCCCATCTAGTAGCGCACATACACCGCCCGCCCCTCTATTACCATCTAGTAGCACACATACACCAATCGCCCCTCTATTACCCGCATCTAGTAGCGCACATACACCGACCGCCCCTCTATTACCCCAACTAGTAGTGCACATACACCGACCGCCCCTCTATTACCCCCAGCTAGTAGCACACATACACCAATCGCCCCTATATTACCCCCATCTAGTAGCGCACATACTGCGACCGCCCCTCTATTACCCCATCTAGTAGCACACATACACTGACCGCCCCTCTATTACCCCATCTAGTAGTGCACATACACTGACCGCCCCTCTATTACCCCCATCTAGTAGCGCACATACACCGACCGCCCCTCTATTACCCCATCTAGTAGCGCACATACACCGACCGCCCCTCTATTACCCCATCTAGTAGCGCACATACACCGACCGCCCCTCTATTACCCCATCTAGTAGCGCACATACACCAATCGCCCCTCTATTACCCCATCTAGTAGCGCACATACACCAATCGCCCCTCTATTACCCCATCTAGTAGCGCACATACACCGACCGCCCCTCTATTACCCCATCTAGTAGCGCACATACACCAATCGCCCCTCTATTACCCCATCTAGTAGCGCACATACACCGACCGTCCCTCTATTACCCCATCCAGTAGCGCACATACACCGACCGCCCCTCTATTACCCCCATCTAGTAGAGCACATACACCGACCGCCCCTCTATTACTCCATCTAGTAGCACACATGTACCGACCGCCCCTCTATTACCCCCATCTAGTAGCACACATACACCGACCGCCCCTCTATTACCCCATCTAGTAGCACACATACACCGACCGCCCCTCTATTACCCCCATCTAGTAGAGCACATACACCGACCGCCGCTCTATTACCCCCATCTAGTAGCACACATACACCGACCGCCCCTCTATTACCCCATCTAGTAGCACACATACACCGACCGCCCGTCTATTACCCCCATCTAGTAGCACACATACACCGACCGCCCCTCTATTACCCCCATCCAGTAGCGCACATACACCGACCGCCCCTCTATTACCCCCATCTAGTAGAGCACATACACCGACCGCCCCTCTATTACCCCCATCCAGTAGCGCACATACACCGACCGCCCCTCTATTACCCCCATCTAGTAGAGCACATACACCGACCGCCCCTCTATTACCCCCATCTAGTAGTGCACATACACCGACCGCCCCTCTATTACCCCCATCTAGTAGCGCACATACACCGACCGCCCCTCTATTACCCCCATCCAGTAGCGCACATACACCGACCGCCCCTCTATTACCCCCATCCAGTAGCGCACATACACCGACCGCCCCTCTATTACCCACATCTAGAAGAGCACATACACCGACCGCCCCTCTATTACCCCCATCTAGTAGCACACATACACCGACCGCCCCTCTATTACCCCCATCTAGTAGCACACATACACCGACCGCCCCTCTATCACCCCCATCTAGTAGCACACATACACCGACCGCCCCTCTATTACCCCCATCTAGTAGCACACATACACCGCCCACCCCTCTATTACCCCCATCTAGTAGTGCACATACACCGACCGCCCCTCTATTACCCCCATCTAGTAGCGCACATACACCGACCGCCCCTTTATCACCCCATCTAGTAGCACACATACACCGACCGCCCCTTTATCACCCCATCTAGTAGCACACATACACCGACCGCCCCTCTATTACCCCCATCTAGTAGCACACATACACCGACCGCCCCTTTATTACCGCCATCTAGTAGCACACATACACCGACAGCCCCTCTATTACCCCCATCTAGTAGCGCACATACACCGACAGCCCCTCTATTACCCCCATCTAGTAGCACACATACACCGACCGCCCCTCTATTACCGCCATCTAGTAGTGCACATACACCGACCACCCCTCTATTACCCCCATCTAGTAGCGCACATACACCGACAGCCCCTCTATTACCCCCATCTAGTAGCACACACACACCGACCGCCCCTCTATTACCCCATCTAGTAGCACACATACACCGACCTCCCCTCTATTACCCCCATCTAGTAGCACACATACACCGACCGCCCCTCTATTTCCCCCATCTAGTAGCACACATACACCGACCGCCCCTCTATTACCCCCATCTAGTAGCACACATACACCGACCTCCCCTCTATTACCCCCATCTAGTAGCACACACATACACCGACCGCCCCTCTATTACCCCCATCTAGTAGCGCACATACACCGACCGCCCCTCTATTACCCCATCTAGTAGCGCACATACACCGCCCGCCCCTCTATTACCATCTAGTAGCACACATACACCAATCGCCCCTCTATTACCCGCATCTAGTAGCGCACATACACCGACCGCCCCTCTATTACCCCAACTAGTAGTGCACATACACCGACCGCCCCTCTATTACCCCATCTAGTAGCGCACATACACCGACCGCCCCTCTATTACCCCCAGCTAGTAGCACACATACACCAATCGCCCCTATATTACCCCCATCTAGTAGCGCACATACTGCGACCGCCCCTCTATTACCCCATCTAGTAGCACACATACACTGACCGCCCCTCTATTACCCCATCTAGTAGTGCACATACACTGACCGCCCCTCTATTACCCCCATCTAGTAGCGCACATACACCGACCGCCCCTCTATTACCCCATCTAGTAGCGCACATACACCGACCGCCCCTCTATTACCCCATCTAGTAGCGCACATACACCGACCGCCCCTCTATTACCCCATCTAGTAGCGCACATACACCAATCGCCCCTCTATTACCCCATCTAGTAGCGCACATACACCAATCGCCCCTCTATTACCCCATCTAGTAGCGCACATACACCGACCGCCCCTCTATTACCCCATCTAGTAGCGCACATACACCAATCGCCCCTCTATTACCCCATCTAGTAGCGCACATACACCGACCGTCCCTCTATTACCCCATCTAGTAGCGCACATACACCGACCGCCCCTCTATTACCCCATCTAGTAGCGCACATACACCAATCGCCCCTCTATTACCCCATCTAGTAGCGTTGGACCACTTTGGCCTTCAGATCCGCAGTGATTTCTCCAGGCATAGGTTCCACTCGGTGATGAATTCCTCCTGCAGTAAATATCGGCCCCTGCGGACAGGAAGCTTCTTGTGGTTGCTACAGATTAGATGGCGGTGCTGACATGTTCTGACCGGCTGACAGGAAGGGGTCAGCGATTCATGCTTCTTGCACCAAATTCTGACCTCCCATCAGCAACAGACATCTGGCTCCATCTGACCAGGAGATGTTTCTCCGCTGCTCAGTGATACAAGTTTTGCGCTCTTTTGCCCGCTGAAGTCTTTCTGTCTCTCTTAGACACAATGGCGCTGGAACTGGTCGCCCGCTGTTATACCATCCGTGCGGAGGAACGGCGAGTTGTGCGTTCGGACACGTTAGTTGGAGCTCCAGCGTTGTATTCAGCTGACTGTGCAGCCTGTTGGTCAGAACGATTCCAGACATCCTCCTCCGACCCCTTTCAGTGATGAGTTGTTTCCGTCCGCAGGATCCCCTTTCAGGATGTTTTCCTCGATTGCGCCATTCTCTGTATACTCTCCACACCATTACACAAGAAACCCCCGTGGTTGTCGGTGAGACCCCGGCTAGTCCAGCACTGATGACCGGCCTCGTTGGAAGTCGCTGCGATCGCTGGATTTTCCATCTAATGTGGATTTACACTGATCCGCGGAAAACTGTTCACGTGATTTTATGCCGCACTCCGGGGTCACGGGGAGAATTACCATACAGGGGGCGCCAATCATGAGAGAGCCGGGGGTCCAATATAGGGATGTTCAGTGTATGTAAAACTACCGATAGTCTGTATATGTTAATGAGGCTAGGCCTCATTCACACGGGCGACAGCAATAATTTTTTTTTTTTTTTAAACGCATAGATATCACATTGCTGGCCGTGCGATATCGCTGTGTCTTCTTGTGGCAATACTGCGATTTTGTAGCATCACATGCGAGGATTTTCGGGGGAGGCTTGAAATATAACCCCTACCTGGAAAATAAACTGTAGCTGGAGAAAAAGAAATACACATACATCACCTTAAACACGCTGTCAGCCCGGCCGCAGCTTCTCCCCGGGTCCCCAGCACTGATCTTCTTCTGTTCTGAAATTCAAAAATCCCCGCCTTCTGGAAGCGCTGGCTGTGATTGGCTGACGCTTAGCCAATCACAGCCAGTGCTCGATGAATGGCTGTGATTGAACACACCTGGTGACCTCCCACCACCAGACCCCGTTGTCAGATCTACACCTGGTGACCTCCCACCCCCAGACCCCGTTGTCGGCTCTACACCTGGTGACATCCCACCCCCAGACCCCGTTGTCGGCTCTACACCTGGTGACATCCCACCCCCAGACCCCGTTGTCGGCTTTACACATGGTGACATCCCCCCCACCAGGCCCCGTTGTCAGCTCTACACCTGGTGACATCCCCCCACCAGATCCCGTTGCACATCCGCAGTGCTGAAGAAGACCCGGCTCCTAACAGGTAAGAAAATGTTTTTTTGCCCCATGGCTGCGGGCACGGGTGGAAACTGCTGCGGGACTCCACACTTGGAAACCGTGCATGCCCGTGGACATGAGGCCTTATATTTAATGCCCACCCATCACCTGACAGCACCGGACTGTGGGGGGCCAATACTTTGATCATCGTGGCCCACTTTCTTGCTGTGACTAACTTCTCTTTATCTCGGACCCTTTAACAGAACACAGAACAGTCATTCGGACATAAAATTGCAGTTTCAAAAATAAATTGTGCTGCTGTGCCAAGTCAAAAGAAGGCGCGGAGGAGTCCGTATTATCGCCCCTGTTATATCCATATATTCACTGGCTGATCCCACCGGAGGAAAGACAATCCGATGCAGAGGAGTTAGATCTGTGTGCCCACACTTGTACCCCAAGCTGTAGATGAAGAGCACCAAGCAATCCGGGAAGGAGTCGGCCATCAGGGGGCGGTGATGGGCTCTAAGTATCTGTCCAGCGATGGGGGTCATCCTCCAGGAAGTCACTGCTGGCTCTGGAATGTGGAGGTTTGTTTGTCTATTAAATAATCCGCCACAGATGAGACGCCATGACAGCGCCGGACCCCCGGAGACTTTACTGTCCGTCTGATCCTCCGTTAGAGACCAGATCCTCCGTCATCCAGACGGCGCGCCGTTTATCCCATCCATTATTAACACCCCAACGCATCAGTACTCCCAGCACGGCTGCGCCATTTGTTTTTACACTTCTGGATGATTCTTGATCTTAAACCTCAATTTTTATTTTATTTGCTAAATGAACTGAAAAAATGGCCATGGGAGGCCCCAGCGTTTGGGGGTTCATTGTACGGTCATGGCACCGCTTCGGGGTGCCTGGGTATTTCGTCACATTTTTAATGTGACTTACACATTGTTGCGGGCTCTCCAGTGTCACATGACCGCCTGCCGATCACTACAATTATGGAAACACCAAATTTATAGGATTTTTTCCCGTGTTATTACTTTTCTAAATAAAAAGTGTTTCTTAGCATCGCTGCGCTCCCAGACACAACATTTGTAATTCCCACCAGAGCAGCGATGTGGGGGCGATCGGGTGGGCACGGATCTCCACTGCTACATGTACTGGGGTACATGTGACTTTTAAAATCGCTTTTTATTGTTGTTTTTTTGAGGCAGATGAATACAAAACATTAATTTTGGCACTTAAAAAAAAAGGCTCACATCATTTCTACTGCGCGATAACGGCGTATTCCTCTTATGGTCCTGTTAGGACTACAAATTTTTCCATAGAAAAGGCAGTTAAAAACCCATTTGTTTTTTCTTTAGATTCTTACATTGTATTACAGGTAAAAGCGCAGGATCACTAAGAGCCGCTCACAGACGCAACCATAACGCTCAAGGTTCATTAAAAGTGTTAAAGTGAGCGATAATCGTTAGATGTAATGGCGCCCACCGTGGACTTATCGTTAGGTGTAATGGCGCCCACCGTGGACTTATCGTTAGGTGTAATGGCGCCCACCGTGGACTTATCGTTAGGTGTAATGGCGCCCACCGTGGACTTATCGTTAGGTGTAATGGCGTCCACCGTGGACTTATCGTTAGGTGTAATGGCGCCCACCGTGGACTTATCGTTAGATGTAATGGCGCCCATCGTCGACTTATCGTTAGGTGTAATGGCGCCCACCGTGGACTTATCGTTAGATGTAATGGCGCCCATCGTCGACTTATCGTTAGGTGTAATGGCGCCCATCGTCGACTTATCGTTAGGTGTAATGGCGCCCATCGTCGACTTATCGTTAGGTGTAATGGCGCCCATCGTGGACTTATCGTTAGGTGTAATGGCGCCCATCGTGGACTTATCGTTAGATGTAATGGCGCCCATCGTGGACTTATCGTTAGATGTAATGGCGCCCACCGTGGACTTATCGTTAGATGTAATGGCGCCCACCGTGGACTTATCGTTAGATGTAATGGCGCCCATTGTGGACTTATCGTTAGGTGTAATGGCGCCCACCATGGACTTATCGTTAGATGTAATGGCGCCCATCGTGGACTTATCGTTAGATGTAATGGCGCCCATCGTGGACTTATCGTTAGATGTAATGGCGCCCATCGTGGACTTATCGTTAGATGTAATGGCGCCCATCGTGGACTTATCGTTAGATGTAATGGCGCCCATCGTGGACTTATCGTTAGATGTAATGGCGCCCACCGTGGACTTATCGTTAGATGTAATGGCGCCCACCGTGGACTTATCGTTAGATGTAATGGCGCCCACCGTGGACTTATCGTTAGATGTAATGGCGCCCATCGTGGACTTATCGTTAGATGTAATGGCGCCCATCGTGGACTTATCGTTAGATGTAATGGCGCCCATCGTGGACTTATCGTTAGATGTAATGGCGCCCATCGTGGACTTATCGTTAGATGTAATGGCGCCCATCGTGGACTTATCGTTAGATGTAATGGCGCCCATCGTGGACTTATCGTTAGATGTAATGGCGCCCATCGTGGACTTATCGTTAGATGTAATGGCGCCCATCGTGGACTTATCGTTAGATGTAATGGCGCCCATCGTGGACTTATCGTTAGATGTAATGGCGCCCATCGTGGACTTATCGTTAGGTGTAATGGCGCCCATCGTGGACTTATCGTTAGATGTAATGGCGCCCATCGTGGACTTATCGTTAGATGTAATGGCGCCCATCGTGGACTTATCGTTAGATGTAATGGCGCCCACCGTGGACTTATCGTTAGATGTAATGGCGCCCATCGTGGACTTATCGTTAGATGTAATGGCGCCCATCGTGGACTTATCGTTAGATGTAATGGCGCCCATCGTGGACTTATCGTTAGATGTAATGGCGCCCATCGTGGACTTATCGTTAGATGTAATGGCGCCCATCGTGGACTTATCGTTAGATGTAATGGCGCCCATCGTGGACTTATCGTTAGATGTAATGGCGCCCATCGTGGACTTATCGTTAGATGTAATGGCGCCCATCGTGGACTTATCGTTAGATGTAATGGCGCCCATCGTGGACTTATCGTTAGATGTAACGGCGCCCATCGTGGACTTATCATTAGCCATTCGTTCTTCATTGTTTTTCAGTCCGCTTACAAGCCAGCGTTTGCTTTAAATGATACTTGTTCAGTCGTTTACCCATTTTCGCCTCATTTCTTCACCTTCACTGACGCATGCGCCATTCAGACAAACTGTTGTTCAATTATCGTATCGTCCATTTTCCAATGATAATTGCTAAGTTTAAACGCTCGTCTTTAAAAGCACAACCATCGCTCACTTTTGATCGCTAAAACAAATTTTGAGCAATGATCGTTGTGTCTAAACGGACCTTAAGTTCTGCCCTGCAACAAATCCGGCCTTGTGCTTCCTTGGGATCAGCAGAGGATGATCAGACACAGCCTACTGCAGCGGAGGGTCGGGATCCAACATCCCGGTCAGCCGATGATCGTCACAAGCAGGTGGGACCGCTCATCATTCCAAATGAGCCACCGCTGCGGGGGACGCCACACGCACAGCCGCCCCGGGGGACGCCACGCGCAGAGCCGCCCCGGGGGACGCCACGCGCACAGCCGCCCCGGGGGACGCCACGCGCACAGCCGCCCCGGGGGACGCCACGCGCACAGCCGCCACGGGGGAGGCCACGCGCACAGCCGCCACGGGGGAGGCCACGCGCACAGCCGCCACGGGGGGGGGCCACGCGCACAGCCGCCACGGGGGGGGGGGGCACGCGCACAGCCGCCGCGGTGGTGATAAGGTTCAGGCAGCTGAAGCACCTACAAGCCAAAGTAATGGAATCTGATAAATGGTCCAGCACCAATTCCCAGCAAATGATTTTACAACCTTTTCTCACCACGATTTTATAATGGCAAAATAAAAAGGCCACAAACGGCGATGTATAAATGTACCCCAAACAACGGTCTCAAAAACACTGGCGCACTTTCATTACTGGCGCCGGGCCAGAATTCTGGTGCAAGCGGTCACCTTATTTTGGGTGCATATTAATTTCCCCAGTGGGATTCTTGCCAGACATACAGAGAAGTGGTTATAGATTGTGAGCCAAACGGGCACGAAGCCGTAATATCCAGTGATGCCGAGTGCCGCGTAATAAGCATGTGCTACATAAACAAAGGGGATTAGAATTTAGGCAATTTCACTATTGATCTGCTATGTCCGGCGGTCACGTTGAAGTGAATGAAGCGGAGGTGAGCGTGCCACACGGCGAGCCGCAGCTAGACATGCTGGATGACCGGTAACGCCTGTCATGAGGCAACCACTATAAAGGGCTTATACTAATATTACAGGGTGTTCTCTATCCACAGGATATCATGCTGATCGTGGGGGTCTTACTGCCGAGACCGATCTTGAGATCAGAGGTCCCCGTCGTCCTCCCTGCGGGGTTACTATACGCCTCGCATGGAGGAGGAGACTGAATGTAGCACCAGTCTCACAAGCGCACCATTCACTTTCTATGGGACTCCGGAGATACCTGAGCGCCATATTGAAATGCATGGAGAGCTGAGCGTGTGAACCTGAGCGGCGGTCCCTTCATGCTGACATCACTGCGGTGGGAGAAGCGACGCCCACGCTGACTAGCAGAACAGGACACCCATTATGGGGATCAGTAGGGGTCTCAGCGGTGAAACCCCATCAATCAGCAAGTTATTCCCTATGGAGAGAAGTTAACCCCTTAAATTCCCCAACATGTTGGCGCTATATAAATATTAAGGCTTCAAGCTCGTACACGCCGGCAGAGATGTGCGCAGACTGCAGAGTCAGAGAGCCTCCAGGCTCTGCCACAGAGGCGATGTCTGAGTCCAAGGAGACGGACCTCCTCACCGACCAGTCCGACCGCAGGAAATCGGAGGGTCAGTAGGTGCACTTCTATGGCAGCGCGTAAAAAAGCCAGTGCCAAGCGCCGAGCCCAGGGGTCGGCAGTAATTTGGGCATCTTGTGATGGGGCAGCAGAGCCGCCTGCATTCAACAGGAAGTAACATTAGAAGCTAAAAATTCCCTTCAAGGCCATTTTATTAGGAATTTGTGTGAAGACCTAAAAAACGAAAAACCGCTTACATAACGAAAAGCCCCGGCGATGATAATTACACGCTTTCATTCGCGGCTTTGCTTGTTTGGATTCCTTTTTGATTAGTCCGCTAATCACCACATCTCTCTATTAAATGCTGGCTTCAGAAAATACGGCCCTGTTGAAAGTTTTGGGCAGATCTGTCTAAAGATCCTCATGTTTTATGCAGGGAATGCATGGAAGTAAAAAAACTAAATAAATCAACATGCGAATGCGAGCGTGCCAAATAATAATGAGTCGCCAATTAGAAAAACAAGGAAACATCAGTTAACGTGAATTTACTTCTGAGCGCAGAAACCCTCAAAATATATTCATGTTTTCTTAGAAATAGATCCAAAACATTCAAGATAAAGATCTGTGATTTTTCGTGTTCAGCTGGGCTCAGGACATATGTAAGACATGCCTGCGGTCTGCGCAAAAGTAAAGCCATTTAGAAAGAACTAATACTTCGTCTTTACGGTCTGTGGGCATGAGGCTGGCAGGAGAGGGCGACGTGGCACCACACACATCATCGCGGTACCTCATGGCAAAAATGCACATATAAAGGGTACAAAATCTCTTAAAAGGAGCCCGTCAGCCCTCAGTGCCACACAGCAATGGCAGCAGGAAATGACTGTAGTAGAAAGCATTCTGCGTGTCGTGTTGTACATCATTGGTTCTTACATTGTGAAATAATCATTCCTGCACCGTATGCAAATGTTGCTCCGACCCTTCCTGCGGCACACAGTGCGTGCCCAATGCCATCCAATCTGCAGCGCTGCCAATCAGGTGCAGCTTCACACAGGCCAATGATTGGTCATGAACATTTGTTTGGACCATGTAAAAATGGCAAGAAGGAAATTAGTGAAAAACTGGACATCAAGTAGAGCTGGAGGGAATATATAAGAACTATAAAACCTGGCGCCAGCAGTGACCCCCAGAGGAACACGGGGCCCGAGAGGACCGGGCACCACACCTGCCGGGAAGTGGAGCCGGCAGCGATGGAATCCCTGCAGAGCTGCTCAGCCAGTCCCAAGAGCTGCACGGACACCACCAGTCTGGAGGACCTGCGCATGGCCGGAGGATTGGAGAGGATCAGTTTTCATTGCACTGCCAAGGAAGGGCGATAAAGGACTGTGGGAATTATAGAACAATCACTCCGATTCCCCACGCCAACAAGGTGCTCCTGAAAATCATCCAGAAACGCTTGGGCAGTATCCTTGAGCAGGAACTTCCTGATGTCCAAGATGGAGTCCACAAGGGACCGTGACATCGCAAACCTGAGGTGGATCATGGAAAAGGCAGGAGAGTAACAGAAGCAGCTCTGTGTTTCACCGATTACACCAAGGCTTTGGCGTTATAAGCTTTGGGAAGCACTGAGGGAGGTCGGAGGAGCCGCGTCCCGTCGCGTTCAGGAGGTCGGAGGAGCCAGGTCAGAGGAGCCGCGCCCCCCGTCGCGGTCGGGAGGTCGGAGGAGCCGCGCGTACGGGAGGTCGGAGTACCTGCGCACCTTATCACGGTAGGGAGGTATGAGTAGCTGCGCACCCCTTCACGGTAGGGAGGTCACAGTACCTGCGCACCCCATCATGTTGGGGAGGCCGGAGTACCTGTGCACCTTGTCACGTTGGGGAGGCCGGAGTAGCTGCGCGCCTCGTCACGTTGGGGAGGTCCCTCTACAGCAATCAAGTGAGAACCAGGTATGAGGACACAGAATGGTTCAAGAGGGGCACAAGACAAGGATGCATCCTCTATGCGGAAGCGATCATGAGGTGGCTGGATGTAAATAATAATAATCTTTATTTGTATAGCGCCAACATATCCCGCAGCGCTTAAATAGACGGGGGATACAGAAAGACAAAAGTACAAACATTACAGAACCACGGTTACATAGTAATCAGCTGATGGAGACAATAGGGGTGCGGGGCTCCAATGAGCTTACATACAACAAGTAATGGGGGGATACAGAAGGTAAAGGGGCTGGACGTGTGCACGGCATGGCGAGGTGGAGATGTGCACGGCATGGCGAAGTGGAGATGTGCACGGTATGGCGGGCTGGAGATGTGCACGGTATGGCGGGCTGGAGATGTGCACGGTATGGTGAGGTGGAGAGCGAGGGATGCTATACACATAGACAATGGTCAGACATTTGGCCGTATGACGGCAGAATCGGTATGACTGCAGGGGTTGTTGGTGGCTGGCAGGGATTGCAGTCAGTAGGTCAGGGAGCATGTTATCAGGCGGTGTACAGAGAGGTTTGTTTTGGGAATTCTGTATGCCTCCCTGAAGAGGTGCGTTTTCAGAGCACGCCTGAAGTTCTGCGAGTCCTGGATTGCTCGTGTAGCCTTTGGTAGTGCGTTCCAGAGGACCGGTGCTGCTCTGGAGAAGTCTTGGAGGCGGGAATGAAGTTCGAATGAAAGGGGCGCTCAGTCTGGTTTCATTAGCAGAGCGGAGAGCCCGGGCTGGGTGATGGATTGAGATGAGGGAGGCACTATAGGGGGGCGCTGCGCTGTGGATGAGGGATAGAATGTAGGGTGGCGCGGTGCTGTGGATGAGGAATACAATGTAGGGTGGCGCGGCACTGTGGATGAGGGATACAATGTAGGGTGGTGCGGTGCTGTGGATGAGGGATACAATGTAGGGTGGTGCGGTGCTGTGGATGAGGGATACAATGTAGGGTGGTGCGGTGCTGTGGATGAGGGATACAATGTAGGGTGGTGCGGTGCTGTGGATGAGGGATACAATGTAGGGTGGTGCGGTGCTGTGGATGAGGGATACAATGTAGGGTGGTGCGGTGCTGTGGAGGGCTTTGCGGATGAAGGTAGTGAGTTTAAATTGAATTCTGTATTTAACGGGCAGCCAGTGCAGTGACTGGCACAGGGCAGAGGCGTCCGAGTAGCGGCTGGACAGGAAGATGAGCCTGGCTGCAGCATTCAGGGTGGATTGGAGAGGGTAGAGTCTGGTGCAGGGGAGGCCGATCAGCAACGAGTTGTAATAATCGAGCCGGGAGTGGATGAGGGCAACAATAAGCGTTTTTAGCGTGTCCACAGTGAGAAAAGAGCGGATTCTTGCGATGTTCTTGAGGTGCAGCTGACATGTTCGGGCCAGAGATTGGATGTAGGGGGTAAAAGAGAGATTGGAGTTGAATATGACCCCAAGGCAGCGGGCGTGTCAGGATGAGGTCGGTTAGTGGAGGGTGGAAATACCAGCAGGTCAGTTTTAGAGAGGTTTAGTTTTAGGTACAGAGAGGACATAGTGTTAGAGACAGCGGACAGACAGTCGGTGATGTTTTGGAGGAAAGGTGCAGAGATGTCACGGGCAAAGGTGTATAGCTGGGTGTCATCAGCGTACAGGGGGTATTGGAGGCCAAATCTCCTGATGGTCTGTCCAGTGGGGGCTGTGTAGATAGAGAAAAGGAGGGGGCCGAAGACCGAGCCCTGGGGGACCCCAACAGCAAGGAGAAGAGGAGGGGAGGTAGAGCCAGCAAAGGAGACACTGAAAGAGCGGTCAGACACGTAGGAGGAGAACCAGTAGAGAGCAGTGTCCTTTAGGCCAATGGAGCAGAGCATACTGATGAGGAGTTTGTGGTCAACAGTGTCAAATGCTGCGGAGAGATCGAGGAGGATCAGTAGGGAGTATTCGCCCCTCGATTTGGCTGTCAGTAGGTCATTGGATACCCTTGTAAGGGCAGTTTCTGTCAAGTGTTGGGGTCAGAAGCCAGACTGTAGGGGGTCGACGAGAGATTTCTTTAAGTGATCAGGGTATTGGGTTAAAATAGGTGGAAGAACCATCAGTAATCTAAGATGCGCAGACGATACGACGCGTCTGAAGAGGCTGATCCTGCAGCTGGATGGGACTTCACCGAAACATCAAGACGACAAAAACCATGACCGCTGTCACCAGGGATGTTCACATAAAGGTTAACAACGAGGAAATCGAAGTTTCATATTCCCTGGGTTTCTCATCGATAGAGGCAACTGGACAGGTGAGATAAAGCGTTGATTAGCACCGGGATGTACGGCCATGAAGAGCATGGACCCAATATGGAAGTGCAAGAACGTCTCAGTCACCATCAAACAGAGGTTAATCACAGCCATCGTCTTCCAGATAGCAACGTATGGCTGCGAGACGCGGACATTGAGGAGAGCAGACAGAAGACGCTTCCGAGCTGCGGTGTTGGAGAAAACCTCTACCAATCCCCTGGACAGCGAGGGTCCCAACAAAGCTGTCCTGGACTTTACCAACCCGAAGATCACCAGACGGAGACTGACGGACTTCGGACACGTGATTCGCTGGAAAAAGAAGAGGCGCTACTTGGAATGGTCAGTCGTAAAAGGAAACAGGGAAGACAAACGTCACGTTGGCTGGACGCCATCAAGGAGGACACGGGAATGGACATCAGGCAACGGCAAGGAGCCGTAGAGAATAGAGAAGCATGAAGAGGACCGGCCTACAGAGTATCCAAGAGCCGGACACCGCTGAGCGGATAGCATTGGAATTGACTTTGCCCATGATCTGCTATTAACTATCATCCTGCCGAAGGTCCCTGCACCCCAGTGATCTGCGTACCCCCATACTGTAACCAAGGAGGCGTCTGACACCCATCTGTACTGCGCTGGCCTAAGTAGTAAAAGCACCTCCCAGCCCCAGAGAGAAGAGCGGCGTCCAGACCCCTTCAGGCCATGACGACAGATTAATGTATGAAGATCGCCAGGTAGAGCCTTGGAGACAACGGCTGCCTGCTCACACCTGTGGACATTAGGCATTATACACAATATATCGCCCTCCAGCACGCTCCAACTCTGCCAGGTTGGCACGCTGCGGCACCACGCTGCCCACACTACTATCAATGCAGCTAATTCCCTTAACCTGGGACTTCATGAACAGGAATTCCACTAATATTACATGAGATAAAAAGTAATTAACACCAAATTAGCAGCAGTTAAGGTACGTTCACACGTCAGTGTCAGACAGCCGGCCCAGTGAGCATGGCGGCTCTGCTTCATACAGCAGTGACAGTGGCTCAGTGAGCAGAGGCGCCGGCCGCCTCCATTCACAGTAAACAGGAGTCCTTCATAGATGGAGCGGCTCCTGTTTACACGGAGCGAGACGCCGACCAGCAGTCATTCCACCTCAGTCAGCTGAATGACTAGCGCCAACGTCTTGCCCAGCGCCTGTCGGGGGCCGCGTCTGCACAGCCCAAGTTACCCGCAGTCATTCATCTTAGCAATGGTTCGGGCCACTATCGGCCGTGTAAAGGTACCTTACGTTTCGGTGCTTCCCCCTTGCTGCTGTGTTCACTGGTGAGATCACCCTGCGCACCGCTAGCGCGACTCTTCTCAGAGGGCTGAGGTGCATTTACTTTGCTCCGGCACAGAAGCGGGGGGCCGGGGGGCACAGAGAGACCCCCAGAGGCCACGTCACCTAAGAAGCTTGCAGCTGATGGCAGGGTCCCTTTAAGCAGAGACAGAAACCAACAGATGTCAAAGCGTGCGTCCGCGGGACTTCATGAGACACACGGATGGACCCTATATACACCCATATGTGAGAGCCCCAACGCTGAGCTCCCCCCAAACACATGTAGCTCCCCCCACAGACACACAGCTCCCCCCCCACACACGAAGCCCCCCACCACCACATATGTAGCTCCCCCCACACACGAAGCCCCCCACCACCACATATGTAGCTCCCCCCACACACACAGCCCCCCACCACCACATATGTAGCTCCCCCCACACACACGAAGCCCCCCACCACCACATATGTAGCTCCCCCCACACACACGAAGCCCCCCACCACCACATATGTAGCTCCCCCCACACACACGAAGCCCCCCACCACCACATATGTAGCTCCCCCCACACACACGAAGCCCCCCACCACCACATATGTAGCTCCCCCCACACACACGAAGCCCCCCACCACCACATATGTAGCTCCCCCCACACACACGAAGCCCCCCACCACCACATATGTAGCTCCCCCCACACACACGCAGCCCCCCACCACCACATATGTAGCTCCCCCCACACACACATGCAGCCCCCCACCACCACATATGTAGCTCCCCCCACACACACATGCAGCCCCCCACCACCACATATGTAGCTCCCCCCACACACACATGCAGCCCCCCACCACCACATATGTAGCTCCCCCCACACACACACGAAGCCCCCCACCACCACATATGTAGCTCCCACACACACGAAGCCCCCCACCACCACATATGTAGCTACACACACACACACACATGCAGCCCCCCACCACCACATATGTAGCTACACACACACACACACACACGAAGCCCCCCACCACCACATATGTAGCTCCCCCCACAGACACATATGTAGCTACACACACACAGCGCCCCCCCCCAAACACACGTAGCACCTCCCACAAACATGTAGCTTGTCCCCCCACACACATGTAACATCCCTCCCACATGCAGCTCCCCCACCTGCTCGCCGCCGTCTTGCCTCTCCTCCGGCTCCTCAGCACGCGCTCCCTCCGCAGCGGCCGCCGATGCCCGGTGACGTCACTGCAGCTGTCCACCAATGGCAGCACGGAGAAATGGCGGGTTGGAGCCGCGCGGCGCGTGGTAGAGCAACAATCAGTAACGGCGGCTGCTGAGAGGAAAGCATCATAGGAGCCCCACAGTCAGAATGTAGGCCTTATGACTGCCCACAGGGGGAGCTGTTCAGCCAATACTATGGGGGCTCTCCCACCAAAATAAGGATAATTTACTGGTCAGTGGGAACCCCACCCTCACATGTAGCTCCCCCACACACACACATCAGTGGGGACCCCACCCTCACATGTAGCTCCCCCCCACACACACACATCAGTGGGAACCCCACCCTCACATGTAGCTCCCCCACACACACATCAGTGGGAACCCCACCCTCACATGTAGCTCCCCCCCACACACACACATCAGTGGGAACCCCACCCTCACATGTAGCTCCCCCACACACACATCAGTGGGAACCCCACCCTCACATGTAGCTCCCCCACACACACATCAGTGGGGACCCCACCCTCACATGTAGCTCCCCCCCCACACACATCAGTGGGGACCCCACCCTCACATGTAGCTCCCCCCCACACACATCAGTGGGGACCCCACCCTCACATGTAGCTCCCCCCCCCCCCACACACATCAGTGGGGACCCCACCCTCACATGTAGCTCCCCCCCACACACACACATCAGTGTGGACCCCATCCTCACATGTAGCTCCCCCACACACACATCAGTGGGGACCCCACCCTCACATGTAGCTCCCCCCCACACACATCAGTGGGGACCCCACCCTCACATGTAGCTCCCCACACACACACATCAGTGGGGACCCCACCCTCACATGTAGTTCCCCCACACACACACATCAGTGGGGACCCCACCCTCACATATAGCTCCCCCAAACACACATCAGTGGGGACCCCACCCTCACATGTAGCTCCCACACACACATCAGTGGGGACCCCACCCTCACATGTTGCTCCCCCACCCCACACGCACATCAGTGGGGACCCCACCCTCACATGTAGCTCCCACACACACATCAGTGGGGACCCCACCCTCACATGTAGCTCCCCCACACACACATCAGTGGGGACACCACCCTCACATGTAGTTCCCCCACACACACACATCAGTGGGGACCCCCCCCCCTCACATGTAGCCCCCCCCACACACACACACACATCAGTGGGGACCCCACCCTCACATGTAGCTCCCCCACACACACATCAGTGGGGACCCCACCCTCACATGTAGCTCCCCCACTCCACACATCAGCTGGTACCCCACCCTCACATGTAGCTCCCCCACACACACATCAGTGGGGACCCCACCCTCACATGTAGCTCCCCCACCCCACACATCAGTGGGGACCCCACCTTCACATGTAGCTCCCCCACACACACATCAGTGGGAACCCCACCCTCACATGTAGCTCCCCCACACACACATCAGTGGGGACCCCACCCTCACATGTAGCTCCCCCACCCCACACACACATCAGTGGGGACCCCACCCTCACATGTAGCTCCCACACACACACACATTAGTGGGTACCCCACCCTCACATGTAGCTCCCACACACACATCAGTGGGGACCCCACCCTCACATGTAGCTCCCCCACACAAACATCAGTGGGGACCCCACCCTCACATATAGCTCCCCCACACACACATCAGTGGGGACCCCACCCTCACATGTAGCTCCCCCACCCCACACAAACATCAGTGGGAACCCCGCCCTCACATGTAGCTCCCCCACACACACATCAGTGGGAACCCCACCCTCACATGTAGCTCCCCCACACACACATCAGTGGGAACCCCGCCCTCACATGTAGCTCCCCCCCACACACATCAGTGGGGACCCCACCCTCACATGTAGCTCCCCCACACACACACATCAGTTGGTACCCCACTCTCACAAGTAGCTCCCCCACCCCACACATCAGTGGGGACCCCACCCTCACATGTAGCTCCCCCACACACACATCAGTGGGGACCCCACCTTCACATGTAGCTCCCCACACACACACATCAGTGGGGACCCCACCCTCACATGTAGCTCCCCCCCACACACACATCAGTGGGGACCCCACCCTCACATGTAGCTCCCACAAACACATCAGTGGGGACACCACCCTCACATGTTGCTCCCCCACCCCACACACACATCAGTGGGGACCCCACCCTCACATGTAGCTCCCACACACACATCAGTGGGGACCCCACCCTCACATGTAGCTCCCCCACACACACATCAGTGGGGAACCCACCCTCACATTTAGCTCCCCCACCCCACACATCACTGGGGACCCCACCCTCACATGTAGCTCCCCCCCCCACACACACACACACACATCACTGGGGACCCCACCCTCACATGTAGCTCCCCCACACACACATCAGTGGGGACCCCACCCTCACATGTAGCTCCCCCACTCCACATATCAGTTGGCACCCCACCCTCACATGTAGCTCCCCCACCCCACACATCAGTGGGGACCCCACCTTCACATGTAGCTCCCCCACACACACATCAGTGGGAACCCCACCCTCACATGTAGCTCCCCCACACACACATCAGTGGGGAACCCACCCTCACATGTAGCTCCCCCACCCCACACAAACATCAGTGGGGACCCCACCCTCACATGTAGCTCCCACACACACACACACACACACATCAGTGGGGACCCCACCCTCACATGTAGCTCCCCCACCCCACACATCAGTGGGGACCCCACCTTCACATGTAGCTCCCCCACACACACATCAGTGGGAACCCCACCCTCACATGTAGCTCCCCCACACACACATCAGTGGGGAACCCACCCTCACATGTAGCTCCCCCACCCCACACAAACATCAGTGGGGACCCCACCCTCACATGTAGCTCCCACACACACACACACACACACATCAGTGGGGACCCCACCCTCACATGTAGCTCCCCCACCCCACACACACATCAGTGGGGACCCCACCCTCACATGTAGCTCACACCCACACATCAGTGGGGACTCCACCCTCACATGTAGCTCCCCGACCCCACACACACATAAGTTGTGTCCCCACCCTCACATGTAGCTCCCCACACACACATCAGTGGCGACCCCACCCTACATGTAGCTCCCCCACCATCACATGTAGCTCCCCACCCCACACATCACTGGGGACCCCACCCTCACATGTAGCTCCCCCACCATCACATGTAGCTCCCCCACCCCACACATCACTGGGGACCCCACCCACCAGTCCTGGGAATACCGCTCACTTCCGACTGCCAGAGATGGCGAGAGATTGCTGCCTCCAGGATGCAGCGTGTTTGTATGACCGCCGCGCCATTATCCTCCACTCTGAACTCACTGGAGCCCAGGCTGGGAATTGGTGGTCGAACCGCTACAGATCTGCAAGGCCGCCCAGAAGCGGAGAATCTGCGTTCATGGGACAGTCCTTTGAACACTGACGAGTGCAAACCAGTTGTGTCATTATCCCGTCCCCCAAGTGTCAGCGTGTCATTATCCCGTCCCCCCCAAGTGTCAGCGTGTCATTATCCCGTCCCCCAAGTGTCAGCGTGTCATTATCCCGTCCCCCCCAAGTGTCAGCGTGTCATTATCCCGTTCCCCAAGTGTCAGCGTGTCATTATCCCGTCCCCCCCAAGTGTCAGCGTGTCATTATCCCGTCCCCCAAGTGTCAGCGTGTCATTATCCCGCCCCCCAAGTGTCAGCGTGTCATTTTCCTGTACCCCAAGTATCAGCGTGTCATTTTCCTGTACCCCAAGTGTCAGCGTGTCATTATCCTGTCCCCAAAGTATCAGCGTGTCGTTATCCCGTCCCCCAAGTATCAGCGTGTCATTATCCTGTTCCCCAAGTATCAGCGTGTCATTATCCCGTCCCACAAGTATCAGCGTGTCATTATCCCGTCCCCCAAGTGTCAGCGTGTCATTATCCCGTCCCCCCAGTGTCAGCGTGTCATTATCCCGCCCCCCTAATATCAGCGTGTCATTATCCCGTCCCCCAAGTATCAGCGTGTCATTATCCTGTTCCCCAAGTATCAGCGTGTCATTATCCTGTCCCCCAAGTATCAGCGTGTCATTATCCCGTCCCCCAAGTATCAGAGTGTCATTATCCCGTCCCCCAAGTATCAGCGTGTCATTATCCCGTCCCCCAAGTGTCAGCGTGTCATTATCCCATCCCCCAAGTGTCAGCCTGTCATTATCCCTTCCCCCAAGTGTAAGCGTGTCATTATCCTGTCTTCCAAGTATCAGCATGTCATTATCCCGTCCCCCAAGTGTCAGCGTGTCATTATCCCGTCCCCCAAGTGTCAGCGTGTCATTATCCCGTCCCCCAAGTGTCAGCCTGTCATTATCCCATCCCCCCAAGTATCAGCGTGTCATTATCCTGTCTCCCCAAAAATCAGCGTGTCATTATCCCGTCCCCCCAAGTATCAGCGTGTCATTATCCTGTCCCCCAAGTGTCAGCGTGTCATTATCCCGTCTCCCCAAAAATCAGCGTGTCATTATCCCGTCCCCCCAAGTATCAGCGTGTCATTATCCCGTCCCCCCAAGTATCAGCGTGTCATTATCCTGTACCCCAAGTGTCAGCGTGTCATTATCCTGTCCCCCAAGTGTCAGCGTGTCATTATCCCATCCCCCCAGTATCAGCGTGTCATTATCCCGTCCCCCAAGTATCAGCGTGTCATTATCCCGTCCCCCAAGTATCAGCGTGTCATTATCCCATCCCCCCAGTATCAGCGTGTCATTATCGCATCCCCCCAGTATCAGCGTGTCATTATCCCGTCCCCCCAGTATCAGCGTGTCATTATCCCATCCCCCCAGTATCAGCGTGTCATTATCCCGTTCCCCAAGTGTCAGCCTGTCATTATCCCGTCCCCCAAGTGTCAGTGTGTCATTATCCCGTCCCCCAAGTATCAGCGTGTCATTATCCCATCCCCCCCAGTGTCAGCGTGTCATTATCCCGTCTCCCCAAAAATCAGCGTGTCATTATCCCGTCCCCCAAGTGTCAGCGTGTCATTATCCCGTCCCCCAAGTGTCAGTGTGTCATTATCCCGTCCCCCAAGTGTCAGCGTGTCATTATCCTGTCCCCCAAGTGTCAGCGTGTCATTATCCTGTCCCCTCAGTGTCGGCGTGTCATTATCCCGTCCCCCAACTGTCGGCGTGTCATTATCCCGTCCCCCAAGTGTGATTATCCTCTCCCCATTATATGACATAGTTTATATTTGTGGTTCTTTCTAGGTTTGGTTGTCGCGTTATTTACTCACGGAATCTGTGGCTTTTGCACAGCAATCACGACCGTTTGTCGCTGGCCATCGCCCGCTGTAAACACGTCCAGCAATTGATTACCACTGTGAAAGGCTTGTATGCGTATGAGATCGTGGCCATAATAACGAGGGCTCGTAGACTGTGCATCTCCCTGCATTATCAGAGGAAGGCCTATGATATGGATCACATGAACCCCTCACAATAATTGCCGCATGAAAGTGGAAGTAAACGAGCGCCGATAGACTTTCTTTACCGAGTCAGCACTCGCTATTGGCCATTTTCTGCCTGTCTATAAGGAAGGACCTTCAGATTGTGGGGGGATTTCTTTTTTGGTAGTGATAAAAAAAACACCTTCTAGGATCACCTTCTATAAAACCTTTATCCATTTGGGGAATTTCTTGAACTCCACCTGGAGGCGACAAGCAAGTTATTTTAGTGGCCAATTAACTTTTCAACACTTGCTGTTAACCGCCAAGGAGAATACAAGAACCTGCAAGGCCTAAGGCCGTGTACAGAGGGCTGAGCCCTAATCATCTCAAGACCAGCAGGACTCTTAATATGAGGGCTCATCAGGCCAAGATCATCCGTATCATCCAAGGATGAAGAGACTGGCGCTTTTATTGCAGCAGAAACTAAAGATTCTAAGTTGCTGCAGAACATCTTCCCGTTATTAACACATCCTTTCTGGAGAGGTTGGGCGACAGATTCGGCCGTACAATAGCTGCCAGCTACATCTATTCACTGCAGAAGTCCATTTAAAGAAACCTGCCCAGCAGCTAATGACCCCCGGGTCAGCGCTCCCTGTGTTAACGCTTTAGCCAAATAAAAGGCTACACAGCAAACAGACACGGGCAATTGTCCTGGTTTTACCACCTCTGGGGTCTCTTGTCCATGGAGTCGCTGAAACCAGCAGCAGGACCGAAAAGAAGTCTATGAGGCATCACACAGTTACAATGAGAGACTTCAGAGGATATAAAACGGATTGTCATCACTTCCAGCACTGCGGAACTTGTAAGCGCCATTCTAGAGGAAGGCACACGTGGGCCCGTCCCCTACAGACCAGCAACTACTGGGATTCTTTATTATCTCGTGTTACTTTCAGATAAGAGCTCGGTCGCTGCACATGAGACACAAGAGCCGGGGGAGCAGGTGTTACCTACTGGCATCAAGTACACAAACATGCCTTCCCCATAGTCAAATACTACACTGCTAGGAAGGTAGAGGCAACCCCCTGCAGCTGCTGTGGGACTAAAAATCACAGCATGCCCTTGTTACTTCCACTAGACGCAGGGAGTTAACAGTTCCTGGTCGTGTTACATGTGGCAATGCTGCAAGCCACAGGAAATAGATTGTAACAAAAAGCAACAAGAGATTCTTGGGATTTGATGGAAAGACCCCAACCTTTCACAACACGCCAGCACCAAGGAAAGAGCAAAACCAAGTTTTATAAATTAAAGTTTTGTTTGTTTGTTTTTTTTTTTATTTAATATCAAATAAATTGTGTTTAACTATAAAAAGTTTTATCAGTACAAAATGTGGAAGATAAAAAAACTATATAAATACCAGTGTACCATCGAAATGTAAACATTCATCTGTAGGATTATGTAGGCGAGATATGGAGCGAGAAGAGGGAGTGAAAAGACACCTTTTTCCCGGCACATTAATAGGAGGGTTTTGGTGTCCACCTGTCGGCGGGCCGCACAAGCAGCCATTGTAGCGGCTGACAACTGCCCGCTATTAGTGTGAGATCGCATAAAGGCAGTTGTTTAAGTGCATTAACAGGTGCTCAGGAGTCTGTAAACACAATTGTTTGGGAACCGCAAGCGGCTCGCTCGGTCCTGATCATTGTTAACGCTGCAGTCATTGTGCCGCGGCCGACAGCTGCCCTGTAAGTGGCGCATCGCCATTGCATAGTAACACCTTCTTGGCATACATTAATCTGGCAACAATCACAAAAACACAAATGCATTTTAACACTTTGACTCCATCCTTCATAAAAATAGAGGAAATAGCCCTTTTTTTTCTGCTTCCATAAAAAAGGAGGACTTTGGATTTTATAACCTGCTGGCTTCAAATGTTTGCAAATCACAAGGTTTCCAGCATTTCTGGACTATCAGCAGTCACAGTGGAGTATTGCTGCGTCCACGCATGGAGCCGCTGTCCTGTGATGTCGCAATAAGGCTCTTGAACACAGCGAGCGGATTTCAGCACCTAAGAGCATTATAGGGCACAGATCCCCCCGTCACCGCAGGAGTGTGCCTGCTGCACTCAGCCCAGATACTTGGATTTGGGGGGCTCCCATAACTTTTTGTAACGTCTTTACAGTCACTTGTGCACAAGTAGCGATCAGTGGTTCCCCGAGCAGCCGGACTCCTCGTGCTTGTGAAGGAGAGACATGCGGGAGAAAGTCCTGGAGCAGCTTCTGCACTGGTATTTCTTGACGTCAGAATGGGTCTGCAGGTGAGCGCGGAGATTAGAGCGGTCAGCGAAGGCCCGGTTACAATGCGTGCAGGAAAATGGCTTCTCACCTGTTGGAAAAAGCAAATCAAATTAACGATCGAGAAAATTAGCAAAATTCAGTTGTCGTATGTGAACGTCCACACACTGGTTGGTGGCAGCAGTGAGCGTTTGCAGGCGTGTGAGATTTATATAGGCACTGCTTAATTAAATTGTCCATCACCCTTTGTATAAAACGCAGGGAGTCATTTAGAAGACACAATTAATGCTTTGCAAAGGTCTTCAGCACTTGGAGGGTGTGAAATCAAAGCCATACAAGGCACAACAATCCGAGCGGGGTGAAGGTGTATGGTGAATGCGATCTGCTTGGAATGTGAGCCAGTGTGGCAGCTGAGGGGTAGGAGGGGGCACCCCGGCCTCGCCACAACTGTACCAACAGGTGCAAAACAAGACCCTGCCCCAATAGCAGCCAGTACCCAGCATGTATCAGACAATGCGCCACATGGGCACCAGCCGAGGACTGCAGCGCCCAGCATCTTACCTGTGTGCGTCCGGATGTGTCCTTGCAGCAGCCAGGGTCTGGAGAACGCCTTGCCACAGATCTTGCAGACGCAGGGCAGCGTGTGGCTCCTGATGTGCATCTTTAGGGCCCCTAAGCTGACATATTCCTTCTCACAGTACTTGCAGCTGAAGGACTTTCTGCTCTGGGGGTCGCAGTGCAGCTGCTTGTGCTTGGAAAGTCCAGCAAAGGTGGAGTAAGACTTGCTGCATTGGCTGCAGTGGAACTTGTCGGCTTCGGTGGCCGAGGAGGCCGGGCTGGGGGGCTCCGAGGTCTTCCCCTCATCATCCTCGCTGGAGAACGAGGTGAGGTCCAGAGGCTTGGAGTCGTCGCTGGCATTGGAGATCGGAGACTCCGCGGAGAAGAAGCTCGTCAGTAAGCCGGTGTCCCAGACCAGAGGGGGGAAGTAAGCTCCGGGGCTCAGGACCTCCGGCTGGGGGATCACAGGGATGTCATACAGGAAGGGGGAGATGTAGACTGCGGAGAGAAGACACGGCCATCAGCGGCTGCAGCGCACCAGCATGCATGCTCTCCAGGGCTTGCTGGGACTTGTGCTTCTTACCTGTCTGGCTCTCCAGCTCGCTGTAGTTGGGCTTCTTGGTGGCGGAGAAATGCTTCTTGACCAGGAATGACCGCGGCATGGTGGCGGCTCGGCAGCGGGGAAGGCACTGTCCTCCTCCCGGCCGCGCTGCCTAATATGCAGCCTCCGGCCCCGGGACCTCCCATGTAAATGAGCATTGTCAGCTCCCAGCCAATCAGCGAGCCGGGGAGTGCCGGCCCCGCCCCCTTCAGCAGGTGCCCCGAGCTGCGAACTTCTACCCTGAGAAAGATGAGAAACTGAAGAAGGTAGCCGGAGGCTGCAAGAAATGACACAACCCCGTCACCGAGCACGGAGAGTACCTGGACAGCCAACACTAAGAGCACTGAGAGTACCAGGACAGTCAACACTAATAGCACTGAGAGTACCAGGACAGTCAACACTAATAGCACTGAGAGTACCAGGACAGTCAACACTAATAGCACTGAGAGTACCAGGACAGTCAACACTAATAGCACTGAGAGTACCAGGACAGTCAACACTAATAGCACTGAGAGTACCTGGACAGCCAACACTAATAGCACTGAGAGTACCAGGACAGTCAACACTAATAGCACTGAGAGTACCTGGACAGCCAACACTAATAGCACTGAGAGTACCAGGACAGTCAACACTAATAGCACTGAGAGTACCTGGACAGCCAACACTAATAGCCCTGAGAGTACCTGGACAGCCAACACTAATAGCACTGAGAGTACCTGGACAGCCAACACTAATAGCACTGAGAGTACCTGGACAGCCAACACTAAGAGCACTGAGAGTACCTGGACAGTCAGCACTGAGAGTACCTGGACAGCCAACACTAATAGCACTGAGAGTACCTGGACAGCCAACACTAATAGCACTGAGAGTACCTGGACAGCCAACACTAAGAGCACTGAGAATACCAGGACAGTCAACACTAATAGCACTGAGAGTACCAGGACAGTCAACACTAATAGCACTGAGAGTACCAGGACAGTCAACACTAATAGCACTGAGAGTACCAGGACAGTCAACACTAATAGCACTGAGAGTACCTGGACAGCCAACACTAATAGCACTGAGAGTACCAGGACAGTCAACACTAATAGCACTGAGAGTACCTGGACAGCCAACACTAATAGCCCTGAGAGTACCTGGACAGCCAACACTAATAGCACTGAGAGTACCTGGACAGCCAACACTAATAGCACTGAGAGTACCTGGACAGCCAACACTAATAGCCCTGAGAGTACCTGGACAGCCAACACTAATAGCACTGAGAGTACCTGGACAGCCAACACTAATAGCACTGAGAGTACCTGGACAGTCAGCACTGAGAGTACCTGGACAGCCAACACTAATAGCACTGAGAGTACCTGGACAGCCAACACTAATAGCACTGAGAGTACCTGGACAGCCAACACTAAGAGCACTGAGAATACCTGGACAGCCAACACTAATAGCACTGAGAGTACCTGGACAGCCAACACTAAGAGCTCTGAGAGTACCTGGACAGTCAACACTAATAGCACTGAGAGTACCTGGACAGCCAACACTAAGAGCTCTGAGAGTACCTGGACAGCCAACACTAATAGCACTGAGAGTACCTGGACAGCCAACACTAATAGCACTGAGAGTACCTGGACAGCCAACACTAATAGCACTGAGAGTACCTGGACAGTCAACACTAATAGCACTGAGAGTACCTGGACAGTCAACACTAATAGCACTGAGAGTACCTGGACAGTCAACACTAATAGCACTGAGAGTACCTGGACAGTCAACACTAAGAGCACTGAGAGTACCTGGACAGCCAACACTAATAGCACTGAGAGTATCTGGACAGTCAACACTAATAGCACTGAGAGTATCTGGACAGTCAACACTAAGAGCACTGAGAATACCTGGACAGCCAACACTAATAGCACTGAGAATAAGCCGGACAGCCAACACTTATAGCATCGAGAATAGCCGGACAGTCAACACTAATAGCACTGAGAATAGCCAGACAGCCAACACTAATAGCACTGAGAGTACCTGGACAGCCAACACTAATAGCACTGAGAGTACCTGGACAGCCAACACTAATAGCACCTGAGCACTGAGAATACCTGGACAGCTAACACTAATAGTACCTGAGCACTGAGAATACCTGGGCAGCTAACACTAATAGCACCTGAGCACTGAGAATACCTGGGCAGCTAACACTAATAGCACCTGAGCACTGAGAATACCTGGACAGCCAACACTAATGATAACTGCACGCTGCAGTATTGAGGTAGTACCTGACCAACTGCTATGAATAATATCCCTTGTAACTGTGCGGGGTCCGGGGAGGGGGGGGGGGCACACATGGGGTCTCTCAGCGAATTATCCCACATTGTCACCATCACAAAACCCCATTGTGGCAGCTCCTCACAGGGGACAATGCAGGAACACGCTCTCTCCAAACAGTCCCGGCCCCTCTTTGCAGGATCTGCCCCTTATTTACACTGGGGTATTGGGGAACGAGGCGGCGCCTGCTGGGCTGCACAATGGGGGAAACACACAGCAACAACAGGTTTTTGGGTCCAAATCGCAAAGTCTGTCCTGTCTGTAGAGGAAGCTCAGGCCGGTCGCCTATTAGCTGCACAGGTCACACCTTACATACCGGCAGGCGGCATTGTCCTCCAGCCCCCCAGGATCTGATTATTGACACGCGATCCTGTGGGAACATCTGCGGCTTTCAGGGATATTTCCACAGATCTGCAGTTGTGTTTGGTCTGGGGGCTGCTCCTTAATCTGGGCCCCCCACCCCTGCCTGGTGCTGGGGTATTAGGGAAAGTTGTCCCACTTGTTCAGACAGGCCCACATGTGTCGGCCAGATGCCACCTGACCCCTCGGGCATTCCTCTGACACCACAAGTATGGACAGGTGACAGCAGACCCAGAGGGATCCCGACTCCTGCAGAGTCTCTCATGTTGTCCATGGGTGGCTGGGAATGGACTGCATATACAGTCAGAGGCAGCACAAGTCCCAGGACGGAGCCCAACAGACTGAGGTTTAGTCAGATTACCAAGTGGGGTAGAATATATATTATACACAAGCCTCCAAGATACAAAGTAACAACTGCAAAAGTGATGCAGATCCGGAGGAAGAGCGCCAAAGCGATTCATGATATAATACACTGCAGTACCCAAACCCTGCAGCTTGCTGGTAGGAGGGATGGACGCTGCCACCCCGTTCTTATGTTGATGTGTCTGTTGTGTGGGAGCGCAGGTTATCACCACCCACAGAGGAGAGGGCCAGCACCTAAGGGGACGCAGACTGTACGGAATTAACCCCACATACAGCCCAAACTATGACCAGAGTCACGCGCAGATTTAAAGGGGCTGTCCAGTTATAAACTATTGATGGCCTACCCTTAGGATAAGTCATTATGGGGGCTGAGTCGCAGCACCCCTGACGTGTATATCCTAATCCCGGCCCCCTGTGTTGTACTGCACCTCTCCCCTATCAACGTGAATGCGCTAGAGCTACACAAAGACCATGTGACCATGGAACGTCACGGGCCAGAGCAGAGGCCATGACCGAGCACCGCACAAGTGTGGGGGTCAGACCCCCGCTCATGTGACGCTGATGATCCATTCTAAGGATACGCCATCAATATTCGGGTCATCAACAATTGCGTTAAGGCTGCTTGCACAAAAGCAGCCGCCATTCATCTGATGGTTGTACGCTCATGGGCTTTTGGTACCTGAATAGCCCAAGTTTAAAAAAAGCATCGCATTTCCTTTCCTTGTCCAGTTATCGGGGAACAGAACATCAGACAGCAAACAAACTGCGTGTCCGTGTGCCGACCAACGCGAGGTCTGTCTGTGCGCAAGACGGACTCTGCTACATATACATTTACAGCAAAACACAGCGATGCTGCCACCTGCTGGTGGAACTGTGGTACAACGCCCCCTGGGAAAATACACTCAGGGATGGTTTACAGGAACATATCTGCGCCGAGTATTACGCGCACTATTTTTGCACGCTTGATCTGCAGTGAATAGAACCCATAGATTCCAACGAGTTCTTTCAAACGAGTGTATCGCACATTGCGTGAAAAAATACGCAGCCCGACCCATCTTGGTACGTATTTATGCTCTGCTTAAGCCGATTGAAATGAATGGGCATTGGTAATTACTCACAAAATGCCCATGAAACCTACCCGTTCGCTGCGTATTTACGCACAAAATCAATGCAATTTATACGCTCTTTTTTGCATGTGCAAATACACAACGTATTTACGCCACCGAAATGCCCATGTGACTCCTAAGGGGGCGCTCACACAGCGCTGGTTCACTGCAGGTTTTGGTGCATTCAGTTTAAAGGGGGGAACCTGTTGCGCATCGGCACTAAAATCCGAGTCAAAATCTGTAGCAAATCATCGATGTGTGAACACACCCGAACGGGCGAGCTCTGTGACGGTGCCATGCTAGGATACGCCAGCTCTTTATGATCAGTGGGGGTCCAACTTCTGGGACCCTTACTAACTCTGAGTATGAAGAGGCTGCAGCGCTGCGCCCCCCCGCTCATTCACTGCGCAGGGGAACTACAGCATGGCTCCATTTATGTGGCACTCCTTCATTCTCAGGATGGGTGAGGGTCCCCTAGGTCAGACCCCCACTGATTACATAATGAAGGCTATCCCTTTATCAGATGGGAGTAGCCCTTAGGATGCCTTCACATCTGCGGCAGGGTTTCTTATGGTGGAACCGAACAGCGCAGAACTGACCACATTGACTATAATGAGCGCCCTTCCGTTTCTGCGCAGCTGTCCAGCTTTTAGCCGGAAGTAAAAGTGCTGCATGCAGCGGTATTTCTTCTGGTCTTTTGTGCCGGAACGCAGCTGTGAACCCGGCCGGGGACACGAGGAGGTCCGTTCTGTATCAGATTACACAAGACGGCTGCGGTTCTGGCCCGGCAGCGCAGAAACCTTTCATGGTTACATTTCTTATGGATTTGGAATATTCAACCTAAACTGATAGAACTTCCATCGCTTGAAAACCCCATCCTGACATTTGACTTGTAAGAGGAAGTTCCCAAAATATGCATCAGAGAACACTGCCCTCTGGTGGGGGAAGGCAGCGATTACACAGGGACATTCCGATAGATCCGAGGACTCATTCACTGCTGTCACTTACTGTATTGCTCTATGGAATATGGCGTTCTGCTAATAGCAGCTTCACAGGAAGCATCGCTGCAGACCCCCCGCCTGCCGGCAATGTACAAGATGCTGACGGTGCATTGGAAGCAGCACAGCCTCAGAGCCATCGTTACCAGCGGGGTACAAGGGGCAATATTGGAGGGGTCACAGTTACCTGCAACAGGTGTGAAATATGACTGTTTATAAGAGGCTCTACACATTTCAGGTAAACCAGCAAGACTTTAGGAAGCAACAGTATGATCTGGACACATTGGAACTGGTTACTAACGATCAATTACCATTATAACTCAGTCTATGAATGAGATGCCCTTAAAGCTGTGTGCCCAGTATTGGAATCTTACAGTTTCCAGTTTACCCCAGCCAGGAGTAAGTAGCTACCCCGCTACTATATGGAGGCGAGAGCCCTTCCACAGCAACTAATGGAATCCGGCGGATGAGTATTTACAGTCACCGTCCACTGGGCAACGGATTAGCACAGGACCTTTGGGGAGACCCTACACTGATGAGTCCAACACGATCCAGACTATCCGAGATGATGTGGGGCGCTGGTACTCACAACTGCGTAGATAGTTGCCATCTATCTCTGCATCACCCTTAATCCCACTGAAGTCGCAGAGCCTGCTGTCCGTAACCGTGACAGAGGCCTCTTCTGGCAGCAGCTGAACCTGTATCTGGGACCTGAACTCAATTATCCAAGTCTCCCTCTCCCTCTCTATGGTACACGAGTCCAGCTGCAGGTAACTCTGCTGCAGCTCCTACTAGCTCAGTCTCTCTGCTGCAGCTTCCACTAGCTGAGTCTCTCCCCGCTATCCACATACATATATCTAGCTATATCTACATATACACACACACATATATATATATATATATATTACACATACATACACAGTCACAGGCATTTAACACATTACAGTATCACAACAGTTAATATTGGAAAGATCACAGTTACCAGGGATTAGTACTACAGGGATCACTATTGGAGGAGTTACCATTACTAGTGGGGTTCCACAGGGGGCAGTATTGGAGGGGTCATCATTACTAGTGGAGTATCATGGGGGGCAGTATTGGAGGGTTATCGTAGTGGGGTACCACAGGGGGCAGTATTAGAGGGGTCATTGTTACCATTGGAGTTCCACAGGCGGCAGTATTGGAGGGGTCACTGTTACTAGTGGGGTAGCACCGCGGTTAGTATTGGATGGGTCATTGTTATCAGTGGGGTAGCATAGCGGTCAGTAATGTATTTATTGATGACATTGTAGGGGTCTTACAGAGTAGAATCTCAATGCTTGCAATGATACTAAAATCGCTAAAGTAATTGACACAAAGGAGGATCATATTACAGAGGGCATTGGGGATGCTGGGGGATCATATCATATTACAGAGGGCGTTGGGGATGCAGGGGGATCATATATTACAGAGGGCGTTGGGGATGCTGGGGGATCATATCATATTACAGAGGGCATTGGGGATGCAGGGGGATCATATCATATTACAGAGGGCATTGGGGATGCTGGGGGATCATATCATATTACAGAGGGCATTGGGGATGCTGGGGGATCATATCATATTACAGAGGGCATTGGGGATGCTGGGGGATCATATCATATTACAGAGGGCATTGGGGATGCAGGGGGATCATATATTACAGAGGGCGTTGGGGATGCTGGGGGATCATATCATATTACAGAGGGCATTGGGGATGCAGGGGGATCATATATTACAGAGGGCGCTGGGGATGCTGGAGGATCATATCATATTACAGAGGGCGTTGGGGATGCTGGGGGATCATATATTACAGAGGGCGCTGGGGATGCAGGGGGATCATATATTACA
Organism: Eleutherodactylus coqui; assembly: GCF_035609145.1. Lineage (NCBI taxonomy): Eukaryota > Metazoa > Chordata > Amphibia > Anura > Eleutherodactylidae > Eleutherodactylus > Eleutherodactylus coqui. Next base: position 3,409,988 of record NC_089849.1, read on the forward strand.
GAGAGCGTATGGGATGCTGGGGGATCATATCATATTACAGAGGATGTTGGGGATGCTGGGGGATCATATATTACAGAGGGCGCTGGAGGATCATATATTACAGAGGGCGCTGGGGATGCTGGAGGATCATATATTACAGAGGGCGCTGGGGATGCTGGAGGATCATATATTACAGAGGGCGCTGGGGATGCTGGAGGATCATATATTACAGAGGGCATTGGGGATGCTGGAGGATCATATATTACAGAGGATGTTGGGGAAGCTGGGGGATCATATCATACCACAGAGGGCGTTGGGGATGCTGGGGGAACATATCATATCACAGAGGGCGTTGGGGATGCTGGGGGAACATATCATACCACAGAGGGCGTTGGGGATGCTGGGGGATCATATCATATTACAGAGGATGTTGGGGATGCTGGGGGATCATATCATACCAAAGACGGCGTTGGGGATGCTGGGGGCTCATATCATATCACAGAGGGCGTTGGGGATGCTGGGGGAACATATCATATCACAGAGGGCGTTGGGGATGCTGGGGGATCATATCATACCACAGAGGGCGTTGGGGATGCTGGGGGATCATATCATACCAAAGACGGCGTTGGGGATGCTGGGGGATCATATCATATCACAGATGGCGTTGGGGATGCCGGAGGATCATATATTACAAAAGGCGCTGGGGATGCTGGAGGATCATATCATTTTACAGAGAGCGTATGGGATGCTGAAGGATCATATCATATTACAGAGGATGTTGGGGATGCTGGGGGATCATATATTACAGAGGACGCTGGGGATGCTGGGGGATCATATATTACAGAGGGCGCTGGGGATGCTGGGGGATCATATATTACAGAGGGCGCTGGGGATGCTGGGGGATCATATATTACAGAGGGCGCTGGGGATGCTGGGGGATCATATATTACAGAGGGCGCTGGGGATGCTGGGGGATCATATATTACAGAGGGCGCTGGGGATGCTGGAGGATCATATATTACAGAGGGGGTTGGGGATGCTGGAGGATCATATATTACAGAGGATGTTGGGGAAGCTGGGGGATCATATCATATCACAGATGGCGTTGGGGATGCTGGGGGATCATATCATATCACAGATGGCGTTGGGGATGCTGGGGGATCATATCATATCACAGATGGCGTTGGGGATGCTGGGGGATCATATCATTTTACAGAGGGCGTTGGGGATGCTGGGGGATCATATCATTTTACAGAGGGCGTTGGGAATGCTGGGGGATCATATCATATTACAGAGAGCGTTGGAAATGCTGGAGGATCATATCATATCACAGAGGGCGTTGGGGATGCTGGGGAATCATATATTACAGAGAGCGTATGGGATGCTGGAGGATCATATATTACAGAGGGCGTTGGGGATGCTGGAGGATCATATATTACGGAGAGCGTTGGGGATGCTGGAGGATCATATATTACGGAGAGCGTTGGGGATGCTGGGAGATCATATATTACAGACGGCGTTGGGGATGCTGGAGGATCATATATTACAGAGGGCGTTGGGGATGCTGGAGGATCATATATTACGGAGAGCGTTGGGGATGCTGGGAGATCATATATTACGGAGAGCGTTGGGGATGCTGGGAGATCATATATTACAGACGGCGTTGGGGATGCTGGAGGATCATATATTACGGAGAGCGTTGGGGATGCTGGGAGATCATATATTACAGACGGCGTTGGGGATGCTGGAGGATCATATATTACGGAGAGCGTTGGGGATGCTGGGAGATCATATATTACAGACGGCGTTGGGGATGCTGGAGGATCATATATTACAGAGGGCGTTGGGGATGCTGGAGGATCATATATTACGGAGAGCGTTGGGGATGCTGGGAGATCATATATTACAGACGGCGTTGGGGATGCTGGAGGATCATATATTACAGAGGATGTTGGGGAAGCTGGGGGATCATATCACAGAGGGCGTTGGGGATGCTAGAGGATTATATCATACCACAAAGGGCGTTGGGGATGCTGGAGGATCATATCATATTACAGAGGATGTTGGGGATGCTAGGGGATGATATATTACAGAGAGCATTGGGGATACTGGAGGATCATATATTACAGAGGGCGTTGGGGATGCTGAGGGATCATATCATATTACAGAGGGCGTTGGGGATGCTGAGGGATCATATCATATTACAGAGGGCGTTGGGGATGCTGGGGGATCATATATTACAGAGGGCGTTGGGGATGCTGGGGGATCATATATTACAGAGGGCGTTGGGGATGCTGGGGGATATTACAGAGGGCGTTGGGGATGCTGGGGGATCATATATTACAGAAGGCGTTGGGGATGCTGGAGGATCAATATTACAGAGGGCGCTGGGGATGCTGGAGGATCATATATTACAGAGGGCGCTGGGGATGCTGGGGGATCATATATTACAGAGGGCGCTGGGGGATCATATATTACAGAGGGCGTTGGGGATGCTGGGGGATCATATATTACAGAGGGCGTTGGGGATGCTGGAGGATCAATATTACAGACGGCACTGGGGATGCTGGGGGATCAATATTACAGACGGCACTGGGGATGCTGGGGGATCATATATTACAGAGGACGCTGGGGATGCTGGGGGATCATATTTTACAGAGGGCGCTGGGGATGCTGGGGGATCATATATTACAGAGGGCGTTGGGGATGCTGGGGATGCTGGGGGGGGATCATATTTTACAGAGGGCGCTGGGGATGCTGGGGGATCATATATTACAGAGGGCGTTGGGGATGCTGGGGGATCATATATTACAGAGGGCGTTGGGGATGCTGGGGGATCATATATTACAGAGGGCGTTGGGGATGCTGGGGGATCATATATTACAGAGGGCGTTGGGGATGCTGGGGGATCATATATTACAGAGGGCGTTGGGGATGCTGGAGGAGAAGTGGAAAATGAAGTTTAACATGGATAAGTATAAGGTGATGTACTTGGGGTGAGGAAACAAATGCACAATTATATGTTAAATAGCAAAATGCTGGTAAAACTGCCACTGAAAAGACTTCAGAGCACTGATGGACTGTAAACCTAAAGGGGTTCCCCAAGTGTTTTCTTATGACACCTGCAAAAGTCCTTAAAAAACCCCAAGAGTACACCTTATCGCTTTCTCCCAGCGATCCACAACAGACGCTCAGGCGGTCCTACCAGATAGTGAACAAGTAGCCAATCAGTGACCACAATAGTCACAAGCAGCACTACTGGCATCGGCGCTCAGGGATGGGACCAATGATGCCAGTAGGGCAGCAGAAGATTGCTACAGCCTCTGGTTGTTTACATGTGGATAACATGTGTCCCCTGCATCCAAAGACCAGGAGAACTAGTGAAGCATCTGATGGATCCCCGGGGAGAAGAAGAGTGGAGTACTTGATTTTGTTTTTGTTTTCTAACATTTGCAGATGTTTTACATTTTTCTTTTATAGCTTATCAACCAGCGCCAGGCAGCTGCTGCCAGGGCAGATACAATCCAAGGGTTGCATCAATAGAGGTCCAGATGGATGTTCATGATAAGTAGTCTGACCACACATGGAGAACTGCGTACAACCCTGGGCCCCTATGTATAGGGATGGAGCTGAAGGAGAGTGGGTGCAGGCGAGGGCAACCAGGGGGACTGGGAGATTGCAGAACCAAGATTACTACATCTGGGGTTATGAAGGTACAGATGTACTAATAGACGATGGAAAGTGCAGAGATCAGTAGAATGATTTACACAACACTGACACAAGTATTGGGACACATAGAAGGGGAGGGAATTCGAGGTTATTCCCATTTTCCCCCAGTGTTGGCCGCCTCTGGCCCCAATGACTGCAGTCCTCCTCCGCGGCCGCTTCCACCAGATCCCCATAGATGTGTGCAGGGATTTACTGCCATTCTTGCAGGATCTTCAGATAGTGATGGGGGATGATGGGTGTGTTGGGCGCACGGATACGGCGGTCAAGTTCGTCCCGCTCGATGAGATTGAGATCTGGACTTTGGGCCGATGGAAGTCTGCAGGCGTTCTGCTCCTCCACACTGCGTGCCGTATGACATGGCGCTCGGTCATGTTGGTGGAGACACGGAGCTGTACCAGAGTATTACCACAGGGGAGGTGATGCCACATTGTCCGGGATGTCTCTGTACCCATTGGTGGTGAGGATGGACTTCACTATAACCAATGGCCCTAACACCCCTCACCCTAACAGAACCCCCTCCAAACCTCACTGTTGGGACGATGCGTCACATAGAAACCGCTCTACAGACAACGGCCACACCCAAGTGCCGCCATCCGATCGGAAGATGGTGTACTGTGATTCATCGACAACACTTGCTTCCACTCACTTACAGTCCGTCGCTCCGAGCCCCATCGCAGGCGCCGCTGTGATGTTGGGTGCAGCCGCTCGTCCATGGTAACCCTTCACATGCCGCTCCCTACGGAGGGTTCTGGTGCTAAAGGATGTTCCAATGGCCTGCGAGACCCCCTGAGCAAGGGCAGACAACATGTGTGATCCCTTCACAGCTCCTACAAGGCTTCATTGTCCACGGTCTGTCAGTTTACGAGGTTTCCCTGAACATGATGGCACTACAAACACCGGATGGCTTCCATCCGCCAATAACATGGCCAACAGTGGAAGGTCCAGAAGTTACGATGTCCCATACTGTTGGTTGGCAACATTCCCCCACCAGACCCCGTTGTCAGCTCTACACCTGGGGGCATCCTCCCATCAGACCCCGTTGGCAGCTCTACACCTGGCGACCCCCCCCCCCCCCCTCCCGGCCAGACCCCATTGACAGCTCTACACCTGGTGACATCCCCCCACCAGACTCCGTTGGCAGCTCTACACCTGGCGACCTCCCCTTCCCCACCACCACCAGACCCCATTGGCAGCTCTACACCTGGTGACATCCCCCACCAGACCCCATTGGCAGCTCTACACCTGGTGACATCCCCCCCACCAGACCCCATTGGCAGCTCTACACCTGGCGACATCCCCCCCACCAGACCCCATTGGCAGCTCTACACCTGGTGACATCCCCCCACCAGACCCCGTTGGCAGCTCTACACCTGGCAACATCCCCCCCACCAGACCCCATTGGCAGCTCTACACCTGTGGCATCTGATGGTTGCTGGGGTCTCCTGTGTGATCCTCTCCTTTATACCTAATGCCCACACATCACCGGACTGTTGGGGGGGGCAATACTTTGGTCAACATCGTGTACATATACTGAGGCCTGTAACCAGGATGTCAATAAAAGTGTAAAAACATCTGAAATGCTTCCAATTGTACTTCAGGAACCGTAGAAACAACCGACTAAAATTACTGAAAACGCTGAAGCAGAAAACTTTGAAAACCAAAATATGAGCCAGTCTTGGAATTTTTGGCCCAACTGTCCAATATCTGCTGATCACGAGAGTAGCAGGTTTTCCCCAAAATGTGTTGTGTTCGGCCCCGTGTCCTATAACAATACACTCTCCTGCCACTGACGGACTTTCTTCCATGTTCATGCTCCTTTAAGAAACCAAATTAAGTCTTGTCACTTTTGCCCCAGCCTCATACAAGGCCAACAGATTTACTGATGAGGTGCACAGCCCCCCCACCCCCGGATTATCCCTGCAGACTCCCTGGAGGTTATAAGTGGGGGAACAATGAGGGTGTCAGGAGGGAGGGGCCCCGGTGTGTATACAGGTGTAGCGCTGGGCTGATGGGAATCATAGGGACGAGCCGCAAGGTGCCCAATCAGAGGAGCGTTAGGGAGTCCTAATGGTAGTCACCTATATCTTCCAGTACAATGGGGTACGGATATTATATACCAGGTTCCTGGCGCACAAAAGCCACAACTTCACCACAAGCTGAACTATGCTCGGCCCATGAAGACGCTACTGCCCTTGTGGAGCGGGTTTTAAGAACCGAGGAGACTTCTTTCCCCAGGGCACCATAAGATTCTGTAATGGCCAGGCGGATCCACCTGGCTATGGAGCTTTTTGCCACTTTGTTCTCTTTGTTTGGGCCGAAGAACTGGACGAACAGGTTGTCATCTCGTCTCCAGTGACTTGTGTTAATATAGCTCAGGACCGCTCTCCTGACATGCAGGCAGTTTAGGGTTTTTTCTCCCTCGTCTTTAGGTCTATTGAAGAACGAGAGGATCACTACCTTCTGAGCTCTATGGAAGGGTGACACCACCTTCGGCATAAAGGCTGAGTCTGTTTTGAACACTTTGTGTCGGTGATTTAAAGGAACGGGTGGCGAATAGACAGGGCCCATAGTTCACTAACCTGTCTGGCTGAGGTAATGGCTACCAGGAAGACCGTTTTGATTGTGAGCATTCTTATTGAAAGCGCGTCGATCGGTTCAAAGGGTTCTGCTAACATCGCCTTCAGGACCCAATTTAGATTTCAGTCCGGAAATATATTTGTGGGCCTAGGCCGTAACCTATCTGCTGCTGTCAGGAATCTACTAATCCACCTGCTCTCTGATAACTTGGTGTCAAATAGAGCACTAAGGGCTGCGACCTGAACTCTTAGGGTGCTCTGGGAGAGGCCCAAATCCAGGCCCTCCTGCAAGAACTCCAGGATTAAGGAGATGCCCAGAAAGGAGCCCGGGGAATTTCTTCCCTGCCTCCATGAGATAAACTTCTTCCAGACTTTTTGATAGAGAAGGTTGGTTGTTTTTTTTCCTACTTGACATTAGGGTCCCGATTACTTTCTCAGAGAACCCTCTTCCTCTCAGTGTGGATTCCTCAAGATCCAGGCTGTTAGGTGGAGTTTGTCTATATTCGGGTAGCTCCGAGGCCCCTGTGTCAGTAGATCTGCCTGGGCAGGGAAGACGACTGGGTCCTGGATGCTCAGAGTTTTTAGAAGACCGAACCAACTTCTCTTTGGCCAGAAGGGGGCCACCAGAATCAGTGTGCATATCTGTGATCTGAAGTATTGCAACACTCTTGGAATCAGTGGTATTGGAGGAAAGGCATACACAAGCTTTTTTCCCCCAATTCTGGCTCAGGGCGTCTACCGCTGTTGGCTGGTCCCCTGGTCTGAGGGAGAAGAAGTTCTTCACCTTGGCGTTCTCCCTGGTTGCAAATAGACCTAGTTGTGGGGGTCCCCACCTGTCCGTCAGGATTCTGAACGCCTCCTGAGATAGAGACCATGCTCCTGGGTCTATACGTCTTCTGCTGAGGAAATCTGCCCTCTGGTTCAGCGCTCCTTTTGGATGTGTTGCTGAAATTGAGAGGACACGGCCCTCTGGCCAGCGGAAGATTTTTTGCAAGATGCTCTGTAGGGCTGGTGACCTTGTGCCCCCTTGGCGCCGAATGTGGGCAACCGCCGTGGTGTTGTCGCACAAGATTTTTATGTGCTGATTTCTTTCCAAGTCCCCCAGCTGTTGGAGGGCCTTCCAAACCGCCTGGAGTTCTCTGTAGTTTGAGGACTGACCTCTTATCTCCTGCGGCCAGGGACCCTGTAGAAGTTGGTCTCCCACGTGCGCCCCCACCCCCAGGCACTTGCGTCTGTCGTGATGTGTGTGGCTGGATTCTGTATCCAGTGGACTCCCCTTCGCAGGTTCGCTGGGGATGTCCACCAACGCAGAGATATTTTCACTGAGTTTTTGATGCCCATCTTTGTTCCTAATGAGGACTGTCTTCTGTCCCAGGCTGAAAGAATTGCGATCTGCAGGGCTCTGGTATGCGCTTGGGCCCATGCTACCCCAGGGATGCACGATGTTAGGCTTCCTAGGAGGGACATGGCCTCCCGCACTGTACATGACTGCCTCCACAGAAAGGTCTTGACTAGCTGACGGATCTCCTTCTGTATCTTTATCTTGGGAAGAAAGGAGCATTGAGTCTCCGAGTTGAGCGTTATGCCCAGGAATACCTTTTCTCTGCTGAGATCTAAGCTGGACGTCTCCCAGTTCACTAGCCATCCTAGGAATTGGAGCAGATCGAGGACCGTCACCAGGTGTTCTACTAGGAGCTCTCTGGACTTTGCTACAATCAGGATGTCGTCCAGATGAGGTATTATTTGGATTGATCTTTACCTTAGGTAGGCTGCTACCTCTGCCATGATTTTTTCAAAAATTTTTGGCGCTGGAAATCCCGAAGGAAAGGCATCTGAGCTGAAGGTGACTTGTTCTTCTGCCCATATCTAGTGCGAACCTCAGGTATTTCTGAGAATCCTTGTGGATCGGCACATGGAAGTACGCGTCCTTTAGATCTGCTGTAGGACCTCTGGGATCCATGTGCCTTCGCAAATCGCGGCCCATCGATCCGCAAAGCTCCCCAGCCTCGCCCCCACTGGGATGGCGTCAGGGTTTTGGTTTTGTTGGGTCCCCCTCGTGGGGGTTGAAGAGGAAATTTCTCCCTCTACCCCCCTTGGGGTAACCCCCCGCGGCCTGTCTTGCCCTTGCCCCTATATGATTTGGGCTGTTGCGCTAGGGCCCGAAAAAAGGTCTTCCCCTTCTGTTGCTTCTCCTCTGGGAACCCCTTCTTCCTGTCGGACGCCTTCTCGAGAATTTTGTTGAGATCTGGGCCGAAGAGAATCTGGCTATGGAATGGAAGTGAGCACAATTTGTTCTTTGAGGCTAAATCGCCCGACCAGGACTTTGGCTATAAGACTCTTCTGGCTAAATTGGACAGGGCTGTCACCTTTGCTGAGAGCTTTACCGTCTCCGCCGATGCGTCCGCCAAAAAGTTTGTGGCCATCTTTAGGATAGGGAGAGAGTTTATAATCTGCTCCCTTGGTGTTTGGTTAGTTATATGAAGCTCCAGCTGCTCCAGCCACACTCCTAGGGTCCTGGCCACGCATGTGGCTGCAATCTCTGGTCTGAGTATACTAGCTGCTACCTCCCAAGATCTTCTCAGGAGGCCCTCAGCCTTCCGATCCATTGGATCTCTTAATTGCGTGACGTCCTCGAAGGGCAGAGTTGTTCTTTTAGCCACCTTGGTCACCGGGACATCCACCTTGGGTACTTCTTCCCAGCTCACGCACACTTCTTCGAACGGGTATCGTCTTTTAACCCCCCTAGAGGAGAAGGATCCCGCATCGGGCTTTTTCCATTCCTTCTGAATCATCTTGGAAATGTTATTATGGGCTGGGAAGTTATGTCTGCGTCTTTCCCCTAGTCCCCCAGAAATCTCGTCCTGTATAGTACGTGGCTCTCTGGGTTCCTCCATTTTGAGTGTAGCCCTGACCGACGTAATGAGCTCTGCTAAGTCTTCTTGATGAAATAGATATTTTTTTATAATCTTCATCTGAGGACTCTTCGGGCGCTGGTTCTTCCAGCTCCATCCCAATCGAGCTTCTCTCGGAGTCTGAATACTCTTCCGGGCTATACGCCCTTCTCCGGCACTTAGCCCTGGATGCCCCCGCTGGTGGCGCTATTTGCGAGGACTTCCTCCTTGACATCTTCCAGGAATCCCCCGGATTCCTCTTTAACCAGTTTGGCTAAGCATGCCTTGCATAGAGGCCTCTTCTACGTAGCTGGCAGTCTCAATCCGCACTCTGCGCAGATTTTGGGTTTCGTTCTGGGAGGGGCGTCCTTTTTATCCCCCTCAGACAGTTTTTTGCGGATAAGAATGCAACATTCCAAACATTATACAGCGGATTTTGCATCAACTTTTTTTGCGCACTGGCTACTTACGGCCCCCGCTGTGGCTGAAGACTCAGCGATGTCCAGTGCTGGAGGACTCATCTGTCAACCAGTGCTGCAGACACCTTGGAGCAATACAAGACAGCCTAATAGCAATGGCTTCCCTGTTCGAGTTGATCTTCTCTCAGGTTCCTTTTATAAATCTTTTCAAATTTGGTCCCGCCCCCTCCTCGCATCCATTGACGCCTACGCGATGACGTCATCGTGTCAGTCACGTAACGCGGCGCCCCGCCCCATCCGATGCGTGTCAAAGGGACTCCGAGAGCGCCGCACACGGTCCTATGTACAGCCGACGGAGGAGGAGAGCTGAGGCCCCCGCTTTGCACCCCCCATGGGCCGCCGCGGGAGGAACCTGGCCCGGGGGAACCACCCCATGTGGCGTCCTGGGAGCCGCTCGTTTGGAAGGGAGGACAGGCTGACCCACTGCCCTCCGATCCGCTGTAAGTATGTTCATGCTGGCGTTTCCACCAGCCCCTCTCGGTGATCCTGCGCCTCCTGGCAGGACAGAAAGACACTGAGGAAGGTGGGAGAGGGGGAGCTTTTTAACCTCTGGGCGTGTTCCTGTCCAACCAGGAGGAGGCGATCTCAGGTGGTGCTGTCCTGGAGACGACTGGGGAAAACAAGCATTTTGCAGCCATTTGCGCTCGGACTCCGTGCCGAAAGTCTGCCATGTCAATAAGGCAGGGAGCAGCAATGGCGTCATCTTCATAATCAGTGACTGAAGAGCACAACAACCTGAACACGTTTCCTTGGTCATGGCCGTGTTGTATGGAACGTGGCGCCCCCTGGTGCACAGACAAGGAACGGACACAACGCAGCGATTCTTCTAAGTGCTTTATTGCTGCTCAGAATTACAAATTGTTTGTGTAAGTCACCCGACACAGCGAGAGGCAAGGATCTGCATAAATTATAAAGTGACAACAGGGAGGAGTTTACGGGGGGGGGGGGCAGTGCAAGAAATCAGCAATGGACAAAGCCCCAACGTGGCGAGCCGGCCTTCAGAGAACAGCTTCATGTTTATCGGCGCAGATTTGTTACTATTCTTGTATATGGCCTTCTATGAGGAACCCGCCAGTCCCACGTAGGCACGACCGCCAACAGCGCAAGAAGCAGACGGCCGCGCCAAAGGTGACTGCGATACACTGAAATGTGTTCAGAATCCTGGAAAGACTTTCAGGGAGATCAGAAACCTCCACAGGTAGCAGTGGTAGTGATGCAGGAACCCTCTACCTCCACAGGTAGCAGTGGTAGTGATGCAGGACAGGAGGGAGGGTCAGAACTGACTTTTACCGACGTCCTTTTTATTCAAATTATTATAGTGAAAACCCAGACGTGCGGCTTGTGACGGTAAAGTATGGCCAGATTTCCCAGCAGCTGCACTGATACACTGTAACAAACAGCCTTGGGAAAAAGCAACAAATGTTCCATTTCACCGACAGCAAGCAGAGATGCTTAAAATTGAAGAGGAACTGAAACAGTCTATTAGAAAGTTGCAGGACTGCTGATCATACGATCCGTTTTATTCGTAAATGCTGGAGCGAAATTTTAGGGCGCCTTCACAGCGGCTATGAATGGCGCAGAGACCCCGCAGACCGTCTCACGCAGACGAGATTTAAAGAAGAGAGCAAAAAGAAATTCAGCACGGAAACCGCGGGAGGTCTGCTTAAGGGGCAGAGACATTGCAGCTCCTGTGGTCCGTGCGGAGGCGCCCTAAAGCCCGGGGGGTGTCCCAGTGATGTTATAGAACGGCGCCGCCACTCCACCAGGTGAGAACACCCAGCGTCGTCCCATAAACTCGGCAAGCTCTCGCCAGGTTTACGTGACGTCATCAGTGACGTTCCTGTCAGGCCTTCTATTGGCTGTAGTGGTCACATGGGTAACCACGACCGCCGCCACAGAAGAACGCAGCAGGGGGCACTGGTTACTCTGCACCCCCGCTGTCACCACCTAGTCAGGAAACCCCTTTACTTGTAACCAAGACCTCCCAGAAACAAGAGGGGATCCGCAATCTGCGACCAGTCCTGCAGGGGTTCGGTGGTATCTGCTGTTCTCAGAATATGCACAAGGACGCCACCTCCAGGCGCCAAACAGGGACAGCGGCCCGACGATACGGGGAAGACAACGCGCTCAGTCCGATGACACGTAGGAGGTGCACCTGCCCAATAAACAAACCCGACGCGTTTCATCCTCAGATGATAAGGAAGGGTCTGGTGAGGAGACACAGGGCCGTGAGGGCAAGGAGATGGAAGAATGCCTCTGCAGCGCCCCCTATTGGAAGAGGCATTCCTGCAAGTCAATGTCTGACCCTTTCACAGGCCTTGTAACCGTGACTGAATGTGAACCGCGTCTGTCTGTACCTGGTTATCCCTTCCTTCCGGAGAACTCCGACTTCAGCTCATATTCCGTCACCATTACAAGGCCTATGGAAAGGTCAGACGTTGACTTGCAGGAATGCTCCTTCCAATAGGGGGCGCTGCAGAGGCATTGTGATCAGGATACTGACCCCGAACCTCGAGTGACTGTAGGAAACAAAAAAGCAAGAAATAAGGCCCAGTGCAAAACAGTACAGAGAAAGCTGCCCCCCGCCGGCGCATACAGCGCTCACGGCCGCCCCCCTTCCCCCGCCGGCGCTCACGGCCGCCCCCCCTTCCCTCGCCGGCGCTCACGGCCGCCCCCCTTCCCCCGCCGGCGCTCACGGCCGCCCCCCTTCCCCTGTCGGCAATGCTGAGCCTTTCCTGGAAGAGAAGTTTATTGCAAAAAACAGTTAAGATGCTACAAGTACAAATAAGGAACCCCGATCCCCCACAGAGCAGACGATGCCGGCCGGGTATTGCTTTAGGGACCCTCCGATCGTGTTGGACCCGACAGGAAGAACAGCTCCCCCCTTATTATAAAACAACATGCCTGACATCACAAGTACTACCCCCCCGGTCCGTGGGGCAACCCCAGCGCTTCCGATTGGCTGCGCCAATTTAGAAACATTTTCGTGATACTGGAAGGGGCGCAATTATTACAGTAAAGTTCAAACTGAAATTTAAAGGGGGCAGCAGTGGGCGGGATGCAGCAGCGGGCGGGATGTGGCAGCGGGCGGGATGCAGCAGCGGGCGGGATGTGGCATCGGTCTGGGCCTCCTGTCTGCCACCGGTTATTTCAGACATCTTCAACAGATTCCATGCCCCCGCCGGGACCCCAATAATCACTGCAGTCCTCGCCTGTGGTGGGCTCTGGAAGAGGGAGGCGGCAGGAGAAGAACATTTATATACCCGACCAATCAAGTGAGAGGGTGACCATAACAATAAAATGTCTCCAGACGAACAGAGGGGGCGCCGCAGGCCCTGGCAGGTCACACGTTGTGCAGTGGGAACCCAGAACAGGGGAGCAGAGAAGAAAAGCCGTGGCCGGATCCCGTCCAATGAACTCCGGCGGGAGATGGCGTCCAAGGGGGCAAAAAGGAAAATGTAAAAACTCGCTGACCGAATAAGACGCCAAAAATAAGATTAAGTGAAAGCGATAGGAAATCCGATATAAAATCCAGCGTTTACGTAACAAAGACGTCGCCATCCTCGGCCTACAAGGTGGATGGATGCACTGCAGTTATTGTGGGGGCTAACTATAGCGATCGCGGAAACCACGGTCCTCATGATGGACAGAAAACGACACACAGACATCTATCACCCAGACACGCGGAAGAGGCGCCCAGATCTAAACAGTCGCTTTCAGCTCGTGGGCAGCGATCACATCAGATGGAACGGAGCAGAACACCCAGACGACGTGCGTGGAATCTTCCGGTGCCGCTATCCTCAGTTGTCCAATAGGGATCGGACCAGAGCTTCACGCATCATGGCGTCCTCATCAGCGCTGTAATCCTGCACCAGCGGAAAGAAGCGGAAATGTAAACGGCCTGTAATTCCTGAGAACACCACTAGGGGCAGAGCAGCAGAAACACTGTAGAAGCTCCACCCTGCACTCACTACCCAGAATGCATCATGGGAGGAGGGATCTGGTGTAATTCACCAGTAATTCCACTAGGGGGCAGCGAAGTGGCATTAACGTCTTAACGCATGCATTACGGAGTAATAAACAGGCGGTCCGCGGCCATATTAAGGACTCCTTCACACGGGCGCAATAGGGAAAACACGGGACCCACATTTGTTTTATCACGAGGTTTTTGCCTTGTGAGACTCACGGAAATAGAACCCGTTATGGCTGCGATCACTGGCACTACCCCCCGCGGCCGCGTGTCCTCTGAGCAGGCGCAGCCATTATTTTTTCTATGGGACCTTGAGAGAGAAAAATGGCCTCACCGTACTTGTACTTTCCCGCGAGTGTGATGACATCATCATTCATCTTACGGGAATAACATGCGGTTTTCGTGTTGGTGACGCACCGCAATGAGACGCGATTTTCCCGTAAAACGCATCTCAATTGCAGGGCAAAAAAAAAAAATCACGTTCGCACGTGCAATAAACCCGGCGTGATATCTGCACTCGCCTGTGTAAATACGGCCTTACAAAGATGGCGGACAGGCATTTATATCTCACTTTACGTACGCTGCGAAGACACCGCAGATGAAGAGCGAATTAAATGGTCTTCAGATACACAGCAGCGATTCGTACCATGAAACCACGCCCCTCACAGTGCTGCAGCCAATCGCTTGGCCATAAATCCGCCGCGGCCCCGCCCATCCCGCTCAGTTCGTACGGGTAAATATATTATATAACCTGCTTTACTCACCACAAACGTGTCGTATGAGAATCTGTGGCGGCGGTGGATGTGCTCCATGAAATTGGCGCTCCTGTAGCCGGGGTCTCCCCATGGCATGGAGGCACAGATTGGGCACACCTAATAAAGACAATACAGGTGAGGAGGCGGGAAGCAAGCAGCAATACACATGGCACCAGCAGCGAGCGGCCTTACCACCGGGGTGGGGTCAGAGAAATGGAATTTATTGCAGTGCTCCACCAAACCCTCCTGGTCCAGGTTCTGCTGCCGGCAGTACGGGCACACGAAGGTGAAGCGGTTCGGGACGTCGCTGCGAGAAACAAGAGGAACAATCAATAGCAACACTCCGTACGCTCGGGGCGCAACGCTGCCAGGCAGTCTGCAGGCATAAGGGTCATCACATGGGCTCCCCGCAGCACGCTGCCCCCAGACGAGCGCCCCCACCCCTCGGCCCCCCGCGCAGCCCGCAGCCCCCGGACGGGTTCCTCATATGCAGCTGTTCTCCAGACTAAGATTAGCTAGAAGTCATTGACTTGTAAACTTAGAAGTGTAGAAGCCGGAAGTTTAGTTGCCCAACTTAAACGTACAAAGACGTCACTGAGAAGAGGAAGGTCCAGTGTTCGGTTAGTAGGAAAATGGCGACACGGCGGGAGAAACCGTTCTGTTCGCCGGAGTGTGAATCTATTCAAGTGCAAAGTAGATTCTGGCGTCAAGAACAGCCGCCGCGCTGGAAGGAAAGTCACGAGCGGCTCAGGGGCCATAAAACTAAAGGCGACACCCAGCGCTGCGGCAGAAAACCGAACCTACTGGTACTGCATACAACGCTTGGAACCTGCCTCTTCTCAGCGATGTCGGATTACGTCCCCCTCCTGTAGATTGGAATTAAATCCCCAAATCTGCTCCTTGTGAATAATCCTGTATATAATGTTATAAAAGACTTGCTGCGCTATAAATTACATCCAAACCCCCCCGGGCCGCGCCTCCCCCCGGGCCCCGCCTCCCCTCGGGCCCCGCAGCCTCCCCCCAGGGCCCCGCAGCCTCCCCCCCAGGGCCCCGCAGCCGCCCTCCCGGGGCCCGCCTCCCCTCGGGCCCCGCAGCCGCCCTCCCGGGGCCCGCCTCCCCTCGGGCCCCGCAGCCGCCCTCCCGGGCCCCGCCTCCCCTCGGGCCCCGCAGCCTCCCCCCCAGGGCCCCGCCTCCCCTCGGGCCTCGCAGCCTCCCCTCGGGCCTCGCAGCCTCCCCTCGGGCCTCGCAGCCTCCCCTCGGGCCTCGCAGCCTCCCCTCGGGCCTCGCCTCCCCTCGGGCCCCGCAGCCGCCCTACCGGGCCCCGCAGCCGCCCTACCGGGCCCCGCCTCCCCTCGGGCCTCGCCTCCCTCCCGGGTCCCGCCTCCCCTCGGGCCCCGCCTCCGCCCTCCCGGGCCCCGCCTCCGCCCTCCCGGGCCCCGCCTCCGCCCTCCCGGGCCCCGCCTCCGCCCTCCTGGGCCTCGCCTCCGCCCTCCCGGGCCTCGCCTCCCTCCCGGGCCCCGCCTCCGCCCTCCCGGGCCCCGCCTCCGCCCTCCCGGGCCTCGCCTCCCGGGCCCCGCCTCCGCCCTCCCGGGCCCCGCCTCCGCCCTCCCGGGCCTCGCCTCCCTCCCGGGCCCCGCCTCCGCCCTCCCGGGCCCCGCCGCCGCCCCCCCGGGCCCCGCCTCCCCTCGGGCCCCGCCGCCGCCCTCCCGGGCCCCGCCGCCGCCCTCCCGGGCCCCGCCGCCGCCCTCCCGGGCCCCGCCTCCCCCCTCCCGGGCCCCGCCTCCCCTCGGGCCTCGCCGCCGCCCTCCCAGGCCACACCCTCCTCTCCTGGTAGCGATGGCAGTCACGGCCAGTTCATCCTCCGCCAGCAGTCATCACACCTACAGAAGCCACTGGCGGTAGGGTTCATATCCCACAATGTAGTTCCCCATGCAGCCAGCCCTGCGGGGGTCTTGTCGGCAGGAAGACGTGCAGCGCTGATGAGCCTCTCCATCTCCTGGGGGGGCAGCGAGTGTCAGGTGGCATGATCTGAAGTGTACAAACTAGATGCAGGGGAGGTTTGTGAAAATGACCGACTAATCCTGTCACCATTTGCAGCGGTTGAGTATTGGCAGCCATTTTAGTCGCCGTCTGGAGCCCGAGTAGGCATGGGCTCGCCGCCGGCGCCACACGTGTCTGGCATGTAGGCAGTCAGACTCCCTCCGCTGGCCGCACCATGTAGTAGCCAACAAGTCCCCTTAGAAAGGATCTACCTGAAGTACAGGACACTTACCTGACAACCTGCGGCTGCTCCTTCTTCACCGACTTGATCCCCTCCATGACGTAGCTCTCGTACTTGGTACACGTGGCGGAGTGGCTGCGCATATTTGCTAAGGCCATCTGTGAAGAAAAGGATCACGTGAGTCAGAAAATCTGTCCGGCTGGAAATCCCCACAAAACCCGCAGAAAGAGGAAAGTCCGGAACGTTCTCAAAACTCCGGATCTGAATGAGCGCAGCCTCAAGCGGAAAGTCTGCCTGCGCCGACACGAGACGCCGCACCATGTCTACCTGCACCGACACGAGACGCCGCACCATGTCTACCTGCACCGACACGAGACGCCGCACCATGTCTACCTGCACCGACACGAGACGCTGCACCATGTCTACCTGCACCGACACGAGACGCCGCACCATGTCTACCTGCACCGACACGAGACGCCGCACCATGTCTACCTGCACCGACACGAGACGCCGCACCATGTCTACCTGCACCGACACGAGACGCCGCACCATGTCTACCTGCACCGACACGAGACGCCGCACCATGTCTACCTGCACCGACACGAGACGCCGCACCATGTCTACCTGCACCGACATGAGACGCCGCACCATGTCTACCTGCACCGACACGAGACGCCGCACCATATCTGCCTGCACCGACACGAGACGCCGCACCATGTCTACCTGCACCGACACGAGACGCCGCACCATATCTGCCTGCACCGACACGAGACGCCGCACCATGTCTACCTGCACCGACACGAGACGCCGCACCATATCTGCCTGCACCGACACGAGACGCCGCACCATGTCTACCTGCACCGACACGAGACGCCGCACCATGTCTACCTGCACCGACACGAGACGCCGCACCATGTCTACCTGCACCGACACGAGACGCCGCACCATGTCTGCCTGCACCGACACGAGACGCCGCACCATGTCTGCCTCCTCAAAAATAACAGTGCAGACGACAAATGGGAGAAGAGGAATAAAAGCCTCCTAATCACCTCATGTGAGCAGTGCGTACCCTTCAAAAATAAGAGAACTACAAGTAGAAGGAAACCAATGTGGCTCGACAAGACGATAAGGGGGGCAATAAGGGAAACAAACATACAGGGAAAAGATAAAAACTGCCAAGGAGGAAGCAGAGAAACAGAGAGCAAAGATAACCCCAAACTATTCTTCACCTATATAAACAGTAACAGGATCTGCAGCGAGGGCGCCGGCCCTTTAACAAATAATGCAGGAGAAACCATAGAAGACGATGGGGGGGGGGGGGGGGGCAAATCTATTAAATAGTTTCTTTTCTAGTGTATTCACAAACGAGAAAAATGTAAAACGAATCCCCCGTTACATATAGCATACCTAACACAGAAGGAAGTGCAGAGTCGGTTACAGAGGATTAAAATCAATAAATCGCCAGTCCCAGATGGAATACACCCAAGGGAACTAAGGGAACTAAGTGATGTTATAGCTAGGCCGCTATATCTAATATTTGTGGATACTATCAAGACAGGGGTTGTACCATTGGATTGGTTTATTGCCAATGTGGTTCCAATATACAAAAAGGGGACCAAAAGTGAGCCTGGTAACTACAGGCCGGTAAGTCTCACTTCAGTAACTGGAGAAATATTGGAGGGGTCTCTGAGAGACGCCATCGAAGAATACCTCAAGGAGAACAACGGAATAACTCCTCACCAGCATGGATTCATGAAGGGTCGATCATGTCAGACCAATCTGATCAGCTTCTACGATGAAGTAAGCTCTAGGCTGGACCTGGGAGAGTCTATTGATCTCGTATATCTGGACTTCTCTAAAGCCTTTGACACCGTGCCGCATAATAGGCTGATATATAAAATGAGAAGCTCGGATTGGGTGAAAACGTGTGTAAGTGGGTAAAGCAAAGCAACAGAGGACAATGTGCGGCTACAAACGGGCCGAGATAAGCCGGGGGATCGGGGGGGGGAGGGGGGGAATGGGAAATGAAGGTCAATGTTGATAAATGTAAGTTTCTGCACATGGGCAGGAGAAACGGATGTCACCAATATACACTAAATGGGGCACTGCTAGGGAAAAGACCTGGGGTACTAGTGGGCTGTAGACTAAACTGGAGCAACCAATGCCAGTCAGCTGCTGCAAAAGCTAATAAAGTCTTGGGGTGCATTAAAAGAGGTATAGGGGGGAGGGCCGAGAACATTATCCTCCCACTATATAAGGCACTAGTCAGGCCTCACATGGAATACTGCGCACAGTTCTGGTCACCGGGGCTCAGGAAAGATGTTACAGTGCTGGAGGGGGATCAAAGAAGGGCAACTAAACTAATACATGGAATGAGGGGATTGGAATACCCAGAGAGGCACCAAAACTGGGATTATTCACCCCGGAAAACAGACGGCTAAGGGGCGACCAAATAACCATGTATAAATCCATGAGGGGACAATACAAGGATCTCTGCCAGGATCTGTTTATACCCAGGACTGCGGCGGTAACGAGAGGGGATCCGCTACGTCTAGAAGAAAGCAGGTTTCATCACCAACACAGAAAGGGATTCTTTACTGTAAGAGCAGTGAGACTGTGGAACTCTCTGCCTGAGGACGTGGTGATGGCAGGATCCATAGAGGAGTGTAAGAGGGACTGGATGTCTTTCTGTGATATTACCTGATATAGACATTAGGTGACCGGCGGGGTTGGTGATCCGAGTCTTGTTAGCAATGCCCGTTGGTTCTCTGTACCCGGAGTTCAGTGCATTGTGGGAACTCACATGGCAGTCACTCTTAAGCCAGGCGGTTCAGTGACGGCTGCCAGGAGACCAACTGTCTTTTGCGCAGCACATGTGTACATTGGATAATGCAGCTCTGGGTGTGATTGGAGTAGAACACAACTTGTCCGCTCAAACAATATAACACCTGCCCTACATCCCAGCGAGCCGCGCCAGAGACCGAAGAACCAAAACCGAGGCCTGAAGTCCGAGAGCCGCCAATAAACTAACAGAATTGGGAGTGCTGCTCCGGAGGGAACTGGAGGCCGGGGTGTAACTAGAATGAGCGACGCTCCACAGCAATCTGGAATAGGGACCAAGTGGAGATGAACATTTACCAGGGCAGAGCTGACCGCCGGCTGGGAGAGAGTGCAGCAGCAACCCACATGGTGGCCACCGCAGGGGGCTGCCGAGCCGACCCCCTACACCTGAGACACGGACACCACCATCACGCCACAGACAGAAGCCCCCGCTGGTGGTGAGGATCCGCTCGTCTCTGGAACCTTCACTCACCTGTAAATGACAACCTTTGCAGGAGGCCTGGACGTCCCGCATCTGCCTCTCCAGGTCGGAGGCCTTCCTGCTGGGGCTCAGCGCGGAGCGGCACACGGCGCAGATGGGGCTCTTCTGCTTCATGCACTGCTGGAGGCAGCCGGAGCAGAACCTGCGGGGGAAACAAGAGCGGTGAGACTACAACTCCCAGCATGCTGCGGACCACTAATAGCTCGGACACAGGAGCTTACACTCTGCACCCAGTCATGGATGAAACCAACATGGCTGCCATAAAGCAGAGAGGACGACCCGTCAGCGGTCAAGAAAAGTTGAAGGAGACCCGCAGAAGGAGCCGGAATGGAGGACTAGTCACCGACTAAAGAGAAAGGAAGGGCAGCAGGAGGATCGGGGCTCCAGTGTCTTCAGGCATGACGGTTTGTGCCGAACCCCAAGGCTGCTGGCAGCTGTGGCCCCTCAGGGCCCGTCCCTCTTCCTTATAGTCACAGCCCAGATCCTGCGCCCCCCTCAGGACGGAAGCGGGAGAATAGCTCCAAGAACTTCTTGATGGTGTCTTCTAAAGGCCTTTTGCAGACTATCGGGTGCGAGCCTCCGTCCACACCGAAGGGGCGACTGCACGGCGACGAGCGCGCCAAAGCTCCTTCACTGGCTGCCTGCGTATCTTCAAACATAAAACTCTATGTTTCCCAGCGTGAAGAGGAAGATGAGGGCCGGCCTCACTAACGGCAGCACACAGCAGCACGCGAGCGCCAATCATTCTTCTTGTCAACTGGCATCTGTTTACAAGTGAAAAGCCCTTTACTCTGGGCGCCGATGTCCGACCAGCAGGGGGCACAACCTGAGGCCCTGCCAGGCGGCACAACAGGAGGGTTCACGATGCTCTGGTCGGTGACCCTCATGTTACAGTCACTTGTGGATTAGCGATCGCACCGTGTGACCAACGCCGCCGCCGCCATACGACATCGCTCGTGTACCAACCTTTCAGACCCCCACATTCCGTTTCCAGCGCAGGACTGCGCCAAAACATGAGGACTCTATCCGTCCGGCCTCTGTCCGTCGCTGAGGCTCCATCCCTGGACGCTCCCGTTACACCGCAACCGCCTGTCCGCAGCGTCCGCTACATGGTGACCGTTACAGCAGCGACGTAGGCGTTACAACGCAGGCGAGACGCGTGTGATCATTAGCACACCGCACTGCGGTCCCCGGGTGCAGATGATGGCGGTCATCCCGCTTACTGCAGGGCCCGGGGTGCGACCGCAGCGGCGATTCTCTTACCGCGAGTTTAGTGCATTGAGACACGCAGCAGTTGGCATCCATCCCCTCGCAGCGATGGCGAGATGCGCCATTTCTTGATCTTTCTGCGATTCTACAGAAAATTCACCCATTGCTTCCCAAGTACATAAGATTGGCGCTGCGCTACGGAGAGGCTTCACGCGGCGCCACGCGTTTATACATATTCCTACTGCAGTAACATCCGTCTCTTCTCGCACAAAGTGTCGCAGGCAAAACCGGGGTGTAAGCGGCCGACATCCGCAGCTCGCCCCCCCCCCCGCGGGCCGCGCGACACCCGCAGCTCGCCCCCCCCCCCCCCGCGGGCCGCGCGACACTCGCAGCTCGCCCCCCCCCCCCCCCCCCCCCCGCGCGACACTCGCAGCTCGCTCCCCCCCCGCGGGCCGCGCGACATCCGCAGGTCGCCCCCCATGGGCCGCACTCGCTTGTGTAAGTACCGCGTCCGGCCGCAGTCACACGGGTCCCAGAAACCAGTCCCATCGCACTCCTAGGCCCCTCCTCTTTTACACCAGTGCGGCGCCTCGCGGTTCGGGCGATTATCACGGACGCAAAGAAAACTGTGCGCTCCAATAGGAAGAAATTGAAAACCACATTAAACCAGGCGGACAGCCGAGCGCCGCGCCATTCATGGCCTCTGCGGAGAATGTGCGGCCATTTTCAAGCTCAAGTAGTCCAAAAACAGGATCCGCTTCCGTTATTTCGTGTCGCGGCGAGTGAAGCCGCCCGTGTGGATCTGCCCAAGGAAACCACGGGTCCCGCGCAGCTCTGGGCGCTGCGCGCAGCTTTCTTGCCTTTGTGCCTCAGCCAATAGCGAGCTGCAGCGAGACGCTCGAGCGTAACTTGTATCACACGGAGGCCGGCCCACGGGATCGGCGCGGCTGACATGGCTGTGCGTTACGCCCCCGTACTGAGCATGTGCGCGACCCACGGCCTGCTGGGTATTCAGTCTGCGCCACAAAACCCACGGGCAAATGCGATTCCTCACGGCGTAAATGCGCAGCGCATAAACGCAACTGCCGGCGTGCGAACGAGGGGCGTGTCCTGCGGGGCGGCGCAGGCTATTCACGGACACGGCGAACATGCAGCGAACGCGGATCTCGCGGCCTGATGACATCATCCAGCTGTCTGAACGCACCAACCCAAGTCAATGCAGAGTCCGTCCATGTGAAGAGAACTACAAGTCCCAGCATGCCCGGCACTCACGTGTGTCCGCAGGTGACCCGCACCGGGTCCTGGTACACCTCCAGGCAGATGGGGCACATGAAGCGCTCCATGGGGTCCACATCCCGGGCCGCCCCGGAGCTCCTCGGCCACCGCTGCTCCCCCGCCATCACTTCCGCGTACACCCTCTGACGTCACGCCGGCGCCGGGTCACATGACACCCCCGAGCTGACGTCACGCCGCTCCTGTAAGCGTCCTGAAGGTGGAGGAGGAGCCGCAGCGACGTCACGTTAACCCTTCACTGCCTTTTCCAGCTCTTCCCTGTTCCCCTCCACTCTCAAAAAACGCGACTCTATCATGTTGCTGGTGACGTCATGCAGGCGGCTCCTCCTTGTTGTCTGCAGGCGGCTCCTCCTTGCTGTCTGCGGCTCCTCCTTGTTGTCTGCGGCTCCTCCTTGCTGTCTGCGGCTCCTCCTTGCTGTCTGAGGCCCCTCGTCTGCAGCTCCTTGTTGTCTGAGGCTCCTCCTTGTTGTCTAAGGCTCCTCGTTGTCTACGGCTCCTCCTTGTTGTCTGCGGCCCCTCCTTGTTGTCTGCGGCCCCTCCTTGCTGTCTGCGGCCCCTCCTTGCTGTCTGCGGCTCCTCCTTGCTGTCCGCGGCTCCTCCTTGTTGTCTGCGGCTCCTCCTTGTTGTCCGCGGCACCTCCTTTTCTGCAGCTCCTCCTTGTTTTTTTCAGTTCCTCCTTGTTGTCCGCGGCTCCTCCTTGTTGTCCGCGGCCCCTCCTTCTTGTCTGCGGCTCCTCCTTCTTGTCTGCGGCCCCTCCTTGTCTGCGGCCCCTCCTTGTCTGCGGCCCCTCCTTCTTGTCTGCGGCCCCTCCTTCTTGTCTGCGGCCCCTCCTTCTTGTCTGCGGCTCCTCCTTCTTGTCTGCGGCTCCTCCTTTTTTGTATGCAGGCAGCTCCTCCTTGTTGTCTGCAGCTCCTTCTTGTTGTCTGCGGCTCCTCCTCCTTGTTATCTGCAAGAGGCTCCTTCTTGTCTGCAGGCGGCTCCTTCTTGTTATCTGCAAGAGGCTCCTTCTTGTCTGCAGGCGGCTCCTTCTTGTTATCTGCAAGAGGCTCCTTCTTGTTGTCTGCAGAGGATCCTCCTTGTTTTCTGCAGGCGGCTCCTCCTTGTCTGTGGCTCCTCCTTGTCTGCAGGCGGCTCCTCCTTGTCTGCAGCTCCTTTTTGTTGTCTGCAGAGGATCCTCCTTGTTTTCTGCAGGCGGCTCCTCCTTGTCTGTGGCTCCTTCTTGTTGTCTGCTGGCAGCTCCTCCTTGTCTGAGGCTCCTCCTTGTTGTCAGCAGGCAGCTCCTTCTTGTCTGAGGCTCCTCCTTGTTGTCAGCAGGCAGCTCCTTCTTGTCTGAGGCTCCTCCTTGTTGTCAGCAAGCAGCTCCTCCTTGTCTGAATCTCCTCTTTGTTGTCAGCAGGCATCTCCTCCTTGTCTGAGGCTCCTCCTTGTTGTCTGCAGGCAGCTCCTCGTCTGAGGCTCCTTGTTGTCTGCAGGCAGCTCCTCCTTGTCTGAGGCTCCTCCTTGTTGTCTGCAGGCAGCTCCTCCTTGTCTAAGGCTCCTCCTTGTTGTATGCAGGCGGCTCCTCCTTGTCTGAGGCTCCTCCTTGTTGTCTACAAGACTACTTGTATTTATCTTTAACACCATATAATGTCGTAAAACCTGTTGTCCCGTCCGCGGCAGCCGAGGGGGCTTCTTTTATACTCATCCGCAGCACAAACCCCGTCTCTCTTGTGCGTTCTCTCCTCTACAAGTCTACACTTTCCGTGCTCCAACTTCAGAGGGGAAACCACTGGATTGCGGGGGAGTAAAAAAATCCCTCCCCCAGCTCCATCACCTCCCCTTATAATGCTGCGCGGACGGGACGAGTCCCTTTAAACTACTTTTAAAGTGGAGCAAAATGGAAAAAAAGACACAACTGCGCCATTTTGGGAGGGGGAGTGTTCTTATGGCGATACACGTGACGGTTATTCGATCGGTCAGTACGACCTCGGTGATACCAAATCTGTATAACCCCTCCGGCCCCGGGACGTGTGTGTGCGCTCTGGGTGCGTAGGGGTTACATCCATGCCGTGGGCTCAGAAGCTGTGACTGACGGACGGCCTTCCACTGCAGACCACCGATCCCCGCTGTTAGCCCCTCACATGCTACAATCAGTATGTTCACAGACAGGGCGCGCTCCCTCTGTGACGTCATCGACCCTCTGCTATGTAGGTTCCAGCAGACACCAGTCTATAGTGTCCAGGTCTGCCATGGCCTGCGATTGCCACGATAACTGATAATGCATCGCAGTACAAAAGTACTGCAGTGTAATATCAGAGCGATGCAGACTCCGCAGGTTCAGGGCCTACAGGTGAGGAAAACCTAAACAAGACGTTCTCCGCACACTTCCCGCTTCCTGATTTCAATGCGTTCCTTCACAGCGTATTTTGCGTTCCCATTTGGTAATACCCAGCATGCTCTACTTTACAGTACACACGGCGCGCAAATACACGGCAGAAATACCCGGGTGACGCCGGCCTTAAAAAAAGGTAAAAAATGGAGCCATAATGCTTTCTGATCATCTCACCTCCCAAAAAATGCATGAAAAGGGATGAGAAATGCCGTATCACCCCGATATGGTGGCCATAAACCTGCAGCCCCCTCAGAGCCCCGCCCACGGAAAACAACCTCATCGGGCTGCGAAAGAAAAACATTTTTTTAAAAAAGGGGTTTATTGTGGAAAAACCTAAAAAAATATAAACTGTAAGAAAGACCCCAAAAAACAATGGCGGAAATGATGGGGGGGTTTGAACGTATAAAAGTTCTACAATGCGTTATATGAACCCAAAATATAAACTACAGACCGCCGCGCAGGAAACCCCTCGTACCACCGCCGGGGCTGAAGGATGAAATATAAACTACAGACCGCCGCGCAGGAAACCCCTCGTACCACCGCCGGGGCTGAAGGATGACATATAGACTACAGACCGCCACGCAGGAAAACCCCTCGTACCACCGCCGGGACGGAAGGATGAAATATAGACTACAGACCGCCACGCAGGAAAACCCCTCGTACCACCACCGGGACGGAAGGATGAAATATAAACTACAGACCGTCGCGCAGGAAACCCCTCGTACCGCCGCCGGGACTGAAGGATGAACTATAAACTACAGACCGGCGCAGGAAACCCCCTCGTACCGCTGCCGGGACTGAAGGATGAACTATAAACTACAGACCGCCGCGCAGGAAACCCCCTCGTACCACCGCCGGGACTGAATGATGAAATATAAACTACAGACCGGCGCAGGAAACCCCTCGTACTGCCGCCGGGACTGAAGGATGAAATATAAACTACAGACCGCCGCGCAGGAAACCCCCTCTTACCGCCGCCGGGACTGAAGGATGAAATATAAACTACAGACCGCCGCGCAGGAAACCCCCTCTTACCGCCGCCGGGACTGAAGGATGAAATATAAACTACAGACCGCCGCGCAGGAAACCCCCTCGTACCGCCGCCGGGACGGAAGGATGAACTATAAACTACAGACCGCCGCGCAGGAAACCCCTCGTACCGCCGCCGGGACTGAATGATGAAATACAAACTACAGACCGGCGCAGGAAACCCCTCGTACCGCCGCCGGGACTGAAGGATGAAATATAAACTACAGACCGCCGCGCAGGAAACCCCTCGTACCGCCGCCGGGACTGAAGGATGAAATATAAACTACGGACCGCCGCGCAGGAAACCCCCTCGTACCGCCGCCGGGACTGAAGGATGAAATATAAACTACAGACCGCTGCGCAGGAAACCCCCTCGTACCACCGCCTGGGCTGAAGGATGAAATATAAACTACAGACCGCCGCGCAGGAAACCCCTCGTACCGCCGCCGGGACTGAAGGATCAAATATAAACTACAGACCGCGGCGCAGAAAACCCCCTCGTACCGCCGCCGGGGCTGAAGGATGAAATATAAACTACAGACCGCCGCGCAGGAAACAACCTCTTACCGCCGCTGGGACTGAAGGATCAAATATAAACTACAGACCGCGGCGTAGGAAACCCCCTCGTACCGCCGCCGGGACTGAAGGATGAACTATAAACTACTGACCGCCGCGCAGGAAACCCCCTCGTACCGCCGCCGGGACTGAAGGATCAAATATAAACTACAGACCGCGGCGTAGGAAACCCCCTCGTACCGCCGCCGGGACTGAAGGATGAACTATAAACTACTGACCGCCGCGCAGGAAACCCCCTCGTACCGCCGCCGGGACTGAAGGATCAAATATAAACTACAGACCGCGGCGCAGAAAACCCCCTCGTACCGCCGCCGGGGCTGAAGGATGAAATATAAACTACAGACCGCCGCGCAGGAAACAACCTCTTACCGCCGCTGGGACTGAAGGATCAAATATAAACTACAGACCGCGGCGTAGGAAACCCCCTCGTACCGCCGCCGGAACTGAAGGATGAAATATAAACTACAGACCGCCGCGCAGGAAACCCCCTCGTACCGCCGCCGGGACTGAAGGATGAACTATAAACTACAGACCGCCGCGCAGGAAACCCCCTCGTACCACCGCCTGGGCTGAAGGATGAAATATAAACTACAGACCGCGGCGCAGGAAACCCCCTCGTACCACCGCCTGGGCTGAAGGATGAAATATAAACTACAGACCGCCGCGCAGGAAACCCCCTCGTACCACCGCTGGGGCTGAAGGATGAAATATAAACTACAGACCGCGGCGCAGGAAACCCCCTCGTACCACCGCCTGGGCTGAAGGATGAAATATAAACTACAGACCGCCGCGCAGGAAAGTCCCTCGTACCGCCGCCGGGACTGAAGGATGAAATATAAACTACAGACCGCCGCGCAGGAAACAACCTCGTACCGCCGCCGGGACTGAAGGATGAAATATAAACTACGGACCGCCGCGCAGGAAACCCCTCGTACCGCTGCCGGGGCTGAAGGATGAAATATAAACTACAGACCGCCGCGCAGGAAACCCCCTCGTACCGCTGCCGGGGCTGAAGGATCAAATATAAACTACAGACCGCGGCGTAGGAAACCCCTCCTACCGCCGGGGCTGAAGGATGAAATATAAATTACAGACCGTAGTGCAGGAAACCCCCTCGTACCGCCGCCGGGGCTGAAGGATGAAATATAAACTACAGACCGCCGCGCAGGAAACCCCCTCGTACCGCCGCCGGGACTGAAGGATGAAATATAAACTACAGACCGTAGTGCAGGAAACCCCCTCGTACCGCCGCCGGGGCTGAAGGATGAAATATAAACTACAGACCGCCGCGCAGGAAACAACCTCGTACCACCGCCGGGGCTGAAGGATCAAATATAAACTATGGACCGCCGCGCAGGAAACAACCTCTTACCGCCGCCGGGACTGAATGATGACATAAATTACAGACCGCCGCGCAGGAAACCCCCTCGTACCGCCGCAGGGGCTGAAGGATGAAATATAAACTACGGACCGCCGCACAGGAAACCCCTCGTACCGCCGCCGGGACTGAAGGATGAACTATAAACTACAGACCGCGGCGCAGGAAACCCCCTCGTACCGCCGCCGGGACTGAAGGATGAAATATAAACTACAGACCGCCGCGCAGGAAACCCCCTCGTACCGCCGCCGGGACTGAAGGATCAAATATAAACTACAGACCGCCGCGCAGGAAACCCCCTCGTACCGCCGCCGGGACTGAATGATGAAATATAGACTACAGACCGCCGCGCAGGAAACCCCTCGTACCGCCGCCGGGGCTGAAGGATCAAATATAAACTACAGACCGCCGCGCAGGAAACCCCCTCGTACCGCCGCCGGGACTGAATGATGAAATATAGACTACAGACCGCCGCGCAGTAAACCCCCCCCCCCTGTACCGCCGCCGGGACTGAAGGATGAAATATAGACTACAGACCGCCGCGCAGGAAACCCCTCATACCGCCGCCGGGGCTGAAGGATGAAATGTAAACTACAGACCGCGGCGCAGGAAACCCCTCGTACCTCCGCCGGGACTGAAGGATGAAATATAAACTACAGACCGCCGCGCAGGAAACCCCCTCGTACCGCCGCCGGGACTGAATGATGAAAAAAGTTATGGCTCTTGAAAAGTGGAGTTGAAAATCCCCCAAAAACCATTGTGTCCTCAGAATCAAAATAGGCCGCATCACTAAGGGGTTAAACTGCTTGCTGCCACCATCTTACGTGCCCCTCGGTGGCGCTGGGTGAGGGCCGGGGCGACGCTTCCATGTAGTGGCACACTAAATGCTTTGCTGGCTCTCTTGCCCCTTCCCTTGCAGAGCGGTGCCCCGCCGCTGACTGATGCCGATCACCGTGATGCTCTAATACCGGTTTTTTTTTGGTGCAACAAATTGGAAAAGGGACGTTTTTAAATGTTCAATATTATTTCGATTTACTTATTATTTTAAAAAAACAACTTTATTAATGTGATTTGTCTTTGTTTTAGCCCCCCGGGGGACTGAGCTGAGCAGCCATTTACAGTACACCGCAATACTCTAGGCATCCCACAGGCAGGGCTTCAAGCAGATGTCCGAGTTGTGGAGACCCCTGGCCCCTGCTCTGGGTCCCCCGCGCATTAACATTAAAAATCTGCAGTTCCTCATCTCTCTCCGCTCCCCCGCTCGTCCCCCACCGCCGGCTCCGATCCCCCTGTGATGTCTACAAACAAGCCTCAGCAGCCAATGACAGCGCTCAGAGATCATGGCCGGGCGCTGTCATTGGCTGCTACAGCAGGTTTACGGGACGCCAGTGTTGCCTATAAACAGACAGCGTAGCCGGCGGCGGGGAGAGAGGAGGACCCGCTGATTTATTATTTAATGCCAGTGCTTGCCTTAACTTGCACAACCCCTTTAAGGGGGCGTTCATACAGACATTTTTGAGCAAGACACAAAAACAAGACCTATGTGGGTGATTTTCCTCTCAGCAGGTGCTGTTTTTTTGGCTGGTATCGGCCATTATTTTCTGCGCTCCCATCGGACCACACACGTGTTTTTAGTATGTGAACATACGCCCCCGCGGGCAGACGTGATCCTCAGGGGAGGTTTTTGTTATTTGTCCTATTGAATTAGCGTGTGACTCTGCGCCCGCGTGTAAGACTGCCATGTGGTCCACGTTTCCCGCATATTGCCCTTGCCTGTGTAAATACGTATAGGAAGCCAGCCTTCACAAGGCCCAGGCTGTCATGTGACCGAACCGCGGCCCGTAGTATCACCGCGGGCAGGAGAAGCCCCTCCCTCTGACGGGTCATGTAAAAGGATTGCTTCTTGAGCCCGGAGGTATCTCACCTGCCGCCTGTACAGCCACGGCCAGGCCTGTCATGATGGACCATGTACAATCACAGGCACGTCGCTGTCCAGCCGCCATTGTGGAGCGCAGTAGGATGAATCTACAGACATAATGAAGCAGCTGGACACAGCGGTGGGGAATCCCTTCTCTGGACCCGATCGCAGCCTGACGGGTTTAACCCCTTCACACCTCAGGGCATACAGTTACGTCGGGGCAGGCGAGGGTTGTACGGCATGGGATCAGCAGCTAATCCTGGGGCCGGCTGTCTTTAACGATACCGGCGGTCAGTGTTCACACAGCTGTTAACCCCCTAAATCAGTGTTCCCCAACTTCAGTCCTCCGGACCCCAACGGGTCATGTTTTCAGGATCTCCTATAGTAAGAACAGCTGTGGCAATGTGTGAGGACTGACAATAATGACATCACCTGTGTAATACTGAGGAGATCCTGAAAACATGACCTGTTGGGGGTCCCTGAGGACTGGAGGTGGGAAACACTGCTTCAAATGCTCCAATCAGTATTTGGGGGTCCCAAACGGCCCCCATAATGAGATTGAGAGATGCCGTTTAGTTGCCTTCTGAAGGCCTCCATGTTGCCATAGTCAGAACGCAGTATATTGCAGTACTATGGTATTGCATTATACGATATGAGTGATCAAATGATCACAAGTTCGAGTCCCCTAGAGAGCCCTTCACAGAATAAGACAACTCCCTAACACTAGATTGTATTTGTATAGTAATACAATAAGCTACAGAACACAAAGAACTGAGGATACCCAATAAGATTGACCATAAACCCAGGTAAAAAGGGAACAATGAAGCCTACGGGCATCCGTGTCCCCTCCTGAGTTTCATCAACTGTAGGGTGGAGCAAGAGCCAATATCAACTGCTGGATATTATGGAGACGCCTCTAAAACAAACAGCAGTCCAACCCTCTGGATAAGCCGGGACCCGTCCGCCATACCAGGCAATCACACTAATACGGACAGGTGATCCCAGGTAGGTGGACAGGTAAGCTTCAAGCAGGAATCTATTAGTGCATGACCCAGATTATGGCCAAGTAAGGTCATGTGGGATATGGCAAAGGATGTTTATGACAACGCACTGACCTTTGTATCAACAGGACTGCAAATATAATACTTGCGGTCAAGATAACAACAGAGGCCGATGACCCCACGTACCCAGCCGGTGACCCCATGTACCCAGCTGGTGACCCCACGTACCCAGCCAGCGACGCTATGTGCCCAGCCGGTGACCCCACGTACCCAGCCGGTGACCCCACGTGCCCAGCCGGCGACGCCATGTACCCAGCCGGTGACCCCACGTACCCAGCCGATGACCCCACGTGCCCAGCCGGCGACCCCACGTGCCCAGCCGGTGACCCCACGTACCCAGCCGGTGACCCCACGTGCCTGTTTTCTTCATCTGCGCTGTGTATGAACATGTGCGGTACAGATTTGTTTATTAGACCCCTGCATCGCCTAAGCGATGACGTGGAATCCGCAACCTTTCCGCAATGTCAATTGCAAAAGGGCCGTGAGTAGGACAGCTTCCCCTGACTTCAATGGAAGCTTTCTGCACGGAAGCGTGCTGTGATTTTTCCTTCGCAAGCAGAAAATTGCAATTGATATCCGCTCGTGTGCAGGAAAAAGCGCTTTTCCGCAGCATGATATGGGCGGTATTTGCTGCGGACGCCCGCTCTGGATTTCGCAATCAAATCCATCCGTGTGCAGCGACCCGAGTCTCGGATATTTAGAGAAAACGCAAAACACATTCAGTGCTTAGATAAATAGGGAAAGAAACCACCGGGAAAACGGGGCTCCAGCGTTTCCTGAGACGGATTCTAATTCCTCAGGAACCTGATGACTAAAAATTAGAGATGAGCGAACGTGCTCGGCCACGCCCCTTTTTCGCCTGAATACCGCGATTTTCGAGTACTTCCGTACTCGGGCGAAAAAAATTCGGGGGTCGCCGTGGCGGCGCGGGGGGTTGCAGCGGGGAGTGGGGGGGAGAGAGAGAGGGCTCCCCCCTGTTCCCCGCTGCTACCCCCCACGCCGCCACGCCTCTCCCCGCCCCCCGGCGCACCCGAGTACTTTTCACCCGAGTAGTGAAGTACTCGAAAATCGCGGTATTCGGGCGAAAAAGGGGCGGGGCCGAGCACGTTCGCTCATCTCTACTAAAAATGTATCAAGAAAGATTTCACCCGTAATGTTCCCAGTCACACAAAAATAATATAAGAGTGACTGCGGAGTTACTAAAGTACCTAATAACCCCACAGATCGCTGCAGCCAAGAGAGGGTGCAGACTCAAGATGATAGGAAGGTCTAAACTTCTTGGGTACTCAACCAAAGGAAGCTGAGAATTCCCAGTAGATAGAGCCCTTAAAGGACAACCCCCAAAGCAGCAAAAAGAGCTGAAAATTCCCAGAAAAGGAGATCTTAACACGGCTTCAGACAAACAAGAGACAATAACAAACAGCGCCGTCAGTCCTGATGGTGGACTGACTGTTCAAAATAGCATCTGGTTCTGCTCTGAATACATGAGTATATATAGCCCCAGCATAAAGCCCTCCCGACCTGGGCTTGTCCACAGGAGCCAAACAAATGCTTAAAATTCAGATGGGCAGCATAATTATTGAAAGCCATAAAGGCCAAATGGCAGTGCATGCCGCTGTATATTGGGGGGGCCTGCTGCTTGGGAGACCTTTTGGTCAGCTGTTTGCTGGGCTGATGCACCCATGCACTGCTGATTTCTGCAGGAATCAAACAGCTCTGTACCCATTACAGTGGCTAGGCTTGGTATTGCCAGCCACTCACCTCCATGGGAATTTTGCCTGCAATACCAAACCTGACTACTGAAGTGGAAACAGAGCAGTTCACTTCCTGCAGTAATAAGCTCGGCGCATGAGCTACCAAGCGAACAGCTGATTAGTGGTGATCCTGGATGTCAGATCCCCGTTGATCTACTACGGATAGCCTATCCTAACGATAGGCCATCAGTAGTTTACAACTGGACTGTTGCCATGCGGTAGTTGCTGGTCCTCCCGGGGCAGCGGAGTGCGGGATTCCCCGGTTGGGGCGCGCCCCCCGGCGCGGGTGCCTGGCCAGCGTGGTGCTGGTGGCGCTGTGAGTGCAGCTGCCATGCATGAGCTCCCTGTTGTTTTCTGTTGGTAGTTGGCTGTCCCCCTCTCTCTGCCCCTGGGCGGAGGCTTTTGTTTAAAGGTCGGGCAGAGATGGGCAAACACTGCCAGTTATTGGTTTCCCTCAGTGAGCTAGCTAGTCTGCCTCTGTTGGTCTCCTGCTTCTGTCATCTTGTCTGCTATGCTTTGCTATTATCCGCCAGGTTTTTCCATCTGCCTCAGTTCAGCTTAGTATTGTTCGTGTTGGTTATTTTCATCTGCCTTTTCTGCCTTTTCGGTTCCTAGTGAGTAGGGACCGCCGCCCAGTTGCTTTAAACAAAAGCCTCCGCCCAGGGGCGGAGAGAGGGAGACAGCCAACTCCCAACAAAACACAACAAAAGGGAGCTCGTGCATGGCAGCTGCACTTACAAGTGCGCACGGCGCCGCGCACCACCAGCACCACGCTGGCCAGGCACCCACGACCCTGTCAGCCGGACAACAAGCCGGGGGGACGCGCCCCGACCGTGGGACCCTGCACACTGCCGCCTTGGGAGGACCCGCAGCCGCAGCATGGTAACATCACCACTGTCCTAGTTGTTGTAGACTGTTTCTCAAAGATGGCACATTTCGTGACGTTAAAGAAGCTTCCTTCTGCGATAGAGTTTTCTAAGATTTTTGTAAAAGAAATCATTCGCCTACATGGGGTTCCCGAGAACATTGTATCTGATCGCGGGGTTCAGTTTGTGGCGCAATTTTGGCGAGCCTTCTGTAGAAACCTGGGAACGTCGCTTTCCTTCTCGTCAGCATTCCACCCGCAGACTAATGGTCAGACTGAGCGGAAGAACCAGGATTTAGTGCAATATTTATGGTTGTTTGCTGGCGCAAAGGCTCATCAGTGGGCAGAGTTCCTGCCGTTGGCAGAGTTCGCACTAAACAACCGCACTTGTTCCTCCACTGGGGTATCTTCATTCCTTTGCGGATATGGTCAGCATCCTCACTTCCTTACAGCTATTTCTGCGCCGTCTGCCTGTCCTGCAGCTGATGTCACCACAGATGCGCTGCAGGGAGTATGGAAAGAAGTACAGAAGAACCTGGAAGCACCGGGGGCTCGTATGCATTTGCGTAGTGGGAGGAGTCTGTCAGTATCTGAACCTTACAGGATGGGACAGAAGGTATATTTGTCTTCTAGAAATCTCAAATTGAAGGTTCCGTCTTTAAAACTGGCGCCACATTACATCGGTCCCTTTGTCATCACGCGGGTAGTAAATCTGCTTGCTTATGAACTTGATTTGCCAGCTACATGGAGGGTTCACAGGGTTTTTCATAAGTCATTATTGAAGCCTTTTGTCCCTCCCATCCGCCTCAGTTCTGCTTAGTTTTGTTCGTGTTGGTTATTTACATCTGCCTTTTCTGTCAGTATTCTACCCTTCCATCAGGTACGCCAGCGTCCCTTTTTCGGTCACTAGTGAGAGTAGGGACCGTCGCCCAGTTGCCCGCCAGGGGTTAGCCCGGAGTGGAGCCAAGTAGGCAGGGACAAGGGTTGTGGGTGAGGTCTAGGGCACCCGGGCTGGTGTATTAAGGGTAGTATACCGTAACATGGACAGTCCTTTAAAAGGATAGGTGGTAACTAGCTGATTGGAGTCAAGCTGCTGGGAGCCCCACTGATTGCCAGAACAGGGGTCCCATGTCCCCTGACTCGCCAAATGACTGGAGCAGCAATGGACATGCTCAGCTGTCACTCCATTCATATTAATGAGAGCACTGGAGATCGCCGGTCGCTTGAACACATCTATTCTCGGTGCTCCTACTGAAATGAACAGTGGTGGCCGGCCATGTCCGATGCCGCTCCGTTCATTCTGACAGTCTCACAAGGGACACGGCAATCCTGTCCAGATAATTGTTAGGGGTCTTAGCAGACGGACCCCCACCAATCAGTTAGTTATCGCCTCTCCTGCAGACGAGGGATCACATTGTGTCACCGGATGATCCCCCAAATACTGAGAGAAGAAAGTCTGGACTGAAGTCAGACTGGTGAGAAGCTTCCAGTCATCAGTGACTCCAGTTTGGGACCTCCCAAGTCACCACCTTTTACCCTTCCATTCATACACATCCCGAATGTATATTGCTCTGGCTTTTCTTCTTTTTTTAAAATTTCTTTATTTAACTCCTGAAGGACGCAACCCTTTTTTCCCCATTTTCGTCCCCCCCCCCCCCTTTTAAAAAAACAGAACTCTTTTATTGGAGGCAGCTATATAAAGACTTGCTTTTTGCGGGACGACTTGTACTTCTCAGTGATACTACTTAATGTACCGTATAAAGTACTGAACAATGTTAAAAAATTCTAAGTGCTGTAAAATGGGGGGGGGGGGGGGGGGGGAGATTCCACCTTCTATGGGTGCGTCTTGCTTCTACGGCGCACAAACTGCTACACAAATAACATCATACCTTTATTCTACGGGTCAGTATGATTACTGCAATACCACACATAGCGGTTTGTTTTTCGCAGTACTACTTTTAGTATTTAATTTGTTAAATTATTTCCTGCCGCCATCTTCTG
Source organism: Eleutherodactylus coqui (assembly GCF_035609145.1). NCBI lineage: Eukaryota > Metazoa > Chordata > Amphibia > Anura > Eleutherodactylidae > Eleutherodactylus > Eleutherodactylus coqui. The sequence continues at coordinate 3,445,365 of NC_089849.1, forward strand.
ACAGCCAGAAGTTTTTTATTTTTCCATCGCCGTAGATGTGCGAGGGCTCATTTATTGCAGGACGTCCTGTAGTTTTTATCAGCACCATTTTGGAGTACATACGACTTTAAGGTAGCTTTTTATTACACTTATTTCTTGGAGATGGAGTGACCGAAAAAGCGCAATTCTGGCATTCTTTTTTTTTTATTTTCTGGCGACGTTCACCATGCGGGGTAAGTAATGCGTTACTTTGATAGATGGGACTTTTACGGACGCAGCGATACCAAATATGTTTTTTTTTACTACTTAAATTCTTTTATTATAAATTTGTCAAAAAGGTGTTTTTTTTTATACTTTTTAAAATAATTAGTAAAACTTTTTTAAACTTATTTCAACTTTTTTTAGTCCTTGAGATGCTTTGTTCGCTCCTGCAGTATGATGTAATACCATAGCATTACATCATACCACGATCTGACAGGCATTCTATTAAGCCACTCCATGGGTTGTACGGGACCCCCAAACATCAGTGGTGGCATTTAATTGCTGTTGTCAGAATTGATGGCGGCATTTAAAGGGTTAACAGTTTTTCTGAGTTGTTGAGGGCGCGTGTCGGCTATAAGAAACAGCCAGCACCCGCATTGTGAGACGTGGGATCGCCCTGCGATCCCCCTCCATACATGCCCCGAACCTTCAGGACGTAACTGTACATTCTGGAGCGTTAAGGGGGTAAAGCTTTTTCTTTTTTTATTTCTCTTAAAGCAGCGGTCTCGCTAGGGGATCAACAGAATTACCAATAGTTTAGTAGTATAAACAAATAAATGCAGATTGTTGCACACTGACCTCCATGAGAGTTGGTGCAATCCTCTCAACGAAGAAACATTCAGATTTACATTTGTGATATAAGGAAAAGGAAAGACAAGTTTGCATAACTTTAGATAAGAATCCAAGCTGTGGAGTGTGCCCCGAATCAGACAACGCAAACGTGAACAGGCGGAAAAGACATGTAAACACAATACTTCTAGAGTAGAACAACCAGGAGAGGGATAAAAGGGAAGAGAGCCATGAATGAGGTCAGGCGCCATACAGGCCTTTTTAAATACCATGAGTGGTCTGCAAAAGTCTCTTGCCGAAGTGAGGGAGCTCAGAAAATGTGCAATCTGTATGGTTCTCCAAATGCCCAGGGGGACGGGGTCCGAGGCTGATAACAGATCCGTTCTACAAAACCACGCCGAAGCAGATAGAAAATGTACTGCTCAGTATTTGCTGGCGGGCCCAATGTTTGCAACGGGCCAGAGGAGAGACCTGCAGGAAATAGGATAGGGAAAGCGGTGAGGAAACCTTCCCAGGTAACAAAGGGAAAGCGTAGGTCAGATCAAGGGGTGTGTTCATAGTGTAAGGGGAATGGGAAAAGGTACCCATGGAAGTAGATGTAAAGGAGTTGGGGCAAAGGTACCTTCAATGTTGACATGTCCGCATTAGTCCAGGACTCGTTGTAACATTGATACCTAATAGTAGCGCTCTAGATCAGATAAATCCATCCCTCCCTGAGATTTAGGTAGATAGAGAATGGAGAGTTAGCTGTGCTTGGATCAAATCTGGGGAGAGGGATTTAAAGAAATGACCCGGGATACACATTCCACTCAAATGGAGATACACTTCTCTGCTAGGCTGGTCTGTGCTGAGGAGGAGCAAAACCTTTTCATCCTCTTCTTCGGTGCCTTCCTTTCATCACCCCTTGTAGTCTGGCTCACTGTTAGAGAATCACTCTCACACCTCAGGTCAAGTGATCCGACAGTACACATACCATATATCACACATACACGGGCCCTTCACACTCACACACAAATATAACAGATCCATATTATTCAGGATCAGAACCAACAAGTATTAAATCCTAATTCTCTTGTGCAGCAAATATCACACATTTTTAATTAACATATTTTGCACAGACTTTAAATTACTGTACATAAACATCCTTTTGATTCTACTTCTTTGAAACTTTCAGCATACACTTGTTGCGACACTTCAATTCACTTATCATCACGATCTGCTATCCAGTCTCAATCCACCTACACAATGTGCTACAGCTCCTCTGATCTACTATACAACGTGCTACAGTCCCTCTGATCTACTATACAACGTGCTACAGTTCCTCTGATCTACTATACAACGTGCCACAGTCCCTCTGATCTACTATACAACGTGCCACAGTCCCTCTGATCTACTATACAACGTGCCACAGCCCCTCTGATCTACTATACAACGTGCCACAGCCCCTCTGATCTACTATACAACGTGCTACAGCCCCTCTGATCTACTATACAACGTGCTACAGCCCCTCTGATCTACTACACAACGTGCTACAGCCCCTCTGATCTACTACACAACGTGCTACAGCCCCTCTGATCTACTACACAACGTGCTACAGCCCCTCTGATCTACTACACAACGTGCTACAGCCCCTCTGATCTACTACACAACGTGCTACAGCCCCTCTGATCTACTACACAACGTGCTACAGCCCCTCTGATCTACTATACAACGTGCTACAGCCCCTCTGATCTACTATACAACGTGCTACAGCCCCTCTGATCTACTATACAACGTGCTACAGCCCCTCTGATCTACTATACAACGTGCTACAGCCCCTCTGATCTACTATACAACGTGCTACAGCCCCTCTGATCTACTATACAACTTGCTACAGCCCCTCTGATCTACTATACAACTTGCTACAGCCCCTCTGATCTACTATACAACGTGCTACAGCCCCTCTGATCTACTATACAACGTGCTACAGCCCCTCTGATCTACTATACAACGTGCTACAGCCCCTCTGATCTACTATACAACGTGCTACAGCCCCTCTGATCTACTATACAACGTGCTACAGCCCCTCTGATCTACTATACAACGTGCTACAGTCCTTCTGATCTATTATTGTCGGGTCTTACCAATGCTGGATTGGAGCCACAGGTGTAGTAGCTGAGCCGGTCACTGGAGAGTAGTCAGAATAGCCGGGAGTCGTTATTGGGAAGTCAAGGTATGTGGTACAAATGGATGAGACGGAAGCGTACTCAATGGAAGCCAAAGGTCAGCAGCAGGAGGTATCGGTATGCTTGTAGAAGAGCCGGAGGAAGAGGAGCTTGATCAAGGTGGTGAACACAATAATCACACATTGAAGGAGTGGCAGGGCTAGGCTTATATAGGAAGTTCTAATTAGTAGCAGGGGGCAGAGCCAGAACAGGGAGACAGGAAGTGGATTTAGCAGGAATAAGGAACAGTAGAGCAAGGCTGGGTTTCAGTAAACTGTCCAAATCCTGGATAGCCTAGAGGAGAGAACTGCCAACTGGAAGACAAGAGGTTGTGGGTTTGAGCCCTGACAGTAGCCCCCCTCTTTGAGGATGGCCGCCTGACATCCCAGGTGCCGGTTTCCCTAGGTATCTCCTGTGAAACTTTTGTGAGCCTCGGAGTATGCACATTTTTCTCTGGCTCCCAGGGATTCTCCTCTGGCCCATACCCTTGCCACTTCACAAGGTACTATATTTTACCTCTCTGAAGTCTGGAGTCTAGAATCTTCTCTACCATTAACTTGTCCTGGCCTAGAACTTTCACAGGAGGGGAAGGCGGTTGATGTCTTTCCACAAAAGTATTTTCATGAAATGGCTGTAGTAAGGAAACGTGAAAGACACCGTGAATCCTCAGACTGCCTGGGAGCTTCAGTCGGAATGCCACCTGGCTGACCCTTGCTGCAATTGAAAAAGGTCCTAAGAATCTTTGCCCAAGCTTGGGAGAGGGTACGTGTGCCTTCAGGTTCTTGGAGGCTAACCCCCCTTTTCTCCAACCTGGAAGGTAGGAGCTGCTTGGCGATGACGGTCGGGCACCTTCTTATAGGTATTCTGGGCTTCCTGTAAGGTTTCTTTTAGCTGCTTCTGCGTTTCTGCTAACGCTTTCAGTCTATGGTTAACCGTTGGGACCAGAGTGTTGATATGGAGGCCAGGAATAAAGACAGGATGTGTATCGTAATTAAAATAGAACGCGCTCTGGGCGGTTGAACTGTGTTAAGCATTGTTGTAGTTAAACTCTTAACAAATAATCCACTTGGTCATCCTGTAGCAGTGTGCTCAGTGATGGGAATCTTCTCTATGGGGATAAGGTGGGTCATCTTCGTAAGTCAATCCCCGATCACAAGGACAGTAGTCATCCCTTTAGATGGGAGCAGATCTACTATTAAATCCAAGGATATAGATGCCCATGGTCTGGATGGGGCTGTAGCAACCCCAGTCGGCGAGCTCGTGGTGTCTTGTTCCGAGCACATACCTCGCAAGAGATGACATACTTCTTCACATCCCTCCTGCAGTCAGGCCACCAGAAGGAACGAAGTAGAAGTTCTGAAGTCTTTGTGACCCCCAGGTGACCGGCCAGCTTGGAATCATGGACTAATTTAAGGACTCTGAGTTGACCATTCTAGGGAACATACAGTTGGTGTTCTTGCCTCCAAAGCCCCTCTGTAAAGAAAAGCTTCATATCCTTAGAATGACTACTGAAGATCGGGTCTTTTTCGTATCCTCCCTTAAGCTTTGGAGTTCTTCAGAGAGTAGGATGCCTCCAAAAATTTGGGGGGACAGAATTGTGTCGTTTGTATTTGCCCTCTCTTCAGACTCTGCATCTATCCTGGACAATCCATCTGCCTTGCTATTTTGGGAACTGGGGCGGTAGGACACAATGAAATTAAACCTGGAGAAAAACAGGGCGCATCGTGCTTTTCTCGCAGATAACATCTTGGCAGTGCGGAGGAACTCTAAATTTTTATGGTAAGTACCGTCACTGGATGGTGGGCTCCTTCCAAGAGGTGTCTCCACTCGGTGAAATCCACTTTGATGGCCAGAAGCTCCTTGCTCCCAACATTGTAGTTTGTCTCTGCGGGTGATAACGTGCAGGATAGAAATGCACAAGAATGTAGTTGCATCTTATCTCCCATTCGCTGTGACAGGATAGCTCCCACCGTGGAGTCAGAGGCATCCACCTCCACGACAAAAGGCAACTCTGGGTTTGGGTGGATCAGTATTGGTGCTGAAGTAAACAGAGTCTTTAGTTTCTCCAAAGTGGCTTGTGCCTCCAGGGACCAGGAAAACGTGTGTGGTTTCTTTGTTAGAGAGGGGATGGAAGAGAAGACTTAATGAAGAAGTCCTTGATAAATTTTCTGTAGAAATTCGCGAATGTAGGCGCTGTACTTCTTTAAATTATTTGGAACGGGCCAATCTGGGACACCTTTAATCTAGCTGGAATCCATACTTGAGCCCTGTGGGGAGATAATGTATCCCAGAAATTGTATTTGGGTCTGTTTGAACTCACATTTCTCTAACTTGAAGTACAGGTTATTCCTTTGGAGTTGCTCCAGGACGACCCGAACGTGCTTGCGATGTTCCTTCAAGTTATCAGAGAAAATGAGGATGTCGTTGAGCTATGCCACTACCAATTGATCCAATTGAAGTGCTGGAAGGTAGCGGGAGCGTTGCAAAGACCGAACGGCATCACTAGAGATTCAAAGTGTCTATATCTTGTTCCATTAATCTCCAGGGTGGATCCCTACCAGATGATTTGCTCCTCTGAGGTCCAGTTTAGTAAACACCTTAACACCTTGGCTGCCTGAAGCCTCTCCAGCAGTTCTGGGATTGACGGGAGAGGATAGCGATTCTTACAGTAATCTTGTTTAGCTCCCAGTAATCAATGCACGGCTGAGGAGCAGAGTCCTTCTTTTTAACGAAGACAATATGTTACGGCACTCTGCCCCCCGAGTGCCAGATGGGGTGCCCTGATCTTCCCGCACCCCACTGTCCCTGCCTACTTGCTGCGGCCCTGGCTAACCCCAGGCGGACAACTGGACGGCGGTCCCTGCCCTGGCGACTGACAAGAAGCAAGCTACCTAATGGGGGGAACAGAGTGCCGACAGGGGAGGCAGATGGAACCGACCAACAAAACTACAAGGCTGGAGATGGAGCTCACAGGCAAACTGGAAGGATACTGGATAGCAACTAGTGCTGACTGGACAGACTAGACTAGAGGCTAACAGAACAAACAAGACAAAGACTGGACAATAGATAAATAGAAGGAGCTGACCGACAACTAGCGACAGGCTGAAGATAACTGCAGCCAGACTGGCTAGGTGCAAGCAGAACCAATAACTGGCAGTGAGCTCAATTCACTGCCAGTCTTTTAACCACAAGGTTCCGCCCAGGGGCGGAAAGTGGGAGGAGGCAACTCCACCCACTGCTGTATAAGAACGGAGGAGTGCGGGCGGCACCCTACGGGCGGACACGCCCACGCCGCCGCCCACCGGCCGCCCCAAGCCGCTGGGATAACCCCGACACAGGGCTCCAGGCCGCCGGAGCCGACGCCGGAGCGACACGCGCCGACCGCGGGACCCCGTGCCGCGCTGCATGGTAACATTACCGCCCCTCTGACGGGGGACCTCCGGGCCCCCGGAAACTCGACCAGGCTTATCCAGAAAGCGGCTGTGAACACACTGTACCAACCCGAGAGTGTGGCCCTCCCGAGCGGCCACCCAGGACTGATCCTCAGGTCCATGTCTTCGGTAGCCTGTGGCTGCCCCCTTTCCTTCAGGGGCTCTCCTATCTACTTCACCGAAGGGACAGCAGGTTTCAACAAAGACTTATGGAACCCCCTGCGACCCCTCCTTTTGCGATTTCCAGAGGACCGGTACCCCTTCTGTCCCACCCTGTACGGCTCAGATACCGACAGACTCTCCCCACTACGCAACTGCATACAAGACCCCACCACTTTCTTGCATCCCCCCTGCAGTGCATCGGTGGCGACATCAGCCACAGGACAGGCGGACGGGGTGTGAAGGGAAGCGAGACCTCGGGGACTGAGTGCGGTATCGACTGAGCAGGGAGGAGGGGGAGCACGATGGCTATGGCAGGACGGCCCCCACTGAGTTAGCTCCCCAGTGGTCCAATCGAATTGGGGGTTGTGCAACGCCAGCCACGGCATCCCTAGTACCATGTCTACCAACATTTTCTCCATCACCAGGAATGATAGACCTTCCGAGTGGCGACCCCCCACCGTGAGTTGTAACACTGGGGTCCTCCATCGTACCAAGCCCGAAGCAAGAGGAGTAGCATCAATGCTAGCAAAACGAACTGGCGTCTTCAGCGCCACAAATTCAGCCCTCAGGGGCTCAACGAGACGCATGCTTATCAGGTTAGCGGCTGCTCCGGAATCAATAAACGCCTCCCCTGGGCAGGAGAAGTTCCGGAATCTAACCTGGCAGGGTATCAGAAGTCTAGGACGTACCTGAGGTCCTAGGCGACCCTCCCTGCAATCGCCTAGGACTTGGAGTCTTTCTGCAGATTCAGACTGCAGACGCTGCGGCCTCAGGGGGCAGGTTATCACCCGATGTCCAGCTTTCCCGCAGTAGAGGCAGAGATGATGCAATAACCGAACTCGGCGTTGCTCCTTGGGGTCCAGCGGGTCCAGTTCCATAAGTTCGGGAACAGAGACTGGTACGGAAGAGGAGGGAACGGGACAAACGACCTCCCTGACTCTACGGGTCTGCCTGTCCTGCTTCCCAGCCCTGAGCCTCCTATCTGCCTTCACCGCTAGCTCCATAGCCTCCTTTAAGGACCCGGGAACGGGATGGGAGATCAACAGTTCTTTGACCGCGTCCGAGAGACCTTGCAGAAAAACGTCCTTCAGGGCACTATCGTTCCATGCAGTGTCACCCGCATAGCGTCTGAAATTGGCGCAATAATCCTCCACACAAAGCGACCCCTGATGCAGCGCCAACAACCGCGAAACCGCCAACCCCACACGGTCTGGTTCATCGAAGATACCCCGAGTTCCTGAAAAAAGGAGTCCACCGACTGCAGGGAGGGGGAACCCTCGGGAATGGAAAAGACCCAAGTCTGGGCAGAGCCCCGCAGCAGGGACATTATAAGCCCGACCCTCTGGGCCTCCGAGCCGGAAGAACGGGGACGCATCCGAAAAAACAGGCTACACGCCTGTTGAAAAACGAAAAACTTGTTCCTCTCCCCAGAGAACACCTCGGGAAGAGGGCACTTGGGTTCGGGACTGGTAAAGGCGTCCTGCCCCTGCGACAACGCCCACTGCTCCTGGGCCACCATGCGAGCTGACAAATCCCTGATCACCGGCACCAGGTCTTGCAGCTGGTTTGCAAGGGCGCTGATCGCTGCCATGGAGGAAAAACAGTATTTTAAGGGCCAGTTATTATGTTACAGCACTCTGCCCCCCGAGCGCCAGATGGGGTGCCCTGATCTTCCCGCACCCCACTGTCCCTGCCTACTTGCTGCGGCCCTGGCTAACCCCAGGCGGACAACTGGACGGCGGTCCCTGCCCTGGCTAGGGACCTGGCGACTGACAAGAAGAAAGCTACCTAATGGGGGGAACAGAGTGCCGACAGGGGAGGCAGATGGAACCGACCAACAAAACTACCAGGCTGGAGATGGAGCTCACAGGCAAACTGGAAGGATACTGGATAGCAACTAGTGCTGACTGGACAGACTAGACTAGAGGCTAACAGAACAAACAAGACAAAGACTGGACAATAGATAAATAGGAGCTGACCGACAACTAGGGACTGGCTGAAGATAACTGCAGACAGACTGGCTAGGTGCAAGCAGAACCAATAACTGGCAGTGAGCTCAATTCACTGCCAGTCTTTTAACCACAAGGTTCCGCCCAGGGGCGGAGAGTGGGAGGAGGCAACTTCACCCACTGCTGTATAAGAACGGAGGAGTGCGGGCGGCACCCTACGGGCGGACACGCCCACGCCGCCACCCACCGGCCGCCCCAAGCCGCTGGGATAACCTCGACACAGGGCTCCAGGCCGCCGGAGCCGCCGCCAGAGCGACGCGCGCCGACCGCGGGACCCCGTGCCACGCTGCATGGTAACACAATAGATAAAATTATTTTCATCGAATTCAATTACCCGGGCAATCTGAACCCGGGGTAAGGTCCGCAGATAAATCCGGGGCCGTTAGGTATGTCATTTCATCCTCCCTCATGGGGAAGCATGTTTTTACGTCCCTGAGGATTAAAGCCCACTTAGCTTGGACATAAAAGGCACTGGGGCCGTCACTAAGGGGTTAAACTACATGGGTCTGGGCATTGCTGCTCTGCATCCTGTACATTTGGGTGTCTATTTGGGTTGTGACCGGGAGGGTGAAATAAAGTGCCCCACACTACTTATATAAAACTATATGGGTCTAGGCGTTGCTGCTCTGCAACCCAGAAACTGTCTGGGTCAGCGCCCCGTATATCGTGTCTCAGAGGAGGTGGCCGGCCGGGAACTCTTTTCTTTAGTCAGTCACAACTTTCCACAATAAGCAAACGATAAAAGCAACAACCAGGATGGATAATATTACTCTGACTGCGATTTCCACCTCCAGTTGCCTTATTTCCCCTTCGTGATAATATCGTACTGCAAACCAAGCGGGGCCGAGCCTCCACCGCCTGACATCACAGGGCGTATTTACACAAATAACAGCAAGACTATGCCTGTGACCGGTTCTTGGGTGCGGACTCAGCTTCTCCCCGGCAGCGGATGCAGAGCGCTCATCCCAGGAACAGACACCATTGTAAGAATACGTTTACCTTATTGGAACTCCATTAATCTGTCAGTTCTGGAGACAAAAACTTCACCACTGAGATCTGCAGGCGGTAAAAATACAATCCGCCCCACGTTGAGCGCCAAGTTTGTAAGCTGCAGGTACAGCCTTGTAGGTTACGTACAAGCAGTTCGTGCAATCACAGCACTTTGTGTAAATCACCACCGATTCTGCTTTATTTGTTAACGAGCAGAATATTCATCAGGCTTTAGACATTGAGAGCGAGGCTGGAGACGGCTTACTGCTGCTCATCATCACCGGGTACGAGCGCTCGGCGCGGTGACGGCTGCCAGAGGCTGGACGTCTCTCATCAGACCTCTGAAAACGGACGCACAAACCTGCGATGCTTTCCAGCCATGCACCAAAGTATCCGAATACCTGTAGGACCGCGATATGGAGAACACGATGGAGGATGGGGGACATTACAGCTCCTCTCACACGAATGCGCTGATTTTGGGTCCACACAATATCCGTTTTCGCACATGAAGTCCCAATTGGAATCAGTTTTGGTTTTCACTGTTGCCTTGCAAGAAGCATTAAAACCCCAGCGTATTCGCGCGACACATCTGAGCGTGCGGCGGTCGTGTTATTACACCCCCAAGGGCTTTTTTATGTGAAAAGAGGCCAAAACAGGACATGAGACGATTCCTTAATGCAGAACGACGGACGCTGGCGTGAAAATCGTGCCACATTTGTCTTTTGTGAGACGCTCAAATATGACCCCGATACGTGTGAGCGGAGCCACGCCCATGAGCGGGGGCGTCCACGGGGCACGGAGCAAATCACGGCATGTCCTATCTACGGCGAGATCTTGCAGTGCCGGAGAACCCTGCGACCGGCAGCCATGACGGAGGGTCCCTGCAGCTCTTCTCACATGAAGGCCCCTCACGCCCGCGGGGCCCCCACATGGTGGCCAGTGCCAATGCAGCCTTAGGCCTCACACAGTGCTGTACGAGGCTCCCATTCATTTCAGTGGGCCCGCTCACACAACGCTGCGTGTTCTACTGTCGGGCGTTTCCAGCTGCGTCTCCCATTGAATGTGCAGCGTTCTTGCAGACGCCCTGTGAGGCCTAAAGGGGGCAGCTTTTATTAAATCCGTATATGACAGAACCGCGCCGGTGTGAATGGTCCCTTATATATGGCAGCTTGTTGTGACACGTGTCAGCCTGACGGGCTAGCCGCCTCCACAGCGCCCCTGTTGTCCACACAGGTCACCACAGCTCCACATTCCCGCTCTTCCTGCTGGCAGCACCGCGCAGGCGCACTCGGGGCTTCTCGGGCGCGTGCTTACTGACAGCAGGGCCGGGCGCGCACACGGCCGCCTACGCGCTGACGTCACAAGAAGGAGGAAGTGAAGCGTTCTTCCATAATGGCGGAGGTGAGGGAGAAGTCGCGGCTGGAGATGTGACAGGAGCGCCGCCCGCACTGCGCCCCTTCTCCCCGGTCCGGGTGTGTATGACGGGCGCTGTGGGGCGCGCAGCCTGGGCTAAGGCGGGTGTTGGAGCGCGGCCCGCCCGTAGGCCGCCTGTGGGTGTGTGATGGGTCGGGCAGGGGGCAGCACCTCTCCCCCAGACCCTCCACCTGCCCGGGAGGTGAGGACTGAACCCGGAGACATGAACCTGCGATTATACCCCATAGTGCTAATGTAGGGGGGATCATCATGTGCCGGACCCCGTAGTGGAGGGGGGGATCATCCCACGCCGGACCCCGTAGTAGAGTGGGGAATCATTCCGCGCCGGACCCCGTAGTAGAGGGGGGGATCGTCCCGCGCCGGACCCCGTAGTAGAGGGGGGGATCGTCCCGCGCCGGACCCCGTAGTAGAGTGGGGAATCATTCCGCGCCGGACCCCGTAGTAGAGGGGGGGGGATCGTCCCGCGCCGGACCCCGTAGTAGAGGGGGGGGGATCGTCCCGCGCCGGACCCCGTAGTAGAGGGGGGGATCGTCCCGCGCCGGACCCCGTAGTAGAGGGGGGGATCGTCCCGCGCCGGACCCCGTAGTAGGGGGGGGATCGTCCCGCGCCGGACCCCGTAGTGGAGGGGGGGATCGTCCCGCGCCGGACCCCGTAGTGGAGGGGGGATCATCCCACGCTGGACCCCGTAGTGGAGGGGGGGATCATCATGTGCCGGACCCCGTAGTAGAGGGGGGGATCGTCCCACGCCGGAACCCGTAGTAGAGGGGGGATCATCCCACGCCGGACCCCGTAGTAGAGGGGGGAATCATTCCGCGCCGGACCCCGTAGTAGAGGGGGGGGATCGTCCCGCGCCGGACCCCGTAGTAGAGGGGGGGATCGTCCCGCGCCGGACCCCGTAGTAGAGGGGGGGATCGTCCCGCGCCGGACCCCGTAGTAGAGGGGGGGATCGTCCCGCGCCGGACCCCGTAGTAGGGGGGGGATCGTCCCGCGCCGGACCCCGCAGTGGAGGGGGGGATCGTCCCGCGCCGGACCCCGCAGTGGAGGGGGGGATCGTCCCGCGCCGGACCCCGCAGTGGAGGGGGGGATCGTCCCGCGCCGGACCCCGCAGTGGAGGGGGGGATCGTCCCGCGCCGGACCCCGCAGTGGAGGGGGGGATCGTCCCGCGCCGGACCCCGCAGTGGAGGGGGGGATCGTCCCGCGCCGGACCCCGCAGTGGAGGGGGGGATCGTCCCGCGCCGGACCCCGCAGTGGAGGGGGGGATCGTCCCGCGCCGGACCCCTCAGTGGAGGGGGGGATCGTCCCGCGCCGGACCCCTCAGTGGAGGGGGGGATCGTCCCGCGCCGGACCACGCAGTGGAGGGGGGTCGTCCCCGCGCCAGACCCCGCAGTGGAGGGGGGGGGGGGATTGTCCCCGCAGTGGAGGGGGGGATTGTCCCCGCAGTGGAGGGGGGGGGGATTGTCCCCGCAGTGGAGGGGGGGGGGGGATTGTCCCCGCAGTGGAGGGGGGGGGGGATTGTCCCCGCAGTGGAGGGGGGGGGGGGATTGTCCCCGCAGTGGAGGGGGGGGGAAATTGTCCCCGCAGTGGAGGGGGGGGGGGATTGTCCCCGCAGTGGAGGGGGGGGGGGATTGTCCCCGCAGTGGAGGGGGGGGGGGATTGTCCCCGCAGTGGAGGGGGGGGGGGATTGTCCCCGCAGTGGAGGGGGGGGGGGATTGTCCCCGCAGTGGAGGGGGGGGGGGGATTGTCCCCGCAGTGGAGGGGGGGGGGGGGATTGTCCCCGCAGTGGAGGGGGGGGGGGATTGTCCCCGCAGTGGAGGGGGGGGGGGATTGTCCCCGCAGTGGAGGGGGGGGGGATCGTCCCCGCGCCGGACCCCGCAGTGGAGGGGGGGATCGTCCCCGCGCCGGACCCCGCAGTGGAGGGGGGGGTCGTCCCCGCGCCGGACCCCGCAGTGGAGGGGGGGGTCGTCCCCGCGCCGGACCCCGCAGTGGAGGGGGGGATCGTCCCCGCGCCGGACCCCGCAGTGGAGGGGGGGATCGTCCTCGTGCCGGACCCCGCAGTGGAGTGGGGGGGGGGATCGTCCCCGCGCCGGACCCCGCAGTGGAGGGGGGGGGGGATCGTCCCCGCGCCGGTCCCCGCAGTGGAGGGGGGGATCGTCCTCGCGCCGGACCCCGCAGTGGAGGGGGGGATCGTCCTCGCGCCGGACCCCGCAGTGGAGGGGGGGATCGTCCTCGTGCCGGACCCCGCAGTGGAGGGGGGGGGGGGGTCGTCCTCGCGCCGGATCCCGCTGTGGGGATCGTCCCGCGCCGGACCGCGCAGTGGAGGGGGGATCGTCCCGCGCCGGACCGCGCAGTGGAGGGGGGATCGTCCCGCGCCGGACCGCGCAGTGGAGGGGGGATCGTCCCGCGCCGGACCGCGCAGTGGAGGGGGGATGGTCCTATATTGCACCTGATATGTAGTGATGACTATACTCTCGGACTGTACATCACACCCCATAGAGCTGTTGGAGTTTATACTGAGATATGGATGATTATACTCCCGGGCTCCACCTTGTATACTGGACCCTATATATAATGATATATGGATACTGCAGCGCTGTACGTTGTACCCTATAGACCGGCCGGGGGATGACACTACATGCTGTACCCTATATGAGTTATATGGATGATGCTGCAGTACTAGATACCCTATAGACATCATCCAGCTTATCTTCCTGCTGTACTATATATGATTACACTCCAGTACTGTACATTGTACTCTATAGCTCCCCCTGCTGTATATAGGTGATATGAGTAGATCTATTCTCTGGCATATAAGTAATCATAATCCATATAGCCTGAAGACCCGGCTGTGGTATATAGGGGCAAAACACTTCTGTCAGTAACCCTCCTGCGCCCCAGAAGAAGTGGTCGTTCTGCTGCAGACCCCGTCCTGCGGTCCCATCTCAGGCAGATCTGTAATGATGAGTTGTGGTGATTAGATGGACGGTCTTGTCACCGGAGGCCCTAAAAGCAGTCGCCCCCCCCCCCCCCCCCCCGGCCTATAAGAGGCTCTCGGAGGCTCCTTGTGTGTAGTGACCTCTTCTTCTTCTGCTTGTAGAGCTTGTTGGCCACTAGACGCCTCTATGACGCAGAGAAGAGATTTCACCCCGTTACCAGAGGGGGGCGCATTATTGGGATGTGAGAAGCTGGATGGTCATATCCATGAATTGTCCCCCACCGGCCGTTCTGTACAGACTGTTAGGAGGTGTTGGGACCAATGGATGGGGCACACAGGGTGACCGGGCTCAGGACCCCCTACAGACCACCAGTAGAGAGGAGCGTCTGACCAGACTGTTAGGGGGTGTTGGGACCAGTGGATGGGGGCACACAAGGTGACCGGGCTCAGGATGCCCCCTGCAGGCCACCAGTGGAGAGGAGCGTCTGATGGCCCAACAAGCACCAGCAGCTCCAACTGTTTTTTTTGTCCTACATCCAGAGACAGGGGGCGCTATCGTTACACCCCACTGTCTATTCGAACCATTTCAGGTGCTTGGCTGAAGGACATTTGGTCTCCTGGCCCCCAGTACAGCCGTGGGGGTCAAAGGGCGTACGATAGCCGTGTTCGTGTCTGCAGACCTCGGGGTGAGCGCCTCAATCCTGCCCCCTGCTGGTGTGATGGTCTGGGGGCCCATCACATACGACTGTCGGTCACCCCTAGTAGTGGTACGAGGGACAATGACAGCTCAGCGATGTGTTCAGGACATCCTGCAGCCACATGTGTTCCTCTCATGGCGGCTCCCAGCAGGATAATGCTCAGCCGCACACACAAGGGGGCCACAGGAGCCCCCACAACATTGTCACACTTCTGTGGCCGCCAGGTAACAAGACGTATCACCAATAGGACCTGTAGGATACCATCTGGGACATCAACTTCCACAGCTCAGTTATAGCAAATATCTATATACCTCCATGCCTGCCCGTATCACATCTTGTATCTGAGTTAGAGGCAGTACCACAGGGCACTAGAGCCTCCATGCCCGCCTGTATCACATCTTGTATCCAAGCTAGAAGCGGTACCACAGGGCACTAGAGCCTCCATGCCCGCCTGTATCACATCTTGTATCCAAGCTAGAGGCGGTACAACAGAGTACTAGAGCCTCCATGCCCGCCCGTATCACATCTTGTATCCAAGCTAGAGGCGGTACAACAGGGTACTAGAGCCTCCATGCCTGCCTGTATCACATCTTGTATCCAAGCTAGAAGCGGTACCACAGGGCACTAGAGCCTCCATGCCCGCCTGTATCACATCTTGTATCCAAGCTAGAGGCGGTACAACAGGGTACTAGAGCCTCCATGCCCTCCTGTATTACATCTTGTATCCAAGCTAGAGGCGGTACAACAGGGTACTAGAGCCTCCATGCCCGCCCGTATCACATCTTGTATCCAAGCTAGAGGCGGTACAACAGGGTACTAGAGCCTCCATGCCTGCCCATATCACATCTTGTATCCAAGCTAGAGGCGGTACAACAGGGTACTAGAGCCTCCATGCCCACCCATATCACATCTTGTATCCAAGCTAGAGGCGGTACAACAGGGTACTAGAGCTTCCATGCCCACACGTATCACATCTTGTATCCAAGCTAGAGGCGGTACAACAGCGTACTAGAGCCTCCATGCCCCCCGTATCACATCTTGTATCCAAGCTAGAGGCGGTACAACAGCGTACTAGAGCCTCCATGCCCGCCCGTATCACATCTTGTAACCAAGCTAGAGGCGGTACAACAGGGTACTAGAGCCTCCATGCCTGCCTGTATCACATCTGGTATCCAAGCTAGAGGCGGTACAACAGGGTACTAGAGCCTCCATGCCCACACGTATCACATCTTGTATCCAAGCTAGAGGTGATACAACAGGGTACTAGAGCCTCCATGCCTGCCTGTATCACATCTTGTATCCAAGCTGGAGGCGGTACAACAGGGTACTAGAGCCTCCATGCCCACCCATATCACATTTTGTATCCAAGCTGGAGGCGGTACAACAGGGTACTAGAGCCTCCATGCCCACCCATATCACATTTTGTATCCAAGCTGGAGGCGGTACAACAGGGTATTAGAGCCTCCATGCCTGCCTGTATCACATCTTGTATCCAAGCTGGAGGCGGTACAACAGGGTACTAGAGCCTCCATGCCCCCTAGTTTGTATAATTGTGCAGCTTCTCTTTGGATTGTAATTGTCGTATGTGGATTCAGAGTCGCAGCTGTAGGGGGCGTCAGAGAGACGTCTTCATATCAGACTTATTAACCTGCACGTGTTAGATGGTTTCCCATGTATATGATCCAGCGGGTTGGACATAGTGTCGGGGCGCAGGCGCTCATACATGCTGGTCTGTGTTGGTTTGCAGCGCCCGGCGCTCTCATGTTTTGGGGCCCATGCTGGATGTTGGCGTCAAGCAGGCAGCGTACCGCTGAAGTCACGGGGCAGTAAGTGATATGGCTTAAAGACTAGACGATTGCTGCTCCTGGGGCAGAATAGTAGGAAAGTGCAGCTGGATCCTCCTAGAATGCGGCCGCTGTCTCGTAGGTCTCAGACCTCTTAGAGTCGCTGGTGGGGATTTTCAGGTGGTTCTCACACAGGCGTGGGAATGGGGAATGGCGATTGTTCGTGGTTTGTGCTTAGAGATATGGGTGTGAATCGCAGGGTCTTTACGGAGAGCTCAGGGTCTACACGCTGCATGTTGGGGGTCCCGCCTGGTGCTGCAGTCGTTGCGCCGGAGATCCCTGGCATTGCGCCGGGCATCCAATCCCCAGACTTACAGATCCGTCCAGTCTGAAGAGAATAAAGCAATTCTGCAAATCATCTGGCATTATGAATCTGCCGTTTTTCGTCTGCAGCTCCTATGCAGGCCGGTCTTTCAATGGTTCTAGACTACACCCGCTGAGTAGGTTGATTCTGTAGGAAGGATCAGGCCTTGTGCAATCCAAAGGTACCTCTACATAGTCACCCGAATATTGGCCTAAAACAAGGGGTTAGTGGTGACTGCCGGCCCGAGCACACGGGGTCCCCGATGGGGTGCTGCGCCACAAGTCGCCTGGTTGTCACTAGTCGCTCACTGAAAAGAAACGACTGCTGGGCGGCTTTTCTTTCCGTGTAAACCTCCGAACGCGGCCGCTGGAAGGGTCTCCGGCCGCCGGTATCCGGCAGAGTATTGCCGCTGTGTGATGGTCGCTGGGACGGCGGTCCCTGGTAAAGGGGCCCCAACTATCAGATCCTTATCTGCCCGGAGGCCCTCATACACATGAAGATGGTTCTACACCAGACAACCGTCCAAATCGCTCAAAGGAGCAAGTGCCAACGCTGGTTCCATGTGAAGACCTCCTCCATGGGGACGGCCGGGGGTTCACTTACTAGTCGTTGCTGGTTGATGTAGAATCACAAGGTATTGCCTGGCAATCCTTTCCCCCCTCATTGCCTTTAGTGACTATTAGGTTGATGGTTGTCCTCGTCAAGCCGCCCTTGGACAATGGACAGGACCTGCCAGCCGCAGTGCATCTGACGTGTCGGGCGCCGGACTCCCTTTAAGCTGTTGCTTACTTCTTGGTTACTTATAGTTGGAAGAAGTAGCGACAGGTGGAGGAGAGGGACCTCAGGGCCGGTGTACCTATTATGGCCCCTACTGTTTAGGGGGAGCTCTGTCCGCTCTGGAGGAAATGGACATTACGATTTTGGAAGAACAGAACTTGTTCTACTTCAACCCCTGAAGGACGCGCCCCCCCCCCTTTTTTTCCCCCCCATTTTCAGTTTACCCCTTCCACTCCTTTTGTTGTCCCCTTAAAAAAAAAAAAGAGGACAACTTGTGATGCTTTGATCGCTCCTGCAGTATGATGTAATGCCACAGTATTACTCCCCACGGTAGCGGCTTGATGGGCATTCTGCTGGGGCCTTTCAGAAGGCCCACGACAACCAGATGCCAACCTGCGATCTAGTCGCGGGGGGCTGTACGGGACCCTGAACATTGGTTGGGGGATTTAAATGCTGCTGTGAGAATTGAAAGCGGCATTTAAAGAGTTAACAGCTCCAATGAGCTGCACGGCTTATCGGAGCTGTTGCGGGCAGGTGTCGGCTGTAAGAAACAGCTGTAACCTGCATGGTATGGAGGGTGATCACCATGCGATCCCCCTCGATACAAACCCTGACGCTGCGGAAAATAACTGTCAAGCCTATAGCAGGAAGGGGTTAAACAGCTGTAGCTCCGTTTTTCAGTGCTCCCAACATGCTTTTAGTGTCCTTTTATAGTGAAGATTCTTCCCATGAAGGTTGGTAGGTCTTTACTAACTAGAGCTACAGCCGTTTGAAGTGGGGCTGGGAATACTGACTTTATAGCTGTCACTTATCAGTCAGTGTGTTCAGAGCTGAGAGGGGGGTGAGACCAAGGGCAGCAGAGAAGATGTGTGATTCTCTTGTCTGTCTCTGTCCGAGGAGTAGGTGACATGCTTTTTCATGTTCTCTCCCCATCAATCGGAGAACATCTTTCCCATCTGTCACTTATGGAGTGAAGAGGGGAGAACGTGCTCCTCTACCCCATTAACCCTTTCAAATCCACTGTCTGACCTCTGAAGACATTATGATTTAAGGCTGTACAGCTCCGATGTTGGAAGACGTCCGTTGGGGTTCTCTCTGCTGTCAGTCTATCCAACGTGTCACCTCATGCAGTACTGGCTTTAGCCAGCAGATAGCGCTGTTGTATAATGGCAGAAAAAGAGTAAGCCCCCCCCCCCAGGAAAACCAGGATACAAATTTGGACTGGAAAGGGTTAACCTTGCAGATATTGCAGTCATTACTGACCGTGGAATCTAAAAAGTTTGACAGAAAGTTTAAAACCCCTTTTTCCCTTTATGCCGACCTCATATGAGCAGGTCGGAGATCCGCAGCGGAAGACCTGCCTTTGATCGTGGATTGCGTATGGTGGCGCATTTGTGCGGTTTTCCACGCGGATGTACATTTAAGGACAGTTGTCTGCGCGGAAGCAGGGAATGACATCAGAAAGTAGCCCCACCCCCTTCTATCACCCTGGCGACATTCTCTTGTGCTGCCGTGGTGAGCGCTGCTCTGGGGGCCTTCAGGACAGGATGCTGCTCTCGGCTGGCTTTATACTTCTTGTGGAGGAGCCCAGAAGAACAAGCGGCGGCCGCAGACAGTCGGATGGGTTGTTGCTCCCCGGACTCCGTCCTGCATCGTCTGCCCACAAACTCCTGCTTTCTCTATTCCATTTGTATCTGGTCTCCCAGCAACGTGCGCACAAAGTTATTGTGTATGCACTGCGGATCAAACGTATCCATGGAGATCAATGGCGCCCATACACGCGGAATCCACGGTAAAATAGAGCGCACAAAGTTATTGTTATCTACTGGTTCTTAAGGCTGAAATTAGTTAATGAAGGCTTAAAAATGTACTTTTAGTGACTGTTCTGTGCCAAATGTAGAATCCTAGAATGGTGGATGGAAGGGTCATCGGGTCCTCCGGGGGTCATCGGGTCCTCCGGGGGTCATCGGGTCCTCCGAGCTCAGTGCAGGATCACTAAATCATCCCAGTCAGATGTCTGTCCGGCCTCTGAAGACTTCCATTGAAGGAGAACTCCCCACCTCCTGTGGCAACCTGTTCCACTCATTGATCCCCCTCACTGTCTAATATCTAATCTGTGTCTCCTCCCTTTCAGTTTCATCGCATTGTTTCTAGTCTTTCCTTGTGCAGATGAGAATAGGGCTGATCCCTCTGCACTGTGACAGCCCTTCAGATATTTGTAGACCGCTATTAAGTCTCCTCTCAGCCTTCTCTTCTGCTAAACATTCCCAGATCCTTTACCCGTTCCTCATAGGACATGATTTGCAGACTGCTCACCATCTTGGTAACTCTTCTCTGAACTTGCTCCAGTTTGTCTATGTCTGTTATAAAGTGGGGCGCCCAGAACTGGACCCAGTATTCCAGATGAGGTCTGACTAAGGAAGAGTAGAGGGGATAATGACCTCACGTGATCCAGACTCTGTGCTTCTCTAATACATCCCAGAATTGTGTTTGCCTTTTTGGCTGCTGCATCACATTGTTGACTCATGTTCAGTCTATGATCTATTAGTATACCCAAGTCTTTTTCACATGTGCTGCTGCTTAGCCCAATTCCTCCCATTCTGTATCTGCTTACATGATACATAAATTCCAAATCTACTATAAAAAATGACATTCCTGGGAGGCGGTTTCTGATTTTAACGTAATGTTAGGGGTTAACGTGCGGCTCTGTGAATGGGCTGTAGACAATCGGTTGGGTTTATTTACGCCATGGCTTTTGTGTTTTTGCACATTGCAGGATGCATCTGAAGCGTCTTCTGTCCCGGACAGAAAGCTTGTAACGACCGCCATTACTGACACTAATATTTGCTGCTCCCGTTGCAGAGACCTCGCGTTCAGCGGAATGATTGATCATCACCGCAACAATCCGCACGCCACAGAGAAGCCATGGATGGGATGAGGTAACTGCGGACCGCCAACAGAACCACATTTCAATGGATACAAAGTACAAGGAAGATCTCTTCAGAAAATATGTACAGTTCCATGAATCCAAACTGGAAGCTTCCGATAGTAAGCAGCGCGCCATCAGCGATGAGTACCTCCGCACCGCGGCCTCGGCCTTACTCAGTCTGCCCAAAATTGATCCCATTTATAGATTCCGGCTGATCCGGTTCTACGAAGTCTGTGAGAACTCCCTGAAGTCCCTGCGGATGTCCAGTCTGCGCTCCCTTCACAATGCAGCAGCTATGCTGGAAACAATCGGCATTAACCTCTTCCTCTACCCCTGGAAAAAAGAGTACAAGAGTATTAAGGTGAGGACCTGTGGTACCAGAGCGACGACCGCTCGTGGCCTCCGTTACTGTCCGGAGCGACGGCCGCTCGTGGCCTCCGTTACTGTCCGGAGCGACGGCCGCTCGTGGCCTCCGTTACTGTCCGGAGCGACGGCCGCTCGTGGCCTCCGTTACTGTCCGGAGCGACGGCCGCTCGTGGCCTCCGTTACTGTCCGGAGCGACGGCCGCTCGTGGCCTCCGTTACTGTCCGGAGCGACGGCCGCTCGTGGCCTCCGTTACTGTCCGGAGCGACGGCCGCTCGTGGCCTCCGTTACTGTCCGGAGCGACGGCCGCTCGTGGCCCCCGTTACTGTCGCCTCCTCTTTCACAGACCTTGAATAAGGTGTGCATTGTGTAGTCGTCTTCCATAAGGCCGGCTTCACACTGTGGAGTCTGCGATCGGTATCTGCGCGGAGGATCTGAGACTAATTGCACATATTGAAAGGCATTTACTTTCGTTTTTTGCTCAAACACGGATATGAATTGCGATTCTGTGAGCAAAGGAAAAACCACAGCATGCTCTATTTTGCTGCTGACAGCCTCTATTGAAGTCAGTGGAGGCCGTCTGACCCACGGCCCGTACGCAATTAACATTGCGTTTTGGCTGGCGGCTACCTGCGTCATCATTAGCGACAGCGTAAGAATTACAATCATTGAGAAAAAAAAACTGTACTGCGCATGACTGACGTCAACGCTTGTGCAGTCGCTGAAAAGACTGTCGGCCCGTATAAAAGGGACTTTACATCCTGTATTATACTCCAGAGCTGCACTCACTATTCTGCTGGTGCAGTCACTGTGTACATACATTACTTATCCTGTACCAATCCTGAGTTACATCCTGTATTATACTCCAGAGCTGCACTCACTATTCTGCTGGTGGAGTCGCTGTGTACATACATTAGTTACCCAGTACTGACCCTGAGTTACATCCTGTATTATACCCCAGAGCTGCACTCACTATTCTGCTGGTGGAGTCACTGTGTACATACATTACTTATCCTGTACTGCTCCTGAGTTACATCCTGTATTATACTCCAGAGCTGCACTCACTATTCTGCTGGTGGAGTCACTGTGTACATACATTACTTATCCTGTACTGCTCCTGAGTTACATCCTGTATTATACTGCAGAGCTGCACTCACTATTCTGCTGGTGGAGTCACTGTGTACATACATTACTTATCCTGTACTGCTCCTGAGTTACATCCTGTATTATACCCCAGAGCTGCACTCACTATTCTGCTGGTGGAGTCACTGTGTACATACATTACTTATCCTGTACTGCTCCTGAGTTACATCCTGTATTATGCCCCAGAGCTGCACTCACTATTCTGCTGGTGGAGTCACTGTGTACATACATTACTTATCCTGTACTGCTCCTCAGTTACATCCTGTATTATACCCCAGAGCTGCACTCACTATTCTGCTGGTGGAGTCACTGTGTACATACATTACTTATCCTGTACTGCTCCTCAGTTACATCCTGTATTATACTCCAGAGCTGCACTCACTATTCTGCTGGTGGAGTCACTGTGTACATACATTACTTATCCTGTACTGATCCTGAGTTACATCATGTATTATACCCCAGAGCTGCACTCACTATTCTGCTGGTGGAGTCACTGTGTACATACATTACTTATCCTGTACTGCTCCTGAGTTACATCCTGTATTATACTCCAGAGCTGCACTCACTATTCTGCTGCTGGAGTCACTGTGTACATACATTACTTATCCTGTACTGATCCTGAGTTACATGCTGTATTATACTCCAGAGCTGCACTCACTATTCTGCTGGTGGAGTCACTGTGTACATACATTACTTATCCTGTACTGCTCCTGAGTTACATCCTGTATTATACTGCAGAGCTGCACTCACTATTCTGCTGGTGGAGTCACTGTGTACATACATTACTTATCCTGTACTGCTCCTGAGTTACATCCTGTATTATACTGCAGAGCTGCACTCACTATTCTGCTGGTGGAGTCACTGTGTACGTACATTACTTATCCTGTACTGCTCCTGAGTTACATCCTGTATTATACCCCAGAGCTGCACTCACTATTCTGCTGGTGGAGTCACTGTGTACATACATTACTTATCCTGTACTGCTCCTGAGTTACATCCTGTATTATGCCCCAGAGCTGCACTCACTATTCTGCTGGTGGAGTCACTGTGTACATACATTACTTATCCTGTACTGCTCCTCAGTTACATCCTGTATTATACCCCAGAGCTGCACTCACTATTCTGCTGGTGGAGTCACTGTGTACATACATTACTTATCCTGTACTGCTCCTCAGTTACATCCTGTATTATACTCCAGAGCTGCACTCACTATTCTGCTGGTGGAGTCACTGTGTACATACATTACTTATCCTGTACTGATCCTGAGTTACATCATGTATTATACCCCAGAGCTGCACTCACTATTCTGCTGGTGGAGTCACTGTGTACATACATTACTTATCCTGTACTGCTCCTGAGTTACATCCTGTATTATACTCCAGAGCTGCACTCACTATTCTGCTGCTGGAGTCACTGTGTACATACATTACTTATCCTGTACTGATCCTCAGTTACATGCTGTATTATACTCCAGAGCTGCACTCACTATTCTGCTGGTGGAGTCACTGTATACATACAGTACTTATCCTGTACTGATCCTGAGTTACATCCTGTATTATACCCCAGAGCTGCACTCACTATTCTGCTGGTGGAGTCACTGTGTACATACATTACTTACCCTGTACTGACCCTGAGTTACATCCTGTATTATATCCCAGAGCTGCACTCACTATTCTGCTGGTGGAGTCACTGTGTACATACATTACTTATCCTGTACTGCTCCTGAGTTACATCCTGTATTATACTGCAGAGCTGCACTCACTATTCTGCTGGTGGAGTCACTGTGTACATACATTACTTATCCTGTACTGCTCCTGAGTTACATCCTGTATTATACCCCAGAGCTGCACTCACTATTCTGCTGGTGGAGTCACTGTGTACATACATTACTTATCCTGTACTGCTCCTCAGTTACATCCTGTATTATACTCCAGAGCTGCACTCACTATTCTGCTGGTGGTGGAGTCACTGTGTACATACATTACTTATCCTGTACTGATCCTGAGTTACATCATGTATTATACTCCAGAGCTGCACTCACTATTCTGCTGGTGGAGTCACTGTGTACATACATTACTTATACTGTACTGATCCTGAGTTACATCCTGTATTATACTGCAGAGCTGCACTCACTAGACTGTAATACTTCGCACTGGTCCCCCATTGATTTGCGTTGGGGGGTTCATATCGGTTAATGCAGCACGAGGTGTCTGGTTTGTGCTCGGTGATGTTGACCATTATAGTCCGTTCTCCTGTATTAATATGTAGTGTATGTACGCTGGCAGGCTTCATGGCGCTGCGGCTGCCGCCGGCCCAGTGTGGACAGCAGGAGATGTAATGTTAGAGCACACCCAAAGATCGGAACCAGGAATCATTGCCCGTATGTACGACCTCATTGAAAAGAATGGGGCTCATATTCATGCATCTCGCACATGTGACGCGGGCCTAACAGTCCGTTTTTCCGGCGCTTCATATTCCTACAGATATAGGATTGGTTATTCCCAGTTTGTGAAGTATTGGCACGTCGGCGGGATGGCTGATGCCACCACTGAGCCCTTCGCTGCAGCGCTCCGCCCTCCTGGCCGTACACTAAACTGCAGCCGGCAACATTCACTTAAATAAGGCTTCTGACTGGGCGCTGCTGTGCAGAAAAAGCCGCACCAAAACAGCAGTGCAGGCCCTCGTAATCAGAAGTGATGGTCCCAGCGCTCAGACCACCGCTGATCATAAAGTCCTGATCCTAGAACCATGCCGTCATAGGATGCGAATGGCCGCCAAGAAAATGGTGTGAGATTAGTGCGTAGCGAGGCGCACATATATTGCGCAAATATGAACCTCATTCTTTGTAATGGAGTCCTATTGACGAGGCGTGCAGGAAAGAACATCGTGGCACGCTGCAACTGTTCGTGTTCCTCGGAAAGCATTGTTTGTTTTCAATAGGACCTGTAACGCCTCACAAGGCTCTGGCAGACCGTGTGATGTGCCTGCCAGTGCGGCTCCCATGGAAGTCAATGGGAAGCGCTTCCGTTCCGCTATCCCGCGTGAGGATCAGAATCTCACAGATGCCTGAAAAACTCCTCGCATCCGCAGGGGAATGACACGTCCACGAGTGGCTGCCGGGGTGGTACCTCTCACCCTCCTGTAGGTAGCCTTCATACAATACATCTAACGAGAAGGTGTCGAGTTGAAGGCGTGGCAGTATGCAGGAAGCTCCTGAGCTCCCTCTAGTGGTCACTGCAAATCAGTGAATACGCAGAGTATTTGAGCTTTGTATCAGAAAATCCGCGTTCTAAAGATGTAGTAACGGTCTGCTTAAAAAGCTGGACCTAATAAAGACATGAAATAGGATGCATCTCAACGTTAACCCTTAGAAGTCCGTAGTTGTGTTGTTGCTGCTCTGCCGCTCCTAACGCTCTCATTGGTTTCCTCCCCAGACTTACACGGGGCCCTTTGTATATTACGTGAGGGCTGCTTTGGTGGATGACGACATCCGGCACATCCTGAACCATATGGGCTATGTACAAGAACAAGGGACGGTCTACAGGCTGAAGGACCACGTGGACACCACCCAAGTCAAGAGAGTCTCTTTTGAACTGTTTCTCGCACGAGTTGAATGTGAACTTCTCCTAGAAATCTACCTACAGGTGAAGGATAAAGGCTACTTAGAAGTGGATGTGGTAAGCGAGCGCAAGAACAGCAACGAAGACGTCCGGGGCTGCACCGACGAGATGAAGAGACGCGTGGAGTGCAAGGAGTCCTTAAACATATCCATGGCCAGGATGGTTCTGCAGAAGTCGGCCAGCGAGAGGGCGCCATCCAAGGATTACTTCAAGCAGAAGGTAACAAAACCATCCAAGTCTGTGGACACCTATGACAGCTACTGGGACAGCAAGAACAAGCCACCGCTGACCGCGTCCCTGAGCCTGCGCAAGGAGCCCATCCTGGTGGACGCTGAAGACGACCTCAAAGACGAAATCATCCGTCCTCCACACTCCCTGCTGACCATGTCCAGCTCTCTACACGGCTGCTCCGACGAGTTCCTCAACCTTTCCTCCAACCCCAACGGGCTTCTACGAGCCAACGCTACATACGGCTACTTCCCCAACGAAGACGATGTAGACTTGTACACAGACATGGACTCTAGATTACTCAATGTGAAGAGGCAGGAGCTGGCCCGGCCTGACTCTTGGCTGTTTGACAACAAGATGAACCCATCCTATCACAAGCGTTCACATGTAGCCAAAGAGACCGTATTCATGAAGTGCCAAAACTGCGGCATATCCTCCGGCAGTCCGCTATGCCAAAAGTGTGACGGTATGTTCATCTATAGACCCGACGGCCCTCTGCTCAAACAGAACAACCTATCCATCAAAACTAGTGTACAGAACGACAGCTACTCCTCCTCCAGCTCCGCGCTGCGAGAGAAGTCTTCATACGGGACGTCCTCCCAGGACCGGGGGTCTCAGCAGAACGCCAAGCTGAAGCCTTCTACCACTCTGCGCTGCGGCTTCTGCAACCGGGCCGGAGCGGCCAACACCTGCACAGTCTGTTCCAAAGTCTCATGCGACGCTTGCGTGGTTGCTTACTCCCATGAATACTGTTGTCGGAAGAGTGATTATCACAGGTTTGCTCCAAACAATCAGCTGAACTATAAATCCTCCCAGCTCTCCCACCTTGTGTACAGATAAATGCGCAAATTCATCTTACTTTTGTCCGTCATATTTTTTTTTTATTTCCTTCCTTTGAAAAAAGGGCTAAAGAACAGGGACCTCTGAACTGGAATACCCCACTGACCGTTGGAACACCCCCGGGTGGTCCGGGAGGAGACCCCCATCAGTGTTGTCACCTACAGACCTTGCTGCTATACCACGGTGCAATAAATCCTTAGGCTTGCCATGTCAGTCGGAACAGGAGATGAAATGTGTGCAGCGTAAATCCGTATCTGTAAGAAGCCATCCTCTGAGCAGCGCCGCCCCCCAAGTGTTCACGTCCCTAGCAAGTGAGTGCGTCCGCTGGGTCAGCGTCGCGGGAAGCGCTCGGATGCAGAAGGGCTTTGTTTTGCAGTTGTGTTTGAAGGACGTTCAGCTGTGGCCATCCGCAGTGCAAAAACCTGGTTTTAAGATGGTACAAGCAATAGTCTGTTCTGCAGGCAGGGACCCCGCCGTACGGGCCTCGGCGTTCTGAGAAGGTTGTGCCCCGGTATATGCCCCGGTGGCATGGCAGTGAAGGCCGCCGTGTGACTCCTGGTTGCTCCAGAATCCGATGACTTTCTTGTCGTGTTCAGTTGTTTGGTCCACAGAGAAATTCATCAAAGTGCTGATAATCCTAAAAAATAGTGGCTTCCGGTTTCCTCGCGGCCGCTGCGCACGCTCGCTAGATCGCCTTACAATGGCTCTCTTTATACTTGTTGGTCCCCACTTACCGCTGAGCGTCTGTCGCCACGTGCCATCCCTAAAACGGACTTCACTGACCGTCGGGGGGTGAAGAATCACTTCTGATGCCCTCTCTTCCAAGTGAATCGGAGTCTGTTGTGCCATATGCAGATCGGCGAGAAGTCGCTCGATTCACGAGCTGCCAGCTAGCCACACCCTCTTTCTCTTGATGGAGGC
This sequence comes from Eleutherodactylus coqui, assembly GCF_035609145.1. Taxonomy (NCBI): domain Eukaryota; kingdom Metazoa; phylum Chordata; class Amphibia; order Anura; family Eleutherodactylidae; genus Eleutherodactylus; species Eleutherodactylus coqui. Next base: position 3,473,004 of record NC_089849.1, read on the forward strand.
CTCCTCACATCCCCGTTACATGGGAAATGCTGTCTACCCAGATATATGGGGCACGGTTAGCTCAGCAGCTCATGCAGCGTGTAGATATTCTCCGCCCCGTGGCGTATGGCACAGGATAACATTGGAGCCTAATTACCGGAAGTACACGGGCGCGTTAGGAGAAGGGATTTAACCCTCCGCCAGTCGGTGAAGTCAGATTTTGGGATGAGACCTGCTGATGGGTTCCCTTTTAAATATATTTACTGTGGGTCCTCTCATTTTCCTACATGTTCTGTTGTGTCCCCCTCATTCTGTACTCGGCCCCCGTAATGACAAAGTGACAACAGAACTGGGGAAGTCTTTGTAATTTTTGTAAAAATGAAAACCTCCCGTTCCGCAGTGACCTAAGTATTCCCACCCTGTACTCAGTATTAGTTGGAGCCCCTCTGGCAGTGATTCTGCCCTCCGATCCTCTTGGTGATGCCACGAGGTTTGCACCCCTGGGTTTGGGGGTCTTCTGTCAGGTTGGATGGGGGCTGTCTGTGGACGCCATTGTCAGGTCTCTCCAGAGACGTCCCATTGGATTCAGGGCTCTGGACGGCCCCTCAAGGACATTCACAGTTGTCACCCCTCCTGGGTGGTCTTGGCTTTGTCATTATGGGGTACTGAGTGCAGAATGATGGGGATGATAATGTAAACTGAATATTCTCTTATAGTTTATGTTCTTCTGGTTTGACACTTCTGATCCCGGCGCCGTCCTAGTTTATATCCCGCCTGCAGCCCCTGCTTGGGGTCTTCTGCGCTTCTAAGGTCTGATGACAATGCAGAGTAAGGAGCGACTTTCTTACAGGCAAATTCCGCCTCTGTGGGGATCTTTGGTCCCCGGGAGGTTCATGGTTGTGGGCAGCACATCCCCTGGTAACACCGTGTGCTGCTAACAATGGGTTTTGGTGTCACATGACAGATGCAATAACTGAAAGGTTTCCTCTGCTGGGTGATCGGCAGCCCCTGTACTCGGTCCGGTGATCAGGTGATAATGGCGCATCTGTTGCCTGCAGCCGCTCTTTGGTGTAGACGGCAGCGGTGACATCGCCGGTACACTCGCTGTTTCTGTATCTTCTATTCATGTGCAGGGAGCGCCGACGCGCTTCCCGAGGTCCCACTAACATTTTTCAAGTAGACTAAGGCTGGGTTCACACAGGACGGATTTGCCACGGAATTTCCCTGCGGCAAGTCCGCCTGTGGCCGCTAACCCTGGGATTAGCCAGCCATGTGGGTGAGATTTGTCAAAAATTTCTGCAGCTAAACCGCAAGATTTCCACGGTGAAACAGTCCTGTAGGAGCCCAGCAGAAAAGAACTTGTCGTAGCCGAGGACAGGAAGACTTCATCAATGCGCCGTAGTGCTAAGGAGGCTGATGGACATGTAGTGGGACCTCGAGCTTAGTCTGTGGCGCTCACAGCTGCTGACAGGTTCCCTTTAAGATGCTCCCTTGTTGCCTGCACAACGTATTGGGGGGATTGAACCCGGGATGGTTTTTTTTTTTTTTGCTCCAGAGAAAACCTCTCCCCACCACTCGCCTAAACTCTGGCCCCAGGGCCACTGGAATAGGTGCAGTCCATCCACAATGTAGAGCGGACGCCAGACTGATCAATCGCAGGAGTGCTGCACGCTGTATATTTTAATGCATGCTCCCCTATTCTTGGCCGTTGGGGCCCCCGGTGGTCGGACCCCTCTGTCAGGTGGTCCGTGTCTTGTTGTGGCGTATGTTGGAGATTCTATTTGATTTCCTGCCAACCGACGGCTTCTCTAGTGGTTGGCGTTGGGACCGCTGATCTTGAAGGCTGTGTTCACGGTCTTGTGCTGCACCCGTTTCACATACGCTGGCCGGACCGCGCAGCATCGTACGCGTGTATGACCTTACAGGTTTGGGTCCAGAGACACTCTTTGGAAGTCCGTACGTAGAATGGATGCAGCGCAGGAGCGTGTGGACGGGTCGGAACGCATCACAGCCCAGTAGTTTGGGTCATCCATGTCGGCCCCAATTCATAGAAGCCGTTTTCTCCCCTCTTTGGATAGAAGATAAATGTCATTCTAATTGAAATGTATAAAGAGGAACCCTGACGGTTGGGTGGGAAGCCCCTCTGGGGTAGGGTTTATATCATTGGACCCCGTTGTGTATTCTCAGTATTTGTAAGCCAAAGCAGGAGGGGCCCAAAACCCGGAAGAGGAGCAGATCCTTCCATCACGCTCTTGGCTCCCTGAGCGGCCATGTGACTCGGGCCTAAACCCACGCTGTCCCCTCTATAGGTGCCACGGTGGACCCAGTAGTGACTGCGGTGTAGTTCTGCACCCAGTACGGCGTCTAACATCCGTCCTCAGTTGGCTGATTAGCTGTAATCTTCTGCCCCGCCTGTAGGTGTCCCGGTTCAGGTCTGTGCTCTGTATACTCTATGGAGCAGCCACAACTAAAGCTTGACGGCTGTTGGTTTCCCTCAGAATCTAAGCGAGAAATGAATACAGGACGTCACTGGGATCCTCCGTATATAAAACTATATCCTGTATATATGACCTATTATATCTTGTGTATAGCCTCTGCCAGCAGGGGGCGCCGTGTATGAGTGGAGGGGCTGAGCCGCGGTTGTTTCCAGTCTGCCGCTCTACACGGAAAAATATCTTTTTCCATAAGATGGAGATTAAAAATCAAAGTGCTTGGATTTCTCTGGCAACCTTTTATAGTCGCCGATCGCTGCTACATTGTCCATCACGGCGCTGCCGGTCGTCATAGTCGCTGCTTTGTTCCGTTTCCTGTGAACAGGCCCCATCGTATCACGCAGTGTAAGCGCTTCCACGACTGACAAGAATTTGTTCGCTTCTTGTTCGTCGTTCGGTTTCTGCATATGTAGAACTGACCGGCGGACTGGCCGTGTAAACAGGCAGTCGGCCACTTATAAACGACTGCCTGTTTATTGTGGGTGGAGGTGGACGGGCCACAACGACCCCTGACCTGCTCCGCCTCCATTCGCTGGGCGATGCTCGTTCCTATGTAAAAGCACAGGAACCACTATTGTTGGGGCGACTTGGGCATTTGCACCCAACCAGTCGTCACGTGTAAAAGGGCCCTTACTCTGCATGTGTAGGCGCAGCAGCCCTGGACTGCAAAGCCAGGCTTCCATATGTCTGGCCCGCTGCCTCCTGTCCTCCTCCGGAATTGTAGTTAAAGCAACATGCCAGGCCTGGAGAAACAAAGATGGCCGCCCTGCTGCTGCCCGTTGTCTTAGTATACAGACCCTCCAGGCTGCTCTGGCTGGCGCGGGTCAATTACAGCAGGCCTGGTCCTAGTATATAGCATTAGTATATCAGGTAGTCAGTCGCTGTGCGGCCATCTTTGTTTAAGGCACATGATGTCCAGCACATCCGGTTGGATGTTGGATGCCGGCGGCAGACAGAAAAACGTTATTTGGAGTTTATTTTTTGTTTTTGGACCGGTGCAAAAAGTGCACCAAAATGTCATCGGTTGTGTTCAGCTCAGGGGATCCTGCCAGCTTGGTGAACCCCAGTCCTTAGTCCCCGAAGCCTCAGCGGGCGCAGAGTATATTGTGGGGCAGAACTCGCTATTAATCTGTGTAAATATCCTAATTTATGAACTACTTTAAAATATATATATATAATGTGCATCTTTTTTTGCACTTGGCTTCTGGGGGCGCGGATACTTGACCTTCACTGACGAATGAAGAACACCTAATCCTTCTAGACCGAGAGGTTGTCGCTTCCCGAGGAACGCAGGATCTTAATTCCTCATCTTTTTAGTATTTGCTGGCAGTGACTAGAAATACACAAGCGTTTTGTGGGCGAGGCTGACAACCGCCTCAAGGGTCCTGACCACGCAGGGTCCGTGATCCCAAGAGCTAGATGGTCCCACGTAGCAGCCGGCTTGTAGGTGGTTGATGGCCATGCTGTTTGACTTAAACTATGCGGCTGTTAAAGGCATCTGGTTAGTGAACAGCATCCCTTTAATAGAGCGGTCTGAAGTGAAGTAATACACATAACTATTCTTGCCCTTTTCCGGGACCCAGTGCTGAATCCCAGCATTTGTTGTGACAGCAGAAGTCAGGTGACCACTGCAGCCAATCAGAGGCTGCAGCAACCCGTTCCTGAACTCAGGATGTGATCAGCATGATGGCGGCCAACAAGCGGTGATGCTGCAGCGGTTACCAGCTACTATCGCAACAATCACTGGGACCTCAGTGCTGGATCCCGGGGAGGGGTAAGTATAGCTCTATTAAAGCGGTGTCTGGTTCCTAGACAACATCCCTTTAACAGTGAACACTAAAGGGAAGATTTGTTTCTTTTGGTGTGAAAAAAAAAAGTTGCAAAATGTACTGCAACCCTCACCTAAAACATTTTGCAACTTTTTGCTAGCGAAGCCACTCTATGCCAAAAAAGAGGGTGTGGTCTGTGAGGAGTGGGTGTGGCCACCCTATACTGAAATATCCCTGTATAATTTACATCAAAAACCGCCATAAATAGCAGCAGCACCTCGCTGGCATAGACCGGACACTGAGGACCCGCGGGCGCCCCTTCAGGATCATAAGTGGTGTAACGCCAGTCTTAATGAATCTCCCTATTGGTCCTCGCATGACCAGCGGGCTGTATGACCCGGCCGTGTGGCGCTCGGTTGCAGCCTGTCCGTCGGCGGTGTTGGAGCGCGGTGCGGGGCGGACGGGTTCGCAGCTGCTGGATATTTTCTGTCGCTGCTTTTGAAAAGGGCAAAGAATCAAAATCCAAAGTATTTGCAGAACTTTTATTCACAGGAAGCCAGAACCCCCCCCCCCATCCTTCTGCTGGGCTGAGGGGCCACGAAGCGACCCCCGACTGATGGCAGCCTCGCTCCTTGCTTCTCTACTTGCACTGACGTTGCACAATGACTATAAACCAGCAGCGGCCGACCTCCCTGTTCCCTCCTGTACATTTACAATGTGAATACCAAATGATGGCTCTTACTAGGTGTACATATGTAACCTGTATATACGGAATGTGGCGTCGCACCGGACGTTTTCTACCCTGTACAGCACCGATCACATGCGATGTTACTTCTAGCAGCCGCTTGCTGGTCCTTCATGGACGATGCCAGCGCCCTCCACCTTGGAAGACCCAGCACTACACAGCGGAGCCTGCAATGCCACGTATCCTCTCCAGTGATCCCGGCTCGGGCGGCGTGCGAGTCCTGTGCGTATCTAGTGCCATACAAATGACTAGTCGTATGACCTGTGTTGAATTGCGAGTTATATCGATGCTATTTTTGTGAATATTTGTTGTATGGGTTTGCTGTGATGGCCGTAAAGATCGAAAATATAAACTCCTTTAAGATCCGGGTGTTTTGGGTTTTATTTGGTGTCCTCATGTGCAATGAACACAAACTGATGTCATGTGTTTAACCTGGAGCCAGAAAATGTGAAATTCACCATCTATGTCATAAATTATTTTTTTTAATATACTTGCAGTTTGTTTTTACTTTGTGATGCTGGAAAAAGTATTTTACTTCTTGGAAACCATCAACAAGTAGGTTGGAATCCCTACAGAATGAGTCTGTACCGGCTAAGGAGCTGGTCTGCAGGGAGTATTTGGGGACTTGGATGGCCTGCAGTTTGCAACAGCTAGTGCTTACATTGGGAACAAGCAAAAGTGTAAATCCCTCCAATGCACCGGCCACTAGGGGGCTCCCCTCCTGATTTTCTGTCCGCTCCCTGTTAGAGGTTGCTTCACAATTGCCATTTATCACCATCCACAGGTCTGATCATTTAGGGTCTCACCGCTGAGCCCCCTCCCCTTCTCGGCACTGCAGGCTAGTTGCACCTACCTGTGGTGACGTGTAGATGAATGGAGTGACCGTGTGTGTATGGGAGCAGTGATCCCGCAGTGCGGGGGAGACGGGGCTGCCGTTCTTGGGGAGAATAGGAGATAGCGGCTGTACCACAATTACAAGTGGAAGAAAATCGGCAATGGTCAGACCACAAAGCCCCAGCGCTCCAGGCGATGAACAAAATCTGAGAAGGTGGTATATATGTGAAGCACTTGCTTCACAGGGATGTCGCTGAAGAGAAGACTCCCCTACTCCAGACAAGTGGTCTACTCCTCTTGGGGACTCCAGCTTCCAGAAGAACTCCAATAGGCAGCTGGTTTCAGTTCTATAGTCAGGCAAGCAACGCGTTTTGGCTCCCAAAAAGCCTTTTTCAAGCATAAAAAACCTAAAGCATGTTTATAGAGCGGAGTCTTACATTACTTACCACAATCGCAAGTTAAGTGAAATCCATTTCTAGTAACAGATACGTAGATGGATTCTAAGATGTGGAGAAGGGTGATGTATAACTGTTAGAAGTCAATGAGAAAGCTGCTGGAGAGAGTGACGTGCATGGACCTGCTGCTGCTAATGGTGAGTTATTTACTGTAACACGACTATTGGAATCATGCTTAAAATATGAGTTTTATTTTGCGCGATAGAATTTTTCAGCTACTTTAACATGCAATGGTGGCAGAATGATAAGAGGGGCAGTCTGAGGAGCTTAGCTGGATTCAGCACCAACAGTTCTCCTAGTGCGTGAAGCTTCATTGCTCTAGAGTCATTGGAACTGGCTTGGCAATGGATTGAAATCGCCCCTTTTTTCAGGTTGCGCGCTGTAATCACATGACAACCCCCTAAATTAAGACCTGTAGGCTGTAATCACATGACAACCCCCTAGATTAAGACCTGTAGGCTGTAATCACACGACAACCCCCTAGATTAAGACCTGTAGGCTGTAATCACACGACAACCCCCTAGATTAAGACCTGTAGGCTGTAATCACACGACAACCCCCTAGATTAAGACCTGTAGCTCGTGAACCAAAGCACTTTGAAGCCTAATATTCTGGCTATCTTAGTTTAGGGTCAGGGTCTATCTTTGTGCAAAGTTTCATTGAAATCTGAGATGGTCGACCGGGAGCGTTGGTTGAACTGACACGGAATGACCCAGTTGTCCCCACTCCTCGGTGGTCTTGGCTTGGGCCTTAGGGTCATTGTCTTGTTGGAAGGTGACTCTTCTGCCCAGTCTGAGGTCCCTTGTGCTCTGGATCAGGTTGTCATTATCTCAGTACTTTGCTCCATTCAGCTTTCCACCCACCCTGACCGGTCTTACCTCCCCCACATGATGCTCCACCACCAGGTTTCACTGTAGGGATGGTATTGGGCACCTGATGAGCGGCTCCTGGTTTCCACCCACCCTGACCGGTCTTCCCTCCCCCAGCATGATGCTCCACCACCAGGCTTCACTGTAGGGATGGTATTGGGTCTGTAATGAGGGGCGCTTGGTTTCCTCCAAACAGAACACTTAGAGGATAAAGTTCCATCTTGGTGTTATCAGAGCAGAGAATCTTGTTTCTCGCAGTCTGAGGGTCCTTTGGGGTCTTTTTGGTTACTCCAGGCAGCTTTCATGTGTCTTGCTGAGGAGGTTTCTTTCTGGCCACTCTGCCATAAAGCCCAGATTGGTGGAGGCTGCAGGATGGTTGACCTGGTAGTTTCTGCCATCGTCCCCTGTTGCAAGTCTGTCAGCTCTACACTGGGTGGCATTTTGGTTTCTGTACTGTGCATCTCCCCTTTGCCTGCAGTACAGGATTGGTGGGGGCCAATACTTTGTCAACATAGTAAGTATAGAAAATGCATCCCAGCTTCCCGCCACCTCCCTGAGGGGCACTAATAACATTTAGGGCACAATATCTGGCACTTATGGACAGAGGTGCTGAGCGTGACGCTGTTTTGGGAGGGTAATTCCTGTTAGGACGCTATTGCTCCAGTACAATATTTGAAGGCACCGTATCACACAGTAGGGGAAGTAACGGAAAGGGGCGCATTGGGAACTCGCTGGCCCTAGAAAACAGAATATAATGGTGGCTCTATGTGCCAATGTAGCGGCGCCAGCCATGACTACTAATTGAATAGGTGTGCTACGCTATTTGCATGGCAAAGCCGTTGCCATTCGCTTTAAATGGCCAACTGCACTGTGCAAATACGGTAGCCAAATCCGGGGGATTAAATTGGCAGAAGTCGGGTGGGGGGCGAGCACAAGTAGGTGGGATCAGAAATCATTCCGAAAGGAGACTGGCTAGACAATGCATGGATATTAGTAAACTGGGAGTATAGCCCTACATCTGTGCTAAACCCAACACTCGGTGGGAGGGGGGATTTCGCCACTGAATTTCTGTCAGGGGGGGTCTGCGGCATTTACGGTAGCAGCAAAGGGGATGAAATTTTGAAAATCTCGTCTGCAAGCTGCGGAAATAATCCACACAAAACCCATGCAGAAATCAACAGGTAGTGTGGAATTAATTGGCGCAGCAGACTCTACCTCTTAATGAGGGGTTGCATTCTGCACCGAATGGAGTGGATACTGAGGTGGGCTTTCCGCTGCACATCACCCCCGCGTGCCCCAGGCTTACACTTCAAACATGGTTTTCCCTATAAACCCCTTTTTTGTTCTGGAATAGATATCGCCGCGTTCTTAATGACCTTCATGTTCTGGCCGCTGTCCTGCAGCGTGAACGGCGCTAATTAAAAAAACAATGTCTGAACTAATCTTTTCATTCATTTGCCTCCCAAAGAATGCAATAAAAAGTGATTTTAAGTTGAATGTACCCCACAATGTTACCAGTGGAAACTACAAGTTGTTTTGCAATAAAAATTCCCTGTGCATTCTAGGAAGAACAAAGTATCACTGTAAGCGGGAAGATTGCCGGGATTAGCCGGGTCTAGCTGCTCGGAGGACATCGCCAGGCCTAGTATCTTATAGGTTATGTATCTTCACTGCAGTTCTTGACTTTTGGAAGTGACCTCATCTGACAACGTGAAAAAGGAGAGGAACTATATGATGAGCTGCAACGTATGCTAAATGTTTACAGACCGACCAGAGCAAAAGCCAAACTTCACCGGCCAGAAATACAAGCTTGTGTCTCTATTGGAGGAAAAAGTCTTCAGGAGAGGAAAGCTACATTGTAATTTATTAAGGAAGGTGAGATTTCCTTGACAGAGGAGAAGAAAGTCTTGAAAATGTTGACTGAAAAGAAATGTCCAGAGTACCTGCAGAAGCCGAGGAATGAAGCATGTGACCCAACGGAAAGAGGTGCAGCAAGAAATGACTCTACCCACAAAGAACTGTCTAGTAAGCACACAGCGTCCTCTTGGATGGAGAAAAAGTGTTGTGAAGGAGAGTGCTGATTGTGGGGATTCCCTATAGCGAGGAACAGAGGCCGCTTTCTGCAGACCTGACACCTCATGAGAGGGCTGCTGTCTTCCAGGTGCTCAAATCAAAGCTGTGTCTGATAGGCTTTCAAGACTCTTCAGTCCTCCAGAACACCACCCATTCCTACTAATACATGTAGGGACAAATGACACTACAAAAAAGGACCTTGCAACTATCTGCAGAGACTTTGAAGACCTCGGAGAGAAAGTGAAGGAACTAGGAGCACAGGTGGTCTTCTCATCCATCCACCCAGTGGATGGTCATGGAATAAGGAGATGGAACAGGATTCTAGATGTGAACAACTGGCTACGTCGATGGTGCCGTCAGCAAAGATTTGGATTCCTAGACCATGGAGTGAATTACCTATATGATGGACTCCTTGCTAGAGATGGGTTGCACCTTACAGACAGGTAAGCATATATTTGGTGGGCGCCTTGCTTCACTCATTAGAAGAGCTTTAAAATAGAACATTATGAGAAGGGAAGTGAAAGGTAAAAATATCCAGCTAATTAATGCATCTGAGAACCTTGTTATTAGAAGTGGGAAGAAAGAACAAGGACAGACAATTCAGAAGGCAAGTAGAGGAACAAGAGACCCCGATCACAAACTAACATGTTTCTACACAAATGCCCAGAGCATGGGAAACGAACAAGGAGAATTGGAGCTCCTAACACAGGAAGAGAAATATTGGTGGGATGATACACATGATTGAATACAAGGCTTGCAGGATACAATGTATTTATAAGGAACAGACCTAATAAAAGGGGAGGAGGTGTTGTGTTGTACGTTAGGAGAACATTCATCTCCCCAGAGATTCAAGCTTCAGAGCTGGGAGTTCTGTAGAAACTGTTTGAGTAAGAATACAAGGAGAGAATAACAGAAAGGACACCATTGTAGGCATTTACTATAGGCCGCCTGGACAAGCAGAAGATATGGAGGAACTCTTTCTACATCAGATGGCCAAGCTCTCAAAGAAGCCCAACATAGTGATCATGGGAGATTTTACCCATCAGACATTTGTTGGGAATCTCTCAGGTAAAAGTAATGGATCCAACAGATTCTTATCCGCTCTTGGTGACAAATTTATCTTCCAGAAGGCAGAAGAGAAAACAAGGGGATCTGCTATCTTGGGTCTAATTCTGACCAACAGGGAGGGAATGGTTGGGGAAGTAAGGGTGGCTGGGACCTTAGGAGGCAGTGATAATGATATCCTTGGATGTTGGATAACAAGGGGAGGAAGACCTGAGAAGACTCAGACCTCAAGGTTGGATTTCAGAAAGGCTGATTTCAATGCACTCGGAAAGAGGAAGAATCCAATGGCCGGATGTTCTTAAGGACAGAAATGTCCAAGAAGGTTGGGAAATATTGTGAAATGAGATTCTCAAAGCTCAATCGTTACCAATCCCTAAAAGAAGGAAGAATGGGAAGCATTTAAAGAGACCCGGATGGCTGAACACAGAACTCGTACACATGTTAAAGAGGAAGAAAAACATGTTTATCAAATGGGAAGACGGGGAAATATCTAAAGAAGAATATAATGGGGTCTGCAGAAACTGTAGGGCAAGTGTCAGAAAAGATAAAGCTGATAATGAATGGAGGCTTGTAAGAGAGGCCAAAAGCAATAAAAAAAGGATGTGGGGCTATGTCAAAAGCAAAAGAAAAGTCAAAGATGCTGTTGGATGCTTACAGGATGAAAATGGTGAATTGGTTAAGAATGGTGGTGAGAAGGCCGAACTTTTAAATTCCTATTTTGTATCTGTTTTCTCTCAGAAAGTAGATGTAACATCAGCTGATCTTCACTGTGCTATTGGGGGAATATAAGAATGCAGGCTATCTGTAAGCAGAGAGATGGTGAGGGAACACTTAGCTAATTTACATGAATCCAAGTCTCCAGGTCCAGATGAATTACATCCTAGGATACTAAAGGAAGCAGCAGAGGTAATTGCTGAACCACTCGTCATAATCTTTGAAAATTTCTGGACAACAGGAGAAGTCCCAGAAGATTGGAAAAGGGCAAATGTCCCTATCTTCAAAAAAAGGGAAGAAGGTGGACCCAGGAAACTACAGGCCTGTGAGCCTGACTTCTATACCAGGAAAGATCTTTGAACAAATTATTAAACAGCATGTATGCAAGTACTTGGATGAGAATGGAGTAATTAACCAGAGCCAGCATGGGTTTGTAACAAAGAAGGCATGCCAGACTCATCTAATGTCCTTCTATGACCAAATCACCGACTGGGTTGATCAGGGAAATGCGGTGGATATAGTATATCTTGACTTTAGTAAAGCATTTGACAAAGAATGTCCTATCAAATGTATTGAAAAATGACCAAATCTGGGATTGACAAGGCAACTGTGAGGTGGATTCACAACTGGCTCAGTGATCGTACTCAAAGAGTGGTCATAAATGGCTGCACATCCAAGTGGAAGAATGTATCAAGTGGGGACCACAAGGCCCTGTCCTAGGCCCAGTGTTGGTCAACATTGTTACAAATGATCTGGAGGAGGGAATTGTGGGAAACTGATCAAATTTGCCAACAGCAGTCTATACACATAGAGGGGAGGTAGAGTCTTTTCAGTATATACACACAGAGGTGAGGTAGATTCTCCTCAATATATACACATAGAGGTGAGGTAGATTCTCCTCAGTATATACACATAGAGGTGAGGTAGATTCTCCTCAGTATATACACAGAGGTGAGGTAGATTCTCCTCAGTCTATACACATAGAGCTGAGGTAGATTCTCCTCAGTATATACAAATAGAGGTGAGGTAGATTCTCCTCAGTATATACACATAGAGGTGAGGTAGATTCTCCTTAGTATATACACATAGAGGTGAGGTAGATTCTCCTCAGTATATACACACATAGAGGTGAGGTAGATTCTCCTCAGTATATACACATAAAGGTGCTGTAGATTCTTCTCAGTATATAAACATAGAGGTGAGGTAGATTCTCCTCAGTATATACACATAGAGGTGCGGTAGATTCTCCTCAGTATATAGGCATAGAGGGGAGGTGGATTCTCCTCACTATATACGCATAGAGGTGAGGTAGATTCTCCTCGGTATATACACATAGAGGTGAGATTCTCCTCGGTATATACACATAGAGGTGAGGTAGATTCTCCTCAGTATATACACATAGAGGTGAGGTAGATTCTCCTCAGTATATACACATAGAGGTGAGGTAGATTCTCCTCAGTATATACACATAGAGGTGAGGTAGATTCTCCTCAGTATATACACATAGAGGTGAGGTAGATTCTCCTCGGTATATACACATAGAGGTGAGGTAGATTCTCCTCGGTATATACACATAGAGGTGAGGTAGATTCTCCTCGGTATATACACATAGAGGTGAGGTAGATTCTCCTCGGTATATACACATAGAGGTGAGGTAGATTCTCCTCGGTATATACACATAGAGGTGAGGTAGATTCTCCTCAGTATATACACATAGAGGTGAGGTAGATTCTCCTCAGTATATACACATAGAGGGGAGGTAGATTCTCCTCGGTATATACACAGAGGTGGGGTAGATAATTAAATTGTGACACCCCCCTCCCACACCCTTTACTTTCCCCATTTATATAATTCAAGATTTGCGTTTTGATCGTGAATTATCGCAGTTGGACAAAATGAATTTCTCAAGAAGGCTACTCAGTACGCCTCCCCGAGCTGAAGGTAGTGCATGTGCAAAAAATCATTTCCCTAGGCTTTATGGTTTCTGAGAAAAGAACTATCTCGCATATCACGTTTTTTCATGCTTAGTATTGAATAATCGAGTTGTGACCCCTTCACTTTTTCTATTTATGACCTAAAAAATTGGTCGTGCCAAATTTCACGTGTGTACGACATCGGGAAGTGAGAGAATTAGTGGCGAGTCATTCAGCGAGGGCTTTTGCATTTTTGTTTATATACTCCTAGGGAAGGGATGTTACGGACAGTGAGTGTATATAGTGACCTACCCACGTATCCAGTATATGTGGCTGAGGTGCAGTACTGGATATGATATATATATGGCCAGTATAAAGTGCAGTGCAGGCACAGCTTCTGGAACGGGCAGCTCTGTGCTCTGCTGTACTTTATGGGTTGTTCCAGTCTGGCAGCGCTAGACTGACTTGATGAAGTCCAAATCCTCCTGCTGTCTTTAACTGCCACATGGTGGCGGTCCACAGAGGCCGGGCTGGTGCTCAGAGGAGGGGGTGGAGCTAAGACTGTCCTCACACCTCCATCTTGGCAGCACAGCCTGGAGGTGTGACTACTCGGAACAGCAGACCAGGGGCTGAGCCAACCAGACTTTACACTTGCTCAATAGACTCCGCCTCCCTCTCTGACCACAATGTGATAGGAGTGGTGTGTTTGACTTGGTCATTATTGGTCGCTGCCATTCATTATACTCCGGGTGCTTGTACTGTTTATAATGAACCGCTGCATTTGGCTCTCCAGGAAATTTCCCCATACAGTACATTGCCAATCCGCTGCTGGTAACAGGCACAGGATTGGGGGCAGCAGCAGCGTGAAGGGTTTATGGAGGTTGGTAAAGGTGTTTGGGGTGCTGGAAAAGTGAGGAGCTAAAGATGTCTGTGTTGCAAACTTTGCAGAAAGGAATTGTGGCTGGAGGAAGTAGTCATGGAGGTCTGGGCTGGATAGACAAGACAGAAAAATGAACGACTTCTGTGGTCTGTAGAGTGCCTGTGTAGGACAGGATGTGCCACTATTTGGTCACTGTATGGAGTAATGTTGGTCTTCCTACAGTGACTAGTTAGTATTATTTATAGTACCAGTGCTTCTGGTGGCGCAATGTGCCACTTCTAATATAGTCAATAACATCATCACATGTAACTCACTGAAGGACCTGTGATGATGCCACCGTCATGTGATCAGGGGAGGAGCATGTAACTCACAAGATGAAGGACCTGTGATGATGTCACGATCATGTGATCAAGGGCAGAGCATGTAACTCAGTCACTCACGGACAAGTGGTCATTACTGCTACTGAATAAAAATCAGAGTACTATGGTAATGTTAGTCAGTGACTGTGGAGTAATAGCATGGTTTGGCGGTGGTACTTGGACTTTGTATAGTGGTAACATTGGTCTTTCTCTAGTGGGTTTATTTAGTGGCGGCATGTATATAATATGTAATTACTGTACGAGGGTAATATTTGCTTCCGGTATAGTGATGACAATGTTATGGTAACTGTACATGTATGTAACCTTTTTGTGTGTGTGGGGGGGGGGGGGGGGGGGTGCAACATATGTCCCAAGTCTTGTGCTGCTGATCTTTAAAGACTCTAGCAATACCCCTGCCAATGGCTTGTTTTCTGATGCCCCTTTCCATTTAAATCGGCAGCGCTTGTCGCCGGGCTCCACGTGGATGGGATTTCTAAAATCTCACAGGATCCGTGGCGCTCACACCATATAGAAACAAACGGTTTCCACTTGAGGCCCGGACCATGCAGTGCTTACAGCTGTCCACCAGGTGGCGGCAATGCTCACGTAATCTTATAACTGTGTAGTGAAAACACAAATAGGCAACTTGTGATGTAGCAGAGCTGAATTGGCAATGTAACATTTTACATGTAGTAGGAGAATACAGCTGCAGTCCCATGTAAACCCCCACTGTGCAATTGTGTCCTTGCACTTCCTAGTGGGCATCAGTGGTAATGTAGTTTGTATGGACTCCACCTGTCCGCCATGTTCTATATGCTTTGGGTTAAACCTGGGAAGAAGACCCCACTAGGATCGGTAGTGGCGACGAAGGGGAGATCTGTAACACCCAAGTGGGAGGAAGGGAGGAAAGAGACCTTTCTGCAAAGGCCTGGGCAGAAATACAGCGCTGGAAGTGCTAGTGACATCCGCTGGGGGTTGTAGTGTCCCTGTATGCTGGGCGCTGTAGTGCCAGAGCCCGCTGGGCGCTGTAGTGCCGGAGCCCGCTGGGCGCTGTAGTGCCTGGGCCCGCTGGGCGCTGTAGTGCCGGAGCCTGTATGCTGGGGGTTGTAGTGTCCCTGTATGCTGGGCGCTGTAGTGCCGGAGCCCGCTGGGCGCTGTAGTGCCGGAGCCCGCTGGGCGCTGTAGTGCCGGAGCCTGTATGCTGGGGGTTGTAGTGTCCCTGTATGCTGGGCGCTGTAGTGCCGGAGCCCGCTGGGCGCTGTAGTGCCTGGGCCCGCTGGGCGCTGTAGTGCCGGAGCCTTATGCTGGGGGTTGTAGTGTGACGGGCGTGATTTCGTTACTTTGTTTCCTCCTCTCCAGCTGTCACAGTGACACTTCCGGGGTGACGTCACGGTTGCCATGGCGGCAGGTCGCTACAATCCGGAGGGTATAAAGGCGGCTCTGGGCGGCCGCAGCTTCAGATCGCCGCCGCCAGTCCGCCCGATGCACCGCCTGCTGCCGCCCCGGGAGCCTCCAGGATGTGCGGCTATTAGAGCCATGGAAGCGGCCAACTACTACTACGACGAGAGCCCGGGGGCCAAAGCGCAGCGCCGGGGGCCCCTGCCGGAGCGGCCCATAGACTTCAGCCCGTACCTGGAGGCGGAGTGCGGGGAGCTGCTGTGCGAGCTGGGGGCCAGCCACTACCGCTACCCGGCCGAGCCCAAGAGCGAGCTGCACCCGCTGGACGCCTACCGGGACCCCCCGGCCAAGGACGAGCCCCCCATGCGTTCCTTCCTGCCCTTCCACAGCGCCCCCTCCGGCAGCAGCGGCAACCTGAGCAGCGCCTCGTCCGGCAGCCCCCCGGGCACCCCGAGCCCCGCGCCCCGCGGCCACAGCGCCAAGCACAAGAAGGCGCTGGACAAGCACAGCGACGAGTACAAGCAGCGCCGGGAGCGCAACAACATCGCCGTGCGCAAGAGCCGCGACAAGGCGAAGATCCGCAACCTGGAGACGCAGCACAAGGTGCTGGAGCTGACGGCCGAGAACGAGCGGCTGCAGAAGCGGGTGGAGCAGCTGAGCCGGGAGCTCGGGACCCTGCGCAACCTCTTCAAGCAGCTGCCTCCCGAGGCCACCGGGAGGTGCTAGAGCCGCGGGGCCCCTGCACGGACTACACGGACTGGGTGACTCCACTGCGGGGGCCCCTACACGGACTCTATGCCCCGCCTTCGGGGGCCCCTACACGGACTCTATGCCCCGCCTTCGGGGGCCCCTACACGGACTCTATGCCCCGCCTTCGGGGGCCCCTACACGGACTCTATGCCCCGCCTTCGGGGGCCCCTACACGGACTCTATGCCCCGCCTTCGGGGGCCCCTACACGGACTCTGTGCCCCGCCTTCGGGGGCCCCTACACGGACTCTGTGCCCCGCCTTCGGGGGCCCCTACACGGACTCTGTGCACCCCCTTGCGGGGCCCCTACACGGACTCTGTGCCCCCCTTGCGGGGCCCCTACACGGACTCTGTGCCCCCCTTGCGGGGCCCCTACACGGACTCTGTGCACCCCCTTGCGGGGCCCCCACACGGACTCTGTGCACCCCCTTGCGGGGCCCCCACACGGACTCTGTGCACCCCCTTGCGGGGCCCCTACACGGACTCTGTGCCCCCCTTGCGGGGCCCCTACACGGACTCTGTGCCCCCCTTGCGGGGCCCCTACACGGACTCTGTGCCCCCCTTGCGGGGCCCCTACACGGACTCTGTGCCCCCCTTGCGGGGCCCCTACACGGACTCTGCCCCCCTGCCGGGGTGATGCAACCTGCTGCAAGAGACTCTCCGGAGATCGGACTCACTCAGGGCTTCTAGATTCAGCATTAAATGTGGAATAAAAGGATTTCTTGTACTTGAGCCCCTTGTGGTGATCTGTGGGGTTTGGCAAGACCTCTGCTTGCTGTCAGTGATGGGCAACTGGCGGACAGCTGCTGGGCGTTACATTGTGTCAGCTGGTCGTCAGGCCGTTGCTTTCAGTGCGTCTGTTTTACACGTGCGACATTCCTCTCGGCCGCAAGACGGGGAAAAGACAGGCTGCTCTATTCTGTGAGAACGCGTTATTTCCGGGCGCTTTGTCGCATTGCGCTCTCATGCGGCGCATTTCCTGCGAGTGCGATGCAGTTTTAAGTTTTCCTATTGAAAAACAAAGCGCACGTGAAGATGGCGTGATCAGCTGTGCCGCCGCATCGCAGGAAACCGCGCTGCTCCTCGCCGGCCGTGTAAATACAGCCTAAGATGTTCTGCATGTAAGCAAGTCCCTGACAGCAAGCAGAGCTGCTGAAAATGGCGCAGTAGTGGGGGGGGCAGTTACTGAGGTCTTCTGCGTTACAATGTGGCATTCTTCCTTCCCGGACCCCCACTCTGGTTGGAGACCCCCGTATCACAAGCGGTGTCCCTTCTCTCTTGGTGACTTTATGACCCCGAGAGAACGGCGCCCCCATCTGTTCGGTAGAGCGGGCGCTCGCCAGCGAGAGATCAGGGGCTGCAGACTATCTGGGGGGGGGCTGATCTCAGACTGTCGGTAACTTCTTTGTGGAGGCTGCAGATGGGACAGGTGCTGAGCGATTGTCTGCAGTTATCAGCCCTGATCCAGTTATCTCAGTGAAGCTCCGCCTTCTTGCGTCTTGTTTACGGCGCTGTTCGCACGCGGCAGGCTGAGGGTGCGCTGATCGCACAATGCTTGGGAAGGTTATAGAAATTCAAGCAGAAACCGGCGCAGTCACGTGTTCAGAGAACGGCGAACGGCATTGTGCCGGCAGGGGGGGGGGGGGGGTGTCGGGCTGGAGGCACGCGGGGACTGCGACCGCGGCCGGAGAATCTCGGACCGATTGTGCGCTCGTAAACGTAGTTTTTTACTGTTCGTGCCGCGCGTTCTGTGCGGGGATTGGTTACTTGGCTTTTTATGCGCATGAAAAAAATAGTTAAAATGGTAAAAATCCCGTTGCGCTGGCGTGCAGCCCCCGCCGCTCAGAGCGCCGCCATCTTTTTTTTTTTTTTCTGTAAAGAGCCCTTAGAAAATAAGAGGCAATTTTGTTTTGTAAGGAATTGCCCAAAAGTCGGCCATGCAGCGCAGTTTGTGTCTCGGCCCGTCGGTCCAGGAGCATCGCTCATCGTACATCCAGAAAGCAGGCGCTTCGCTTCACGATCGCGTTCGTCCGCATCGCAGTCCGATGGATCTCGCAGATTGTCCGTGTGAATCCGGCCTTACCGCGTGCGTAATATCCCAGGGGCGATCACAGCAAAGGCATGGCAGGTGTGACCACCAGGAGTGCGAGGACGGAGGCCGCCCACGCCTGTCGGGTAGAAGTGGTTGGAGCAGAGGCCACACGGTGCACTGCTGTGCCATTCACCCGGGGGACTAGTAGTGCGCCTGCGGGCAAGGATGAGCGATTCTGGCGAAGATCCCTTTAAAGCAAAGCTGTCATGGCCGTTACGTTCCCCGAGGGCGGCACACGGGGCGGGCAGACATGCCGATTTCAGCGGTCGGTCACTTATGGGGTAATGGGCGGTGATTGTTAAGAACTTACAGTTCGTTCCTGCAGCTTCAGCAAGAAAGTCCAGAATATTCCTGAGGAGCTGGTAGCTCCACCCACCCACCCTGATTGGCCGTCCTCTAGCTATTACACTGCACACTGAGAAAACTACCAATCAGGGTGGGTGGGCGGAGCTACCTCAGAATTATTATTAACAATCACCGCCCATTACCCCATAAGTGACCGACCGCTGAAATCATCGTGTGTGCCGCCCTCGGGGAGCGCAACGGCCACGACAGCATCCCTTTAACATTAGTATACGGCATCCCGGACCGCTCTGCAGGCGGCGATTATGGAGTCCAGTGTGTCGTCCGCACTGCGGGGTGAAGGGCCGCTGGGGGTTTGGCGTCAGGATAATAGACCTCTGACCCCGGCAGCCGACCTTTGTACCAAGTGAGACAACAGTCAAGCCGCACGAGTCGTTGGCGGACATATTGTGAGCGCTCCGGGGGGCTCATCCACTTGGGGGCTTCCTGGGCGTCGCGGTGCCCGTCTTCATACCGGAGATGCCTCTGCAGAAATATGCCCATAGTCAATATTTGCGCGGCACTTGAGCGCTGACAGGTTGTTTGCTGAGCGCCTTCCCTTCATCACCTCCGACTGCGCAGATTAGTAACGGGCGGAGGAGCAGCCGACACTTCGCTACACGGGATGTTTACTCTGAGATTGGCGAGCATCGCGGTGTAACGCGGCGACACTTCCACGGAGATCGCGGCCATATAATATACTGACGGGACTGAGCTGTAATCTGTCCTCAGGAAAGGCCAGCAATGGTTGGTCGTCGGGGGTCCGCCGCTGCCAGTGTGTATGGAGCTGGAAACTGACCGCGCTGTACACGTTGCAGCACTGGGAGTTGCACCTGCAGTACCACCTTTGGCCACTGTACTACGGACAGCACTGTCTATACTTTAGAGCTCGCCCAATGCCAGCTAATCAGGTAGACCCCCGCTGACCCAGTAGTAACAGCTGCGTGATGCATGAATGCAATGCCATCAATACGGGCGCGATCCATGCGCAACCCCGCTATGAAAGAGTGGGGAATATAAAAAAAAAGACACACTGCGCGTGCGTGAGATACGCGGCCAGGTGCGGTCTCTGCCGGCTCACCTAGACCAGTAAAGCTGCAGTACTCCCGCGGAGTGTTACGGATGCGGTCGTGTGAATGAGCCCCATGGCTGTATTATACAGGTGATGTCCTTCTGGGAGGTTCATGCGGGTGGGGGCGGCGTGGCGCTCGTACGGCTGATTTTGCGCTCGGACCGCGGCCTGCCCTATTGTATTGGGTGATATCGCCGTTCGTTCCCGTCGCGCCTGTCAGTGCGATGCGCTTCTGGTCCTGCTTCCTGATATGGAGCCCCTGTGTAAATATGGCGCACGCTGTGGAGCAACTGCCAGGGATTTACATCTTGCCTCTACTGTGCATGCCAGCAGTGCTGAGTGGGCGCATGCCGTGTCTGGGCATACAGGCGAGGGCGGGCAGAATACACCTTGGCATCATCTGTGTGATTCGGCACACCTTTCCACAGAACTGCGCCTCCTCTAATCAGCGGCCGGCCGGAATCCACCGCGCCGTTTCTATGACTTCCCGGAGGAGGTGTATAGAGTCCAGCGGGCATGTACCCGGTGTGAACGGAGGCCGAGCGCCAGGCTGGCAGTGATTACATCCATGTTGTGGTCGCCGTAGACGAGGGTCTCGCCGGCAGCCGCTGCGCCCCGATGAATGTGATGAACACACTTATCTCAGCTAAAAGGGTCCTTCGTGCCCGCAGCAACCGATCGCCACAAAACAAACGCTGCGCTGTGATTGGCTGCCGGGGCGACGGCCAGGGGTTCTTGTACACAGTGTGCCGCCATGCCTCACTTCAAGATCTCTGCTTGCTTTCAGCGAACAGAAATGTTCTGCAGAGGCTAAAAACCGAAACCCAAGTGCTGCTTCTCACAGCTGAGTGTCTGGTGCAGTTGGGCCCGGCTCTCTGATCTCGGCTGGTTATTGGGCCCCTCTCAGCGTATCAGGGGCCCGCGGTGACTCCTGCAGAAGGGGCGGGGGGCTGGTATATGGCGACGGCGGATGATATAGAACTTCACCGCAGACGTCTCTTATCGGCTTCAGTCAGAGTAATCCTTGCACAACCCGGTCCGTCCGAGCCAAGAAAGCGGCGCGGAGAAGACGGGCAAAATATGTACAAGGCATACTGTGGGGGAAACCGAGAGAAGGCGGATAACCTGGACCTGGAAACCGGGGGACTCACCCACCAGACCCCTCCTGACATCCTCTGTGCTGCTGGGACCCCCTACAGCTAGATATAATGTTGCTGTGGTGGGTGAAGCTTCTAGTATAAATAGCTCGTCACGTAATAGATGAGTTCTGAATCCTCCGCGGACCCCCGACCACCGATCCTCCGCGGACCCCCGGCCACTGATCCTCTGCGGACCCCCGGCCACTGATCCTCTGCGGACCTCCGGCCACTGATCCTCCGCGGACCCCCGGCCACTGATCCTCTGCGGACCCCCGGCCACTGATCCTCTGCGGACCTCCGGCCACTGATCCTCTGCGGACCTCCGGCCACTGATCCTCTGCGGACCCCCGGCCACTGATCCTCTGCGGACCCCCGGCCACCGATCCTCCGCGGACCCCCGACCACCGATCCTCTGCGGACCCCCGGCCACCGATGAGGCGGCACGCAGGATGACTCTGTGTACGTGGAGAGCGGCTCTCCTCCCTGCTGACTGTTTCCTGGCACAGAGCGCACAGCAGGTGCCAAGGACACAAGGGAAGTTTAGGCAGGTTCAGGGTGGGTGCGCTGCAGGGCCGGGCGGTGCGGCTGCCATTATATACGCTGCACTCAGGGACTCGTGCTGCTCAGCATGTAGATCCTCGGTTGTGTGTCGCCTGCATGGCAGCCATGAATGCCACCTTCTGGGGGCAAGGGCAGGTATTTAATGATCGCACCGCTGCACCCATGCTGTGTGGGTGCTGAGGGGGGCGTACCGAAGCTCCTGTCCACACATGGTGCCACGCAGGCCAAGGCTGGCCATGCCGTCCATAATACTGGTGCAATAGGGGTCCTCAGGGTCGGGATGTGAGCGCTGCACCCCCTGCAGCTACTTCTGCGCGGAGCAACAGATATACTGGGCCAAATGCATTACCTCTCCAATGTCCCCACTGATGCCCCCATAGATGCCAACCACTGGACCTCTGTTGCTGGGTGACAGCCAATATGGCTGCTATTACCAATCCCACAGGGGTTGTCATTCCACTTTCCTCCGTGGGGCACCTGGGTTCTGTTACGGTTATGGTCCCCTGGCACTGGTGCCATTAGAAGGGTGCCTGGGGCATTTCACTTCTTTGGAGTCACCTAGGTCGCTCCCTGTTGTTGGGGCTCCTGAGGCTGTCACCGTTATGGCAATTGTGGGTGCCTGGGGCCAGTCACAGTTATGGGGGCACTCAGGGCAGGACACTGTTATGGGGGCACTCAGGCCTGGTCACTGTTATGGGGGCACTCAGGGCTGGACACTTATGGGGGCACTCAGGGCTGGACACTTATGGGGGCACTCAGGGCCGGTCACAGTTATGGGGGCACTCAGGGCCGAACACTGTTATGGGGGCACTCAGGGCCGGTCACAGTTATGGGGGCACTCAAGCCTGGTCACTGTTATGGGGGCACTCAGGGCTGAACACTGTTATGGGGGCACTCAGGGCCGGTCACAGTTATGGGGGCAATCAGGGCTGAACATTGTTATGGGGGGACTCAGGGCCGGTCACAGTTATGGGGGCACTCAGGCCTGGTCACAGTTATGGGGGCACTCAGGCCTGGTCACAGTTATGGGGGCACTCAGGCCTGGTCACAGTTATGGGGGCACTCAAGCCTGGACACAGTTATGGGGGCACTCAGGCCTGGACACTGTTATGGGGGCACTCAGGCCTGGACACTGTTATGGGGGCACTCAGGCCTGGTCACTGTTATGGGGGCACTCAAGCCTGGTCACAGTTATGGGGGCACTCAAGCCTGGTCACAGTTATGGGGGCACCTAGGCCTGGTCACACTTATGGGGGCACTCAGGACCGGACACTGTTATGGGGGCACTCAGGGCTGGACATTGTTATGGGGCACTCAGGGCCGGTCACAGTTATGGGGGCACTCAGGACCGGACACTGTTATGGGGGCTCTCAGGGCTGGACACTGTTATGGGGGCACTCAGGGCTGAACACTGTTATGGGGGCACTCAGGGCCGGTCACAGTTATGGGGGCACTCAGGCCTGGTCACAGTTATGGGGGCACTCAGGCCTGGTCACAGTTATGGGGGCACTCAGGCCTGGTCACTGTTATGGGGGCACTCAGGGCCGGTCACAGTTATGGGGGCACTCAGGCCTGGTCACTGTTATGGGGGCACTCAGGCCTGGTCACAGTTATGGGGGCACTCAGGGCTGGTCACAGTTATGGGGGCACTCAGGCCTGGACACTGTTATGGGGGCACTCAGGCCTGGTCACTGTTATGGGGGCACTCAAGCCTGGTCAAAGTTATGGGGGCACCTAGGCCTGGTCACACTTATGGGGGCACTCAGGACCGGACACTGTTATGGGGGCTCTCAGGGCTGGACACTTATGGGGGCACCTGAGGCCGGTTACTGATATGTGGGTGCTCGGGGCTGATCACCTTTATGAGGCTCAGACTTCCAGAGGGGTGTCTTTATTTTGGGTGTCTCTGGATTGGAGGGTGATTTACGGTTAAGGACTGTGAACTTTTCATTTCGTGGTCATGAAAGGAGCGTCCCGAGAACCGGATTACCCGAGATAATGATGAAGTAATGCGGCCTAATTACAGCCGGCGTTACCGAGCGTCTCCTCGGGGCAAAGCTGTTCATTTTCATGGATACATCACCCTGAATTCACCTTTTCCCCTCTAACCCACCCTTGTTTAGAGTCTCAGAGAGGCTGTAATTAAGGCTTGCATCACTGCGCCCGGTATCAGCACTGCATGCAGCTCCTCTATCATATATACATCACTGCGTCTGGTATCAGCACTGCATACAGCTCCTCTATGATATATACATCACTGCGCCCGGTATCAGCACTGCATACAGCTCCTCTATCATATATACATCACTGCGCCCGGTATCAGCACTGCAT